>NC_141824.1:25485330-26207830 GCF_982586985.1 Callionymus lyra
CCTGCCTTGGATTTGATGACTCATCAATCTGAATGTCCTTCTCCTCCTCCCTATCACTTCCTCTTTCCCACCCACCTGACTCTTTTCCTCCCCGAGCTCTTCTGACTTATTCTGCACTTTAGTTGCTTGCCCTATGACTCATCCCTATAACAGCGTTTTCGTTGCTGCTCTATTTTTAGCTGCATTTATTGGAAAAATAAGTAACCTTAACTGACCTTTGACTTTTAATTTGGCTTTTCGCTTTCGCCCTGACTAAGGAAAATAGTAGGGGTGTGTATCGGGAGGAATCTGGCGAGATTATACGTATCATGATACAGGGGGAACGATACCTCAACAAGGATATATTTGTAGTATCATCTGAGTACTTGACCAAGTTATAACTGATTTTATTAGTTTAGAAAAAAAAATATGTCAAAACATCAACTTTAAAAGCTGCTGGGGTTGACTGTGTCCTCTCATTTTCAGCCATTGCTAGTATATTTATTTTTAAAGTGCTGTTGAACATGGATAAGGTTTGTGAAACAAATATAGTTGTATTAAACGTATCTGTATCTTCTTTTCTTCTCGTTGCTGCAGCAGAATTTGGTTTGCTGGGGTTAGAACCCAGGGGGCTACTTCAGATCTTGCAGCAGACAGACAAAAGGGACATTAGCAGATTCAAATCAATTGATAGTGGAACAGTGTGAGGTTGCAGCCGGGGACTCGTCACATTACTCTAAGTAAGCCGGCGATCAATACAAGTCGATGGCAGTTGGTGAAAAGTGCATTTGTAACACGCTGAACATTGCTCAACTGACTCAAGACCCGTTTGGTCATCAATAGGCTGGATGGTGGTCGAGCAAACATAGAAAAACTTTCACCGTTTGACTGTAAACACCAGTGAATAGGGTAACCCTTTACCCACCAGAGGGAGCAATCCATGATTCAAGTCAAATTAAAGCCGACAATTACGACTCTTGACTCTTACGGTTAGATTTGCTGTGCAGAAAGGCCGTGCATACCACCGCCAAGCAGCTCTTGGACTTCACTTTGGATCTTAAAGCACTAATTCAGAGCCTGAAGTCTTTGCCAGATCAACTATACACTTCCTTCTTGCTATCAAAGAGGATGTGGTAAGCCGGGTTGATGTTTACAGAGAAAAAGAGGTGTAGATCAAAACCCAACACTATGTTTCAGTCCAGTGATCCAAGCCTCATAAGAATGCAGACAAGCAGCTTGGAACTGACTGTCCATCTTGGTCCCTCGGCGCCGACTTCCTCAGTGAGATGACCCCATTCTCACACCCATTTGTAGCTATGGATCACCCTGGGACGACTGAGTGAATCGACTCGTTCACACATCTAAAAGAGTCAATGGAATAATACAACAGATGACCAAGTGTGTTCCTTCATCCATGGTAATGTGACATTCTGCCTTTCCAAAGATGATATATCTTATCTCATAGACCAGGGGTCTGCAACCTTTGCTGCACTCCGGAATGGATGGATGTCGGCATTATTTTCATGGGCCGACCTTAAGACGAAAATATCAAAGATAAAATAGCATTTCACAAAAAAAAAAATGAAGAGCATTCCAAATAAATCTCAGGTAAAAATAGACTTATAAAAGACTATAATGTCTTGCATAAAAGTGACTCTGTTGGAATTCGAACCCACAACCTTTAAAATGATCGAGCCAAGAAGTCAAACGCAGTATCCACTGCACCACAGAGCCTGTTAAAAAGGAAGAAAAAAAACTTGAATATTTTCTGGGAAGCACTGGTGTCTGCCTTTCTGGATTAATATTGAGTCACTGGATATTTGCCAAGCAAGATGTTTTCCTGGTTACAGAAAGTTACATGGTAGAAACTTTTCTCATTTTGCACTCCAAGGCAATTCATGCATGTGATTTTGATTTGAAATTCTAAATATATGCATGATATTGACTCTGGTGGGACTTGAACCCACAACCTAGCTAGGTGTTGCCTATCATGTACACAACATTCAAATTTCTTACAGCACCTTTAATCCTTTTTGCTATTTGTTGCATCAGAAGGTCACGTGAATTTGGTAAGACTTGAACATCCATACCTGAATTACCCTAGGGTACTAAGTCTGTTACACCACAGGCTCATGCTAGCTAGCGTGTATGTTGATTTGGGAGGTGTTGAAACAGTTTCGCATTTCATCTATAGTGCCTCTATATTATCTTAACAAAACACTGCATGACTCTAGTGGGACTAGAACCCACATCCTTTGAATAAGTGCTTAAGCCTAAAAGTCAACGTGCTATCCATTGCATTACAGAGCGTCAGATAAAAATAAAAAACTTGAATAATGTCTTCCCTTTCTGGCCTGATTGAGTCATTTATGTGTTTTTTCTCCAAGGCAATTATAGTTCAGTGAGATTTTTTTTGA
This sequence comes from Callionymus lyra, assembly GCF_982586985.1. Lineage (NCBI taxonomy): Eukaryota > Metazoa > Chordata > Actinopteri > Syngnathiformes > Callionymidae > Callionymus > Callionymus lyra. The sequence goes on from NC_141824.1 coordinate 25,487,727, forward strand.
AAGCCAGAAACATAATATATAGATATCGGTTTTCCTTGAGTACAGTATTGGAAGGGAGATATTTGCATGAAATTGTATCAGTTTAATTGAGTAAATAACAAAATAAATAAATAATAAACAAAAAAAGATATACGTTATATATACTTTACACAACGATTCCCAAACAATTATGTACAAAAAGATAGCAGTACATTAATTTAAACAATTTTTTTTTTAGGGCAGTCTTTGCATAAATAGTAGTAGTAGAAGAAGTAGTGCTGCACATATAACTGATGTTATGACGGTCCCACTAGTGAAAATATATATTTATTCATACACTGACTTTAATGCAGTAAACTTTTCTAGTGAGAGACGGGAGGGGGAGGGGGTTACACCGGGGACAGGTTGCTGTTTCCTTCACAGTAAAAAAAATATAGATACATATACAAAAAACTCAGGAACATTTTGCAGCTAACTTTATGAACTGTATTAACCTCTGTATGACTTGCCCAAAAAAAAAAACCCACACGAGAACAAATAGAACTGATGAACGGCACACAGAAAGGACAATAGTTTACAGCCTGGATTTGAAACCAGGACATCCTTGTTGTGGGGATCCAGCTCTAACCACGGTGGGGGAAAAGGGAAGTTTGGAAATATCTAATGAAGGGATGCCTCAAAGGATAACTGCTGAATATTACTGTATGAAAACAAACTCGCTGTTTCTGCTGAACTGAACTTCAACCATTTGAGTGTAAGACAAGCACCTCAATGAAGAAAAGTGCACCTCTAAAAAGGTGTGAACAATATCCTTGAAGGTCATTTATCTACACATGAGACGTCCTCTCACGTTTACATTTCACTTAAGGACTCCCTCGCTCCCGGACCTGTCGCGTTAAAGCTAAGCGTACCAATAAAGCGTGAACGGTAAATAAACATTGTAGCTTTGATTGGGTGACAGAGTGGCGGCGTGCGGCATCAATATGACTGCGGGCAGGAATTAACGTCAGGCTAAATTACAGACAGCTGCGACGGGAAGGTAGCCGGTGATTGGGCGATTAGGCGAGCACGGTTGTGCGGAAAGAAGACGGCGTCCGGCTTTGGAGGTCAAAGAAATTGACACCGTGCAACGGAAACCCTTCAATTAAGTATGGCTTCAATAAACATATGTCATGCGTGAACAGTCTCACGTGTCGTGAGGAATATTCTATTCATTTACACGACAAGCCTGACATGTTTGATGTGTACGGGCTTAAGATGGATTGACATATATCATGTAGTGTCTGTTGTGCATTTGTGCGTGTGTGTGTGGGGTGTCTGTATGTGCAGATCTATTGTGTTTTCTTTTGTCTTTGACACTCTACGTGTGTGTCTGTGGATAAATTGATGTGTGGGTTTGTGATCGTGTAGATATTTGAGTTGGTATTTTTGTGAACACATGTCTGTTTGCTGTGTGTGTCTGTGTTCATTTCTTTGTTTGTGTTTTGGTGGATATTTTGGTGTTTGTGCATGTGTGCGTCCACTTGTAGGTGTTCGTGTGTGTCTGTGGAGATGTTGCTGCATGTGTTTGTGTGATCGTGTAGATATCTTTATGTTTGTATGTATGTTCAATGTGTTGATATCTGGATTTGTTTTTTCTGTACGTGTTTGTGTGTGTGTCTGTGGATCTGTTGATGTGTGTGTTTGTGATCGTATAGATATTTTAGTTTGTGTTTTTGTGGACACATGTTTGTGTGTGTCTGTGTGTGTGTGTGTGTGTATATGTCTTTGTTTGTGTTTCGGTGGATATTTTGGCGTTTGTGCATGTGTGCGTCCATTTGTAGGTGTTTGTATGTGTCTGTGAATATGTTGCTGCATGTGTTTGTGTGATCGTGTAGATATTTTAGTTTCGTGTCTCTGTGTACACGTGTTTGTGTGTGTCCAAGTGTGTGTGTGTCTGTGTGCATATGTTTGTGTGTGTCTGTGGATATCTTGATGTTTGTATGTATATTGTATGTGTTGAGATCTGGATTTGTGTTTTTCTGTACGTGTTTGTGTGTGTGTCTGTGGATCTGTTGATGTGTGTGTTTGTGATCGTATAGATATTTTAGTTTGTGTTTCTGTGAACATGTGTTTGTGTGTGTGCATGTCTTTGTGTTGGTGGATATTTTGGTTTGTGTAGATGTGTGCGTCCATGTGTGTCTGCGGCTATCTTGATGTCTATATGTGTTTATATCTAGGTGTGTGTTTATCTGTGCGTGTTTTTGTGTGTGTCTGTGGATATGGCTGTGTGTGCATACTGTATGTGTGTGCCTGCATGCCCCTGTGAATTAGTGGATATTTTCATGTATATGTGTTTTTGTGTATCTGTAGATATGTTGGGGTGTGCATTTTTGTGCGTCTGCATGCGTGCATGTGTGTTTTTGTCTGTGATTAAGTGTGTGGCTTTAGATATATTTGTGTGTTTGTGGATACTTTGGTAATTTATTCCATTAAAACGCCATTGTTAAACCGAGTAAAGGTGAGTAGCAAAGGACACCCTGGAAAGGCCACCCTTCTACTGAAGAGCGATGAAGCGACCGCAGGATGTTGAATGCAGTGAAGTGGTCGCTACAAAGATTCAAATGCAGGTGACAATACGACAACAATGACCAGTGGTTCCACACACTGGCTAAAATACAGACTGTTCTGGCTCAAGTTCACACTGAGATTTTGATGAGTCCACATGGAGTGGATTCAGAGCCGGCAGGCAAATTACTTTGCCAGGCTTTTTGCCAAAACCATTAAGTGCCATCCCTGGGCGTCTGTCACATGATGATTACCCTCTAATGTGACGGTCCCGCGTCTTCAACCACCTTGTCTAAATGCTCGGCCCAGGTTCCAACGACCGTCCGAGCCCTGCCTGTGTGACAGATCCCGCACGCGTGCAGATGCCGACACGTGCACACGCTTCTGTTTTCAAATCCACCTCTCGCTCATTTGAGTGAATGAATTTAAAGTTTCTTGAGTCATATCATGGATGTGTGCCAGTTACCCACTCCTCCTCAGCAATCCTGCCACGGGCCAGCAGAAAACATCTGGGAGTTCACGTGGAGAGCGTGCGTGTGCTCATTTGTTTTTTCCCGGCGAGGATGTGAGAGTTGGAGAGAGTGTGTTTGTTAGCTTCTCAGCACGCCTGCCAGGCTAAGAGCTCAACATCTGTGAGTTCAGATGTTTTCTAATGATATGCTAATGGAGCTGGAGAGAGCCAAGCACAGAGGCTAATGTGGTGGACACACACCTCAGCCAACCCCAACCCACCATCCGTCTTTCCAACTGGTTGAATGATCGACACATCCCTCCTCCTCACAGTTACCCCTTTTACTCTCTCTCTGTGCGGATCAATCATAGAATAGTAGTTTGAGACTTAAGGCTTCTGCAAGGGTTTCAACGACCTAACTTAAAAAAACAGTGTCTTTTTAATATCCAGAGGCGTTCTATGGAGGTATGCAAACTTTATTTAAAGGTTTTATATTTGGTAAATATAAGTTATCAAAATGTGTTTACTGCTTAACACCTTACAGGGCACAGTATATATAAAATATAATTTAAAATATTTTATATATATATTAAATATTTTATATTTGGTAAATATAATTTAAAGATTTTATATTTGGTAAATATATTTTAAAGATGTTATATTTGGCAAATATAATTTAAGATAGTATATTTGGTAAATATTATTTAAAGATTGTATATTTGGTAAATATTGTTTATATATGTAATATTTGCAATTGCTCACCCCTGCTTTAGACCAAGGAAAGAATAAAGAATAGTTTGTAGATTGAGCGTCTCAATACCTTAAATGAATGTATGTCCTCACTCAAGGCTTTTATGTTGAAGTTCACGTCCCGACAGCTTACTGTCCCCAAAAGGAAAGTAAGTCCTCACAGCGTGACTTTGTAATCTTATTTTTGTCTCCACATGACCAGTAGCTCTACACAAACGTACACGGACACACACACAATATCTGACAATCTCCTTGTTTCCTTCACACCCGTCTAACTTTCAGAAAAATAACCCGAGGCCTAACCTCAATCAGGACTCACAGCTCCCCGTGTGTGTATTTGTGTGTAAATGTGTCTGTGTGTGCGTGTCATTGTGTGATAAGAAAGCTTTTTGTATGGCTTTAATGTGCCTGCTGAGAATTGGCACTACAATTATTGGTTTGGACAAGGAAGGTATTGAGGCTTCGACTACTCTCTGTGCTTGTGTGTGTGTGTTTGTCAGGTTGTGTGTGTGTCTGTCTGTATGCGTGTGTGCGTGCATTTATGTTAGTTTGTTTCCGTGTGTGTGTTTGTGTAAGTTTGTATGTGTCTGGGTGTGTTTCTATGGGTGTGTGTGTTTGTATGAGTGTGTGTGTGTGCCTGCGTGTTTCTTTCTGTACATGTGTCTGCTTGTGTGTGTGTTTGTATTTGTGCATGTTGGTATGTGAAGGGTTGAATGTTTGTGTCTTTGAGCATGTGCATTTTGTACTGATTCTTTTTCTGTGTGCGTGTGTGCGCTTCCGAATGCCTGTGTATGTGTGTGCACGTTTTTGTGGTTTAATAGTGAGATGGTGTGTCTGTGTAACATGATAGCATTTGTGTGAATGCTTGTGTCTCTGTGTCTTTCTGCTCTTTTTGTGTGTGCCTGTGTGTGTGTGTGTCTGTGCTGAGTGTGTGCATGTATCAGTTGTGTGTGTGTGTGTGTGTGCATGCGTGCACTTAAATATTCAATCATGTTTGGTCCTTGTCTTGTTGTTTTCTTCTTAACAAAGATCTTATGAATATTTGGATGTTCGAGGAAGTCTTTGACCTCAATAGGACGAGGCTGCGCCGTTGAGGCGGGTTCAGCTGGTGGTTGGTGTTGTGTATCGTTTCCACTAAAGGACAGAAGTTAAACAGATCAGACTCCAAGAGCAATATTGGCAAATGTTGCCACTAAATTATGACAAATAGAAGATCCCTCATCCTCGTACTTCCATCATGATTTATTAGACAGACTTTATAGTTGATGCCTTTTTTATTGTTGACTTCTTGATTGCATAACAGAGGTTTATGGCAACAAAGACAATCCAATTATCTTTTAATATCTTAAGCTAAAAGCTTCATATAAATATATGTGGGTCAGCAAAAAAAACCTTTTCTAGTTCCACATAAAGAACTTATCACTCTAACTTGGCTGGCGTCAACTTTATCGGACCCAGATGAAATCTCGATTAGCGACAAAACGAACAGATGATGCACGTCCATCCTGATGTTGTGTTTCTGATCCCATAAATGTTTGCTGGGAAACAGGTGCTCATGAATATTCAGAGCGCTCACGTTGATGTTCCAAATATTTCTATAGGTCTGTTTATCTGCTCTTTTCATAAAATGAAAAAATAAGAAACTAGATATTTTAAAAAGGAAAAAATAGAGAATATCCAATTATTTGTCTAAAGAAAAGATACAAATGCATTTTCAGTAAATGATCAGAATATGATCAGTGATTACGACTGCTCCATCAATATAATATTTTTATAGTAAAAATACTTCCCCCCCCCACTAACCTCCTTTGGCTCTCCCGAGGAAATATAGAATCTTTGTCTGGGTGGCAGAGACATAATCTCTCCAACAAATGCCTCACTGTGCAGGGATCATGATCCGATCCACCTCAATGGCTTCTCTCAACTCAGCGGAGCAGTGGCTCTACACTGAGCCTCTTCTTGTTGACCATCTTTATATCTGACGGAGATTCTTGTAGAAACAGTAAATCGACTCATAAATGTCAGTAAATTCAGTTCTGCTGATGTCAGCAATCCCAAAGTGAAAGTGAACATGTAGGAGAAAAGAGACGAGAAATACTCATTTTAATGAATACAAGTATGAGAAGAGGGAAGATACTAACACATGTATGAGAAAGAAATAGCATTAAATAAGCTATGATATGGATTTTTTTTATAGAAGCTATCATGGTAAAATCTTTATTGATATTTTCTTCAAATCTGCACGTATTATTGATACAATAAATAATTTTGCTTTAATAAAAAGCAACAATATGTAAGAAGTTGGCAATAATTATTTTTGTTGAGATTGTTAAAATATAAAAATAAAACTATTACCCAAAGTCTATAATGAAATGTTATATTTCTGGGATAATAGTTTTTAGAGGAGATCAATAGCCATTAATAGGTCATTTATTGTAAGGCATGTCTCTAGTTCAACACTGCAGAAAACTGACCAGAAACTGTTTCCTTCAAATTATAAAAATCTCTAAATTTAGGAAAATTATGTCACAACATGATCTTGAGTTTATAATCCATGCATTTGTGTTTTATGGTTCAGACTATAGTAACAGTTTTTTTTCGAGTCTAATCCAAAACTCTCTAGCGAGAGTTCTGACCCGCTCTACTAGAAGAACTCACATTTCCCCGAAACCTTAAAACTCTTCACTGGCTGCCAGTTTCTTTCAGGATCAACTTTAAAATCTGGTTCTTACTTTCAGATCTGTTCATGGTCAGACTCCTCCTTACATCAGTGATCTGATCCAGCCTTACACCCCAGCTCGGGCTCTGAGGTCTGTGGATCAGAATCTACTAATGAGTCCTCACACAGTTCCTGACCAGAAATACGCTTTACAAATAACCTTTACTTACTTACTAATTATTGATTCATAGCATTAAAAACATGTCTAACAAAAGGTACACAGCATAGAATACCTCTAGGATTCTACATTTAAAGGTCATGATATATAAATAATGCATATACTCAAGAAGAGACCCGAGGCAGTAATTGATTGTAGCGTATTGATTTATTAAATTTTCCATTAAAAATAATATGAAATCATTTAAATACGACAAAATATAAATTGAAGTTCATTTTAAACAGTTAATTGCTTTGGCGCAAATTATTATGAATAATAACAAAAAAATATATATGATTAACAAACATGCACGGCCGTGATAATGAAGGATTATAAGGCAGTCGGAACTTGGATGCGATGCTCTTAATTTGATACTTCTAAATAGCATTCTGGGAATTTTACCGTAAAGTTTAGCAAGAAAACTCCAGATTAATGAGTAGCTCAATGACTTGAGAAACCCGAACAAAGTTTATCTTAAACCGGAGTATATTGTCAGCGCTGTTAAAAACTTGTTCAATGATCATGTGGTGTGGCCTTCGTGTTGTATGTAGTGAAATGCTGTAATGAAAGATAATTAGGGACATGCTGTGTTTTCTGTGGTTTCCAAAATTAGCCTAAGAGGACTCAAGTTTAAAGAGTATTGAATGGGAAAAAACGTGTGTGGTGTAAGAGTTGATCAAATTGTGTGACTGACACACTCAAAGCATGACACTTGGCAGCTGTGATCCAACAGTCATGTAAAAAAAAAAAAAAAACTTTAGTTTTTAGAAATAATTGTGGTCGTACGAGTTCAGTATCAAGTGAACACTGTGATGTGAACGAGCGCCTCTGCCTCATGTTAGCGACACACAAAAAACGGTTTCCTTAATCAACATGAATAATGAAGCGCTTGTTTGTTTTCAAAGGGAGCGGCGGAAAACTCTGTACACGCTCCACTTGTGCACTCTGAAGTCTTTGTGCGGACGCCTCAGACAAACACAGAATCATCGTAGGAGAGCGAGAGTGTCCTACATCACAATATTTTATGCATGGCAGTAACTGCACAACACGCTTACGATCAATAATTCACTGGCAGCTGTTAAAAGCATTTGAAAGTTATGAATTTGAAAGAAAATACATGGAGAATGTAGTTGTGGTATCAACTATAAAGGTACAGTAAAGTCATGTGTTATTTTTGGGGGCTTTCATTTATTTTTTTCATTTCTTACTCACAATCTGCACAGTTTAAAGCATTGCTGGTAAATTCCGTCAAGAGTAAGTAAATAAGTAGAAACAGTCCAAAGCATTCTCGGTTATACAAACTTTCATTATGTCCTGTTACGGAATTTGCTAAATTTCACACTCTCAATTATTTGTGACGCTACAGCTCTTTGTTGTGTTTTCTTAAACATATTCTGCTGCTGCGTTCCGTTGAGTCTGAACTCCACTTGATCCAATCCAATAGAATTTGTTACCTATAGCAACTGTTTTTTGTTTTTTTAGAATATCAACTACATCATGTTCTTCAGATAGATTTGTGACAGTTTACAGTCAAAAACCTATATTTGTTTAGTAATATATCAAACACGTTAACAAATTTGATGCCGATATGGAAGGAACCAATGACAGAGCGACCTAATGTCACATGCTTGCTTGACGATCACATACATACTCCTCCATCAATCAGTCTCAGATAAAGCTTAGGTCAAAATAAAAAAAAAAATATATATATATATATATATATATATATATATGGACTATATAGGACTTAGGACAAGAGGATAGAGCAAGCTTAATCTGCTGTTAAAGCAAAACTATCACAGTGTTAAAAATTATGGAATTGTATTAAACTACAACATATTGTGGGCTAAAATATAGTATGGAATTGTATAGTAAGCTGAATATATCGTATTGAATTGCATGTTTAGCTGAATATATAGCATTAAATCATATGATAAGATTAGTGTGTATATATAATATATATATATATATATATAAACATGGGGGTAAAACTGGTAGTGGCAGAACTAAGAAGATCTTTAAAGATCGATGAGCAGATGTGGATACTTGCACCTTCTGGGCTTTTCCTTGTACAACAATAAATAAAAGTAGCATTTAATATCAAGTCTGTAACATGAACGACTCTCACAGGGGTTGCTCAACAGCCTGTGGCAACATCTGCCAAGAATTAGTTCCTATTAACACGAGTCCCCATCGCAAGTGACACATTAATACAAATGACATTCATAAAAGGTCAGAGGAGGACTTGTTCTCCAGGAAAACACAGGTTTGAGCGTGATGTCAATGTTGTTTTGATTGTTTGGGTCCCACTTTGTGATAGAAGTGGTGACTTTGATTCATACGGATGCTCACACAGTGGAAACAGTTGCTCTCTTCAGAAGATAAATAAGATCAAGCTTAACCTGCCCTGGTCATATGTCATGTACAGATAATTTTGGGGATAATATTAATTTGTTTTTTTTAACAGTAATGCAGTGTGAAAGAAAAACTGATTCATATTCTAGCTATAGTCGGTAAAAGTGCTAACTGTAGTCATCCAGACTTGAAATATATCACCCCTCCAAAAAAAACTGAGGCCTACTTCGCAATAAAAAGGACAGTGTGAATAGAGATTAAGATTTCTCAATGCTATTGAGATGCCCTCTGTGTGTCGTCACCAATAAAAAAGAGAGAATACATCAAAAAGAGAGCGGAAGAAAAACGTAGCAGCTCTTAAAAATGTGATTTCCCACTTTCCCACTCAGACCCGGTAAAGAAGGTTCCGTCTACTGCCACGTTAAGAGGGAGAACGTTGCAAAGATAAAAGTATCCTTCCAAATCATCGTGTGATTTGCTAGATTATATACTCTTGGCTCACTGCGACTGTGTTGGAGTACTTCCATGAAAGCCGTCTACTCTGCTCTCAGACTCGGTAGCATTAGAGAGACAACGTGGGCTGCATGCTAAGGAGCAAATGACTTGGATATTCATTCAAAGGGGGATTATCTGATAATATTCAAGGTGGACTGGACAGAAAAGGCCATCTGAGCTACGGCTTCAGAGTCAAGACGTTGTCGTGTTTGACCAATGTTCAGTTGCTTTGGTGGTTTCTTTAAGACTTGGTCGTACATCAATGACGCTTTACAAACAGACCAGAGATAGTTATGAGTGTGGGACTGCCATAGCATACTGTTAAGTAATGCTTTTCACTGATTTTAATATTCTGACAAACATCAAAGTCAATAGTACATTATTTACAAAAGCATTTTATTTATGCACTGTCAACATGATGGAGGGAAAAAATATATTTTTTTAAATCGTAGAAAACATTTTACTTTTTAATAACAAAGTATTTAGAGATGTTTATAAATTTTGAATACTAGATATGCTTAAACATATGCCCTTTGATTGGTTCTGTCTGGATTTACAACAATTAAAATGTCTGCTAATTACATAGTAAATACAGTGTGGTTTTGCAGTATTTCACTGTAGAACCATTGAGCTTGATGGATCTACTGACTCCTTCAAGAAACATCAAGACATTTTATTCGTGTAGGCTTTTCCTTGATTTTCTGAGACTCTTGTGTTTGTCTCTGTGTTGTCTTTACGCGTTTATTTTATTGGGTATTTTTTTTATTGTTTAAGCACTTTGTGACCCTGGTCTTGAAAAGCACTCTATAAATATTCATTACTTACTTACTTATAGATATATATAGGACTGATTTATAGATAGCAGAACAGAGATCATAAATTTATTTGTGTGATCGGTTATATGACGGTTAGAAGCTTATGTTACATTAGAATTGTATTGTATTGTGATTTTGAACAAAGTCTCAGAAGCACACTTTAGCAAAGCCACACCAGGTCCAGAAACATTCTCCTCTAATCATGCTCTAGTATCCAGTGATGTTTGGCTGTTACCACGGTGTTCAAGGACACATCCTGCCACAGTGGATATCCCTGTTCACATCTAGTGCCACCATTACCATGACAACATAAATAATTGATTCAGGTTTACAACCGTCCACTACGTCTCTGTGTCGTCACGAAAAAAACGTTTTTATCAGACTCAGACACACAAGCCTGACAACATTTCTTTATTTTTTCCAACAGGTACTTGAGAGCTAAATGTCAACTTAATGTCCAGCATCTGAAATAAGCGTTTACCTATAACAAATGATGCTGCAGCACTCAAGTTATTTTATTGTCACAGATGTGATATACAATCGTAAACAATTGTCTGGTAATGACTGGGGAGTCTAAGTTTAAACATTTAGTCACGCTCTTTTAAGAAACATCCTTTTGGTGACTTGAACAACTTCTCAAGTCTTTATTTTTAAAGACTTCTATCGACCATTTTAAAGTATTCAATATCTGATGTTTTTTTTTTTATCCTTTTTCTTTTTAGTTTGTCTTTGAGATTGTTTTAAGTGATGAATGACAACAGCTTTGAGCAGGGTCTGTAGCTGGTGTACACATTAGTTAGGTGTGTTGTTTTAAAGGCAGCAAAAATGAAGCATTGTATAATATTAGTAAGTAAGTAAGTTAAAAATAAAGGTTATTTGTAAAGTGCCTTTCTAGACCAGGGTCACAAAGCGCTTAAACAATCGTTTTTACTTACTTATACCTAACCTAGCTTAAGATAAAGATGTACCTCTATGAAACATTAATTGTTCCTTTGTTAATTATTTCTCATTGTTTACTTATGTTCTACAAGATGCAAACACTCATGTTTCAAGATGTCTTAATGTGTGATGCTGTGGCCACTTGGGCAGTTGTAAAAGCTAGCAATGTGAAAACAGAAATCATCTCTAAATGGTTAAATGGCAGTTTGTATGTGTCAGTACTCAATTTTGAACATAAACCATTCAACATGTAATAAATAAAAGATGTTCACATTTTAGTGTCGCATTAAGTAGGAATAAATCATCATTTGTCATTATACATGGGACATCAACAGATTAGCTCAGGCTCTTATTTTATTTTGGCGACTAACACTGGCAAACGTAGGCATAAATCCAAATCAGAACTTGTCAGAAGATCGCTCTCGAACCTGAGAGTTGTTGGGTAAAATCCACTGCACGATTGTGGTGTTGCTTTTGGATTCTAACACACACACACTCATGCAGAAGCAGGAACTGCAGCGGAAGAGATAAATGTTTTTTTTCTTCTCTCAAAAGGCGCCTGTGGTGTCGCTCGCATTGTCTCTTTCCTCCTTGTTTAATTAAGAAAGCAATCCCTTGTTCCCCAGAGCCCCTCGCGCTTAGTCTCGCTTATTCTGGCGGAAGCCACATTTAATAAATAATCTTGATGATAATAGCTGGAGAAGGGGGTGACAGGAAGTGCTGAGCGTTTGCATGGAACACAGTTTTGCTGTGTGTGTTTGTGTGTGTCCACATGTCTCTAACAGGTGAAGTCAGTTCAAAGGCAAACGCTTTCATTGTTTTCTGACCTTACCAGTGATTTCTTTCCAGATATTAAAGCCTCACATGACGACTGAGCTCCTCACTGTTCGTAAATTGAAGTTGTCGTCTTATCAGCTTTTTTAAATGGTGACTAATGCTAGCTCGCTTAACTGTCACAGGAAAGATAAAAATAAACGAACGTTCACTTGATATCAAAGGACTATAAGCCGCTACTTTTTCCACCCGCTCTAAGCCCTGTGGTTTGTACAATGATGCCGCTAATCTATAGATTGTAACAGATTAACGGCTTCCAGGAGGTTCTGCAGTGTTTCACAGTGAACACGTCACATAGTATTTCGTTAGAAAGATGACACGACACCACCGAATAATTATATCAGAAACAATTTGTATAATTAAAATATAGTTTGATTTACTAACAAGGAACGCACCGTCGTGTGCCAAGAGTCTTTCCACTGATCATTTAGTCACACAAGATGCATTTAATTAACTACCATAAATGTTTTTTATTGATCTGTACGTAAACATTCTCTCTTCTCTGTTGTCCATGCACAGATTCACAATCTCTCATTGTTGTCCACAGTGCAGATTGACAACTGGGATGTGCTCTCATTTGCAGTGTTTACACAACACTGGCACCAACATATTCCAGAAACCAGTATCAAAAGTTTTGCCCCATATTAGAGACATCATATTGGCATTGGCAAAAATTGGCTTTTTCACTGACAATGTACGAGACAGAAGACAAAGGTTTTGACTAAAAACACAGAGAAAAGAGGCAGCTTCTGAGTTAAAGGCGATAGCATTTGGCTGAGGAGGAAAGAATCAGAGATGCTTGACAAAAATCACTCGATGAGGAGACGTTGGAGACAACAGCGTGAAGAACTTTCTTCATTCAGCAGTGTCGAGTCCACTCGATGGCGGTCTCTGCACTATTTTCCTTTTTTTGAACAACTGTTCTAATGAAACATCACTTGTTTTTAAAACTGATGCACCACCTACTGACCTCTAAACAACATGACACTGCATCATGAAGCTATTTCTAGAGCGCCCTTCCAGACCAGGTTCCCAAAGCGCTTTAACAATCACAAACAATACACCGTCCACTCATAAACATAGATGCACTCGATAATGGCTGTTCTGGTTATTCATTTATTTTCCAATTCAGTGCTTTTATTTGGTTAAAAATTAAATAAATCTTAATTAATTAAGCTTTTTCTGTTGACAGTTTTCGTTCAATCTATATACATTTCTTCAACAGCTGCAAAAATAAAGCAACGTCAATAAAGGAAAAAGGAAAGGGAAGTTGATCAATGGTGTTGGTTAGATCTACAGTCAACAGCAAGAGGGTCACTACAAGTCCTGCCCGAGGCTAATGGTCCTCCTCCTGTTTCCTCCTACGGTGCCATGACATGCAGAGGTTAATTAATGGCTCGGTGAGTGTGTGTGAGCGATTGCATGTCTACGTGCGCTTGTTGATGTACCGACCAATTGTGGGTGTTCCCTGTCTCTTTCCTGATGGAACTCGGATAAGCTTCATCCTCTATTGACCCTCCAGGAAGGTAAAATACAGCACAATGTTCAGACAGAATGGGGAAACGTTTAGGTCAGTTTTACAGGTGTATTAAAGTGATTATTTTCTACTCACCCTCATGTTGACTAAACTGTAATCAGTTCTTTTATTAAACTCATGAATGTAATGATGCTTCTTCATCTTCGTCCAAAATGACGCGGTTAAAAACATCCAAATACCTCCATGGTCCTCGTCGGTGAGCTTTAATTGCTACATTAAAATTAACATACATTTCTGCCTTTAACCCTATAAGGGAACTGTTTACTCTGAAAATAATACCAACCCTTAGTCGACATGAGGGTGAGTGACAAAGGAGTTTTGGGTGATCACTTGAAGTAAAACTAGTGTCAAGAGGTTTCTCACTTCTCTCTGTCTTATGAAGTCATGTAGCATTAGCATGAGGTAAAGCAGGGAAGCTGTTGGCGTAGAGGGGCGTTTACAACACTATTATGAAGGCAGCCGGGTGAATGGGGAGTCGGACGCTTCGCTACTGATGTGTGGTGACATTTGTTGGGGGTGGAGTAGCGGTAGATGCGGTTAATGACAGGGGAGTGTGGAGACAGATGAAAGAAACTCAGAGCAGGGAGATGAGTAAATTGAGAAGGAGAAAGCAAGGCAGCAGAACTGGTCATGGAGAAGAGATACAAACTCCACACAGAAACAAATAATTAAAAAGGGGTCAAGCAAAGATAAATGAAAAAAAAAAGAAGGAAAAAAGACTTTCAAATTTATATTTTTCTGGAGCCTTTCGTTTTTTTAACATCTTGGGCAGGACATGAAAATGTTTGGTCTATGCTATGCAATTTTTTCATTTCTGATGTCCCTGACATTCATCCAATCATGTTTCAAATAACAATACCAAAGTAAACGTAAACTGAGAAGTACCTGTCCTGTGATTGGTTAAGCACGACTTACAGTCAATTAATTTGTCCGTGTTATTTCCTGTTGATTGTTATAAGCACTATGCGAACTGATAAGATTTGGTTGTGATTATAGGACGTACTTACCTAAAGAACAAAGATTAACTGTAGCGGAGAGATGCTTGTTGGTGAGTCCAAGCATTTGATTTGTTTATTTCAATATGACATTTAATTTTGTTGGTAATCAATCAATGACGATGATATAAAACACCCAAATTAAACGGCAAATTACATTTTCAAACATCAATTTTTGATGTGAATAAAGTGGTGCAGCTTCATCAAGATGTACAAAATGCTTTTTTCTCCTGAAACAAAAGGTTTTTCTTTACTTTTTAGAAATAGTTTGGTTTCGTTATTACCACTTGCCTTATTTGAAAAACAGATAATGTGCATTTTATTGAATGAAGTTGTTGAATCTCACATGTACTTAGATTAAATAATTATTGTCGTAAATTCTGCTTTTGTTATATTTTTTTGTAGGATAATTGATATTTGTTTCCAGAGCAAATCAATCAATAAGCTCACATTAACCATTAAGAGAAGGAAAATAAGTGTTGCTTTAACGGTCTATATTTAGGTTGGTGTCTTGTTTAGGTGTAATTATGTATGATACTCCAGCTGTGGTCTCATTTTGATACTAAAGTATGACATCACTGCTGTCCTAGAGCTAAAATGGTCGGCCCACTACTACTTCTTCCATTGGTAGCTTTAAAAATAAAGATGTTTGTTATTCGGCATCTGATGGGCTCACGAAGCTTCATGAAGCAGTGTCATGTTGTTTGGAGGTCAGTAGGTGGTTCCATCACTTTAAAATGTTGTTTTGTTTTCTACCTCTGGTCTCTGAAAATAATGACACTGCTTCATGAAGCTTCATCAGATAAGCTAATAAATATGTTGTTAATGTAAAGGTTGTTGTGGGACATTCAATCTATGATTAGGAAAATGGCAGCAGCGAATAATATCCAAAAATAAAGTGAGTTGCATATGATTTAAGTTGAGATTGAAGGCTGGAAAACCCTGGATATGGCCCAGTTCTGCCACATGTTCTTTGCAGGAAAATATTTAATTCATCTTCTTCTCTCCTACTCAACTATTCTGCCTTCCTTCCATTCATTAGTGGAATTCTAATTCTTATCCAATTATTTTTTTAAACATTTATGAGCCGTTTCTATATTTTCCACCCCTTAGCACCCCCAAGTATGTCTGTAGGCTTTTGCTTCCACCATTAATTTTAACATAGACACCATTAATTACTTGGATATTTGGAGTCATGTCACAGTGACATGCATCAGGCCGCCTCACATATTGAGAGTAAACGGAGTAAATGGAGCAGGATTGATGTGTTATTCTGAAATAAAGTGGACTGTTGAGTGCACTTGTCTAAATATGCAATGCATGAATACATCAACAAATTAACAACAACATTTTCTTTCCCGGTATAATGATGACGTGTGTCCAACACATCTCTGTCTATTTGTGTCGAGCAAACACAGCCAACACTTGAGCGGTGTCTCAGTGCACAGCAGTGGTAATTCGCAGGATGAGGTCAGGTGAGGTTATCTGGTTGAACAATGCTTATAATAGGAAGCATAAAACTTATCCCCCCGCACATAAGCACATTGGAATAATAGGATTCCCGTGCGCAATGTTTCATGAGAAAACCTTTTATACCAGCCCCGTTCATCCATCTACTGCAGGCGAGGGTGTTTTTGTTTAGTCCTTCCGCTCGTGAGTCATTTTAATTTTACCAATTCGTACTGTTTCTGTGGTTAAAAGGAATATATTTGTTGTCCTGCAAACAAAGTGCTTTACAGTGATACTAGAAAAGAGTTTGGATAATTATATGTTGGGTATATGGGGGGAAATAAAACCCAAAACTAAGTGATGGGCTGATGAAGCTTCATGAAGCAGTGTCATGTTTTTTAGAGGTCAGTAGGTGGCGCCATCAGTTTTTAATGATGTGATGTTTCATTAGAACAGAGTGATATAGACTGAAAATAATGACACTGCTTAATAAAGCTTCAACCAAAACTGTACAAAGGTTCATTATTTTATTAACGTTATATTATTAAAATTATACTTTGACTTGGAGCGAGAATAGAGTGTACTGTAGGAATTAAAACATCTGTTTTTCATATAGATCTTATCTTATCCATCTTATGTTTATCTGTCAGTCTTTTTATCAAATCTAATTGACATTGAGTAGTGTAGAATTGGTAGGTTTAAATAATCCGACTCCTTTCATATTATTATTATTGATTTGATTATTGTTTGTTATTGTATCATTATTATGGTTTGACAAATATCATTGCTTTTATTTGATTTATGTTTACTTTCTTACGTACCTGCACATGTACGAAATGAAGCATTCATTTATTCTTTCATTCACTCAATGTTATCTTATTAGTCCCATGCAATTATCTCATTGCAAAAGCAGTTACTTTCCTCGCACAACCGAGTAGAAAAAGAGTAGGAAAGGCATTAAAGCTACGCAACAGTGTGGGCAAGATGGCAACAGCAGGATCCAGATGGTAATCCTGAACATCAGCAAATGCCACCACCTGGTCTTGGTGATTTGAATGCAGTTTGAGAATAATTTAAATTCCTTCCTTTTTTTATTTATTTTGTAAGTAGACACAAGTAGACAATATAAGCTCCTTGGCAGAGGTAACAAGTAGTGGAAGTTTTTGTTTTACTTGTGTTACTGTAATTGAGAATACTGAACCAAATACAATTTTATTATGAGTCAAGGGTTTTGACCCAGATATCCACCAGAAATGTATTACTTTTTTTTTTATTGAAGATTGTTTTGCAGAGGGATAGGAAGGTGTAGTGTGCAGAACCTATAACAAATATGAGACTTTTATAGTTTCATCTCTGTATTTGGTGTCAAACTGTAATCTTAACTCCAAACACGTCCCTAAAAGACAAAGCCTTCTTCTCTTTGAAGCATAAAGAAAATACTCGCATCGCATTCTTCCACTAAATTTCTTGCTTTATTCATGACATTTTCTTCTATGCAAAGTGTCTTTGATACACTTTTACTCATCACTTGTTAAAGAACACTTTCTCTGAATCCCACATAGTGAGACAAACACTAATATCGTGTGTTTTGATTGTGTTGTCCAGATTTAAACAATGTGTTTTCAAAATGTGGGATTCAAGAGGATGTGAACTTCTTGCTACTTTTTATACAGAAAATAGCACGAAAGGGAGCAAACAGTTTAAATTTACCGTAACATCTTAGAATCTCTTCATCCAAAGTGGATTGGTAAAGGTATCTCTGTGTCTCGAGTAGACATGTCTGCATATATTGACTTGATTTATGGGGACCAAAAAAAAAGAAAGAAATGACTATAATCGATTACACAGAAGAGCTTGAGAGAGAGTTGTGGTCACTGGAGGAGATCCAAGCTTTACTGCAGCCACTTGCTATCTCATCTCGCCTTGGCATCTCTGACCAACAGTGACAAGACAGAGAACAATAGCAGAAAGAACTGAATGACTCAAAGTTAATTCAAGCTTGCATTGAAGACGATGCACGTCCAGCTATCTCAGTAAGACTTCACTCATTAAGACTTTAAATTTTTTAAGTCACAATGTGATCTAAAACGTTCTGCTTCATTTGTTCCTTGATGAGATCTAAACAGAACGTCTTTTTTTTTTCTCCTGAAAGATTGACAAATAATTTCACAAAATAATCAGGGGCCCTGTGTCTCCCTCTCTCTCTGTCTCTTGTCTCCCGCTCGCCGTCATACAATCGCGCCCTGTGGACTTCCTGCGCTGAAGAGAGCGGCTTTTCACTGCCGGCCAAGACACGCAGCTGAACGGAAGATGAGCCCCCTTTTGGGTCTTCTACTCACAGCATCAACCACTCTTCCCACAGCGCTTTCTAGATCACATTCTCAGTTTTTCATACTCGCCCCACCCCTGCATACAAGCGCCGTCTGTTCTTCGTTATTCAAATCAAACGCGCTTTGAACTTGTTAGTGGCAAAATAGTCTTCATTTCTTACCATAGGCATCATCGTGACACAAGAAATAAAAAAGATAAATTGGGAGTTCAATTGAACTGCAGGAAATTCACCAACATTTCTGACAATATAAATGCATCACCAGAAGTCGAGGTAAATAAACACAGATGAGTTGGAATAAACAACCAGCTATACCCAGATTCAGGATCAGATTCTATATCCTTGGAGGAAATCCGGACTTTACCCGTATCACTCATCTCTGGGCGTCATGATGACCAACAACCTGTTGGTGGCAGAAGATATTCTGATAAGAATAGAATGAATTTTTCCATCTACCCCCAATTCCCAGTAAAAGAATAGAACATGAAATCTGTCAGTTTTTTTTGCTTCTTTTTTTCTGATCAGTAATGAACCTTTACTTGTCGTGTTTATTTTGAGTCGTACAAAGAGAACCATAATAAATACAAGCTGTTAACACAAGCATGAGGCTCCACAGACTTTACAGGGTTTGTATTTTGTGATTTTCCGATACGTTACTTCCTGATCTGACACGTGACTTTGGTTGTCTACATGTGACGACTGATTGGCGGTTATGTGTTGACTTAATTGACTTGTGACTGTGCAATACCATAGAAACCTTCATAGTGACTATAATGGATTACAAAATAAATAAATATAAATATTTCCTGAGAAAAGATGTTGAAATGTTATTGATTGGTTCAGCCAATCAGTGACGTCATGGTTTAAGGTCACATGCTTCTTTTTTAAGTATAAAAGATTTGTGTTTGATTGTACTCATATTAATAAAATATATTTTTGGAATGTCCTTCAAGCATCACGTAGGAAGTTCCTGGACCAAAAAGGTAAGTACTAGCGGAGTTCAGGAGGGATAAATTATGATTGGGCAATAAAACCACTTAGTTTGTAATACAAACAAACATTAACTGTATTCTATCCTACAAATAAAAACTATAAATGGACAACAAAATGTCTAAATTAATAAATGTGTGAATAAATATAAAAAAAATTAAATGACTTTTGATTTTTTTTTGTTTAAGAATGTTGCTTTTATGCATTTATTGATTTATAGATGTTGACTATTTTTTTTAAAGTTAGTTAATTATGTATCTTATCTCAACTCATTTATTTCATGCATTTAATCTTTCATTTAAAAAGGCATTTTATACATTTTGTCTTTTATTTGCACAAGCATTTATACTTTCAAGTTCCCCTCCAAAGGACACAAGGGCAACTCAAATGTTCCAATAAATCACTTTAATTTTTTTTCCGGCTTCTCAGTATTTAGGTTGTTAACCTTAAAAGGCAGACAAACAAAAAACATCAAATTAAACATTTTTAATGAATTTTAACTAAATTTAAACATCTAAACATTCTAAATTCATTTTAAAATTAAATTAAACATTTAAAACATGTTGAATTAATTCAAACAATTAAACATTTTAAATTAAGATAAACATTCAAATATTTTAAATTCATTTAAACATTTTAACCAAATATTATAAATGAATAAAAAGCTAATAAGCTAAATCTAATTTCTTGAATTTTCCAAAACCTTTTAGTAAAGCTCTGATATTTAAATGTTGTACTATTCTTTTTAATCTTTTACCTTTAATTTTCCAAACTCAAATGAAATGTTATTTTAGCAAACCCATCAATCACAAAGTAAATACTGCAATGTGTTCCTTAACCAATATTTGCTGCAGTTAAACATCTCAGAAGCATTTCAAACAGAATGAAAGTAAATAAAACAATTCACCGACCATTGGCGTCTTTGGACTGAACCCATTGTGAACTTGAGTTCTTTCTCTGACTGACTGAGAACCTCCATGACTTGTTCACAGGTGCTCCACATTAGTGCCAATGACTGAAGCAGCTGGTTTGCTGCTACTGGTGCACTCTGGGAATTGTGGTTCTTTGACACATTCTGAGATTCAGCTGAACATACTGTATACATTTCTTCTTTTATTCATACATTTCCTTTTTTATTTATACAAGCATTTATACATTTGTTCTTTTATTTATTCAAGTATTAATACATTTTGTCTTCATTAATACAAGCATTTATACATTTCTTCTTCCATTTATACAAGTATTTATATATTTTTTTCGTCTTTTATTCATACAAGTATTTTTACATTTCTTCTTTTATTTTTTCAAGTATTTATTAATTGTGTTTTTTATTTATTCAAGTATTTATACATTTCGTCTTTATTTATACAAGCATTTATACATTTCTTCTTTTATTTATACAAGTATTTATTCAGGTATTTATCGATTGTGCCTTTTATTCATACATGTATTTATACATTTGTTCCTTTATTTGTTCAAGTATTTATACATTTGTTCTTTTATTTATTCAACTATTAATACATTTCGTCTTTTATTTATACAAGCATTTATACATTTCTTCTTTTATTTATACAAGTATTTATTCAGGTATTTATCGATTGTGTCTTTTATTCATACATGTATTTATACATTTGTTCCTTTATTTGTTCAAGTATTTATACATTTGTTCTTTTATTTATTCAACTATTAATACATTTCGTCTTTTATTTATACAAGCATTTATACATTTCGTCTTTATTTATACAAGCATTTATACATTTCTTCTTTTATTTATACAAGTATTTAGACATTAATTCTTTGATTTATTCAAGTATTTATACATTTTGTATTTTATTTATACAAATATTTATACATTTATTCTTTTATTTATTCAAGCATTTATACATTTTGTATTTTATTTATACATTTTTTATTTTATTTATACAAGTATTTATACATTTCGTCTGTTATTTATTAAAGTATTTATACATTTTGTCTGATATTTCGTTGGCAGTATTGAAATGACGTAGTCCTGCAGGACATCAATCTAAAGCAGTGATTGGTTACAGCGACGTCATCAGATCAAATACGAGCGTCATACGTTCATCATGCTATAGACCAGTTGCTGCAGATCAACATTGATTGTTCTGTTTCGCTTGTCCTACCAATAACTTCTTCGAACTGATACACTGCCAACAAAATGTATAAATTAATTAATGCTGAAATGGCGAAATTAATAAATAATTAAATGTAAAAATAAATAAAAGTCAAACTGCATAAATGAATATATGTACTGTATATATACATATAAATACAACTGTTCTTGTCAAAAATAGAATCAGAAGTAATTTATTTATTTTTACATTCATTTATACATTTATTTATGTATTTATACAATTATTTATTTATACTTATGTCATTTATTGTCCTTCATATTCACACTTCATTGAACACTTGTGCAGGAATCAGGAGGATGGAAAAAGAGAGAGAATCGTGCAACATGTATTCTCTCTTACCCTATAAGGGCTGTGACATTGGGGAAAAAAACAAGATGAAAGCCAAACTTTAAACATCAGTCAATTGTGATTTTGCACAGATTACTTATCAGACTTCATTGTTTGTGAGACTCATGCTGCTTCGTATTCTCCGTGATTAAGATTCATCCGCTTTCTTCTAAGATGGCTTTCGGCTATTCCCACCAGGGGTTGCCTCCTCCACCCGATTATCCTCTCCCGTCACACTTCACATGCTCATTCACCACATTGTTTTCCTTCTCTTCCTGCAGCTGTATCTTCATCCACTGACCTCATCATGCAGGTCTATCCACTCATTGATTTGTGTGTTCATAGAAACGTGTTCCTCGACTGCCCACCTCTACCATGAGCTCATCGCTCAGTTTCATTCTCCATCTGATCTCAAACGTCTCTAAGATCTACAATAAAACTCTTTAAGACGCTTTTAGTGTCAAAGCTATTCTTCGCCGGCTCTCTGATGTTCTTTGTTCCATACTTTTCTCCCTCACATCCTTCACTCATGGAATCCCATCTCACCATCATTTGCATAATTTCATTTAAGCTGTTTAAAACATCTACACCAAATGTTAGCGGGTCCACATAAAATGTTCATATCATCCCTCCGGACGCTGTGAAACAAGCATTTGTGAAACTAATGGCTCCAGCTTTACTTCCAGGGCAGCACGGAGGAAAAAAGGAACAATAGTGAAACCTTTCTTGATGCAGCTGTTGAGAGTCAGAATAAAAGTGTAACCTGCTGTGGCAGGTGTGAAATGTTGCAGCTATTCTAAGGACGTCAAGCTGCGCAGCAATTGTCTGGCATTTTTAACATACTCTGTATTGTACCAAGAAAGGCCAAGTTCTGAATAAAACCGCGAGAAATGTTTGATTTGATTTCACTTTTTAATTGCAAAATACCTGACACATGTCTTTCAAGGATTTTCCTCTCATGAAAACGTTGCTAATGTGAATAAGAACAGGTTGCCGGTTCGAAAGCTTAATGTGAAGCTGCCAAGATCAGGATCAATCCTTATGCGTCCATAGTTGGAAAAAAAAAGTATAGGTTGTAGTGATGTTTTGATGATGAGATTTTATGATATAATGTCATTATTAGGGCTGAGTAGAGTGAGCTCTGAAATGTCCTTGAACACGGGTTTTAGAGGCAACGCTATACAGTAGAGCGCCATCATATGGCCTTTGAAAACTTAAAAAAACTGTTCAATAAAACCTCACCGGCTGTTTTTAGAAACCATATCCTTTTTTTTTTAATGAAACATCATCTGCTATTTTCATGTACACACATGAGCTGTTGAATAAACCAGCTGATTAATTAAACTTTATAAGCTGTTTCATGAAACTTTTTCAGATGTTTCATTAAATCTCATCAGCTGTTTAATGAAATCTCATCAGCTGTTTAATGAAACCTTATCAGCTGATTAATTCAACTTTCTCAGCTGTTTCATGAAACTTCTTCAGATGTTTCAATAAATCTCATCAGCTGTTTAATGAATCCTTATCAGCTGATTAATTAAACTTAATCAGCTGTTTCATGAAACTTGTTCGGAGGTTTCATGAAATCTCATCAGCAGTTTCATTAAGGTTATCAGCTGATTAATTAAACTTTATCGGATGTTTCATGAAACTTCTTCAGATGTTTTATGAAATCTCATCAGCTGTTTAATGAAACCTTATCAGCTGATTAATTAAACTTTATCCGCTGTTTCATGAAACTTCTTCAGATGTTTCATAAAACCTCATCAGCTGAATAATGAAACCACCTTAGATGTTTCATGACACCTCATTGGCTGTTTCACAAAATCGAATCAGATTTTTTGTTAAGGCTCATCAGCTGTTTTATAAAACATAATCTGCAATTAAATGTAACCTTATGAGCTTAAATGAAATATAGTCGGCGATTTCATGAAACCTCTTCGACCACCACAAGACACACACACAGAAGAGGGATCGTTTTATCTCGTTTCAAATCCTTACTTGTTCTAACAAGCTGATAATATGATCAGAGAAAAATAAACCTTTTGTTGGATTTCTGGGCTACTGCTCGAACAAAAAGTTGAGTCATCCAATATCAGAGAGGACCATGTCCTGTGAAGACATTTTCAACTGAGAAGTAGCCCAAGGGCCATCCCAGAATAAACTTTAGAGGTAATATCTCTTGATCCAGTGAGTTCTTTATATTTAAAATATCCAAGTTTAAGGAGATGTTTAGTCACTGCGGTAAATTCTGTTGTAAGTTTCCTCTTGAGATGTACATGTCTGTACTTTGGTAAAGGACATGTTCCCTACTGTGTGAAGAATCCTTTAGTACACGGAGCACCTGTTGGTGGAATTTAGAGGACAAACGGACAACGTTGTGCAGTGTGTGGAAGCAGGTGGGCTATTAATGACCAGCTGAGTCTAAACAGACGTTACATCTAACACTTACACTCTCCTGTGTGGATTTGACGGTTGGATTCATGATCCCCTTTCATCATTACGGATTAGCCACAATCCTTTTGATGTTATCACACTGTTTTTTATTGTAGTCAAACGATTTGTTACTGTAGTCAAACTATTTTACTTTGATCAAAACTGTTATCCAACATGTTTTACTTTAATCCAACAATTTGATGACAATTTGTTTGATGAAACAATTATCAGCTGTAATAAAACAATTTTCACTTTAATGAAACATTTTCAACCTTAATAAAACAATTTATTAAACTTTAATCAAATAGTTATTTGCTGATTAAACAATTTATTTAGAGATTAAAAAGGAGAAAACAGAGAACAATTATTATTATTTCTGCCTTTTATTGATACTCTTACTGAACACAATATTAACTTCATACTTAACATTTTGTTGCCGTAAGTATTTGGGAAATTTCTTGAAAAATTAACCATAAGATCACGATGATGAAACACACAGGCAGGTCTGTACGGAAGGATGCAGGAAGTAGCGAGGGAATACAGGGGTTTAGATGGGAGGTCACTGTTTGTTTTTTTTTGATTAAGCTGGGAGTGTTTCTCAGTGACTCCCTTGAGATTTGTACACACACACACACACACACACACACACACACACACACACACACACACACACACACACACACACACACACACACACACACACACACACACACACACACACACACACACACACTCAGAATGTTTCTTGGCTTCCATTTGCAAGATTACATCTTTCAATTAAGACTAAGATGCTTGTCTGGCCCCAGTAAGTCTGTACCTCTAAGAATATGCATTTAGGTTAAGATTCAGATAAAGATTCAGTAAATCTGTAATAATGTAGTAAAAAAATATAGAATCAATAAATAAACTACAAGTTAAAAAGACGTACAATTTTAAGTTATTTCCAAATAATTATATTAGATTGAGATTAAACTTTATTATCAAGACTTAGCAAACGTTATCCATAGATTTAAGTTAAGTACGTCTTTGCCTCTGAAGATTATTTTAAATCGAATATCTGAACAAGTTCAAACACCTGAATTGTGTTTGATAGATTTTTGTTTCTCTATGTTTGTTTAGGATTAAAAAAGTTAATAATTCATTTTCATGGTTTTTCTCAAAAATAATTTGACCCAGTTTGCAAATGTAGGAGTGACTGTCGTGCTCATTTGCAGAGTCGCTACTGCTTCTAACTAAACATTTCAACATTAAATTCAAACATTATATAAAACAATACCATGATGAAAACAAATCATTAAAAAAATAAAACAATACATAGTGGGAAAATGATTTTAAAACCAGACACAAAAAATTATAAATAATAAACATGACGAGTTAAAGTGGTGAAAATAAATAACAAAAACAAAATAATTAAATTGTGTCATACATGTTTTTGATTGACATGCTGACATGGTGGTCTGGACTGATCCATGTGAACAAATGAATGAAAACATAAACGTCAATTTCTATCTCTATTGGAAACTGTAACCATGCTTCAGTGTTCTTAATTAATGACGAAACAGGATGACACGCCATCAATGCCCATCTCTCATTGAAAATCTTTACGTCTGACACCACGGACCCTCCAGGATGAAGAGGTCCACTTCATCAGTGTGTTCCGAGCGATTTGTCCGTGACCACTAATTACTCTCGCTGTTTTCCGTGGCGTCTCATCAGTGAGGAACATCGGGGTCATCACATGTTTTAAGTGTTACGAAACATCACGGTGTCCCTGGAGATCCACTAGGGGTGATCAAGACCCAACCTGAGCCGAGGTGGCGGATTACAATGATGGATCGGACTCATCACCGGCTTCCAGGGTGTTCCTAATGGCTCCTCGTCCACACGTGTGTCCCCTGTGTGTGTTCAGACCAGGTGGGCTTCCTCGACATTTTATGTCTTTGATTCAGCAAAAGACAACTTCTCTTCATACCAAAGATATTTCTTTGAACAAATAAATTACTTGACTAATGACTTCATTCATTAACAGCATTTCATTATAGTTGGGTGGCCATTCTAATTTAGAAAAGAGAGGAAGGAAGAATAGATGGAAAGAGGATAGAACTGTGGGAATAGGGAAGGATGGAAAGAAAGCAAAGGAGAAGGAAGGATAGACAGAGGAAGAAGGTAAAGGATGGAAGCAGGGAAGGTTATAAAGATGGAAAAAAAGATGAAAAAAAAGACAGAAAGAAAGAAGAACCATGGACATAGTAAAGGGAGAAAGAAATGATGAAAGTAGAAAAGGAAGGAAGGATAAAAGGTTTGAGATGGAGTAAGAGGAATAGATGGATAGAAAGAAGGATAGAAGTAGGGAAAGATGGATGTAGGGAAGGAAAGAAGCATTGGACAGGCGGACAGAATAAAGGATGGATAGAAGGAAAGAAGGAGGAAAGAAAAATGGAAAGACCTGTAAAAATAGGGAGGAAGGAGGGATTAATGTGGTAAAGAAAGGATAGAAAAAAAAGGATGGATTATAATGGATAAATAATTAATATCTACATGTATGCCTATATCTGTCTAATCACTTAAATATAAAATATTATAAATATAAAGAACTCACTGGATCAAGAGATTTTACCTCTCAAGTTTATTCTGGGATGGTCCTTGGGCTACTTCTCAGTTGAAAATGTCTTCACAGGACATGGTCCTCTCTGATATTGGATGACTGAACTTTTTTTCAAGCAGTAGCCCAGAAAAAACATGATTATATAAAATATGTACATTTATTTATTTTCTGCTTTATTGAAAGATACTGATAGTTTAAGCTTTCATTTATTATTACTATGCCCAAGACATTTGTCTTAAGCTAAGTACAACATGGATTAACCTAAATATATCTGAATGAAATATGTTGACTAGTAAGTCATAATCATTTTGACAGCTCAACAGTGTGGGTCACACGGTTCCTGCATTTATGATCATCAGCTCTCACAGTTCAAGAGTCTCCACCTTCTTACATCCACGCTCAAAAAAAAACAAACATTCCTGCAGACGTAAGCTTTGGCGAGAGAAAGCGTGTGGGAAGATAATTGCCGGAGAAATAAAACATATGGTCGTTGCACCTATTATCGTCCATTAACTTGTCATCCAACAACAAGAGGTTTCTGCTGAGCGTTTGCCTCGGTCCAGGTCCGTTAAATGTTTGCTGGAGGATCAACAACACACAACATTCATCACCCACACAGGGGGAAGGAGGATCAGATCAATAGATTCCTTTTAATGTTTACTTTTCTTGGAGTTTGAGAGTTGAACTTATTCTTGAGATCCGACTAACACACGTCAGTAAACAGCAGATGTCAAGCAGAAGCGCATGAGAATTATTATAATTATTGTAGATTTAGAGAGCAATGAAGACTGAATTAAATATAAAACTTCAACGTCGAGAGACATGAGAACTTTTTTAGCATTTCAAATATCTGAATGGTCAAATTTAAATGAGCTTAATGGGGACAGCAGGTGGCAGTATCATTCTGGAATTCACTTGCACAACCCAGTATAAAGAGAGTGAAAAGGTTGAGACAATAGTCGCTGTGTGGAGACTACAGGATTCAGATGGTAATCCAAAAAAAACCAACTAATATCATCTGTCATCATTTGAATTTCAAGATTTTCTGACCATTGCACTGAAATCCATTCATAACTGTATCAGTTATTTTGTGTGAAAAGATGATCGCCTGTTATGGGTCAATTTGATTTGGCCGATAAGATTTTATCTGCACTGAATTTGCTCACATCATTAACACTTTGGGACTCTTTAACTTGATGGTGTCAAAACAGAGGAAACTCTCATCAGTCGGTTCAACCCTCTGCATAAATGAGCAGGTTTTGTTTGGATTTTATTGAGCTCGACCCATCACACTCTGGAGAACAATCAAATATGAATAACAAGGAACATACATGTGTTTCTTTCTCTGGCAATTATATAGAGGTGTATCTATAGTTAATGCATAGGTGTTTGAGACGTGATCTTTTAATCATTTAATGGTTTTCTTTTTTGCAGGAGTTTGCAGAAATACAAGCAATTGTAAATTCAATGCTACAGTGATACGGGGAAGGGGGACAGACAGGAAGGAAGGAAGGAAGGAGATTTGAAATGAATGAAAGTGTGAAGGAATTAGTTAGGAAGAAAGGGAGGAATGGAAGAGGATGGAAAGAAAAAAAGGGAAAGGAGGTAGTAATGGAAAGAATGATGTAAGAAGGAGGAAGGAAGGAAGGAAGGAAGGAAGGAAGGAAGGAAGGAAGGAAGGAAGGAAGGAAGGAAGGAAGGAAGGAAGGAAGGAAGGAAGGAAGGAACGGACGAATGAACGAACGAACGAACGAACGAACGAACGAACGAACGAACGAACGAATGAACGAACGAACGAACGAAAAATAAAATAGTTAACTTTTCTCACAATTCAGGAACGATTCAATTCCACCTAGAATTACTACTTTTGACAGATTTCTTTTTAAAACTTTTTTTCGAATTAGTTTTTAATTTGCTCATTTGTTTATGCATTTATCGTTTAATTCCTGACACTGTTGGTCCAGAATAAATGAAAAAAAAACAAAAACACAAAAGCACATCTTTAAGAGTCAAACGTCTTCTGTGATCAGTGCAGTTTTTCAACAGAGCTGCCGGTGTCTCATCATTCATAATAAATGGGCACATGTTTACTTCCTTATTAACCTGCCTGACTCCAGACTATTTATATCTGGACCACTTCATCAGGTCTCCAAACACACACTGATCCAGCTCTTCCTATTCTCAACCACAGATTTCCTCTTCATCGGAAGCGAGTCTGAATAAAAGCCGTAATTAACAGTCGGTGAGCGTCTTGGAGATACGACCGGCGAGGAGACCCGGACTGGGACTCTGGTATCTAAATGTGATCAGTGATCTGTAACCATGATGTGATTAGTTTGAGGAATAATTAGATTGTGGCGAGGAATAATATTAAAACTGCACTTGTGCTTCACTCTGTGGTAGAAATAATCCTGCTCCACTCAAGGTAAAAGCAAACAATCACATTTGAGGAGCGTCTGTGCAAGAAAGTCACAAATTGTAGGATAGAAAAGGAGAATAAATTCATACAAAAGCTGCTAAGATTGAGCCTTTTTTTTCTTTTTTTTTGCAATTTTCGTCTCTGGAGCTAAACATAGAGGTCGCCTTACTTCTCACACACACTCACGCACACTAATGCATTAACCATGTTCTTTGTATTTGAGGGCCATTCTTGCATATTTAATCCAAAATAAAAGTGAGATACAAGCTCCTCCACTGGAACCCTGTCTTCGGAAAAGTGTGGATGTCAAAATGTGTCAATGTGTTATTTATGTTTCTGCTGGCTGCCTTTCAAGACCAGCCAGGAATCCCTAGGAGTTGAAAAATCACTTTGGAGCCCGTCCCAGCTACATAGGACCAGAGGCAGCGGACACCCTCAAGGGACAACCACTCACACTAGACAAGTAAGAAGAAGAATATTCTTAGAACAATGCTTTCGTTTTGGATCTTCTCAAGTGTATTGAAAAGAATCACAATGTTGTGAGTCTCAAAATAAATACTTTCAAGTTTTGCATCCTGTGCATCATCCAAAGACACTGTTTCTTTAAGTGATATCATTGGCGGCAGCTCCTCAATACGTGCTCCCCAACTTCCAGTCTGGGGACATGTTGCATTTGGTACCGCGCCGCAGAGAAAGCATGATAAAAAATAAAATCTATTGTAATGATTATTACTGAGAGGTTTTTTGGTTTTTAAAAAGGATGGAATTTTCTCTGAAGTAACATCAGTCTTTAACTATTGACCAGTGCTGGTTGTAACTATTTAATAACTACTGTTACCAATTACTTTGTCAAAAACCATACGTTTTTTATCATCACTATGATTTTAACAGGCTCGTAGCTTCAGCCGCTAGCTTTCAATTCAATTAGCTTACTTTTGATGAGAAGGAAGCAGGTTTGAGTCTTTTCTGGGTTTTTTACAAGATGTCTACACATAAATACACGTTGATAGATCGACTTTATTTTATTATTCCTTTAAAATGAATGAACAATGGATACGTGGATGAGTTTGACTGGACGAAACAAAAACTCTCAGTTTTCACACGTGAATGATGCATTGAACGACAAAGGGAAATTGTATGGTGCGTTGAAAAACATCCGATATTTTCGAAACTAAAGATGTCACAATATAACTCGACACTGTATCAATATAATGTATAATGAGTTTAAATTGTGGATTTAATTTTTTTTACTGTTCTCTACACTTTACTTATTTCAGTTTTCAAATTATCTATTTATTCAACACTTTAAAGTTAAAAGTGTTGTTTGCTTTTTATTGTTGTTATTTAAAAGGCTTCTGTGATCAATAAGAAAAAATAAATACTTTTGTTTGGGTACTTAGGTAAGTTCCTTTAGAGGAAAAAATTGGGTGAATTTGTTTATGTTTATTGAATTAATTGTTCTTACCTTTTTTGAATTGTAGTTAAACCAACCATTAATATGCACAAGAAACTGTCACTGTCAAAGGAAGATGGAAGGAGAGAAGGATAGAAGAGATGGAGGAAGAGATGAAGAAAGAAAAAGGGCGGAAATGATGGTAGTAGTCAATGGAAGAAAGGAAGAATAGAAGGATGGGTGGAAGGAAAAGTGGTGCAAGATGGAAAGAGGAAGGGAGGAAATAGGGAAGGAACGAAGGAGGGAGGGCAGGCTGGAATGATAGTAGTAGCTAAGAAGGAGGAAGGGTGGAAGTAGGGAAAGAAAAGGGAATGATGATAGTAGTGAAGAAAGGTGGAGAGGAAGCGAGGATGATGGAAGGAGGCAGGAAGGATGGATGGACGAACATTTCAACTTAAACACTAACAGATCTTGCTGTGTAGTGTTTGTCAAGCTCTCCTGTCCCTCCACGACGACCCACAAACACACACATGTTCTCTTGGCTCTGGCACACGCCAGAGTGATAATGAGCTCATAATAGCTTCACAAGTGTATCGATGGATCCAGCTCCTCCCTTCATGCATGAACCCTGGTTTTATCTACTCTCTGTCGAGCGCGGAGTGATGCACCTCACAAGAATCACTCCTCCTCCTCTCGGAGCGTGATTACAGCCATTACCACTGCGAGGTGCCTCAGATAATAACATCTCTGTTGTGTGCAGTTATTAATCCTCACATCCATACGTGCCGTCCACTCACGTGCACATTAATGACACGGCCTTCTGAGCACCGATCCATTTGATGTAGTGCTGTTCGTCTTCCCTCGTGGATCCTGGAGAAGTTTCTCTGCAGCGAGACTGATATCGATCTGACACCAGTTCAGCTCCAGCTCGCCAGGTCAGAGGTGAACCCAGGATCAAGTGACTGTAAACTCTATTGTACTCATCAGTTTGTACAAAACTCATTGAAATATTGACATTAAAATTGTGCCTAAGCCCCGCCCACTGAAAAACAATGTTTTTCTGAAGATGAAATCTTGTTTTCTATAACCACACCCACTCTTCTGTTATTGGTCAAGCATCTGGATTTGTCACCCGGGATGATGACGCATCATCATCCCGGGAAGTCTCCACCTCCAAGAGACTTGTTGTATAAACAAGTGGTGTCATGATTATAGTTGGCCGGAGGAGGACTGCAGACCTTTATTACGTTATAATGGACTCCACTCTTGTAACCTCTCGATCGCCGAGATTTCAGCTGGAAATATATTTGATTACAGTTTAAAAAATAAGGATTTAGTGTTTTATTTTAGTTGAATATTCTCTGATTGCATGTAACAGATTTATACAAACTCGAAGTAGACTGTTCTATCCAATCGTACACTTTCACTTAAACTCATGTAACGGACCAGATGAGAAAACAACTAACGACACATTTTCTGATCCGAGGCGTGTCGAACATTCTCACGTAGACGACGAACCGTTGCCTTAACCTGGTTCACAAGCCAGCTAACTAATTAGCCACTCAGCTGCACCGCATTAAATATTTAGCTCTCTCAGTAGGTGATTTATCAATTTTTAACCGAGGGTATGGCACTGTGGAGGCGTCTTCCTAGCCCTTCGCAAGAGCCAATCCAACACACACTTACGAAATGGCTGTTAGTTCCGTTTAATAAACTAGTTTTATTGAGTCGTCCTTGTGTGATATGCGTTTTGAAGTCATTTTCTTTGCAATGTCTTATTCCAGAAGCACTGAGATATGACATACCTACGCCAAGGAGTTTGTTTCCCATGACTTCATAGTAACAAAACAAAGAATGAAATTCCTGATTCAAAAATGTTGATTGCGAAAATGGGAATTGTTTGTGTAAAATATCAGCATCAATTCAAACAGCTTTATTCGTCCCCGCAGGGCGATTCCGTTTGCAGCCTCAGTCACATAAAAACTTAGACAACAAACACACTCATCAACATCCACACTGTCAGCACCTCAGGCTGCCAGGTAGCAGAGAGCAATAAGAAACAAGTTAGGAATAAATGTACAAATCTAGCTCTCAATTCACAATGAATCACCTTTCAGCTGTCAGCAGCATTTTCTCTTACGTATGAGAATCAAGGTTACGCCACCCTGATGGCATCGAGTTGAATTCCTGACTGAGGATGTGATCAGGGTGTTTCTGGAAGACCCTTTTTCCAGATGGAACTTAAGTCTGTTAGCTTTAATAATGCTGCTGAGACAGTACTTTATAGAGAGACCCTTAAACCAACATATAAAAGAAAATGTCAACAGACTTTCAATAAAAGAAAGATAAAGGTTACATATAATTCTCTTGGAAACGTTAAAAATAATTCAGATTCCGAAGTTAATATACAAATTTGTTGAATAAACAGTTTTTTCTTCAAATTTGAGTTTGGGGTCACATTAATGCTTGTCTTTACAATCTCTACATTTAATCCATGGATTGATCAGGCAGTAGTGTCAGGATGGAACCTCCTTAAGCCAACTATTAACTCTTTCGTTTTTTATATCATGTCACCATTCCACATATGAAGTCAGTGCACAGCCATGATCTGATTGGCCGCCTGGATATCACTACAACACAAGCTAAGCTAACTTTGGAGTAAAAATCTCTACCAAGTCTTAAATTGAAGCCCTTAAACAATGTTTGAAGGGCAACTAATGTGATTTAAGTTTGTGTTTAATAGATCTTGGACTCTATTGTACTCTATCAGTATGATTCTGTCTGTCCAAAACTCTCTTTTCATTTAAATATTTACATTAGAAAATGTGCTTAAGCCCCGCCCACTGAAAAGTTTGCTGTGATTGGTCAAGCATTGAGGTTTGTCACCTTGCGTCATCAATATCGTGAGTCTCCACCTACAAGGGAGTTGTTTGAAAGCTGGGCATGATTACAGCTAGCTGGAGGAGGAGTGAAGCCATTATTACGTCATGATAAACTCCAAAATTATTAAGTAATAACTTCTTTGTTCATGATTGCTGTCTCGCCTGCAGTTAATTAAAAATTCTGCAGCGAGAATTCTGACCTGCTCTAGTAGAAGAACTCACATTTCTCCGATCCTTAAAACTCTTCACTGGTTGTCAGTTTCTTTCAGGATCCATTTCAAAATTCTGGTTCTTACTTTCAGAGCTTTTCATGGTCAGACTCCTCCTTACATCAGTGATCTGAACCAGCCTTACACCCCAGCTCAGGCTCTGAGGTCAGTGGATCAGAATGTACTGATGGTTCCTGAACACGCTTTTGGACCAGAATAGATAAATCCTTCCAGGCTGTTTTAAGCTATGGAACGATCTTCCTCTCCCTCCGTGTTTGATGGAGATATCAAAGATGGATATGGAAATATATCTCTATCTAGGTCTTCAAATCTTTTTTTTTTCCAACACAATAATCTTCACTAACACAAACTATCAAAAGCAAAATTGCCATCGGGACACATGAACAATATGAATTTTTAATTTGGATTTAGAGGACATTTTAAATGAGTAATAATAATAATAATAACGATGATACATTTTATTTTTAGTGCACTTTATATTCTAAGCAAGGGGTTTCAGCAACAATCACAGTAGAGCGATACAGTAATAAAAACAATTATAGAGTAAAGGAATTACTCCGTACGCTTCAGAAGAGAGAAACCGATAAGTTCTGTGGCCGAACTTCAATTTGTAACGACGCTGGTACGACACCTTTAAAAACACTTTCAACAAAATGTACTTCCAACTTAACTTTGCAGATAAAAACTATATAGGGTCCTGATACCAGCATGAGTGTAGTAGTAAACTAGCTCTAAACTACTCTAGGTGTTAAACACTCTTGCAGGCCATATATGATGATTTGGCGGGCCCTATTTAGCCCACTGGCCTGAGTTTGACACTTGTGCTATACATCACTGGAAAGCTCTTGTTTTCTGATTTCATGAAAAATTGTTTGAATTTCATCAATTGTACCGATTATTTGTATATGTGTCGATGCATCTGGTGAAACTTCCTGCCTTAAGTCAGTGCTTCGGGGTTTCTAGATCGGATAAACCTTCAAGGAGTTACAATCATTTAAAATGTGCATTTTGAATCCTGTCCGTATATTTTCGGAGCAGTGTTCTCCGGCTCGGAGCCGTGCGTGCTGCAGGTGGACCTTAAACCATTGCGCATATAATAAACACGCCAGAGGCTAAGTTTGTTATAAGAAGTAAAAGGCTCTGCCGTCTTGTTGAGAATAGGCCAGAGCTGTTTACCAGAGCTCAATAGCCGTCGTGCAGCAGGCCGCCCGGGGTGGAGATTTTCCTGAGCACCCTGACACACATACGCACACACCATTCTACACAATCCGTTCGGATAGACACTTCTGAGATCTTCATCTCTGCAGTGTTTCATCCGCATTCACCAAGATTATTAGAAATGGGATTTCAAAGAAACATCTGGAAGAGTCGTCGTGTAGCTAGAAAATGGAGGCTGGTTTATGTTCACTCGGATCAGAAGGGGGGGACGTATAGGAATTAAGATATAAGGGTCTCTCATTAGTCGAAGGAAGAGCCCCTCAGGAGGCTCACTGTGAGGGTGGGTGGTCCGTTCTGCTGCCTGCTGTCAGCCCTCTCCCCCGACAGATGCTAAAGGTTATCTCACTCATAATTAATATGACCCTTGAGTTGAAGTCATCTGCTGAGTCCACTGATGTGGTTGTGTATGTATCCGCCTCCAGCTGATGGAAAACTGTTCATTACCAGCCCGGAAAACCAAAGCAGAGTCGGGACATTCCGCCTCTCAAATTCACTTGGACATTCCATGTCTGAGTAAATTCCCAGGCAAATGTTTGTATTCATGCAAACGTTCATTTGCGGCGCAGCAGCTGTTTGGTCGACTCTAGAGGACTCACGTAGTGAAGATCGATAACCTCATTACCATCTCTGACTTTGAAACACAATTAAGGGTCCACAGGGCGGAAAAACCAAATAACTCTGTGCAACATGGGATATCACAGGCTAAGAATTGAAAACCTCTATATAGTTTCAATAAGATTTCAATGGAATCTGCAGCACGGAAGTGGGAAGCACTTAAATGCTGAATCTTCTCTCTGGAGCGTTCAACAATAATAATTAAAAAAAACAAAAAGCACAAATGAAGGACTGTTATTGAAAAGCATTTCTGTTTCCAAGAATATCGACATGTCGTTAAGTTGTTTGTTTTAATTAAGTCAACACAAACAAGCAAGCCGAAGAACATCAGATTACTAAATTGTTGAATTAAAATATGAACTACTTTAATCCTATTTTTTTTTGTATTTAATTTAACTTTGTTTTATCATTTAATGAAATAATTCAATATTGAAAGTTTGTTTTTCTTTATTGATTCCCTGAGTTAAAAATACGAAAACTAATGGATTTAATTAAAACCAAAGGTTTGATTTTGTACTTAATAATAATAATAATAATACACTAAAAATAATAAAATTCAACATTTTTGTATTTTATTTGTTTTTGTCACCTTTTAAATACTATATAAAAATGTTGGTATACAATTTCTGTTCGAGTTTTGTTATTTGTTTATTTCAGATTTTATCTCATGTTTAATGTTGCACACAATACCAAAATAAATTCCAATTTGGTGGTTCTGCACTAAAAATGGCAATTAAAACCATTCTGATAAGTGAATGTTTACGACCACTTATAAAGATTATTGATGAAATGGAAGGTTTTATTATTATATACTTACGATAATAATAAAATACAATTTCAACATTTTTGTATTTTATTTGTATTCGTAACCTTTTAAGTACAATATAAATTGAAAAATACACACAGACACACAAATATATGTGTATATATATATAGTTTTTTCAACATTTCTCAGTGTTTACATGTGTTTGTGAGTCTTGAAATGCAGTGTGTCACATCTGCTAGAGGTGAATTTGTTGTCAGCCTGAGGGAGCACAAGTTCTAATCTGCTTCACTTGTACAATCTCACACTTCAGATGAGAAATTTGTACAAGGAGGGCAGAGTCTATATGTGAGGTTCTCCCAGAAGTTATTTTGGAAACTAAGTAAAGTGTATTTGATTTTGAGGCAATGGTGTAAAGTAAACCTTTTTTTTTTTTGCTCAACCTAGCATTGTTTTAAATTAAAGCACCATGTTCTGACATTATTTACTTGAATATCTCCTGTGGGTGCACACAGTAAAAAAAACATTAACATTAACTTTTTCTATGAACGGACTTAATTATTGCCTCCGTTCATCAGACTCAAACCATCTGTCAATACCGTTCTGTAGGTTGTGGATTTTCCTTTTATCTTTGGCTGGGTTCTGGATACGACGATGAGTCCGAGTTTACTCTCCGACACCTTCCTTATCACTCCACAAACCTCCCCCTCATTACTCACGACTCAGCTCATCAACTCTTTCTCCACTTCTTTACACATCCCACAAGCGGCTCTGCCTTTGATCTTGGCAATGTCATTTTTAACTTGGCTTCAACGACGTCTCCTCAACTTTCATTTATTTTTATCTGCAACTAGCGGTTGTGCAGGATGAGTAAAGCCTTGCCCCCCCCTGCTGTTCTCAGATTTTGGCAGACAGAACTTTCTTTTAGGATTAATTAAAACAAGGTCTTGGGCCAAGAAACACTTTGACCATCAGCAAGTCTCTACTCAAAATATTCGATTTCATTTAAACACTTAAGATTTCTTTTAAAACAGTTATCCTAGAGCGATGAGCGATTACAGTTGTAGATTTTAGTTGATGTCTTGATAAATAAGAACCTTGATGAAATCATGATTTCATATTCTAAACTTGCCATCTGGTGGTTCCAGTCTATTCCATCTATATCTAGGAAGGTTTTGACATCTTCCTTTACTTGTATGGCTTCCATTCACTGCTGCTCACACGCTTCCCCGTTTAGAAGCAAAAAATAAATAAATGGCTTTTTGAAGCAGAGCTAACAATGAAATCACTTGAATAAATTAACATTCATTTATTCATTTTCTGTACCACAAACAGTCCTGAAAGAATGTGTTGTTATTGTTCATCAATAAAGGTTTGACAACTTGGTAATACGACCAGGCAAATGTATCTGTTCATCCCACATTTGTACTACCTTTAATGTCTTGAATCATGAATTTTTTATTCATATAAGTTTGTGTACAATTAGCAACTTGCCATTGACATCCTTTGCCTTTGTGCTTTTATTAACAATCTTTTAATACTTGTTTTCTCATCAAATACATTTTCAAAATGAACAACAAATAAAAAACTGGATTGACAGGGTATTTTTCCTGGTTTTCCTTTTAATTTAACCAGCCATTTTTATTGTTTTCAAAAGTATAACCTTGACTGACGATAGAGAACAAAACAAAAGGGTATTTTCCTGTATATTATGTACTTGAAATTCCCTTTGGCACAAAGCCTAGTTGAAAATTAGATAACAACAACAGACAGTTATGAGTATACATGGGCTTACAGTCAATTGAGATATTTCAGACTATCCCTTATTTTCTTTTAGGTTTTCTTTATTTCAATTAGTGTGATCTCGCTCCTACATCATAGTCATGTCTCAGACATCCAGGAGATCTTGTGAATTCACTAACCCTTTATAACAGTAAATAATCTGTTGGACTGGTTTAAAATCACAATTTTTAAACCAAATTTGCACTTTATTAACTTCTTAATGAAATAAAAATATATATAAATACATCATTTATTCTGCATGCACATAATTAATACACATTTAATAAACTGCTTATCGCTAACATTTTATTTTATTTCCCTATTTGGTGTCCAGATATAAGTGGAAAAATGTATTAAAAAAACATATATGTTTTAAAACAGATAAAAATAGTTCAATTAATTCCCTCCTTTTGACACAAGAAAACTTGGCAGCTTGCCTGCCACTGATGCAGGGACTGAGTGCCATATGTTTGTTCACCAAGTAAACATATATAGAACATATCTTGTGAAGATTAAAGAGATTTCTTTTTTAAAGAGATGGCAGCATGTAAAACCACTATATCTGACACGTACCTCGCTGTTGTCACATGTTTGTTAGGCTCTAAAAACAGCATCAACCCGCCTCTCAAAAAAAATCCATCCCTGTCATCGTCGAAACCATCTTCTATTCTCAAGTGTCACTTCCTTCCATCCTTCTCCTCCTTCTTACACTAATTGCCTCCCAGTACGCCTTCTAATCCCAGTTGCCACCTTTTTTTCTTCTGCGAGCCAAGTTGGAGTGAGAGCCGACATATGTGCAACATCACGTGAAGTACGTGTTTACGTGTGACACCAGGTTCCTCTATGCTAGCTGTCATGAGTTCGAGGCAGAAGGAGCCGGTTTTCCTTCAAAATGAGGTATCTTAAAAAATGTTATTAAAGAGTATTTATTTAAGATGACGCCACTTGATGACAGTTTTAACATTATTAATTCTGCTAAGGAGGTAGATGTTTATATTCGTGTCACCAATGACCTTGAATATAGACAGACTATCTGTATAAGAAGATGGACTCTCATGCTTTGTAAGAATTCAGATCTGCACTGTCATCGGTTTGATCAGATTTCACAACACAAGTCATACTTTCTCACTCTTATATTTACACATTTTATGCTTTATTTTCTTTTTTTTGTGCTAAATTGTCGTCCTGCAGAAATCTAAAGAAACGACACAATACCCACACAGCGAGTGGTCGGTTCATTGTAACTTTAACACAACAGCGCCGACATCATACTGCGGTAAATCCATAATTTGTGTCTCCAGTTGGTAAACCGCACTTCAATCTTCTCGCTAAACTTGATAGTAAATACCCAAAAAAAACTTGTCAGAAGCAGGAAATAAAACTTCTGGCTTTCAAATTAAAGTGATAGTTCAGTTCAAACTTTTAACACTCATTAACAAATGTATTTTGGATTTATTATTAATTTACATTTTCATTAATTTACGAGTATATATTAATCCCTCAAATGTTTTTATAAGTTAGTTGAAAAAATGTTTTGAAAAAAACTCATATATACAAAAATAAAATTGCAGCTTATTTAGCTTAATAAATGTCACGGCCTAATGACGAAAGTCCTTTTTTTTAGGGATTTTTTCATCTTTCTTTTTGCTCGACGGCCCCTAACAACATTCACAGAATTTAATGTGGCCCTTGAAGAATTATAATTGCCCACCTCTGGTGTAGACTAAGAGTTGGAATTACTAATCTGTTCCTTTTTAGAATTATAGGCAAATATTTATATCCATTTAAATGAATTGAAATTGATGATAACAAGGCGACAACAAGACGACAACAAGACGATAACAAGACGATAACAAGACGATAACAAGGCGATAACAAGACGACAACAAGACGATAACAAGACGATAACAAGCGATACAGACAGGAAGTACCCGGAAAATATCATAAATATTGTTTTAGTTCAGGGAATTTAGTTTTCCAGACAATTCTTCGTGTCGAGGCTTCAATACAATATGGACATCACATGAGTGAACCACAGAGGTATTTGGATGTTTGTAAGTTTGTTCTTTTTGAAGAAAGATGAAGACGACGACAACGGAACTCCAGTCGCTACGTTAAAATGTACATATAAGTCTAATAAGTAACAGATTAATCTGATACTATTTAAAAGTCTGCCACAAACGAGCAAAAAAAATAGACTTTATTTTCTCCAGAACAATTCTTGTTGAGGCTTAAATACAAGATGGACATTCCAGACAAGCAATAATATATGGATGTTTTTAAGCGTCTTTTTGGAGGAAGTTTGTCCCTGGGTACTCAGTCGCTTCATTAAAATGGACAAACATTTTTGTCTGTAACTCTAAAAAGGACCAAATCACTTTTAGAATAATACCAACCCTTAGTCGACATGAGGGTGAGTAAAAACTAATTAAAGATCGAATTTTGTGTTAACTATTGCTTTAATTTATCCTTAAATTTCACTTCATTATTACGGTCATAGTCTGGACTCTTTTAAATGCACATTTGTTATTTGTTTTTTATTATTCTTTTTTTGTCACACACAATATATTGTTTGACAAGATGTTTAGATTTTCACGTGGTAAATAAGTTTCAGATCTTTTAAAATTGCAAGTTTATTATAGGATAAATCAATGGCTGCCATAGATCTCTTCCTATGTAGACTACTCTCCTGCAAAATACCATGACATCTAAATGTAGCATTTTATAGATATTTATAATTAAATCAACATATTTTAACCATCTATATTTGTTCATAATCATATTCCAGTCATATGACTTTGTCAAAAACTACAAATTTATTACGCTATAGTTGGCCTGTCGAGTATAAATCGACCAAAAAGCCCTTTTAGCCAAGCGTGTGATGACACTCAAATCTCACTCTTGTTCTTCTCTGAAACTTGGCAGCCCTGCTAACATCAACTCTGCATTAGTGCCTCATCACGAACAAATGACTGCTTCGTGTAGCTTATAATGTATTTGGGATTTCGCCAGATTAAGCAACATGACTGAGGTGCAGTATGATCTCAAACTATATTTTCAGGATGGGCAACATTTTTAGGTAAAAAAGTAAAATACAAATACATCAATTATTATCCTTCACCACCAACCTTCACCAAAGAAGCGCAAACTTAAACTGTTTTCGTCAAATCCCTCCTTTTTTATCAAACTCTGTTGTTATTAGACATTTTCAGGTTATTTTTTGTAGGTTTCTCACTAGAAAGCAGCTAAATGATCACAAAGTAATTTTTTATTCAAACTGAATTCAACTGTAGTTATGGCACATTTAAAATAACATAACATGGGATTTGGCCCCTGGCCTAGACTTCAAGACAGAGAGTGAAAAGAAAGACATCCTTTTGTAACTTTGCCACAGATTTGTTTTTGATAATACATTCAATGTTTGAATAAACACAGCTTAACAAAAATAAAACTGCACAATTACAAATCTATTTTCAAATGATCCAGCATTATTTTGCGTTTATGTTTTATTCACATTCCAGTAAACACAATTTCAACAATGTTATGAGTGTGGTTTGTGAAAAGTGCACCTTGACCTTAACTTCTTTTGAAACTACTTTTTTTTATTTAACTGGAAGAATTAAAAAAAAAAATTAAAATTAAAATTGATTAAAAAAGCTATACTTTAAGTAAATGTTCTAAATCATCTCTTTTTGAAGCATATTGACAAACCACTCAATTGTGATGAGTTTGTTGTGAGTTTTTTAAGTACCTCACACTAGTGATGGGTTGATGAAACATCAGATGAGGTATCATGAAACAGTGGCCACTAGATGGCACTCTCACTTTGAAATTGATTTTAGGTTTCATTGAACTAGTAGATCAGAGTCTAAACTTATAGATCCAAGAGTGCCATCTCGTGGTCTTTCAAAAATGAAGACACTGTATCATGATACGTCATTAGCTGTTTCATGAAGCCTCATCAACCCATCGATACGTCACACCCTTTCATCTCCATCATCCACACTTAAAACCAACTATTCAGGAAAAGACATTGTTATTATTAACTTTCTCCTTTTACTTCATCTGTAGCTCCCACAACAACACCAGGTCTTTCAACATCATCTTTCCGTGACTCTCTGTTGTTTCATCTCGTCAGTATTCCTGCTCTTGTGCCGACGGCAGGTTAGTTCAATACCCTCAATCCCCAGCCAGAGCCACATCAATCCATCCTCTGGTCACCAGAGCAACGTGAAGCTTGTTATCGGCGTCACACTGGCCATTTGATCCGTGACACCCGTCAGAGCATATTTGATCAAGAACATAGCGTTATTAAATGTGTCTTCAGACATCCCTGTGCGTCTCAAGATGAAGGATGAGACGTGTATTTGATTTTAGATGTAATGTTTATTTTAAACTAACATATGAAAAAAGATTAATATTGAATATGTTTTCTCTATTATTGCCATTTTTTGTGATGGCTATGGCTTCAAATGTGTGTTAGAGCATAGACGTTTAAAAATACCCTCATTAAAATTGCACTTTGTTGTTTCTTTTGATCCCAAATCCAATAATTAACCAACACTGACAGTGACTTTGTTAACTGTTGAATGTTTGGATTTGAACCTTTTATCTTCTATTAACTCAAGGATGAAACGTTACTACATAATCAGTATTATCTTGATCTTTAAAGTATGTACTTTTTTGAGTATTGTTTTGATTGTCTAAGCGCTTTGTGACCCTGGTCTCGAAAACGCTATATAAATAAATATTACTTACTTACTTACTTTTATTGTTGCTAAACAACCTTAGACGTATGAAGACACAAAAAAAACTGTGTGAATGTAAATAAAATATTGATTGATATATAATGTATACACAACATTTAGCAAATTCATGATCTAATCAAAATACTTATTCCTCTTTTTTTTTCTTTTAC
Source organism: Callionymus lyra (assembly GCF_982586985.1). Lineage (NCBI taxonomy): Eukaryota > Metazoa > Chordata > Actinopteri > Syngnathiformes > Callionymidae > Callionymus > Callionymus lyra. The sequence continues at coordinate 25,530,812 of NC_141824.1, forward strand.
TTTGTGACCCTGGTCTCGAAAACGCTATATAAATAAATATTACTTACTTACTTACTTTTATTGTTGCTAAACAACCTTAGACGTATGAAGACACAAAAAAAACTGTGTGAATGTAAATAAAATATTGATTGATATATAATGTATACACAACATTTAGCAAATTCATGATCTAATCAAAATACTTATTCCTCTTTTTTTTCTTTTACTATAGTGTGAAACAAAGAGGAATACATGAAGTTAAATAGGTCAACTTTTGATTTCTAATTTAGTTTTTTTCGTCTGTTAAATAGAAAATTAATTTAAAAAGGGTTAAATTTCAAAGTCTTCCTTTAGCAGATTTCACTGTCAGGATTACGGATCATAGTAGTGGAGAGATCTAAACCCACCGGGATCCTAAAACCAGGCCCATGAATCCTTTCTTTGATTCCCAGCATCATCGTGAAGAAGATAAGAACATAACAGCACGCTCTTCTTAAAATTTAATGGCACGACATAATCCCCCACCAAGACAGAACAACAATTCTAACAACTGAGAAACGTCTTCAGTGAGTTTGTGTTTAGTTTGTGTTTCCCTCCTGCAGCATGTTTGTTCTCTCTTGAGCTCAAGACTCTTATTTTGCACAGTGTTTCCTGCAACTTTAACCCTGCTCCGAGTGTTTGTGCAGGAGGAATCAAACTTTCTTCAACAACCTCAGCTCATGATCTGTGTTTAATAGTTGTGGTACAGTCTGTACGTTTGGGTCTTATCTTGTTGTTTCTATCAATTTCTTTAAAGGTTTTGACAAATTAATTATGATATTGGTCCTCTATTGTACTCATCAATATGTGTCTGTTTGCACAAAACTCTCTTTTCATTAAAAAATGCACATTACAAAATGTGCCCACTGAGATGCTTAGTTTTACTGAAAATTAATTCAGTCTCTACTTCCAAGGGAATGGAGAAGGTTCTTAGCCATTATTACAACATAATGGGCTTCACTCTTGTAACCTCTTGTTCACTGAGATTTCAGACGGGGTGGACATAACAACACATTAACTTAAAACATCTTAATGATCAGGGACATCTTGGAGAGGAAGACTTCAACATTTGAAATGTCAGTCAGGAGAGTTGGAGATTTCCCACTGTAGAAATCAAACAATTTTCAACCAAAATCAAACAATTTTTAACTGTTAGCAAACAATTTTCAACTGAAATCAAACAATTTTCAACTGTTACCAAACAATTTTCAACGGTATTCAAACAATTTTCAACTGTAATCAAACTATTTTTAACTTAAAAAAAACATTTTCAACTGTAATCAACCAATTTTCAAATATAACCAAACAATTTTCAACTGTAATCAAACTATTTTTTAACTTTAAAAAAAAACATTTTCAACTGTAATCAAACAATTTTCAACTGTTACCAAACAATTTTCAACTGTAATCAACCAATTTTCAAATATAATCAAACAATTTTCAACTGTAATCAACCAATTTTCAAATATAATCAAACAATTTTCAACTGTAATCAACCAATTTTCAAATATAACCAAACAATTTTCAAATATAATCAAACAATTTTCAACTGTAATCAACCAATTTTCAAATATAATCAAACAATTTTCAACTGTAATCAACCAATTTTCAAATATAACCAAACAATTTTCAAATATAATCAAACAATTTTCAACTGTAATGAACCAATTTTCAAATATAAGCAAACAATTTTCAAATATAATCAAACAATTTTCAAATATAATCAAACACATTTCAAATATAACCAAACAATTTTCATATATAATCAAACAATTTTCAGCTATAATCAAACAATTTTCAAATATAATCAAACACATTTCAAATATAACCAAACAATTTTCAAATATAATCAAACAATTTTCAACTGTATTCAAACAATTTTCAAATATAACCAAACCATTTTCAAATATAATCAAACACATTTCAAATATAACCAAACAATTTTCAAATATAACCAAACAATTTTCAAATATAATCAAACAATTTTCAACTGTTACCAAACAATGTTCAACTGCAATCAAACAATATTCATTTGATGAAACAAGATATGTATAGATTGAAGAGGAGCAGAGAGGACAATGATCATTTCTGCCTCTTATTCATACCTTATAACAAAATAATACTGTGATGACCGAGTACGAGCCTTTATTAATCATCTAAATTTGTTACAAAATTAATATGCAATAACTACAGTTGATTACATGAATTCATATCAAAGCTTCTGCAGACTTCTACTTCCAAAGTGAAAAACAGAGAGTTTAAACGGAGGAAAGATTGAAGAGTGCTTCCAGCATTAAGCTGCCCTCTCTTTATTCAGTTGAACTTCAATCCTACCTAAAGCTATAATCACAACTGATGATTGATTGGACAGGATTGCTTCAAGCAAAGAGATTTAATCGAAACATTATAAAAGCATTGACCTCTTAGTCACAAGATGGTTGGATGTTTCTTCTTTTTAAATAAGTTTTTAACCCCTAAAACAGTTGTCTTGAGTGCTTAAAGCTGCTGTGTTTGTTCATCCTGGTTAGGCTCACAGTTTATTATATTTAAAATGTAGTTTTATCTTCTAAAAGTAGAACTAAAATGTATTAATATATGTTAAAAATTACATTATTTATCAATTGAAATGTAAGTAATACATATTATAGTAACTTTTTTTTTCTTGAAAAACTGAAGTCTGGAAATTCTCCTTGACATTCCCTGGCCAGAATGAAAGAAAATAAATAAAACACTGAGTGTGTGAGAGCCGGTTAATGGAAGAAACGGGTTATTATTCGCATTACAAGGCATTTGGTTTCAAATGCATCTACTAATGCATCAAGTAGATGGAATGAATTTCTGAAAAGGTTTTTTTATGGAGCAGCCTAACAAGAGTAGAAGGAGGCAGCTAAGTGCATGTGGCAGATATTGAAAATGTCCAAGGTGAGAGCTTCAAGATGCTTGAAAACATGTGATCCGGCTAAATAAAGCCTCATTAAAAATGGAAGGTCTTCATGGTAGGGGGGAGAAGAAAGAAGTCGGGTGTGAGGGTGAGGTTACAGGACGACAGGGACAGGAAGGGATTTTTAAGTAAGTGATGTGAGACATAATAGAAGATGACAGGACGTTCAATGAGAAAGTTGAAGGGACTTTTTTGGGGGGTTTTGTTCTGTACCTGGAAGGACGAGAGAACGTCTCCTTGATCTACTGCATTCTAATCCAGCATCAAACTGATTTTCTCAAGACTATAAAGAGGTTAAGTTGATTAATTTTTCTTTGGATGAAAAGCTGTGTGAATAATATCTCCTTTGTTTTCATTTGAATTAAAAAAATATATATATAAATATATTTAAAATGAATTTTGAATTTTGAACCTGATTTTTATTTCACACAGGTTTTATGGTTTGATTTTAGTAATGGAAATGAACAAATATAATCCTTTAAAATGTGCAGCCTTTTGAATTCAATTCTATAATAGTGCCATCAGACAATAACCAAAGAGTATGTCACGTGATCTTCTGAGTGTCGCATGATTGGCTGACAGTTCGTAGTAGCACAGTACTCTTTTTATATTGCCTGGTGGTAGTGAAGGTCAGATGAAGCTTCATGAAGCGGTATCAGGTATTTTCAGAGACCACTAGATGGCGGTCTCTGCATTATTTTCCTTTGTGTTGAACAACTGTTCTAATGAAACATCACATCATTATTAAAACTGGTGGCGCCACCTACTGACCTCTAAACAACATGACACTGCTTCATGAAGCTTCATCAGTCCATCACTACTTGGTGGCACTTGGAAGCTACAAATAAAAAAATAAAAAAAACCTATTTTTTATTATTGGAATTATAATTTTAAACTCTTAAAATTCATTCATTTTGAATTGTAAGATACTTCTACTTTGAAATATATCAATTATTGAAATTAATTATTAAGAAATATATATCTATATATATCTATATCTATATATATATATATATATATATATATATATATATATATATATTAAAAAATAATAATTCAATTATTTAAAAATAAATCCAACCCCAACATTTTAAATGTTAAATTTAACCATTTAACTTTCTGATGGCACTGATGTACTTCCATACATCCATACCTAAAGGGAAGCATTCCACATGGAGACAAAGAAGAGACAATAGAACTGACTTGCTCTGGAATTAAAACAGTGTTAGCAGACTAGCTAACACTCTTCAAATCAAAAGCCGACAACTCCTCAGTGTGGACCGATGCCTACTCCATACATACGTCCATCCTGCTCCATCATGTCAGTCCTGTTCTGCTCATACATAATGAATGAAATATTAATACAATTCCATGAAATCGGTTTTTCATTCGAAGACTTGCTAGAGCAGAATATGCCGAAGACAGGGCTCTACGCACGTCCAGGTCAGAGTTTGCAAAGCGAGCCTCTCAGAAGGCAGAAGAGCCGGAATGAGAGACTGAAACCAGATGAGATGTGCCAGAAAACAGACAGTCTTTGGAGAAATGGGAGCAGAAGACGAGCGAGAGCCTTTGAGCAGCGAGCAGCTGTTCAGTGTCGCGCCCAGAGGGCAAATTTCAAAATGTCTGACAAGGGGAACTTCCAAAGTACACACATAAACTGGCACAAATACACACATGCTTGCATGATTTCATTCACAACAACATCTGAACATGCAGCGATATTAAAATAACAATTATTTTTTCATCTCAATTCAAAATGATATAGAAAAGGCGAATATTGGAACTTAGGTATGCATATCTATTCATGTATCACTCTTTTTGAACCAAGTTGTTGAAAATAAGAGTTCCTTCGATGTACAGAACAAGTTAACAGAAAATTAAATATGCTAGTCTCTGACCTACACGGTTCTATAACATTGAATTGCATTAGAACATTTACAGTATGTGTTGATAAGGCTTCATGAAACAGTTGATGATGTATCATGATACAGTGTCTTCATTTTTGAAAGTCCACTAGATGGCACTCACTGATTTGATAAACCTTGCATAATTTTTATCCTGAGAGTTCAGTTTCAAAGATGAAGACACTGTATTATGATACCACATGAGCTGTTTCGTGAATCTTCATCAACACATTAGAAATTTACTGTATAATTGTCTTTATTTTGTCTCTTGTTTTCTATGGAACCAAATATCATAGCTAACATCATTAACATTATTAGTTATATTATTAATGTGTTTTTTTCTTATGTTTTTTCTATGAGTGTGTGATTGTACAAGATAAGTCTTGCTCTGAATGCTTAAAACCAAACCATTTGACCTACTTTTTTACATTTTTATTGTTTGTTTTTACATGTTTACTCAAACAATGACTACATTTGAGGCAGAATTGAATTCCATTTTTATCTCTCAAATAATCCTCATAAGATTTATGGGTGGAAAACGATCAACTTTTTTTTATTATTATTTGTTATATATATTTCTCTCTGATATTGTATAAATTTACTTTTAAATAAAATGTTTTTTTTATTTTATTTTCAGGGACAAGATTAAATAGATGTCCAAAAAAGGATCTTTTGAACTTTGAACCAGTGAACTTTAACAACCTCTATTCAGACTCACAAATGAATGTATAAGTCAATTACGATTTAAAATATTAATATTACAAATCTCAGCTGTCAGAAACATTCCAACATTATGAGTTTTAGATTCTTAAAGTACTGTCGAAGGGCCCCACATGGCCGCAAGCCATGGAGTCCATTAGCTGTGGAGTTGTGTAACTTTGGGATTCCTCCAATGCCTCCTGTTTTCTCTCACAGGCAGGAACATTAAGAGGTTTATTGGTGGCTCTTAATTGTCAGTCGGTGTGAGTGTGTTTGTGTGTGTGTCGAGATGAACCAGCGAACATGAAGTTAACAATAAGCTAAGCATTGCTCGACTTTGTTCATCTGCTCCCATTTTTATCATGGAGCACATATGAGGTGAACCTAGAGAATCCCTCCCATGATTTGTGTAGTTTAAATCACCCACTGCCTCGTAAAAAGACAATTGCTTTCGTAATGAATTGCTCTTTAACTGGCCCAATAATTCAACACTCACTTGGGGATCTTGGGAGGAAGCCGGTATACAGTATAGAGCCGTTCACTCATGCCTCTCTTGCTCTTGATTCGTCTTTAAATCCACACAGTTATTGTCCTACTTGTGATACACAAAGTTGGAAAATCCCAGTTGCTCTCGTGTTGTGTAATCACAAGAATTAATTTCCCCTGTGAAAAAGTTAAACTTGAATCGAAGCTCAATATGCAGGAATACCTTAATGCACCTCTGGAGTATAAACACCACATTTCCTGTTATTGTTTTCACTTGATTTGAACACAGTAATAGAAAAATGCAGCTATTTTGATCATTAATAGTTTTTGTCTGTGCTTGAGAAGCTTCAAACTCATTATGGAGATTTCAGTGTAAAACTCAAACATGCTTCAACATAAAAGTGGAGACGGAATCTTCCCGTCGGACCGCCAACATCACGCTATTCAGAGTCATAAATTAATAACAAATAACTCTTTAATCTCTGTTTTTCTGTGACTTGACCGTCAAACCAGACTTTAGACTGGCGTCCTGTCCAGGGTGTCCCCCGCCACTCGCCTGAAGAAACTGTTATAGGCTGTTATAGGCGCTGTATAGAAAACAAATAAACAAATGTATATATCTATTCATCTTAAACTAGTTCAGTATTTGAGTTAAACATTAAATCTGAGAAAACCGAAACATTATTGTGTTTTTTAACTAGGAATTTGTGTATTCTTTCTTCTCTGCATGTCCACGAGGAGTAATTGCTGAAATATAAATTGTTCAAATTATTGAATGTATTCAGTTAGATGTGTACAGCAGCATTGGTCACACAGGAAAAGGTGCTCGCACCAGATAATTGCTTTCTGAACTCATTTCAATCTGCAGCCCTAGAAACAGATGGATTTACAGGAAATTGAAAATAGGTCATTTGCACAAAGAGCAGGTAAAATAATTGGAGTATTAGGATGAACTGTAAAGTGCCGCGTTACGATTGTGACAGAGATGAACTGCTCGTCTGATGAAACATGTTAGTCACCTGTGGATTATGCAGAACTTTAAAAACATCTAGAAAATAGATGAATGTCAGTTCAACTCATTGCCTCTTTCTTTCTATCAAAATCTGCTTGCTCACAATATTCTGAAGACCATCAGCCCAAATTCCATTAGTCTTTATTAGTTTGTAAAGATGACACGCTCATCTATTACAATAAAAGTAAGAGGAGTATTGCAAACACATTAGATTAGATGGACTTTATTAATCCCTCTGGAGATCTCCTTCGGGAAATTCGGTTTCAAATACACAGCAAACGATAGGAGGTACAGCAAGTTTCATAAGAACAAAGTAAAAATAAAATAAAAAAAGAGCAAAAAAGATAACAAAGTGCAAATATAAAGAACATAGCTCAAAGGAGAAAAACTTAAAATAAATTAAAATCTTTAAAGGATATAAAGATTAACATAGAAACAACTAAAGGATGGAAATAAATAGAACACCAACAACAAAGTAATTAAAAATAAATAAATAAAGTTAATAATGATGATAACTTTTGACTTTTTTCTTCCCACCCACGGTCTGTCAACCAGGAAACTGATAGACATCTCTCCAAATACCATTGTTGGAATAAAGAAATGATTTATTAGATAATTAGTTAATGCATCATTATATATGACTCAAACAGACATGAAATAAAAGAGGTTTATTACTTATTTAGGTTATCGGCAGGTCAGAAAATTTGTGTTTTAATTTATCTGGAGAAATAGATTAGGTAGTAGTTTCAAGGCTGAGACATCACATCCCTCATCCATTGAGCATGTGTGAGCATCCCTCCACCTCAGCACAGACCCAGCAGGGGGTTTGGTTGAACACTGTCATTGGTAATTATTGACAGAGTCTGGAAAATGTATTTCCAGGATGTGTAAGGTCTCGGACAAATCCAGAATATCAATTACCCTTATCCATCACAAAGATCAATAATAGGGATGTGTTTTGCCAAGATCAGGCAATGCAATATATATTATGACACAGGGGCAAAGGTAAGATATATTGTGAAACAAGAATATATTTGTAGTATTGCCGAGTACTTGATTCTGGTGTTGCAGAATTTACAGACCACATGACTCTTGACAAAGTCGTAACTGCTTTCATTAGTTTCGAAACCAAAAGATGTCCAAACATCAAATTTAAAAGCTGCTGGAGTCGACTGTATCCTCTTGTCCTCAGTCATCGTCAGAATCTAGCGAGATTTCATTGTTTGTTTAGCTGCGAGCAAGGATGGAGTCCCACAAGTCATCAGAGATTGTATTATTCAGGTACTCTTTCCAAGCACTTTTGATTTGATGTGTTAGTTTTTGTCTAAATTTAATCAACTGGTTCTATATGATGTTTCCTAGATGGGTTTAAACCAAGGATAATATCAACCAGTGGGTTTTTCGTAGCCTTAGGGAAAATGTGGAGTTTTAGAATTATTAAAATCTTTCATTTGAAAGAATATCTAAAAGTATGTCTTACAGAGATTCAACTTTTCAGACAGCTTTTAAAATGATTGGAATTTAAAAATAAATCTCTAAAACTTCAGATACCACCTCCATGTCATTCCTGAAACACATCATCCGACATAAATGGTTGGAAGAGGAAAGTACCAGACAGAAAAAAAAAAGAATTCCAACCAAAATATTACTGGAATTGGACCAAAGTTCTAATAGGGTGATGGACTACAGGGTTGACCTCTCAGGTTGCTTTATGGAAGAGGGAGAGAAGAGAAAAGAAGTCCTGGCAGAGAGAGAATGTTCACAGAATTCATCTCTTTTTTCATTCAAAGGAGGCGTTCCTCTTTGTTATGAAGATTTGACCAGAATGTAATGTAACTATGTAAGCTGTCCCATGATAAAAATGAAACTTTGGGGGAGCCATTGCTCCATTAGATTTGGGTTTCTGAAGATGTTATTTATTAATTGGTTTGTCTTTGAAATAGTTTGGTGTTTATTTGGTTCTCTACAACCTATATTTATTTAGCAGTAACGTGAGAGGAGCTTAAGCTCAAATTCGCAAAGAAGTAGATTGTCGTTTTACAATGAGACCCTAATTCCGACACCTCATAGTCAGAGATTAAATAATAGTGGACTCAGGCGCCAGCCTCGGGGATATTTGATCCAAGAAATAATATCATGCTCAAAACCAAATTTCTCCAACACATTCAAAAGTAGTTCCCCATCAAAGGCCATTTCCGCATCATAGATATTAAAAAGTTGCCTCATGTTAAATATGAGTAACGGTTTTAATAAAGCCAGTCTTGTTGGTAAAAATGTTTTTTCCGAGGGCCAGGACAGGACTTTTGCCATAACCTTCTCATCAACATAAGGAGAGTGAATGGCCTGTAGGAGGAACAACCCTCTGGGGCTTCAACTTTTTTGAGAGCGATGTATACTTCATAAAGTGATGCTGGTCATTTACCTACAGGGGAAAGTATCCTGAGAGCACAAGAGTTTTTGAGCCAGTAATGCAGAGAACATTTTCAAGAGTTCCATGGGAAATCTTTCTTGTCAAGGAGACCTTCCTGATTGTAAGGAAAAAATGTCCATCGCTATCTCCTGCTTTCTAATAGCCTCTTCTAGTCGGTTGGAGTTTTCAAGGGAATGCAGGAAATGTTTGAATCATCTAAAAGGATTTCCAGAAGAACGTTATTATTAGATATCTCTGAAGTATAAAGTTGACTGTACACGTTTCTGAACTTTATTTTTTTATTTAATACGGTTTTGTGATACATTTTTCTGTCTAACACTAGTGCCTCTTAAATCATTAGCTAATCATTTACCAGATTTTTCACCATGAATGTAGATCATTCTCTTTTAAAAAGATCCAGAGTTTTAACATTCTGTTGATCAATCTCCTCATGTTGTTTCTCCTAGCATTGGTGTCTCATGCTCGCTTAATAAAAGATCATCTTCCCCCTTAGGTAAGATTTAAAATTAGGCTAAATATCTCGGGAGTAGAATTGGTTTGAAAAAAAGATTAATCTGATCCTCCATGTAATTAAAAAAGTTGTCATTCGACATCAGTGTTAAAATAAATCGCCACATTTTCTTGATTTGAGCAAGACCGAGGTTCATGAACAAGACAAGAGGGGCATGATCTGAAATCACTATAGTTTGGTTTGCTACGTTAAACACATGAGAAATTAAGCTATATTTGTATGTGTGGGTTTAAGTATGTTCTTTGTGCATTTATGTGTGTTTCTGTGTGTGCTTGTGTGTTTGTCTGGTTGTTTGTATACTGTATGTGCGCACATGGGTTTCTGCACGTTTCTGTGTGTGTGCCTGTCTGGGATTCTACCAGTGTGTGTGTTTGTTTTCTGTATATGCCTATCATTCTACATGTGTTTGTGTTTCACTGTGAGTGTGTTTGTGTGTGATTAGGTGTTTGAGAGTGTGTTTATTTGGATGGGTGTGCGTGTGTGTGAGGCAAAACACTTTACCTGTAATTTTACTTTTAAAAGAGGGGTGAGATTTGTTTTTAATTCAAAAGTTCAGCCTCCTTTCATCAGGCTTCCCCCCTTAGCCACACCTCCAACATTTCTAATGAATCTCAGACTCGTAAAAACAGCTGTTTGCATCGACACAGAGATCTCAGAGAGACGACTTCTAATAGGCGGTTGAGTTCGATTGACATAATTACAACGACTTTTGACGGTTTCCAAAGTCTTTTGATTATTTTCACTCCGGCTATGAAGAAAAAGAGTGCACGGCGGCGTGTGCTAACCGAGGACAGCTACAACGAAACCGAGAAATATGAAGTAAAGCTTGTTAAAAAAGGTTCAATCGATGTTGTCAAGTTGTCAACATGAAAGAAGGGATATCAAAGATTTAACTTGAGCAAACTAACCTCAAGTTCAAATCTTTTTCTCAAAGAAGAGCATGAATGGATGCAGATACGAATGGGTTTTAAGGTCCAACAGCATTAAAGTCAGTAAAAATTAATCTAAAGTATTTTCATTAGCAACTGCAACCCTGAGATGTGAAGACTTTTCTGACTGAAAAGGGAACCTTGACCTTCTCGAAGAAATACGGTATATTTTCCAAGATTACAAATGATGAGTCATTCCACAACCCTTCCACGCTTAATAAAGCTGGTGACAGAACGTATTTGATAACAAGCGAGCAGTGACTCCACATGCCCTGCTTTCCCGTCGTGCGCACAACTACAAGGCTGGTTCGAGGACATGACGTCGTCCAAATATTCACACAATTTAGTGTCTCCCTGCTGTCCCGCCTGACTGACTGCTGAAGGCACGTGAATTCATGTGTTCAAGGCTTCAGTGTATCTCTGTTCGGTTGATTCATTTGTGTTGAGAAAACAAGAATGACAAGTAAAACGTTTGACATCAACCACAGTTAAGAAGTATTCCCGTAAGCGGTGTAGAATACATGTTCACAAGGTTGTGTTTCTTCTCCAGCACTCTGGAATCTGACTAAAAACTTAATATATAAAATAAATCTTCCAAGAAAAGGTATAGAAAGTTTGTCTTTTTAGAAAAATATAGGTATCAGATTACATGTTACAGAATGAAAGAAAATACATGGGCAAGTACAGAGGACCAACAGAACTGTTAAACTGTTATTCATTCATTTGTTCCCTGTTTTTATTTTTACGTAGATAAAAAGAGGCAAAAGAAGAGATAATACAGTGGAAAAACTTTTTCACTAACGTAATCTTGATTCAGGTTCATTCAATGCCAGCTAAAACTATGCAAAATAAATAAAGGAACAAAACAAAAAACAATCAATACACATCTGTAGAAAAAACAAATGTCAGATAGAGAAAAAAAAAAAAGGAAAATTAATCATGTATTAAAAGTGTTCAAATAATGAGGTACATTTTTAATGTGATAGTTGCAAGTTAAAACAAATAAAATTTAAAAAAAGGGGAACATAAATATATATTAATGCCAGGTAGTACTTTTTTATCAGGATATCCTTTAGGATGGTTATCAAATGGCTGATCTGGGGGTCATTTATTATTAATTCTGCAAATTGACTTTATCAGTCATTCTGTGGGTCAGATTATCGCACTGACTGATCTAAATAACCGCCCCGACTTTGCTCAGCTCAGCTTCCATGCAAACCATTTGATTTCTTGAAGTTTCCTCTGAATATTGGTGTTTTGAACTTAGAGATTTTGTGATTGGCTGTCACAGGGTTGAAACCAATGTTGCCAGAAAAAAAGTGAAGGAAGTGAAGAGATTGAAAAGCAACTGTCATCAAGGTCAACACCTACTCAGGCTAGTAGAAGCAAAACATAAGTGTCAACATGGATTAACCCAGAAAAAATGACAATTTATATCTATATTTATTAATTCCTGTGCTCAATTATAAATACAAAAGAGGGAATTCTAAGGGGAAAAGTAGATGACACACATGTAAAGAGGCTGTGTGAGCAGCACTTGTCTACCTGTGGAGGTCACACAGGCTTTGTGGTAAATTACAGCAGCAGCTGCTGAAGGTCTTTAGAGGAAGAGGACTCCCAGTGGAGCTTAGAGAGGAGGATGGACAGAGGAGATATGAAAGGTGACTAAGAAGAAAATAAATGGGAAAGACAATGATCTTACTGAAGGCTGCCGAGAGTAACAGTAAGCTTTATGAAAAACAGGACCTTCGATTCTGCGTCCATGGTTCTCAGATTAAATATGTTGGGGTGCTCTCTCCAGGTGGGGGATGACGTCCTGTCCCAAGTGAAGTATCTTGCGGTATTGTTCACAAGTGAGGGAAGAATGGATTGTGAGATCAACAGGGGGAGTTAACAGTTATGCACCGATCTGTAGTGGTAAAAAAGAAACTTAAACCAAAAGGCATAGATTTAGGTTTAACTGTCGATCTACAGTACTTTAAAAAAGTTTTAAGTGCTAAAAAATACTGTAAACTAATAATGCTTTCAAAAATGTGTTAATAGTTTATTTTCATCAATTAACAAAATGCAGTGAATGTACAGAAGAGAAATGTCAATCAAATCAATATTTGGTGTGACATCCCTTTGCCTTCAAAACAGCATCAATTCTTCTAGGTTCACTTGCACACGGTTTTTGAAATGCTAGGTTGTTCCAAACATCTTGGAGAACTAACCACAGATCTTCTGTAGATGTTTCTCAAATCCTTCTGTCTCTTCATGTAATCCCAGACAGACTCTGTCATGTTGAGATCAGGGCTTTGGGTTCTATACCATCACCTCCAGGACTTCTTCTTCCTTACGATGAAGATTTTTCAGATAGGCTGTATGATTGGGGTCACCCAGTTATAAGCTCCTACACAGCTGTATCTTTTTCACTTAATGTTAGTTTCAACATACTTGTGAAATTGATGATCATTAGCACCTGTTAGGTATAATTGTTGATCATACACCTCACTAGAATCCTACAAAACCCCTGACTTTGTGCAAATGTACTTATAATAATCTATGCTGGTTTGAAGGCAAAGGGTAGTAACAACAAATATTGATTTGATTCAGATTTCTCTTTTCTTCGCTCACTTTGAATTTAAATATATTATTCATATTTTAAAAGCATTCTTAGTTTACAGGATTTTTTCACACCTGCCTAAAACTTTTGCACAGTACTGTATATCTCTACCCTCACCAATTGCAAGTTGTGGGTAGTGACAGGTTACAAGCACATCCAAGCAGATGACGATATATATTTTTGTAGTATTGTCCAAGTTCTTGAGTCTGGTGATGCTGAATACAGACTACATGACTCTTAAAAGGTAGTAACTACTATCATTTGTTTTGAAAGTACGTCTAAAAAAAAAATGTTTTAAACTGCTGGAGTTGACTGTATCCTCTCGTCCTCAGTGCTTTATGGGTTCTTTCAGGATTGTATTGTTCCTTGATCTGTGGTGGATGTAAAGACTGATGGCATCTAGCTTTTAATTGTGGTTTAATTGCAACAGAAACAACATTATCACCTTTTTCATATATGAACCATAAAATAACTATGATGAGCCAAAAATATAAAAATATATATATATATATATATATATTTGAAAATAAAATGTATACAGCAATGTTTAATATTGATCGTGAAAAAGAATATCGAGTATATATATTTTCTCACACCCCTACAGCCAGGAGAGGCTCGTAGTAGAGCAAGACAACGTAGCCATGGAGAGAGGAAAGGCTACTGAACTTCAATTAAGCAGACGGTGACAAGACGGTTGAACCTGAAGGGATCTGTGCAGCTCATTCTTAGACCCGTGTTGAGTCATACGACACAAATATCTGGAGTTATTAAACAGCTCATGCACATGCACACACAAAAAAAAACCCAGTCCAGGAAAAATATTCAAGGGCAGGAGTGCCTGAGGAGAATTACTACAATTCACCAGTGGAGCTTAAATGAAGATCTCTGGTTCTGTGTGTACACATGTATTCCCGTCTTCTTGAGTAATAGTTGCTCTTTTATCAGCCTCACATCGTCCACATCAGCAGGAACCTTCAGGGCATACATGCAGAGACATAATGCTCACACACACACACACACACACACACACACACACACACACACACACACACACACACACACACACACACACACACACACACACACCCACACCCACACCCACACACACACACACCCACACACACACACACACACACAAGCTTCACAAAGAGAGCACGAGCAGACACGTTCTGTGCGGCTCGAATGAACGCTTCGCTAACTTCATCGATGTGACTGCTTAATAAGCTCCAGATGAACGGACTGAGAAGAGAAGAGGGAGAATACAAATGTAATATGTTGCTGCGAGGACAGAGCGATAATTTGTCCAAACAACGATTATGAGCGAGGAAACGTGCTTGCTATGATCATGAATGCATCACAAATGAAGACTGTGTCCCCAGCGTGGACCAGTCAGGATGCAGGGATCAGACTGTTAATCACCGGAGTGAAGCTTCTAGTTTTTCCGCTACTTCTTGATAAGTATTGTTTAAATGTTAGCGACTCTCAGGCATGACTCACAGCGGATGAAGGTCACAGATTGATCAGGCGGATGTTTGCGTGGGTTTCTGCAAAGAACATCCAGGAAAAGTTAGTGAAAGATGAACTCGAATAAATGAGAAAATGCAGCTCAAGAAAATGTTGAATATAAAATGAAGTCATGCATTATTCTGAAAAATTACACACGTATTTATGAAGCTGATTTACATGGTTAAAATCCACAAGATATTCATTTATAGTGTTTACAATTTCACACGGACGGATTTAATTTTTCATGCTATACTACACACATTTGTATGTTTTCTGCTATATTTCACGCTTTCATTGATATAATAATCAACCAATCTACTGTTGTCAGATGGATCACATTCGTCTTCGTATTCTTTTCATGTGGTCAACCTCAAAGTCAACATCAACAAGAACATCTTACAAGGACATTATGTTAATGCTTATCATGATTAAATGTTGATATAATGACTAATTCATCTGCTTGTTCCCACGAATGACAATATATTCAACATGAATAAGATAAATTATTAACTTTTAATTAAGTCAGACTGTAAATATTGGAATTTTATGGCTGATAATGGACGATTAAAAACTGAGATTTAGCCAACAGTGTGGACCGCATACAAAGAACCCTTTGACATAAGAAGTCAACGTGAATGTTCTTCTGAAGGTTGGTTGAGACTGGCTGGAGCAGGTGATGGAGGGGAAGACCTGACCATACACTCCCATCCTCACTTGAACTGCTGCAGATGGACGTTCAGTTGGAGACTCAAGATGTTGTTTTGTGCCGACAGCACTCCGGAACAAAAGACGACTCCTTCTGTTGATTTCATCCACAGTTTATGTAACTAGCAAACAAACACTTTTAATGTACTTTTTTGATATACTTTTTTGTGAGATGTAATTTTCTTCTGCTTGTTATTGACAAGTTTCATCAATCAATCAATATGTGTTGAGAGAAAAGCATGATATGAAAAAGCAATAGTCGAACAGAAGAATCACGTCGAGAGAAAATAACCCAGAACAAACAAACCATTGAGGCAACATTTTTTTAATGATTCCTAAAATAAAAAAGACGTAAAGAAAATGAAATAAAAATGTAAATGTGAATCCATTTAAAATGGCAACAAGCTAAATGGTAAACAGTCTATCCAGAACCCGCAGGAGCAACACACAGTAGGAGGCTTCTGCTGCGCCACAGTGAGTGACCAATCCTTAAAAACATTACTGGATCCAGATAGTAATCAAAATCATGTGTTTTTTTGCCCCATTATCAACATTATCATTGAAATGTGTTTTCCAAGTTACTTCTGACAAATACATTCGTTAAAACAACAAATGATCAGGTGTCTACATTATTTTTAAATAAATAAGTGTTGGTTGGTTTCAAGAAAGACTTTCATTGTAATTTAGAGCGAGAGCTTAAACTCAAGCAGAGGTCAATGTCAAGGGGTGAGAGGTCAGAGTAAAGCGGAAGACTTTTCCAGGAAAACAGAATAAGAACAAGAACTAAATGTGTTAAGATAGTTAAGTAAGCGTGCATCAATAACAATTAATCAAACACAATCAAAGAGAAAAATGTTTGAGTTGCAAGTTACAAGAAACTGTAATTACATTTCTTTAATGACTCAAAAACAGATCCTTCAATGAGACTTTTGGAAAATGACAAAAATGCAACAAATTCTACCTTCACACCACTACTACTGTTGAACTGTATTTCATAAAACACAGCATACAAATATATACATATTTTTTTTAATATTTCTTCCGACACAATTATTTAGTAATTCTACTAACTTGACTAACTTTAAGGGTTAACAAACGTGTCCATAACAGATTTTCTTTTGGTTACTCCTGGTCAGAAGTCATAACTTTATGTTTGTCTTTAGACACAACATTCTTTAAGTGATAGTTCACCCAAAATTCTTAAACTTCACCCATTTTCTACTCACCCTCATGTTGACTAAGGGTTGTAATTATTTGTGATTGTTATATTAATCAGAGTATTCCTTATTAGAGTTAAAGGCAAAAGTATATGTCCAACTTCATATAGCAACCGGAGCTCAGTTGTCGTCTCGTCTTCGTTCAAAAAGACACAATTCAAAGACCCACACAACATCCATATACCTCATCTGTAATGTTCATCTGTTATTGAAGCCTCAACATGTGTCTGGAAAATATTAAACAAGTATATATTTTAAGATTTTTGTAGCAATGCTAAAAGGCTAACCTGCTACACAGACAGATAACATTATGGGTAATTATCACGAGAGTTCCAAGTGTAGATAGTAGACTGAACGCCATTAAAATTCACTTTTGTTTTTGTCTATAACTCTTAAAAGAAAAGGATTACTCTGAAAATAATTCTAACCCTTAGTCAACATGAGGACGAGTAGAAAATTGGCTGAAATTTTAAAGTCGTTAATCTTGTGTTTTCACAAATCTGTGTCCATTATAGAGGTTGGCATTGTCCATGTGTCTCAATTGAAACTTTGTTTGGGTTAACCCTGCATAGAAGTCTATAAAATCCTTGAAGAAATAGCATTTTTCAATGCAATAATTCAGTGGTTTAAATTGACAACGGATGAAGTACCAAAATAGAGCAACATTAATGCTTGTTCACTTACCCGGATGTGCAAGTATTTGTTCATGTGTTCCGAAGTCTTTTGTGCCCGTGCATACCATTAGCCGGGATGAGAGTGGCCTTTTAATCTGCCTTCTCCTAATTAAAAGCCTGTGACTAAATGGACCAGCACTGGAGCGATCTGCCAGCCAAATTAAAAAAGCCAGAGATGATTAGAGGACAGAGGGAGAGCGGCCAGTGGCACAGCAATAGAGGATGGACGGAAGACGCTTAGGACGGAGCGTGACAATTGGAGGAGAGAGGGACGGAGGTGGACGATGATTGGAAGTGGTTATGCGAGTTAAAGAGAGGGAGTTGAAGCAAATCGAATAACTAGCGTGATGAAATGTCAAATGAGTTGTAAAATAACAAGAGACGTAAATGATATTAATGTTTGCTCTGAGACCTTGAACGTGGACTTACTAAGTAAGTAATGGTTATTTGTAAGGTGCCTTTCTAGACCAGAGTCACAAAGCATTTTAACAATTAAAAACAATACACCGTTGAAATACAAACTATAAAAGATTAAGACACATAAGACAAACACAGAAGTCCCAGAAAATCAAGGAAAAGCCTGCAACTAAATGTCTTAAGATGTTTCTTGAAGGAGTCAGTAGATCATCAAACACAGAGGGAGAGGATCGTTCAAAAGCTTAGGAGCAACAGCCTGGAAGGATATCTCTTCTCTGGTCCTGAACTGTGTGCAAGGAACCATCAGTAGATTCTGATCCACAGACCTCAGAGCCCAAGCTGGGGTGTAAGGCTGGATCAGATCACCGATGTAAGGAGGAGCCTGACCATGAATAGTTCTGAATGTAAGAACCAGAATTTTGAAATTGATCCTGAAAGAAACTGGCAGCCAGTGAAGAGTTTTAAGGATCGGAGAAATGTGAGTTCTTCTACTAGAGCAGGTCAAGAATCTCGCTGCAGAGTTTTGTTGAAGGCGAGACAGCTCCTTCTTGTTTAGACGCGAAAATAAACTGTTACAATAGTTATACTTGTGGTTATTCTAATGTTGTCCCCTATTTAATCTCCAAACTGCTGTGGCACATATTCAGTAACTTTCTCGATGGACACAAGGTCATTCCACATACCTGACAAATTGCTCTATAAATATTACTTACTAACTTACTTACTTACTTACATACCTCTTATTTGGATCGATTCCCTTAAGAACATTAACATTTAGCTTGAACCAGACATGAGTAAAGTGCAGCCTTGAGGCCACATGTTGCCTTTATGAGGTCCTTAAGAGTTTTCTTCATAAATCATTACTAGCTGAAATGTATCCTGCTGAAGGTAACTTTTTTTTTTATATATATATATATATATATATATATATATATATATATATTGTTTTATTCGTCTGCAAATTACACATTTAAAAAAAAAAATGTATTGTCATGGTTTTCGTTTAAGAATGTTTTCATATAATCCATGCGAAATACAGTATTTTATATATTTTTGCCTATAAATGTTTTTTAAATATTAAAAAGGGAAAGTGAGAAGAACAATCATTATTTAATACGTTTCCATATCAATGAATATAACATTGACTTCATTATTGAATTCATTTTATTTTGTTTATTTATTAATGAGGTTACATAATATTTATTTAATCTATGTCCTTTGATCAGTCATGTATGTCATGTTCCCAATAATGTGTCATGTGCACACCATGTTAATCACATGTATGTCATGTTCCCAATTATTAATTTAGTGTGCACATAATGTTAATCACATGTATGTCATGTTCCCAATTATTTATGCAGTGTGCACATAATGTTAATGACATGTATATCATGTTCCCATCTATGTATGTCATGTGCAAATTGTGTTAATCACATGTATGTCATGTTCCCAATGATTTATTTAATGTCCACATAATGTTAATCACATGTATGTCATGTTCCCAATGATTTATTTAATGTCCACATAATGTTAATCACATGTATGTCTTGTTCCCAATGATTTATTTAATGTCCACATAATGTTAATCACATGTACTTCATGTTCCCAATTATTTATTATTATTATTATTATATTACATAATACATTAAATTATGTGCTCCATGTGAACATTTATTGGTGTCATGTGACCAGTTGTTTTTTCTTAGAACATTATGTACGTCATGTTATTTGTGTCAAATGGACATCAAGTTCATCATGTGATTATATATCAAATGAACATTGTCCATTTTTCAAATGTCATAACATTATTACGATTGCAACATGTTATCCCTTTTTTCTCCTTTGTGCTTTTTCTCTTGGTTTGACTTCCTCCTCCAGAGTCAAAGCATGCTAGATGACCCCTCAGGAAATTTTATTCACAACCCCTCGGCTGAAATACATTTGACACAAATCACTCATCAATCATAAATGTCAACATGCCTCATGACAGTCTTTAAAAGAGTGTGTGTGATTGGGTGTGGGAGGTGTGTGTTCAAATCTAGGCCAGAGTGGAAGTATCCTCTGGTCGCCTCCAAAGCACCTACGGTGGGACCAGGTAGCAGCCACACATGCTCCTGCACTGATAGAAAATGCCGGAACCAGCTGTCTTTATACCGTCTTCAACCCATAGGGAGCCAGAAAGTCACCAAGTCCAGATGGCTCCCAGGCTAAGTTTGGTAGGGAGTTGACCCCGAGTTGAAGGATCTAGCAGGTGGTAACGACGGTTTCATTGGTGTTAAAGAGAGTGTTAATAAGGCAGAGTAAGTGCTACTGAAGATGGTGTCATTTGGGTTTCCTATGTGGCATCAATGGTGTTTACATGACGTCAGCACTTTCTGAACAGCCACATATGGCAGAAGGCTGAAGGATTCTGTCTCGTGCCCCGCTCAGCTTCTCATGCGTTTGAAAACTGAAAGGGTCTGGATGGGGAAAATGGAGAGCAGGGAAGATGAAGCGTGAAGAAAAAAAGACGATAAGGATGGCGTTGATAAAGACAAGGAAAATGCAGATGCAAGACAACAGTGTTGGATCATTCCTGCTGTATCAGCAGTGTGCAAGATGAATGCAGATCTGTCTGATACTCAGAGTTCATTTATACGTTTTATTCTCTCTCTCGCTCTTTCTGCCTGAGACTCTTTCGTTTATTTGGTTGAAACATGGCTGCCCTGCTCCTTCTGTGTATTAGCAAGAGCGGCCTTCCCCCGTCTGTCAATGGAAATCACTCACATATGATTACCTTTCCAAAACGTTTCCTACCTGAGGCCTCACTGCCAAAATATGAAACTGCTCGGTGAAATCTACACAGTAAGTGAATGTAATTGGTCTTATTCCGTGTGCCTGAAGGCGCAACTTTGGGAAATGATCCCAGCAACAACACCACGACTGGGAAGCAATTCATCATGTTAGTGACCGGTTACAAGATGTATTTGGACCCGAATATATTTATCTTTGCGTCAGTCATCGTTTAACCAGTGGAACCCACGGTGCCATAACAGGCTTGTTTTGCAAAATAACTGGGAAGTAAACGTCAGCAGGATACACAGCAGGCATTGAGAGGCGATTGAGGAAATAAGTGGTTTTTATTTTTCATCAATTTCAATGTCATGGTTCACAACCACAATACTTTGACTGGATTGTGTGATCGTTTAATTTAGGGGTGAGCGAATACATTTCTCCACAATATAGACTGTGACTGAAGGTCTGTCGAGCCAATAGAAAGAAGGAAGGATAACTCAAAAAGAAAGAAAAAGTCAAAATTTCACAACATTCATTAAAAACCTAAAAAACCTACAAACATAATTTCAACTTATATAAAATTAAATAGGATTAAAGGCATGTTTTAAAAATATATATTTCTTCAATTTAATTTACAATTTATTTTTAGGGGGAAAATGAGAAAAAAAAAGTCAAACAAAAGTAAAATGTGAAAAGAAGAAAAAAATATGGTCTCATTATTTCTCAAAATTAATAATAAAATAATATATAATATTAAAATACATGAATATATATATATTAAGCTTTTAGATAATTGTCTAGTTAAACAATCATTCTTTAAACTCTTGAGGGCTGCATGCATAAATTCATATTCAATTCCGCGTGTGTATATTATTATTATATTAAACTAAATCCATGAAGAAGTAACCATTCATTCTCGCACCATTAACATATTTTGTGGCATCATAATCCCTCCCTGTGCTCTTAATAAACCTGTACCAAACTCTTATTATCGCTCTGAAAAACATACATTATTCTGTTTTCAAGTAGTTAATAATGACGAAAAGAGGTTTATTTGTACCACCCTCTCAGTAACGGTGACCTGAACATCACCCAAAAATGTTTGCCGCCCAGCCTTCCAATAAAAGTTGTGAATCACTACTGGCATAGTAAAATAATTCCCTTTTCACCGGCTCGTCCTTGCCCTACTCTACTTGACTACCCTTGTTAGTGATGGGTTGATAAGGCTTCATGAAGCAGTGTCATGTTGTTTAGAGGTCAGTAGGTGGCGCCATCAGTTGAAAAATGATGTGATGTTTCATTAGAACAGATATTCAAAACAAAAGGAAAATAGTGCACAGACCGCCATCTAGTGGACTGAAGATAATGACACTGCTTCATGAAGCTTCATCAGACCACCACTACTTGTTTCCACCAGCAGGATACGATGAAGAATGATCACGGTGTGTTAGTCTGAAAAAGTTGTTTCATGGGACATGGACCAAGTCTGCCGCAAAAGGTCAAAGATCTGGCGGCAGGTTCAACTTCAATTTGACTCAAGTCCAGCATTGCCGTTCGTCTTTACATACATAATGAGGAGAGCGCTGTTTAGCGCCGCTTTATTATTATGGCGCCTAGACGTACTATTTAAAGGGCAACTAATGTGAAAACCCAACTCTCCTGACTCACTCACATGTTCCAAATGTTGAAGCCTTTCTCTTCAAGATGCAGTAAGTCTCTCATTATGACCATGTTTTGAACTTATTATTTTATAAAGTTATACCCTGTCTGAAATCTCGGCGAACAAGAGGTTACGAGAATGGAGTCTATTATGATGTAATAATGGGCTTCACTCCTCCTCCAGCAAGTTGTAATCACACCCTGCTTTTAGGATTTACGATGCACAGTTACAAACCTTGATGTTTTTGTGCAAACAGACACATACTGATGATTACCATAGGGGTCGAAGATCAATTTAAGACACACTTAAATCAACACATTAGTTTCCCTTTAAATAATTAAGTATTGTAGCATCAAAGCGCGAAACAGTGTCCCATGAACCGCGGTACGACGAGGGACCATTGTATTCGGTACCGATATTGTTGTCAAAGTAGAAAGAAAACTTTTGTAGATAACCATGACTTTGATCCTGTGAACCGGCATAAAGGATGAGCACAGACAGATCTACATACCAGGCTGCCTCAGCGGGTGGTTCTGCAAACCCATCCCGCTGCGAATAAACAAAATTAAAGTTCATGAATTCAAATTAGCATGAAACTACAGGCCATTTGAGGAAATGGGTCACCATCCTCCTACAACCGTAGAAACATTTTAAGGACGCGCACATCATCAAGTGAATTACAAGTCGCTGAGACATTAAAATCGAGCAGGAATGACCGTAACATCGAGCTCGTTGTTTCAATAGAATCATTTCACTTGGAAATATTTCACTGCCGTCCCTCGGAGAGTCATAACCGCTAATACACTCATCATGCAAACCTTCTCCCTTCTCTCCGTTAGGCATTGAAGAATACATTTAGTTGGCAGTCGATGCGTTACAAGAGCTTTGCTTATTACTCACCTGGCTGCTAATAATGCCCAGAGTCTGATGGGATTTTATCATGGAAGGTTTTCTTCCCACATTGCGGGTTGTTTGATTAATAAGAGAACCACTTAGTGAAACACACAAAATAAATATGACAGTGATTCACCCCTACACACTCACACACACATCCAATCATGCCACTGCCAGAACATCTGTTAAAATTGACAAAATGTGACCCCAAAATAAAACATAAAAATAATATAATAATATTTCTTATATATATATATATATATATATGATAGAAATAATAATAAAGTTAAAAAAAAAAAGTTAATAATTAAATGATTAAAAAAGAATTAAAATATCAATAAAAAAATCAAAGTTTAAAAATTTTAATTGTCAAGTTCAACTTGTCGATATTCTAATTTTAAATCATTCTTTGGGGCAATCAAGAAAAAAACTGACTCAAAGTGTGAATGTTGTTTGTCTGAAGAAGTCCCCTGCATTGTACCCTATATAGCTGGGAAAGACTTTTTTCGCAATAATTTCTTTGATCAGCAAAATTAATTATTCTTGTGCGTAAGAAACAAGAGAAGCCTGCTGCACTAACAACCAATGGCCATTTAAAAAAAGTACCAAATCATTCATTTCCTGCAGACATACAGCACGACAATAGTTGGGATGAAGAACTGCCTCTCGCTTCAATGTGTAAAAAAAACAGATGGACAAACGGTCTTTTTCCTACTTGTGTTTAATACGGAGGCACTAAATAGAGTGTTTTATATTCTGGTAATGGCTGTTAAGGATTTAATTTCACATTTTATGACTCTGCTGTGTGCTTGATAATAAGGAGCTAAAGGCAATTAAGTCTTATCAGCTCTGTCAGGAAGTGCTTTGTGGTTTGTTTGTTCATGTGTAGCGTGTGTGTATGTGTGGCTTCGTGGCGTGTGCTGACTGATTCATATATTGAACCCTGAGAATGTGCTTATGCGAGCCTGTCATACCTCGAGTGGATCTGTTTAGTATGGACATGTTTTGCCTTTACCTCTTTTATGGGTCTCCGGAGGAGATAAACACATCTGCATATTTTAATTGGCACATATTCCGGCAGCATAGGCTCTTTTTTTTCGAAAGGTTTTTCCACATTTGCTCAAAGTTTGGCCACCTCTAACAGCTCACCTGGGTGTCCTGGAAGCAGACCTTGATCACTCGACTGTTTCTGATGAATGTCGCCGCAATTCTGCTGCCGCGGTCATCAGTTTGAGAGACGAGTGGCTCAAGAGTTGAACAAACAAGGAGCCTGTGATTTGAAGTTCCAGGCAGTGAGTATGTTGTCAATAGAAGTTTACACATATAATGATCACGTGACATTAATACATGATCATATGATGTACATAATGATCACTTAAATGATCATCAGACATAAAGACAGAGTTATGTAAGATTGATAATACTCAATTAATTAAAGTGTGAATTGAGGTATGTCGCAAATATTCTGATCAGTCTTTCATTCTCATTTTCATTGAAAATGTTTTGATTCCAGTTGAAAATGTTTTGATTCCAGTTGAAAATGTTTTGATTCCAGTTGAAAATGGGTTCATTCCAGTTGAAAATTGTTAGATTCCAGTTGAAAATGTTTCGATTCTAGTTGAAATGTTTTGATTCTAGTTTAAAATGTTTTGATTATAGTTGAATTTCTTTTGATTACAGTTAAAAATGATTTGATTCCAGTTGAAAATGTTTTGATTCCAGTTGAAAATGTTTTGATTCCAGTTGAAAATGGGTTCATTCCAGTTGAAAATTGTTAGATTCCAGTTGAAAATGTTTTGATTCTAGTTGAAATGTTTTGATTCTAGTTTAAAATGTTTTGATTCCAGTTTAAATGTTTTGATTCTAGTTGAAAATATTTTGATTATAGTTGAATTTCTTTTGATTACAGTTAAAAATGATTTGATTACAGTTGAAAATGTTTTGGTTCCAGTTGAAAATGTTTTTTTTCCAGTTAAAAATATTTTGATTCCAGTTAAAAATGGTTTGATTATAGTTGAATTTATTTTGATTACAGTTAAAAATGGTTTGATTATAGTTGAAAATCGTTTGATTATGGTTGAAAATCGTTTGATTATGGTTGAAAATTGATTCATTCCAGTTGAAAATTGTTAGATTCCAGTTGAAAATGTTATGATTTCAGTTCAAAATGGTTTGATTACAGTTGAAAATCATTTGATTACAGATAAAAATGGGGCTGATTAACAGCATTTTAATGACTGTTCATTCCAGCAGTTAACCGTCTCAAAGGTATTGTGGCCTTGAAGTGCAATTAAAAATTGAGAAGAACATTCATTAAAAACAAAAGCTTGTTTCTTATTATCGTTATTTTGATGTGTAAACCATCCAGTCAGACACCTCGACACGCCTTTCCTGTTTTTGCACTTCTGTTTCTCAAATTCAGATTTTGCCCTTCAGGGGCCACCGTACAAAAGTTCTAAATAAGCTGCTTAAGCAACATTGATTCAACATGAAAAATGGTTACAAAGACGAAACCATATTTTCTTTCAGTGCTTCCCACTTCCTGCTGAACAGCAAAGGTGGATGAATAAATTCAGTATTTATACATAATTTTGTGTGTGCATTATTTTTTCGGCGCGAGAGTGATTGGGAGCTAAAAAGAAAAGACTTGTCTCAGCAAACTGCAGCGAGAGTGAAGCGCAGAGCAGATAAGCTTGTCATATAATCCTCCCTCTGCCTCGTGTATCCAGCCGGATTAATACACCTTCGCTCTGATAATGTGCCAAAGACACATCACTCGAACACAAAAGCACACCTGAAGGTGCACACGCGAGCATCAACAAAAGGTATGATGGGAGGTTGTACGACGTGTTACAGTGGCGGCAATGTTCTTGTAAACACTAGCAGATGGCGAGAGTTGAATCAAAAAATATTGTTAAAAAATGTTTACTTTCTTGCACGATTGTGGAATCTACTGCAGCTGCTCTCAGGCAGAGCCAGTAAACATCCATACTGTGATGTGAAGAGCAGCTGAGAAGAGCATGTGGAGGAGACATGAGAGAAGACACAGAAACTTACAGTATAATGTGTTTTTAGTGCAACAGTAGCAACAGATTCTTAAGTTAAAGGTCAACGTTTTCATTGACTTCTCTGTCCACCTTACGGTATACGTTTGGCAAAAGCAATCCGTCAAATAAAATAAAGAAAAAGTGGATTTAAATGCACTTTACAAGAAGTTCAGGGCTTTTTAATCAGGCATGTTTAGATCATTTCAGTCAGTTACCATCCAGAAAATATTGTACTATTGTTATGATTATTCTGTTACTGTACAGTTACGGAAATTGATGTAAAGTACAATAAACATTGAAATAAACAAGAAGAAAACACATTTCTTTTTTATTATCATCAAATGATTCACTTTGTGTGAATATTATTATCTAATTATTATATACAGTATATATATATATATATATATATATATATATCATCAAATGTAAAATGATTGATTTGTTGATTTTTGATCTATCTTATTTTTTTTATTTTTTGTATAGGCTTACCTAACAAACGTGAAATAAAATGATGATTAACTGTGAGATTATTAAGCATATTTAAAATATAGCTTAGAAAGAATAAGATACTTAAGGAAATACATAGTATTTAATCTTTTGACACTTGTGTTATCTCGGGTTCACCTTGACACAGAGACAACACACAAGGGATAGCACAAACACATTTGTTTTCTGGCTTATGGGTCCTTCGATAACACAAGAGTTAAACTGTGGAGATGTTGTGGTTTTTTTAAACTTTTTTTTAATTAATTTTTCTCAAAAGCTGAATATGACGTTTATATTAATGTTTATAATTAGTTAAGACTGTTTTTTAATACAAGAGTAATACTATCAAATTTAATCTAATACTGTAGTAACATGTAACACAAATACATAAATTAATTGTTTGTAATTTGAAATAGTGAGGTGGGAAAACAAAAGCAAAAAAATATCCCAGACTATAAGACGCACTTAAAAATGATTTAAGTTCCTCATAAACGTGCAGTGCACCTTCTAATGTTGCTCCTTATGGCCATATGTGACATATTTACTTTCTTAATGAATCATTTATCCTCGAATATCTATAAATATGAATATGAAGATCAAATAAATGCATATTTAAACAGGTTGAACATCTTTTTTTTATGTCAGAGCTTCAGCTTTGAACCGATCAAGTTTGATTTGGACTCTACTGGTCGGAGACTGAGACAAATAAAGTAATAAAAGTATTATTGAGTAGCGGCAGGAAAAGATCCCTGAGGCACCGACTCCTGCACAGAGGCGTACCAGCCAATTTCTTATCGCGCTGACTCCACAAAACCAAAGGCAAGTTTCAAACTAACCTTCCCTTCCCAGTCGTGGTGTTTCAGGAGCGTTGGGACTAGTTACACTTGTTACTCCGCTTGACAATGGTAGGAAAACATTTGTGTGATCAAGCCTCGAACGAGCTGATCGAGGGTCCGAACCCTGTTACTGTTGCGGCGTGAGCTGGTCCTCCAGGTGATCGAAGACACCGAGGAGCCGTCCAATGAGTGAGAGGAGATAAGAACGACACGTCCAGCCTCTGGTCTCCTCTGATAACACGTGAGAGATGCTTGAGAGATGGTCAGGTATCCGTGTTCATACAAAGGTGCAAAGAGAGGTAATCTTCGGAGCTGTCAGGTGAACCACGGCGGGCGTTGAGAGATGTGGACAGTGATCCATGAGAGTTTAACAACAAGACCACACCCACCAATCACACTGCTGTCTTTCTACACACACATCGTATTGTAATGGTGCGGTGTGTGTGGTTGTGTCTTTGAGTTTGTAATTGTGTGTTTCTGTGTGTCAGTCTGGGTGTGTGTTTGTATGATTGAATCTGTGTGTGTGTCCGCCTATGTGCGTGTTTGTATGTGTGTGTCTGTCTTTGTGTCTTTGTCTGTACTTGTGTGTGTGTGTGTGTGTGTAGGTCTTTGCATGTTTGTGTCTGTGTGTGTTTGTTTTCTCTCTGTACATCTGTGTCCATGTGTGTGTCTTCCGTGGGTGTTATGCTTTTCTGTTGTGTGTGTGTGTGCTTGTATGTTCAATGTGTATGTACTCTTTGTCAAGTGTGTCTCTGCATGTGTGTGTGATCGTGTGAGTCTTTCTGTTTGCCTGTGTGTGTGTGTGTGTGTGTGTGTGTGCCTGTGTTTTTATGTGTGTGTGTTTGTATGTCACTTTGTCTGTATGTATGTGTTTCTGTGCATGCCTGTGTGAGTGTTTATGTCTGTGCAGCTGTGTGTGTATGTGTTTGTGTTTGCTTCTGTGTCTGTTTGGATGTGTGCATCTGAATGTGTGTGTGTGTGCCTGTCTCTATCTGTGTGTGTGTGTGTGTGTGTCTGTTTCTGTCTGACAGTGTTGTTATGTGTGTTTGTAGGGTTGTTTGTTTTTGTATGATTGTGTATGTTTATATACGAATGTGTGTATTTGTTAGTGAGCATGTGTGGGTACTTGCATATATGTGTGTTTGTGCCCTTATTTTGAAAAAATGTCTTAAAAAAAGGCCTTGATAACGTGAACGTAGACGAGTGACCTCTCAGTAAAAGGTTCCAGAGGGAGGTCGTCCATAATTCATAACTCCAGCTACTTTCATCAATTTTAAGGTCATAATCCACCATGAACCCACTCTCTTGAAGAAGCACAGATCCTCAGAAGTTGACTGTGTAGCAGAAAGTCTGATAGAAGTCAAGCCTGTTTGCCGCCTGACTTTGAATAAGTGTTTTGATTGACTGAAACTGGACAAGCAAGCTGCATTCATTTAGTAATATACAGGTACAAAAATGAGATGGATGGGATTAGCAGGTTATTTATGGGTTTGTAAAGAGGACGGCAGAGAATATAATCACCTTATATAAGCACAATATTTGTATGACATTCAAGATTAAAATGTTTTGAAATCAGGGCGAGTCTTCACATTAATCTTTTCACAGCCATGCCTGGTGTGGTGTGTGCAGAGCACTTTATACAAGACAGGTTATCCAGCAGACAACCTGGACTCTCCAATTGACGGGGGGGTCAACTGAAGCCTCGGGGGGGTTACAAATGGCCTCTCGGACGCTACAAGAGTGCGTCCTCCTGCATAAATAAGTCAATTAGGATGCTCGGGTTGGAGCTTGTTTTTGTCGTTGGTCTAGGTGTGAAGGCCGGGGAATAAAATACTGGTCACGTCTGCCTCGATCTGAGTTAATCCTCCTCATCTGACATCAAGAGAGCGCCGGGAAGCTGAGAGCCGCGGATGAGAGGACGAGCACAGAGGCATCAGCGCTCTTTGGCCCGCCGACCTTTGACCTTCGTGCACGTCGGACGTCGGGAGCGCGCAGGAGACTCCTGGCATTCACATCAACATTTGAATTGAAGGTGTCACAGATTAAGACGATTCTGCACCGGTCACATGACTTAACCAGAAGTAAGGTTATAGAATTGATGCCACTTTTTTCAGCTCCAGTGATCTGACACAGGAGCGCAAGTGGAAGGACGGGGGAAGGAGATCAGCATTCTGAACACTCAGGGTCACACAGAGCTCTGCCAAGACTCCTCGCCGGCTAATCTGAAGTATTACAATTACATAACGACAGACAGAGCTTCGTGGCGGATTATTCTAATAATTACAGTTCAAACAAAACTGAAAGAAAGTCTTACTTTTGGCAAAAAAAGAGAAAGATATTATCAAGTCAACAATGACGGAGGGAAGTTAACGTCGAGCCTCAAATATAAAAACTTTTTATTTTTATATAAAGTGTTCATGCTTATCTTCTTTTTCATTGTCAATTAAACTTGTTTTATTATCATGTATTCATGTTTTATCACATTAACCTTTACATCTTATAATTTCTATCACATTGCATTTCTTTAACCTGTATTTTATATGATAACACATTTTAAATGAAATAATTATTATTTTCCCGACGTCAACTTGATAATCAAATACTATTAATTATTGACATTTTAAATACAGAAACACATTACTGCCGATTGCCTATCCCAGTTTCCACGGTACAGGACAGGACGCAAGTCTGTCCCAGGACACACAAAGACACACAACAATCAAACACACACTCATACCTACGCACAATTTCGACAAGTTCACAATCAACCTCTGTATGTCTTTGGACTGTGGGAGGAAACCAGAGTTCCCGGAGTAAACCCACACAATACAGGGAGAACATACAAACTCCACACAGAAAGGTCACAAGTTGACTCCCTCACACCTGGAAGTGAACCGGCAACCTTCTTGCTGTGAAGCTATCATGCTAACCACCTCACCACGGTGTGCCAATAAAAGTTTTTGTTCTATTAAAATGAATGTGTAGTTTGAATTCTAAACTTGGAGAAACTTGGAGAAATATGTGTGTGTGTAGTTGTGCAGTCCAAACATGTTTACTGAAGTGCAGAGCACATACGTGACCATTATAACAAACTCACAACCGTCGATCACATCACCGTGAAATGGTTCTGTGAAGCTGATGTTTTTCTGCTTGAATCGTGGTGGAAACTGGCCAGAATACAAAATCTGATCGCTCAGAAATCTTGTTAAACAAATTCTCGAGGCTAATCCGACTGTAATCCATGTAGCCCAGGATTTATTATGAGTTTAATCTACTGACTTTGACGAGAAGACACTTTTTTTTTATGTTTTTAAACCTGCGCTGATGAACGACTATTTTTTCCAACCAAGTATTTAAACAGTTGAAAAATAGGTCACGCATCATGTGAATGTCTTTGTTGGGATGGATTTTTTTAATCACTGAAACATGGTAGACTAATGAGCTCTGGACCGGAACCAACGTTCTTGTTGTATCAAAAAATGTTCGCGATGAGATTAACACATTCCACCTTGTTTGTCATGATTAAGAGCTTTTTAAGTGGCCATTTCCAAATTTCTCATGAGCCACTTTCTTACAAAAAATGGAGGAGAAAAAGGTATAAAATCAAGCTGAATAGGCTTAGATTATTATTGTATACCACTTTTTTAGCTGATATATAAGTAAGTAAGTAATTTTTATTTATATAGCGCTTTTCCAGACCAGGGTCACAAAGCGCTTAAACAATCAAAACAATATTCAATAAAGTATATACTTTAAAGGGCAAGTTAAACTGATAACACAACAGGAGTAAGGACTTGATATCTTTCTTATCTAAGTCACTTAAAAGATCCAGTTGCAAAGCAAATACTCAAGAAATGATTGTACGAAGACCCGATAGTCATATTAACCCTTGTGTTATCTCAGGGTCAAGGTGACCTGAAGGCCTGACCTAGAGACAACACAAGGGTCTTTGAATATTGATTTGATCGTTTAAGCGCTTTGTGACCCTGGTCTGGAAAAGCGCTATACAAATAAAAATTACTTTCTGACTTACTTACAAGGGATAAAAAAATTACATTTGTTTTCGGGCCTTCGAGTCACCTTGACCCAGAGATAACACAATGGTTAAGAGACTAGTAATAAAAAATATTAATAAACACAATAAACATTATTTTCTACGTGATCTTTGACCTCATGGGGGTCACATAAATCAAGTTAAGGAACCACAAGGGCAGCTCTTTGCCCAAATCTGATCTGTAAAGTGGGTGAAGAGGAGAATGAAGGCAGGGTGAGGGGGGCTGATAGAGGAGCAGGTGGAGAAAAAAAGAGACTACATAAAAGGCTGATCCAGCAGAAAAAAATACACTCAGATCTCAGTGTGAAACCTTGTGTGGATCTTCACACATGATTCTTCAGAAAAGCCGTCACAGTCGTGCTCACGGTGACGCTCGGATTCAAACAGAGCTATGAAAGTCAAACCCAGCCTCGGGGCAAGATCTCCTTTAATCTGACTTACATTTTGTCGGACACCGTCGTTTAAAAAACGGCCACTCACGAACACCACTCGTTTGACCTTATCAGTCGGGTCTCAAAAGAGCGGATCCGAAGTTTTAATATTTTATCGGCTAAAGTTTAACGTGGTCATAATGTACTTGAACTTTGGTTCTGATGGCTGGATTTGGGATGTAGGTTTTCACAGAAGCGCTCGGATCCTTCTTGGCGCAATAATGAGTCATTGAAGTCACAATAGGTACATGAAGAGAATATGTGTGTGCTGGTAAAGAGCAGGTGACACCGTACATGTGTGTAATCTCCATGTACTTCAGTATTCAGTCCTCAGGTGGTTCTGCCTTTGAAGCCCAGCAGTTGGTCTAATCGCTCTTCAATCGAATTAATTTCCCTCTCCTTATTAATAAACCGCAGTATTCCCTGAGAGGGTTAAACTTTTAAGTTGCCACATTACTCATTAGCCAATGGCTGTCCACTGGGGCAGGTTTGTGCCAAGTCAGCAGAAATCTCTTAGGTTGGCAGGTTCTCACGCCAGAACAACTTTGATGCGATGGTGAAGAGAGATGCAGGAGGGAGGGACTTAGGATTGATTGACACACGGAAGGAAGGGTGGAGAGTTCGCGGCTCATCAGTCGAGAGGTCCATCCCAGCCGCGGCGATGATTGTGTACCGGCACTCTGCGTCACCGCCTACTGCCATCAGTGTGTGACGGTGTGAATGGGTGACTCAGGGTAAAGTGGTTGAACAGAGAGTCTTAAGATTAATTATTAAATAAATGTTATAAATGGCCATTATATTATTTCGTAACTGACAATGTGTCACTGAAAGACAAAGCGTTTACTGTGGCGTGTGGGGTCATGACGTCTTCATTCAAGGAAAAGAAAAAGAAAAGTTTAAATACCCTTTCAGAGAAATAGGAGGAAAAAAAGACTTATTTTGATTCAGAGATCACGTGTTTTACTCTTTATCCATATGGTCGACTCAAGTGTATTTGAACTTTTAGGGGAATTACTTTTGGAAGATGCAAAAATGTATATATATATATATTGTTTTTAACCAGACAAGAGGATTAATTTAATTTAATTTAATTTGTACTTTTGTACATTTTATTTAATCTATATTTATTCTGTTCTGATCCATCCACTTTGTTTACCAAGAGTCCTGGTAAGGGATCCTGGTAGGGGGATTCATAATAAGAGTTTATCAGCCAGTAAAAACCAAACCACTCAATCCAAGAAATCCTCAACCACTAGTTACAGTATTTGGAAAGAATATGGTCATGTAGCTGAAAATGAAGTAAATGTCCAAAATATCATTTGTGTTTTTGGTTTAGTTGACTTGTTAATAAAATTTAAAATGGTGTAACATTTTTAGACTCTATTAACGTCATGTTTGAGTGATGCTAGCTTCAAGTGCTGCCACCATCAGTCACTCTATGGTCACACCGGAGGGACATGAATTCTGCTTTGACCTCAAAAACTGTATTCTCAAGATGTCGATTCAGAAACTTCAGAGATCAAAAACATACGCAGCAATCAAGTAGTCTTTCTGTGCCAGGAAAACCTTGTCTCCACCCTCAACTCATCACGTGTGTTTCCTCCTGAACAACTATGTGTGTTATGTGTACAAGTGTTTTATTCTTTTATTCTCATTGCAAATATATATTTAATATATAATATATATTTATTTAAGACTCTATTTTACTTCCATCAAAGCTCTATGAACTAGAAACAGAGTTGATTGTGATGAATGTTATTCCTCCTTGCCTGTGTTGTTGTCATTGACTAAACTACATTATTAAATACATTTCATACATAAATGAATCTATATCTTCATTTGTTGACTAAAATGATATATGCAATTAATTCAAACAAAGTAAGAACAAAATGTTTTAATAATATTTACGTTTATAACGATTTCCTCATCACTAAATGATGAAAATGGTCTCACTAAAAAGGCAAGAACCAGAAAAGCACTCAGTGAGCACATACCTCCACCATGCTGTTCCTTTACACTCTTTTTTAATTAATATTTTACCCAATTTAATACCTTATCCCTTGTGCAGTCTCTGGTTAAAAGTGAAGAACCTCCATCCCTGAATATGTATTTCTGGAAGCCAGGCAGGTCATTCACCTTGACCCACAGACAGCACAAAGGGATATCCCAAACACATTTGTTTTCAGGCCTTCGGGTCACCTTGACCCTGAGATAACACAAGGGTTGATAAAAATGGGCAAATATGACTGATTTAGTGATGTGATCCAAAACATGAATTATGAATAATCTGCATCATATCCTGTTAACAGACAAAGGGGTTAGAGATGTCAGAGTAGAACATGTAGAAACATGTATGTTTTAAACAGCTAACAAGTTTATAATGCATTTATTATAGTAGTGACTCTAAATAAATGATCTCAACGCTTTTGTTTATATATATATATTGTGATTTTTTTTTAAATTCTGCCTTTAAATGTATACTTTTATGAAATGTTCATAAATTTTTTTTATTTGCATAGTTAATTTTAATTTACGTTATTTTTCCATCATACTTCGACTCTTTAATTGTTGGTGTTGAGGCCCCCTCACAACAGTTACAGTATATAATGTGGCCCCTGAGAAAAATGTAATTGACCGCCCTTGCTTTTATAGTACAGTCCCTAAAATTTTTGAAAGGCCAATTGTTGCTTTAGATATTTCCTTGATGACATAAATAGATATTTAATACAACTATATGTTAAATAAAAGATTTATTTATGTATTTATCTGATCAAACTTCTCAAAATTCTACTGGTAAAAGTGGGAGGTGGCTGGCACCAGATGACCCTAAGCCAAGACATTGATCTTTGTAAAGATCAAGTTAAAAATAGTCAAAACATAAACAAATATATATCTCTTTGATGAGGTGGAAGCTGCAGGAGTGCGTGTCGTTGTGACAACTAGGAGAACACTAAAAACTCGCGCGCGCACACGCACGGCACACGGCGCTGACGCGTCCATCACTATCACGGGTATGCGGGTTATTTCTCGGCGGGTGAACAACAGAATTCATTCGATTTTTGGACGATAAGAAGTCGGCGCCTCTCGACTCCCGAGTGACCGTGAGCGGAGTTATATGAGGCGCAGCTGAACACACTCGCTTCAACAAGTGGGACAGAAGGATCTTTGTAAAGACACGCAGTTTTCTGAGGAGTTTTTTTTTTTTGGGAGAAACTCACGAGGCAAAACTTTTTTTTTTACTTTTTAATGTTTAAAAGTGAAGTTGGGTTTTAGATCACCATGAGAGGAACAGTTGTTCCACTGCTGTGGATCGTTTGTGTTTTTGGGATTACCTGCGTGACAAGTCAAGTTTCGAACGCTAAAGTTCTGAGAGGAAACATCAGGAGAGACGGTAAGTCATGAATAACACACATACTAACCTACATACAAGCAAAAAAGGTCAACAACTCTTTAGTTCACAACAAATCGTATTTGATCTATCATTTTAAACTTCTTAAAACATCTTTTTATACTGATAGTTACATTACATTTAAAGGAATAATCCAAAAGTTCAGTTGAAAACATAATATATCACACAGCAGTGCAGCCAGCCGTGCATAAATAAAAACATGTTTAAATCATTTTAAAACTACATTATTATAAATATATTAAAGCTGAATATGACACTTTAAGTATGGAGCTCCATTCTTGATCAAGTGAAATTGAGCATGTGCCAAATGTGCAAAGAATGTGACAACATGCCAAGAGTTATCTCATGCGGAACTTCAAAATAAAAGCACCTATATCTTTGACAGTGCAACATTGACAACTTCCCACTAGACACATTGTTAGCAGACAAGACTTTGTGTTGTTTACACTTGATTTATGTGATTATTATCTTTTGTGACATTTAAAAAGCTTTATTTTTACAATTTCAATTTTTTTAAATTTTACTTTAAATAATTTTCAAAATTGAATTGGTTCAGAAAAAAAACATTAAAAAAAATGACAAATCTCATAAGTTATACAAAGTTTACAGTTTTTAGTTTATTTTAGTTTTCTTATATAAAAGATTTTGAATTTGTTTTATACTTGCCCGCCACCATAGCTGCTACTTTAGAACTCTTTTGCTGACATTCCGGCTGTTTGTACAGTATTTTCAAATGTGGGAGTGATGTGCCCTTTAATTTACCATTACCATTTAATTTAAAACACAAATGATAAAGATGATGGCGAAAGCAAAATGTATGTCCTCTTATGAGGTCATTGAGTAATGTTTGGACTAGCGTCAAATAAAAAACACATTTTTCTTTACTTTTTTGACTTTAAGAACATTTTGTCTTTGTCAACTCTGTTTCTCTAAACCCAGGGGCTGAACTTGATGAGTAAAACAATCATTCATGATGACAAACTGCTCAATAATTAATCATTTTGATATTTTCTCCGAAAATCATGTATCGTGATGAGCTGCCAGCTTGTATTTGTTCAACAAATCTTCCTGTAACATGCATAAAAAATGCAGTATTAGTTATTGTTACTTATCAAGTGTCAACAAAAATGCCAACATCAATTCTTCATCAGTTGACTTCATTTATGCATTTGTCCTAAAGGCACTTCACACACGATGAGCCTCAAAGATACAATCCAGTAGGACGAAAATAGCACCACGTAGTGCTTCGGTTTATTTGTAGGAAAATATCTTGTCGGCCAAATACAAGGTAATAATGAGATGTAGTAGTAGTTTAAAGCTGCTGTGGTGGAGGTTTAATAGAATCTTAATGTCGAGTGTATATGTTGAATTATTCAGCTGCCAGGGTCACGACAATGAGATGGTTTGACACCGTCATGTTGAGGAAGTTGAGCAGCCCTTCATTTTAATTCTCCCGACACCCTTGTCAAGCACCGTTAATATTCAGAATTCCACACCACAAAATCTGTTCAGTTTTCCTGTTGTACTGAGACGCAAACTGTCTAACACGTCTATATGAGTGGGAAACAGACTGGTAAAGCCTTTGTATTTTCACTTTTTATGATTTTTACTTGTGAAATCTGTTTAGTTTTCAATATAAACATAAATGTATTTTTCAAGTTAATTTGTTGTTCTTTAGAATAAGAGTCGAATTTTGTTGACATTATTAGCATTTGATTTGTTTGTTTTGCGGTTGATTTCTGAGTATAGTCTGAGATAAAAATCACATGTTGCTCCGCATGAGTTGCTGTCTAAGAGCGATGTATTGGTCACCAGTTAGACAAAATGTTTGTCTATTCTTGATCTATATCCAATATTTATTTCATATGTTGATCCATTGACTCAAAATATAATGGTAAAATAAAATATAGAATTTAGGGTTTTTATCCTAGAATATCTTGCTTTAAACTCAGAGAATTATGAAGTATTATATGATTGTGTTGTATCTGGTTGCAATAATTAAAAACTCAATAAAAAAACAAAAACATTTCATTCCTAAAAAGAAGTGCTTAAAGCATGTATGAATCTGTGGATGGGTGGATGGGTGGATGGATGGAAGAGAGGGAGGGAGGGAGGGAGAGAGGGTGGGAGGGAGGGATGAATGGATTAATTGATAGATGGCTGGATGAGTTTGTGCACATATGGATGAATTAATGAATGAGTGGGTAAATGTGTATTTAGATGGAATGATGAATGGCTTAATTTGGGGATAAGTGGATGGATGGATGGATGGATGTATTACATATTGAATGGGTATATGTTTTTTTGGATGGAGGGGTGGATGGATGGATGGATGGATTAATTAATTGATGGATGGGTAGATGAGTATGTGCACGTTGGATGAATTAATGGATGAACGGATGGAAATAAACCTTGTGATTCCTACAACAACCAGCTCATGCAAGAGAAGAGAATCGATGTCATTAATATCAGATCATCAAACCGTGTGAGTCCTTCCATTGTTCATGAGAAGTTATTGATTTCAATTGATCCGTCGCAGTGAACAGAATAAAAAACAGCACATTAGAGAGAAGGCTATATCACGCATTTTATCAACTCAATCCCATCAGAAGTGTGCCCATGATGCATAAGAGGCCGATATATGTGGTGTTTGTTGCTAGGATATACGAATAAAAATGTCCTCTAGCAACAATAAACAACAAACATTTACTTCAATTCCATGCTTCATCCGCCTCCTCGTCTTCTCCAATAGGTGTGTGTTTGTCTTCTCTCCTTCCTCACAGTCACATCTTATCAGTCTGCACCATACTGTGTATCATTCCATCTCCTCTTTTCTACTCTCAGTCATTATCATCTCCCATCTGTTTTTGCTCTTTTTAATCAAAAAACATTTACCCCGTCAGCTCTCTGAGCAAATATAGTGTGGAAAACCAAACTGGGCACTCTACACCGTATTTCACAGAATATTCACATGTGACTTTAAGACACAAACTTAAAACTTGTCAATGCATTATCAAGATGATGTCTAGGCTTTGGGTGGACATATTAGAAGAGTATTGTTTAAAAAAGAGGCAGAAACACACAGTGGTCACAAAGTTACAAACCCTCCACCAGCATCATGTTTGTGATTTGGGATTTAACAAATATTCAAAACTATAGCTGGAAATTCTCGAAATTAAAATGTTGCAACGTCTAAACAAATGCTTAAAAGGAGATTTCAAATTTAGAATAAATGTACTAGCATACATACATGAAAACACACAACTGTGATATGTATAGATCACAGAAGCATCATATGTATCACTATAAACAAACAATTTCCTATTGTGGTGATTATCGTCCACGTAAACATAAAAAAATGTTTTTTTAAGTAAATATAAAATAAAATAACAATAATCATAATAATAACCATTAATACAGAACATACATTATAATTTTGACTTTTGACTTCAACATTAAAAAATCGGACTAAATTGTGTGTAAGTTGCACTAGACGATGTGTGTTGACAAAAGAATTGTTTGACAAAACACATGTAGAATCAAGACAAAAGGGGAAGATATATTACGGTGAGTAAAACTCAAAAACTGGATTCATAAATGCAATTAATTATTTTTCGAAAACTTGAGTAGTCATTTCTTTTATTTTTTTTTAACTCAAGAGTCTTTCATAGTTATGACAATGTTGCTTATTTAAACATTCTGAGCTTGGATATCTCCTTCAAGCTTGAAAAAAGCCCCAAAATTGTTTTGATGTAGAAAGCATAAAATATGCAGGAATTGGAAGTGAGGTTATTGGAATCCATGAGTCACTCACAGGAGAGCCGACATTGAACCCAGACACCCACCCATGGTGACGCACACACCAACCAAAAACAATTACAGGATCTCCCTTTCCAGGGAATCCCGCTGCAGACGTACACACTCAACTCTGTGCCAGCGTGACTCCACCCCTGATGTTTTGCCAGACGGACTCCTTCCTCCCTTGCACAGAAGGGTGGCGACAGTTTGGAAGTCCTGACAGAAGAGGGAGTCTTCAGGCTTTGACTGATAGGGAGCATATTTTGGGAGGTATGGGCAGTAAAAGTTGAGAGGAAGGATTAGGAGAGTTGAAGGAGACAGAAGGGGAGGAAAAGGAAAAGGTGTGGGGACAGAGATATGACAATTTAAAAAACCTGCACCATCACTTTCCTGCTTCAAAGTGGAGATAATAGGAGCGTTGGGAAGCCGAACTGACAAAGTCTTATAAAAAGAAGTGGAAGGACGTTGGGGATGATAGCGGTCTGGTGTTTTGGAGACGGACGGTCATAATCATGGTTCTAAGAGCGTCTGATAAATACTGGGCCAAGAGGGAGGGGCTTGCATGGATTTGACTGCTGAGATAAGGATGATGATGATAAGGTGTAGTTAAACATGAAATCATCAAACATGTAATAAATCTCTCATCTTATCTCTAATCTGCAATTTCCACCCAATAAACCCTTAATTTCCCAAAGGACTGTTACCAATGGATTTTTATAAGCCATCTGTATCTATCTCTATTTAACTGTATTTATCTATATCTATCTGTATATATCTATAGTTATCTGTATATATCTATCTTTATATATCTATAGTTATCTGTATATATCTATATCTATCTGTATCTATCTCTATCTATCTGTATCCATCTGTATCCATCTGTATCCATCTATATCTATCTATATCTACCTATATACAACTTTATCTATCTATCTATCTATCTATCTATCTATCTATCTATCTATCTATCTATCTATCTATCTATCTATCTATCTATCTATCTATCTATCTATCTATCTATCTATCTATCTATCTATCTATCTATCTATCTATATCTATCTGTATCTATCTTTATCTATCTATATCTATCTATATCTACCTATATCTATCTGTATCTATCCATCTATCTTTATCTATCTATATCTATCTGTATCTATCTATCTGTATCTGTCTGTATCTATTTATATCTAACTGTGCCTATCTATATCTATCTGTCTATATATATCCATCTATATCTATCTGTATCTATCTATATGTAACTGTGCCTATCTATATCTATCTGTATATATCTATCCATCTATATCTATCTGTATCTATCTATCTATATCTATCTGTATCTATCTATATCTAACTGTGCCTATCTATATACATCTATCCATTTATATCTAACTGTGCCTATCTATATCTATATATCTATCCATCTATATCTAACTGTGCCTATCTATAGCCAACTGTATCTATCTATAGCCAACTGTATCTATCTATAGCCAACTGTTTTTATCTATAGCTAACTGTGTCTATATACAGTACATCTATCTTTATATATCTATCTAACTGTATCTATCTATATATAACTGTGTCTATCTATATCTATCCATCTATCCGCCATCTATCTATATCTAACTGTGTCTATCTATATCTATCCATCTATCCACCATCAATATATCTATCTATCTATCTATCTATCTATCTATCTATCTATCTATCTATCTATCTATCTATCTATCTATCTATCTATCTATCTATCTATCTATCTATCTATCTATCTATCTATCTATCTATCTATCTATCTATCTATCTATCTATCTATCTATCTATCTATCTATCTATCTATCTATCTATCTATCTATCTATCTATCTATCTATCTATCTATCTATCTATCTATCTATCTATCCATCTATCTATCTATCTATCTATCCATCTATCTATCTATCTATCTATCTATCTATCTATCTATCTATCTATCTATCTATCTATCTATCTATCTATCTATCTATCTATCTATATCCTCTGAACACTGTCGTCAGTGAGCAGAGATCAGCATTTCTGTATTGCTGTGTGCTGGCTGGAAAACTATTTCCCAAAGGAGACCTCAAGAGGGATCAATAAAGTTTAATCTATCTATCTATCTATCTATCTATCTATCTATCTATCTATCTATCTATCTATCTATCTATCTATCTATCTATCTATCTATCTATCTATCTATCTATCTATCTATCTATCTATATCTGTATCTATCTATATCGATCTATATCTATCTATATCTATCTGTATCCATCTGTATCCATCTATATCTATCTATATCGATCTGTATCTATCTATATCGATCTGTATCTATCTATATCCATCTGTATCTATCTATATCCATCTGTATCTATCTATATCTATCTGTATCTATCTATATCCATCTGTATCTATCTATATCTATCTATATCTATCTGTATCTATCTATATCGATCTATATAGATCTGTATCTATCTATATCTATCTGTATCTAACTGTATCTATCTGTATCTATCTTTATCTATCTATATCCATCTGTATTTATCTATATCTATCTGTATCTATCTATATCCATCTGTATCTATCTATATCCATCTGTATCTATCTATATCCATCTGTATCTATCTATATCTATCTGTATCTATCTATATCCATCTGTATCTATCTATATCCATCTGTATCAATCTGTATCAATCTATATCTATCTGAATCTATCTGTATCAATCTATATCGATCTATATCGATCTGTATCTAACTATATCTATCTGTATCTAACTGTATCTATCCGTATCAATCTATATCTATCTGAATCTATCTGTATCAATCTTTATCTATCTGAATCTATCTATATCTATCTATCAGTATCTATGTCTATATCTATCTATGTCTATATCTATCTGTATCTATCGCTAAGTAGGTAAATATCTAAATATATCTATCTGTATCTACCTATGTCTATCTATATCTATCGCTAAGTAGGTAAATATCTAAATATATCTATCTGTATCTATCTATATCTATCGCTAAGTAGGTAAATATCTAAATATATCTATCTGTATCTGTCTATGTCGATCTATATCTATCGCTAAGTAGGTAAATATCTAAATATATCTATCTGTATCTATCTATGTCTATCTATATCTATCGCTAAGTAGGTAAATATCTAAATATATCTATCTGTATCTACCTACCGACCTACCTACCTAGCTTAGTCATTTGGTTGGTATTCAAAATAGAATATTTTAGCTATTTTATGCTCTGGCACATTATCATACATTGATCTTATTTGATACAATTGTAGAATATCTTCACAAAAATATATTTTGGCTACATTAGACGGGTATGATCTATTTGCAAAATTGTGAATATTAATAATAAAAGTGATGAATTTAACTAAGAAGCAATAAACAATTTGGGGAAGTGTGGTGAGCTGGTTTTGAAATTAAACAAAGCCTTATTTTTAAGATGAAGATAACATTAAAGAAAATTGCAACAATATATTTAGTTGGTTTTGAAAATAATCATGACTAAGAAGTGACATCATCATCACTCTTCACTGCCTGTGCCCTCTCCAGTGTTTTCTGAAATCTTATCTTAAATCTCTTATAGTGCAGTTCAGACCAGATTCAGAAGATTTTTTGTAATGACAACAACTCTTGCTCGTTCTACACGCACCAAGGTCGTTGGTTTCTGGAAAAAACAACAACTTGCCTCTTAAAAATCACCTTAAGAAGGGTCAATCTCTTGGGGGCAGGTCTAAAGTTGTTGGTAATTCAAAATGGCAGAATCCAGATCCATTAGAGGCAAAGTCAGCTCAATGCACTTCAGTCTATTCCCGTTTTTTTGATTTCATATTTTCAGATGTCGTTATATAATCTAGAATCTGATTGAATAATGTCCTACCATTTGTCATTTCAATTTTTCTCAAGAAATGTGTCAAAACTGTGACGGTTTCATCCTTTGCTCTGATATTTTAGCTTGACAGTTTGTCAAAGCGTAATAGCACCTCACACAATTATTTTTTTTGTCCAAAAACTATTAGTATTATTCTGAATATATGTTGGCAAAAATCCTTTAATTTTCTCAAAAATGTACAATGCATCCCCCTTATGTATTCATTCTGGTTGTACTCACTGACTTTGACACAATTTTACGTGGTACACCGCACTCTGCTACAATGTT
The DNA here is from genome assembly GCF_982586985.1 of Callionymus lyra. Lineage (NCBI taxonomy): Eukaryota > Metazoa > Chordata > Actinopteri > Syngnathiformes > Callionymidae > Callionymus > Callionymus lyra. The sequence continues at coordinate 25,574,446 of NC_141824.1, forward strand.
TTAGTACGACTTTTGTAAGGTACGAAGCTGCACTGGATGACTGTGTAGTATGATCGCACGACGCATCTAATGTACCTTATCAGATGTGACTTGTGTATGAAAATAGACCCTTTCATTGACATTGGCCTTCTATTCCATTTTTTTTATATTCCAAAATGTGTTTTATATTACGAAGTAATAAATATAAAGCTTTTGTAACAAATGGTTGAAGATCTTTAATCATTTCTCCTCACAGCAACGTGAATAAAAGATCACGTGACGACGTTCAGCTTGAGGTAAGGGTAGAAGTTTGGTTGGGGGAAAAATCAAAGGTGGAATATGAGATAAGACGTATAAATTAAATAGAGCCATCAGTGAGAGAAAATGTATCTGTGAAAAGCGAGTGGTAAGACCTGCAGATGAAAGACAAGAATGCCCATGATGCCTCAGAAATAAATCCAGAGTGCGAAATGAAAGTGAGCCATGGATGACTGGAAACATTCCTCACTGGATGGTAGAAGAAAAAAAGGAATTAATGAGACGGACTGGAGATCAGAAGCGGAGTAAAAGTGAAAGAGATGAGCAAAGTTAGAAGCAGTCTTTGGAAATATTGTGTTGTCAGCGTTGCAAAAAACAGCTGACACACAGGTAGAGCAAAGGGTGATGAAAAATAAGGAAATTGTGACGATTATGTGAGGAGACAGACCAAAGGTGTGAAAGAGAAACGAAGGCTTGGGTTGGTGGCACAGTAACAGACAGAAGGATGTAGCTGAGTATGCCACATAAGCAGTCAGTGGAAGAACAAAGGACTGAGAGATGAAGGGCCAAAGAATGAGGGAAAGACTTTATGAACACAATGAGGCACACAGCAGCCCCGGAAAAGTCAGAAAGTCGAATGCATAACAAGAGAGGATCATACGTGTGAGAGTACGGAGGATTAACGTTTGCTGAGCTTCACCCACAGGAATCACTCTGTTTCACTCAAAGCTCTAATGCTGAAATCCAAAATCTCCAGATCCATGAAACTCCCAGACGCTGTCTACATTACTCTGCCAATAATTACAGCAGCAGATTGATGTATTGATACTTTGTGTTGTTTATCCACAGTGGAAATAGTAGGATGTGTGTTTCCGTAAAAAAAACTGCCAAAATTGTGGAATATTTTTATAAAAATATATTTTGGATACATTAGACGGGTACGATCTATTTGCAGAATTCTGAATATTATCAATAAAAGTGATGAATTTAACTAAGATGCAATAAACAATTTAGAGAAATGCGGTGCGCTCGTTTTGAAATTAAACATAGCCTTATTAGATAGAAAATAGAAAGAAATAGAAAATTGCAACAATACATTAAGTTGGTTTTGAAAATGATCATGACTAAGAAGTCACATCATTATCACTCTTCACTGCCTGTGTCCTCTCCTGCGTGATCGTGAATTGTATCTGAATCCTCTTATAGTGCAGTTCAGACCAGATTCAGAAGAACTTTTGTAATGACAACAACTCTTGCTCGTGCTACACCCACCAAGGAGGTTGTTGGTTTCTGGTAAAAAAAAAAAAACAACTTGCCTCTTAAAAGTCACCTTAAGAAGGGTCAATCTCTTGGGGACAGGTCTAAAGTTATTGGTAAGTCAAAATGTCAGAATGCAGATTCAATCAGCTCAATGCACTTCACTCTATTCCGTTTTTTCTTCCTTTATATGTGCGGACGTCGCTGTATAATCTAGACCGATTGATTAATGTGCTTCCATTTGTCATTTAGATTCTTCTCAAGAAATGTGTCAAAGCTGTGACAGTCTAATCCTTTAACTCTAATATTTTAGCTTGACAGGTTGTCACACATTATAGCACCTCTATATTTTCTTGTCCAAAAAACTATTAGTACTATTGTGTATACAGTATATGTTGGATAGGCATGTATATACTGTATATGCATACACACACGTTAAGTGCCGAAGACAACTACTTAATTGATAAAATCCTGAATGTAATAAGATGTTTTAGATGGTAGTGAATATAGCATTATCTTCTCTGAACTTTACTTTGTTTATCTTTTAAATTATCCTCAAAATAACGAATGACCTTTTAAACATTCACTGTCAGGGTATTTCTGGCTTTTTTTTTTGCCACACATTTCTTTCTCTCTACTTCTGTTATTAATTGATGTTCACTCATGCCTACACTACCCTCACACCTTTGTGGCAGAATGACGCTCCCTTGGTGTGAATCGGAAAACTCAGAAAACACACACACACACACACACACACACACACACACACACACACACGAGTCACCTGCCTGTTATAGATGTTGTTGATCATTGTAGAAATGCTGCGTCAATAGGACACTGTGTCCGTCAGGAGTGTGCGTGATAAGGTTAAATCCTGTGATTTAAAGATCCACTTTGTCTGCAAGATAACTGTTGTAGCTCTTGATTGTCAACCTGTATCGATATGTACATAAATGGAGCATTACTGATGGAGAGGAAGACTGTTTATTTCCCAAGAGATGACCCGCTGTCTTCCGTTATACTTCTTTGAGGTTAAACATGGCTCCTAAAATAGGATTGGTTTCTATTTTATCTAAGTTGATTGGATCGTTCAGACATGGGATTAGTGATAAAAGTTGGTAATAGAACAACACCTCCTTGATAACTTCTCATCTAGCCGATCCAATGAAATCTTTTAGCGCTCCGACTTAATAGGCAGAGCGGCCCATTGGTTAATTTTCTTGTGAGGAGGGCCTTCCAATCAGCTTGAACTTAACTAGCATTGCTATCAGTGACCGTGTAGTGTCAATAAAGTTGTAAATGTACTTTTACAAACAGAATAAATACAAAAGTTCAACGACAAATATCAGAATCTTGTATTGCCACCGTAGTAAACACAATTAAAGAATATAAAAATTAAATGTTACAAATAGAATTAAAATAGATGAATTAAAAAAAAATACTATACATTTAAATAAAAAAAGAGACACTACCATAAAATGGTATATAAATAAATAATGAATGAAAATAAAATGCACTAAATTTAATTAAACAATATTCAAGATCCGGACAGAAGACGGATAATAATAAAATGAAATTATTGACATAAAATATATAACCACATGTCAGTGTTAACCCAGGGATAGGCTTAAATAATGTGACTTATTAACCTACTTGTGTCACGATTCACTTTAAAAAAGAATCATAAATATGTGATGTAAGAGCAGATTTTTTATTCTTTTTTATCATCAGTCTTGTCTCACAGTGATCTGACTGTACATGATGCAAGTCTGCTCCACCTGAGGGGATGCTGCTGCTCTTAAACCCGCCTTTTCTCGGTGATTATCTTCCCAGCATCTCCTTGTCATGGAACGAGAGATGTCAGGTCATTAAAGTTGACAATCATTTCCACCCTGGTCTGTTGACAAGCTCCACCGGTCGCAACACAGAGAAGAGAGCAGCATTCAAGTTGTAAATATTCCATCTCAGTGTTCAGCTGTCAGACCTGCTGCTGCACCTGAGCGTCTGCTGTCACTCCTGCTCATAACAGCGTTTAACAAGCCGTGCCTCCAACCAGGCTTCCAGAGTCTCAAAATGACTGTTGTTACTTCCTCGTTTGCCCGTCTCTGCCAAGCTTGGCCTGGCATGTCAAAACAAAAGACACTTTGACGGGGACTCATTCAGATTTTCAACTAAACTTTTGGTCATTTTAAAATCCCTCTCATTGTTCCACCGTTGTGCTTTTTATTTGATCAATATATTACACTGTTAGTTGGGATTGAAGTGCAACATTACTCCTAAAAATACCCAGAAAATGTGAAAGTGAAAAAAAACAACTTGTTTAAGCACTTTGTGACCCTGGTCCAGAAAAGCGTTCTATAAATATAAATGACTTACTTACTTAATAACATGCTTATGAATACTATATATATATATATATATATATATATATATATATATACATATATTTTTGCTAACTTACTTGCAACTTTGACAATAAAGTTCTTTAATTGACTCATTATCATTTCACCATGTTAAAATAAAAAACTAAAATGTAAACGATATGTTAAAAGTTGGTTTAGTTTAATAAATATATATGAGATTAGGTAATATATAATTTCTTTATATTAAACCACTGATCATCACATGTTTGAATGTAAGCTGTTCATTGTGAACCATAGGCCACCTGCAGTAGTGGAGGAAGTACTGCACGAACAACCAATAAGACTTAATTGTTTGTTTGTGATTTTGTTTGATCAAACAATGGATAGTGTATATTTGCTTATATGAAGAATTGTTGAAAACAAGTCTGCTGGATTGATTATTTTTTCTGTCTTCTACCAGAGCAGCTAATAATGTTAGAATAGCTTTAAGTATTCTTCAAGTGACAGAGTATTTTTATAAAATGTTATTGGCTTCCACTTCCACTTAGATTAGAGATTATCTAAGAAGTTAGTGTTGCTTTTTTCTGCCTATTCCTTAATTGAGTATTAATCAATCCCCGCTACATGTGGGACCATATGTAAATGCTAGGGACGTAGATCAATACTGTGCTCTTTGGCTTTTGGCTTAACTCTCTTTTTACCAACACAGTTTGATGCAGGATCTCATCCTGAGAATATAGAGAACATTTAGAATGAGGAGAAGTTATTTTGTCATCTGTCGTGAATCCCCAATACAACCTTAAGTTATATTTAACAGCCAACTTGTCCATCATCTTTGATTCCGGCAGTAGAAGAGGGCGCTGGTGTTACACAGCCAGATTGAAGTGCAACCCGCTGTTCAGCTAAAGAAGCGAACGCAAAACATCACATTCAAACCGACAATAAAAAGATCTTTGCAGGGAAAAAGTTTATGAAACCCATGGGTGTCTCCCTGCAGGGCTCAACTATGGTGAGAACATGACAAATGTCAAAAGTGACATAACAAAAAAAAAATGAGAACTGGAGCCGCTGTCACCCCGGGAGATCCCGTCCTGCTGAAGGAAGGAGATAAACACTGTGTGCTTATGTTGTGTGCTTTGTATATATGTGTGTCTGAGAACTGTGAGTTTGACAAATCCTCCAGTGCTCTGCGAGAGCTACGTCTTTGTTACTCTGACAATGGTGCTATGACACAAATGAAAAAGATTCCCTTTTCCTCCGCTGTCAAACACTTTTATCTTCCTCGCTGCCTGACAGTGCTTCTTCCTACGTTTCCCCTCACTCGCCACCGTTCTCCATTTGGGTAGCTCAGCATTTCTTCATCGGTCTTCTCTTGTCTTCATTAGTTCCCTCCTCCTGTTTTCAATTTATCATCGACTCTCAGCGAGTCCGAAAAGTTGTGGCTACAAATGTGTGAAGAGGAGGATGGAAGACAACGTTTGAGGAATATCAGAGCGAGGAAATGTTAATTGGAGGAAAAAGGAAGCGGAATAATAAAAAGGAAAAAAAGGGGGAAATGTCAGGGGGACCCTGGTCAGTGCTGCGGCGAAGCCTACAGCCTGATAAGTGATCCCAGCGGTGGGTAGAAGGTCAGGCTCACATTGACAGTCAGACCGCTGCTTAACCCCGTGCACTGACCGCACCAACACACTGGCATCCCGGTGCACACACACACACACACACACATACATATAAACACACACACACAGCTGAAGCCGACAGACTGAGAGCAGCATGTTTGTCAAAGCATCAACATCTGCTCAGCGTCACCACGCCTCAAGCAGCTCCATGTGAGATTTGACTGAAAGCTGAAGATCTCGGAAACCCACTCAAACACAGAAGCCTCAGACACACTCAGAATATGAGGTTAAAGGTCAACTAATGTTAAAACCCAACTCCTGACTCACTCACAATTTAAATATTGAATTTCTCTCCTACAAGATGCATTAAATCCCTGATTTATGACCAGTTTTTTGAAGTTATTACATTATAAAGTTCTCCCCTGCCTGAAATATTCGATATTTATATATATAACGAACAAGAGAATATGAAAGCGGAGTCCATTGTGACATGATAATGACTTTCTTTCTTGGAGGTGGATACTTTCAGGATTCAATCACAGCAAAGTGGGTGTGGTTATGGTAAACAAGATTTTAGCTCGAGAAAAATTAGCTGTGTTCAGTGGGCGGGGCTTAAGCAGATTTTCTAATGTAAATATTTCAATGTAAGGATAGTTTTGTACAAACAGACACATAAAGATGAATACAATAGAGTCCAAAATCAATTTAAGAGACACTTAAATCCAAACATTAGTTGCCCTTTATACGCAATATCGGCTTAATTAGCAAAACAAATACCATGTTTGCTTTGTTTGAGAAGCAAATTTGAGTTCGAGAAATACGTGAGGGAGTTAAATGTTTTTTTTTTTTAAATAAAAGTAACATGACCCTGAAACTACAAAATAGATATTGTGAAGTTGAATACTACAAAAAAGGGTGTGTGTAAAACAGCATCACGACGACTTCACATTTGATACCTCCGGAAAAAAAAGGGTGTGGTTTGTTATTTTGGGGCTCTGGTGCCACAGCATGTGTTTAAACTGTGAAACGAAAATATCTACTAATTTCTGAGTTAGATACAGATTTCTCAAAGTGAGCTGGTGGTTAGACGTGTCGGTTTCTTTCAAAACTTTCTGGTTTTGAAAGTCTCTTACAGTTATGACCCCATTCCCATCTCTATCAGAGAATACGTATAGTGATTGATCTGATCTCAACTGATGTATTCTTTTATCATTACATTGTTCCAGCGCTAGAATGTGCTTGATGATTTTATGCACTTTTTTGTGGGGTTCAGAGTGTCTTAGAACATTGTAAATGTTTTGCAGGACACTATACTCTTAAATAACAGCTGACCGTACGAGATGCTTTACTCTCACTTTGCTGTGTTTTGTTTTTTTTCGGAACACAACCCAACAGTGCCTTACGAAACAGTGTTATCACAGGCAAGTAAAACAATGTTATTTAAATGTTTATTGTACTTATACAGGTTTCATAAAGTTTGTAACAAAATAAATATAGTGCTGCTACTTAATGGATTTTCTCTTATTACTGGGCTTTCTAGAACGTAACCTATAAACAAGGGAATACAGACACACACACACATAAACAGTATTGTTTTAATACATATAAATTAATAAATTCTGTAAAAAAAACTTTTTAAAAGATAAAAGTGTAATCTTAATGTTTTTTTCAATACAAAACAACCCTTATGAAACTGATGAGATGCTATGATTTGTTTTACTGTGACCTACATTAGATTCATTTTCTACAAACCTCAGAGATCCTTTATTTCCACCGATGATAACCTGCAGAGCATACACACTTACACACTTACACGCAAACAAAAGTATGTTGTTTTCTAAATGTTTACTCCGGGAACTCCAGTTCAAAAACATACAGAGGTTCATTGGGAACTTGGGGAAATTGTTCGTAGGTGTGTGTCTGAATGGTTGTCTGTCTTTGTGTGCCTTGCGACAGACTGGCATCCTTTCCAGGGTGTCCCCTGCCTCACATCGAAGACGCTGTGAAGGCCCCATAAGGAAAAAAGCGGCAGAAAATGAAAATGAAAGGAATTTGCCGAACAGGATGTCTGAAGGGAAAACTTTGATATCAAGCAAATTGTTTAACCAATGTAGTCTGCAAAGGCCAAGTACAGTCTCTTTTCTTTTGCTCTCTAAATGTCGATCAAACCCTAGGGTGAGAGAAAACCTCTGAGTGGAGAAATCAAATGGCATCTGTAGGGGAGGCGGGAGACACGGAACTGTCAATCTCTCCTGACTAGATGTGAAAAGAAGGCGTATCCATGAACGTCATTTACCGCTGTACACATGTTTGCATTGATCACGCAACATGCAGACATGCCTTTTAAGTGAGACACACAGCAACATCGTTTGTTGTGCTGTTTACACCACAGAAGAAGAAAAAACTGCTATGTTATTTCTACTTTTGTATACGTAACGCAAGTAATGATTACATTCAGAAATGATTAACATGACGGTTAAGATGAAGTTTGGTCTGAAACTAATGAAGATTAACAGATCTTTCTGATGATCCGTTCAAACATTTCCCCGCATTTCTACCTGTGATGAGGTGTGTGCGTCCGCTTGTGTGCATGGTGCAGAGCTAATTGATTGTCCTCGTCAGCCCTGCTGCTCAGGCTGCGGAAGCTGTCAGCAGGAGCCGACTGCTTCTCTAACAAGCTTGACAAACACACACTCTTTACACGCACACACACATCATCAGCCGGTCCAAAGGTAGAAGACAAATACAAGCCCAATTAAACGCACACAATCAAACACACGCCGATACAAAAGAAAGAAATCACGCCACAAGCAAACCGCCATGTTGTCATGAGACCAGGTTAAGGTATATATTCTTATACGACACACCGAGCGTGTGCAGCATCGTTATAGTGATGAAAAAGTGAAAGAAAGTGCTAGCATAAAGGAAGAGCCCAGACGCCACACAGCACGAGAGGTAAATAAACTCCATCACGCTGCAGAAAGCCACAAAGAAAGAGGCTCTTCTCATCTTTCCTCCTCTACCTCCCTGAAGTCTGCCCCCCCAACGCCTTCCTCTCCTCACAATCTGTCCACACGACCATGTTGCACCTTCGACTCCTTCCCCTTCTCACTTTCACTTCAATTATCCACATCTCTGTCTGAACCTGCTCAATTCATTAGCCTTTCCTTTTTCATCACTTTCCCTGTCTGTTTGCTAGTCTTGCTCTTGTCCTCATTTAGCTCTGAATTAGTCTTCCTCATCATGCTCGTTCAGCCGGAACCATCTCTCCATGTTTCCACGAAACATTCCTTCATTACTGCAGCTATTAGAGATGGGAGACTCACCAAAACCTGATCAGGAGATATGACATGATTGTTCTACAGAGGCGGTTCTCAAACCTTTTCATCGTGTTATAATATGATCAAGTACTAATTTATTCAGAAATCTTGGTATGAACAATGTACAGGTACATTCTTAAAAAATGTGCATATCATTAAAAAGTGAGAATGTGAAACCCATACATAATATAGATTCATTTCATCATTTATTTCTTGAATTTTCTTTAATTTTGGCTTATAGATAATGAAAACCCAAAATTCAGTGTCTCAATAAATTTGAATATTACATAAGACCAATGAAAAAAAAGGATATTTTGAACAGAAATGTCAGACGTCTGAAAAGTATGTTCATTTCCATGCACTCAATACTTGGTTGGGCCTCCTTTGCATGAACAACTGCATCTATGCGGCGTGGCATGGAAGCGATCAGTGTGTTGCACTGCTCTGGTGTAAATGAAGCCCGGGTTGCTCTGATAGCAGCCTCCAGGTCATTGTTGGGTCTAATCTCACCTCTTCCTCTTAAGAATCAGGTTCAGATCAGGTGAGTTTGCTGGTCAATCAAGCACAATAACACCTGGTCATCGAACCAGCTTTTGGTATTTTTGTCAGTGTGGGTGTGGAAAATGAAATCGGCATCTCTATAAAGCTTCAGCAGAAGGAAGCATGAAGTGCTCTAAAATTTCCTGGTAGATGGTTGTGTTGAATGTGCTTTTCAGAAAAAACAGTGGACCAACACCAGAAGATGACATGGCTCCCCAAAACATCACCAAGGTCCCAGGGTCTGGATGAAGAGTGGAGAGGCACAGAATCCATGTTGCTTGAAGTCCAGTGTGAAGTTTACACAATAGTGATGATTTGGGGAGCCATGTCATCTGCTGGTGTTGGTTGGTTTTCTGAAGTGCACCAGTCAACACAGCAATCTATTCTATTTTTTTTAGATGTACCTGTGTATTGATTAAAGTATTTTATTTTGACAAGCCAGTAACAGCATTCCATTTGAAAAACTATCTTTTGGGGTTTCTGGAAACTATAAATAAAAAAAAAACAAAAAAACAAGTAGCATAGGCATGTCCAAAGTCCAACCGGGGGGTATAACTTGGCCCCTGACCTTTACTTTACTGTATGCATTAAACAGATCATGCTTAATACACAACAATATTTTATTTGAATTAATAAACGTTTCCTTAAGCATTGTATTACAAGCTGAATGAAGCTGATTATGCTAATTCCTGCTAAGGACTAGAAATAAACAATAAAATGTTTAACGTACCACTAAAGTGACAATGCAAGGATATGATAGAAGTTAAATTACAACGTTGAAAAAAATTATGACATTCTTTTTGATTTGGTATCATAAGTAAAGTGTGGGTTGTTTTTTTTGCTTTAATGAAGAAATCAGTGAAAGCAGAATCAGTATTTTCAGAATCCACTAGATGGCGGTTTCGACACTATTTTTCTTTGTTTTGAACAACTGTTCTAAACACCTCTAAACATGACACTGCTTCATGAAGCTTCATCAACCCATTGCTACTTATAACATGACCAGGTGACTCATTACATTATTATTAAGTCATAACAGACTTTGCTCTCGTAACCTCTTGTTCGCTGATATTTCAGACGGGGGAGATCTTTATAAAGTAATAACTTAAAAACATCATCATGATGAGGAACTTACTCCTTCTTGGAGAGGAAGACTTTAACATTCGAAACATGTTAGAGAGTCAGGAAAGCAGATTTTTCCCATTAGAGAACAAAACAAACATAAGCGTGGAAAAAAAAATAGGGTGTGAGAATGGGTCAAATTCTGTGACTGTCACACTGAAACCATGGACCATTCATGTCAGCACCTTGGCCCCCCGAAATTTCACAAATCATGTCTCCAGGGGGGCTTGTGTTTTCCTCCAGGGAGACAGAACTTCCCTTAGTCTCCCTATAGTTAGCCCCCTGCAGCTATCCATCTATCCATTCATCAACTAATCCGTCTATCCATCAATCCGTCCATCCATTTGTGCATCTATTATGTTAACAGTAATCACAACTATTGTGTGTATAACATGGTTTGATAGTTCAAAGCAAATGTTGCTTTCAATGGTGACATTATTGGAATAAAAGCAAGCATTTGTTTTTGTACCTCTGCCGGCAATTGTTTGTCACAGTGCCTGCTACCGTGTTTTCCACTGACCTGTCCTCACTGCTGACTCAGCGGGTTGTCGACACTGCATTATTCAGAGCTAAGCTAAGGTGTTAACCTGCAGCACATCACAGCTCAGGATGAGAGCAAGCTAAGTGGAAGGGCCGGTCAGGGAGAATGACACGTTGGTTAACGCTGCAGATAAACATGCACGTCACATCAAGACTCAGCTAAAATACAGTAGCTTTTTTTTGTCCTTGGTGGTGAGGCGTAAACACCTGATAGCTACTTGAACAATTCAGAGGACGGAAAGAACTGTTAGGGCTCGCTCTTGAAGACGAGGACCTGCTTAAATGCTGCATTAATATTTTAGCTGAGATGCAATGTTTCCACTTGACGCTGAAAAAAAGGAACTTTCAAATGTGTATCTGCAACAAAACATCTTTAGAGGTTCACTTAGTTGTAGGGAAGGTTAAGAGTGAAAGTTAAGAGCTTGTTCTTCTTAGCGTGTTTATGCTAAATGGTGGCGACAGTCCGCTATGAATCCACTGCAGTGTTTGTTGATCAGCCTGGAAAGTCTTTGGAGTTGAGGTTATAAAAGTTGTTTGCTGTGTGTATATTCTGGGATGGAATGTTTCACATCAGGGGCCACTACATCCACAATCTCTTTCGTTGGAGATTAAATATTTGGAAATATACATAAAGGGTTATATACTTTCATAGATTGTAGAAAAGGGAGACAAAACTAGCTGAAGCGTCACCTTAGTAATAACATATAGATAAAACTATACTAGAATACACGAAACACATACAAGCAAATAACTCGAAAAATAATCATGACATACATTGATCAAACATGATCCCATACAAAACCACAAGACAAAAACATTTTTCAAATATTAAGATTAATTTTGTTCAGTGAAATAGAAAAATGTGAATAAGAGGCAAAAATAATACGAATTTCCTCAAATCCTTTTCAATCCTGGAAATGTCTTGTTTGATCAACTTAAACTTGTTTGATAAAAGTTTAATAATGTTTGAATGAATTTGAAAATGATATGATTGTACCAGAGCAATACATAAACAACTAAAATAATCTGTATGACATTCAGTCTTGTATTTAAAAATGCCAAATAATACACATTTAAAAAAAAATTCAAGATTCAATGAATCCAAATAAAGTGTAAAATTATGAAATTCATTGATTACAATCCAAATTGCTTTTTTTCAATGTTATCTAGGTTTTAATTTCCTACTTGGAGAGGTTGCATTTTTATTAAATATATTGTGTTGTGTTGGCCATTGACTTTGATTTGTCTGGTAAATGGTTGAATACTTGTGTTTAGCTTGTGTTCACTCACAATCCTTGATAAACCAGTGGACGTTTGATGTTTATTTTCTAGTGATGGAATCAAGGGAACATGGCAATATTCATCCCTGCCGATCAAACGTAAGGTTGAAGCAAGACTTGAGTTTTAAATACAGCCAATGTTTCAATCCTTTGACAACACTAAAGAAAAGTCCCTTATCACTGCAAGGGAAAAATTATGAAAAAAATAAAATTAAAATCAGGCCCAAAACTAACAAATATTTGGTGCATTTTAGATTAATACATCCTTATTGAGGTCTTTGTATGAGTCACAACAGTCACTCTTTGAACAGTAAGTAAAGATAAAGTCTATTTAAATATGCATTAAGATATAAAATGAAGTTGACATGGCGCTTGCATGCTTGACCATATGACCAGTGAGTAAATGCATCACCATCCAGAGGGACGTCCCACCTCATAATGTCTTATATGGAGTCTTCAAACTCTATAATTCATGGAACCTCAGCTGCCATGTATGTTCGGCGGCATGTTGGTGAGGTCGCACTAATGCACCGGCCCGCCCACTCTGCATTCCTTCAAACATGTCTTCTCTTTCTCAGCCATTAGCTTGTTACTGGAAATGACCCATTTGTCAACTTGCTCTACATCTCATGTTCAATTTAGAAACATGTAACTGAGGCACTACCTACACAAAAGCCTCGTTCAACCCTAAAGTTTCACACTTTTACTTTTTGGAAAATGTCCTTTGACATCATCATGGCGTGAAGAAAGGATTTTTTTTTGCTCAACGTCAGATTCTGTGAGGGATGGTTAGTCGATTGGATGATGTGAGTAACAACACAGACTGAGCCAGAGGAGTTCAAAAAATTTCTAAAGGGGCCAATGGTGTTTCTGCAGCTGTTGTTAGGGACCGTCAAGACAACAATGAATAAATATATAGCGGGTAAAAAATAATAATATACATAATTATAACAATAATCAAATGTTAAGTATGAAGATATACCAAGTTGCCTCATGCAATGACGTTTAAAAACAAGCTAAAGTTCTCAAAAGTACAAATTTCATGAACAAAATTATTTTTTTATACATACATTTACATATTTTAAAATGTATTTACTTATTAACTTACTACTTTTCTTTTATCATTTATTTTTAAAACATTAGACAAAAAAAAGTGTAGTAAAAGTAAAAACAAATAATAATAAAACTATTTATTAGCTCAATATTGTCACTCCTGTCCTCTTCATATACAGTCAAAGGGCAAAGGTCAGGGTCAAAGGGTCACACAAATGTTGTACGTGATATCAGAGTTTTCCTGTTACATCAGTGATGTGGAGCGTCATTAGGACGAGAGAGGAGGACAAAGATCTCACAGAGTCCGTCCTGGTGAGAACGTGAAACAGCCAGAGGTGAAGAAGACGTGAAGGATGGAGGGAACAGGAGACGACAAGTGAGAAAAAGGAGCGAGACGACGCTGACCAAAGCTGACACCCGTCGGCATGCAGGGTTTACCCTCGGGGTGTGTGTGTTTGTCTTAGTGTGTGTGTGCTTGTCTGCGCATTTTCACGTGTTGCTTTGTGTGTAGATGCTCCTGTCAGTGCTGGTTTTGTGTGTATGTCTGTGTGAATGTGTGTATTTCTGTGAATGCATGTCTGTGTATGTGTGTTTGTCTGTCAAATTGTGTGTCTGTGTGTGTACACCCGCACGTGTGCATGTCTGTCTCCTCTGCGTGTGTAAATGTGTGTGTTAGTGTATTTGCTTGTTTGTGTATTTATGAGTGTGTTTAAAGGCTGTGTTCTGTGTGTGTGTCTTTGTGTTTGTCTGTGAATGTGTTGTACGCGTTTATTTGCCTGTGCATTGTGTGTGTGTGTGCATGAACGTGTGTCTATATGTCTTATCTGTTTCTAACTGTATGCTCTGTGTGTCTGTTTGTTTGTGTGTGTGTTTGTCTGTGGATGAATGTGTGTGTGTGTGCCCGACTAGTGTGTGTGTCTGTCTCGTCTGTGTGTATGTGTTTCTGAGTGTATCCGTATGTGTGTATGTATACTATGCGTCTATGTGTCACAGTGTTTGCGGATGTGTGTGTGAGACATGTTTGTGTGTTTTTGTGTGTTTGTGTGCGTGCATGTCTGTCTCTTCTGTTTGTGATTGTGTGTTTCTTTGCGTGAGTCCCTATGTGTATAAGCATGTGTGCGTGCGTGTGTGTGTATGCGTGTGTGTGTGTGTGTGTGTGTACTGATCATGGAAGCCTCATGAGATCAGATATATATCCGCTCACGCTCACACAGGTATAGACACACTCGCGTGCACAGACGCACACCAGCAGCTCACTGTACGTCTGCTGAAGCAGGAAAGAACTTCACAGGTGAGAAAACAGCAGCCATGGTCATTATCAGACATCAAGTACACACACAGACGATCATGTAAACGCACATCAGCAGACACGGCGAGCAGATGTGTGTGTATAAACCAAGATTATAAACACAGAACTTCTTTTGTGTTCACGGTGCAGCGCTAATGGGCCGTGCTTTACACGCTGTTGCTAAACACAGATGAATCAACCGAACCTGCAGTCAGTCACAGCTCACTGCAGCACGTGAGCTGCTCTTGTGTGTGATATCTTGATCATTCAGTCACTGAAGAGGTGTTAGCAGGAGGTCGACGCTTTAATAGCAGGCGCTTATTGTCGCTTCACCTTCGCGGTTTGTAACCTTGGACGTGAAGCTCGCTCATGCATTCTGAGCATCCCAGACATTCTGCCATAGGTCAAGATACAATTAAAAGTAGGAGACTGTGAACAATACTGAATAATAAAAGGTGCATTTGAATAAAAAAATTGACAGTACATTTTCACCAAAACTGTTGATTCATGAAATCTTAACTCATTTAGAATCAAACCGTCAACATATAGAACATATCAACCACAGCAACCACTGGATTATAAAAATGACTTGTGTATTATAAATACTATTACTCGAAAAAATCTAAAAAAAAATGATGCAGATCCCTTGGAAAGGTCATCCACACAACAGTTTTTTTATTTTTATTTATATAGCGCTTTTCCAGACCAGGGTCACAAAGCGCTTAAACAATCAAACAATATATATATATATATATATATATATATATATATATATATATATATATGATAACACAACAGGAGTTCCAGAAAATCAAGGAAAAGCCTGAACGAATAAAAATGTCATAAGATGTTCAATACAATATAATAGGATAGATTAAAGGGTGATTTTTTTACTGCAGTATTGGGGTTGTGTAGACTGTTTTCTTATCTATTTATTTATTAATGTAGTTTTTATCACCGTTTTGTGCAGTCGAATAATAATCGTTGTAGCAACATTTGTATTTTTGATCTATTTTAATTCCTCACCAACTGTTTGACAATTTTTAATCTCGTTGTACTCTTGCAATAACAATGGACTGAGCTGAACTGAATTGAAGGCCAACTCCTTTGTTTGTGTGTGCAAACAATGTTAATGATACTGTTCCACTTATCTCATTTCTGTTGTTTTGATTATAAGTGTTTAAACAGTTGTTTTATTTAAAATATATATATATATATATATATATATATATATATATATTTATTTTTTTCTCTGAAGTATCATTAGACTGTGACACCTCAAGACGATCACTTCTAGTGAAAATGAGTGAAGCACAAACTCTATATGAGACTGTCTTGTCGCAGAAAAAACAACCAAGTGCTCTATGCTGTTATGCTGAAATCTTCCATGTGTACATGTATTTTTTTAATCTGAAGTTTTAATGTCAACATTAAAGCAGTGTCAATATTGATTGACGGTGACCATATTTGACCCACGACAATGATAATATTGCTTAACAAGACATTTCAGATATTGATATATTGCACGAAATTTAATTAATGATATATCACGATATATGTGACTGAAAAGTAACCATAAAAAGAAAAGTTGTATGTATTTATTCCAAATGTCTTTGTACGATGTACAAATTAATAAAAACTGTACAACTGGACACATTAAAGTGTGTAATCATTTTTCCTTCCAAACCACAAAAAAGTGCAACTTGTTTTATATTCCTTTTAGGGACTAAGTGTCCCCACAAACAGGACAGAAGATATTAACCCTTGTGTTATTTCAGGGTCAGTGTGATCCAAATGCCCTAAAACAAATGTGATTGTTTTATCCCTTGTGTCATCTCTTGGTCAAAGATAATGTTCTCCCTGGCTTCTATAAATATATATGCAATGGTGGAGGAAGTGATATCTTTTATTTGCCATTTTAAGGCAATATAATGACTATGGATGAAGTGAAATAATAATTTATAAAATGTATCTTTCCTAAAAAATTGTCCAAAAAAATTACGATTTTCTTTTTTTCATTAATCAGGTCAGTCGTAGAGTAAAGAAATACAATGTTTCAGATGTTTGTTCAATGTTTGTTTGATTTGAATCGCAATATATTCCTGTCTCTATGTATTGTAATCGCTCAATTATATTGTTATACCTTTTAACATAAAACTAACTTTCTATTAATCTTTATTGACGTTGTGAATATTGCTGACACGGCATATTTGAACAGGCAAAGATTTAACAGTGTTGGTTTATCGTCTTTGGCTCACTAAATCCTGAGCGCCACCTGGATCATTTTTAATGAGGTTTGTTTTCACGGATTCATTTTTGACTCCTGCAGAATCTAATGGTCTGTAAAGTAGAAAACAAAAGTATTCTTGTTGTTCATCCAACAACATGTTTTACATGCAAAACATTTTTAGACTGTTTGTGAAATTAGCTCTCGGCAAAAGCCTGCTCCGTCCCACTGCTTTGTTTTTCTTACCTCACATATCAGGATAAGGAATCCCAATTATGGATTTAAATGAGCCTCCTCTGGAAGGAAAACGAAGTCATGTGGTGCTAGAATAAAGTTGTGTTAATCACTCCAATAGAGTTAACTAATTTTGTTACACCTCCAGGTACTGCCAAGTGGATGTTTTTTTTTATTATTATTACCAAAGAAGGCATATAAACAGACGAGAAAGATGCAACGGGGACTCGAGTAGAATTCCCATCATCTCCAGAGAGCTCTTCTCTGCTGAGACGGAACACTGTGTTTATTTTGTGGTCCAGCGGGAATCTCTTCTGACTGGATATAATGGCTTCTGAAGAAGATGACTTCTGCAGTCACCTTGTTGTAGCTGCTGTCTTGTGGGGGGAAAAAAAAAAACTGAATTTTAAGGGTGAAGTTCACCGTAAATGCTTTGCCAACTTGGAAGAGGGAAATTTAAGTTGGATGAAAAACAGTTTTTCGAGCTTCCAATCGTTCTCCTCGGAGGCTCACGCGGGGCTCCCATGCTCACTGGTTGCTGGATGATTAGAGTGTGATTGACACCTGGATCAGAAATAGATCTCATAGGGATGAGGAACATCACACCCTGGCACTGGAGGAGGTTTGTCCAAGACTAATTAGTCAGAGTTTAGCCACGCAAACACACACGCAAACACACACAAGCATCCATGTTCAACACACCAGCTAAATCAAGGAAACTTATTTTTCGACATGTTGGCTGCTGCACCGTGAGCCGACACCAGCACACATTTGTCACAGCTATTTAACTGTTAAATCAGGAGTCGGGAAACTTAATTGCTGGTGTCAGACGGTGTGTGTATGTGTGTGTTCGTGTGTGTGTGTGTGTGTGTGTGTGTTCAGAAGTGTGAGAACACGTCAGTGTGAGTCAGTGATAGAATCAGCTGTGTCTCCGTCAGAGTCTGACTTTGCAGAACTAAAAACTTTTAAACGGCTTAACTTGGAGAAAAAAAAAGAACATTGAAGAATAATAAGCTTAAGAATTACGTGGCACAAGCCCTTCATGCAAAACCTTATCAAGTATTTATCCAGTCAATTTAAATTACTCTTCTATTACTTAAATGGTCTGTGTTAACTTTCTGTGTGTGTATTATTCATCTACATATGTAGGTTTGTATTATTCATCATCAATCGACCTTAAAAATGAACTCTGAAGATATTTTTGTGCAATTTAAAAAAAATTAAATTGTTACTTAAATTAGTCTCTCTGTCTCTCCTTTTCTTTCCCACTTGGTGTTGTATTTTTCTTTATCCATGTGAAAACAGCACATCTATACAAAGTAATACTCACTTAACAATATACTCTTTTACATTTCTTCTTCATAATCATTTATACTTAAGTACTTATATCTATATATACTGTATTTAAAATACATTTAAAAATACTGTTCCATTACAAAATCTATTTGCAAAGTTATTGTCTCAGATGTAGCCTGGATATAATATTTTTTATTTAATCCTATTGTGAAGAAAACTTTTTTTTTTTTAAATCATAAATATTAGTTGTCATTTGGTTTGGTTTTCCACACATTTATCAATTCATTATAAATCTACACAATGTATATTGGTTTGTAATGATCATGTTTTAGTACAGTATTAATACACAAACACACAAAGATACCAAATCTAACTTTATTTAAGTTTAACTGAACTTTATGATGCAGCAATTGAATGAAAAAAAATAAAGCATAAATATAGTAGAGATAAGATACAAACTATGAAAATGGACTTTCCACTTCTTCGCTTCAATTTTTTTTTTTTTTTTATTACTTTAAGATAAAGATTTATAATGCCTCCTCTTAAGAAAATGGAGGAATAATAGTTAAATAAACATTTAAGATCAGCTTTAGAATTGTTAAAGAAAATCATTCCATGTTGAGATTTATAGCGGTGATAAACAATTACAATAAAACAGTTTTAAGATCATCTGGAGCGGATTTCATTCCATCGTCCCCCCCAAAAAAAATGACCATCGGTAAAATTTCCTTGGCCAGAGTGTAATGAAAATCTCTTCTCTCATCATCGAATCATTTGCATTCATTTGCAAACGTGTCACTGGTGTCGGAAGGTGATTTATGGAGAGGTCAATGAGGAGCAGGATCAAAAAGAGCTGCGGCGTGATGCCTCAGCAAATTTGCCTTTTAAAGCCTCGTCACTTGTTAAAATATGGCTCCTCGTTCACGCACGACACCTGCTTTGGTTGCTAAACGCCGAAGACGGACTCTGCCCCACAAGACAAGACGCGTGTCCTGGGCTGACCTGACGTCACTGCTGGATCTAATAAGCCACGTGGTTGGTCAAGCTGTAAGTGTTGTGCACTGCAGTGGCTGTGGCCGTCTTCGCAGCAACACAGCAGGGTGCGGCAGGGAAACTTTCTCAAGACAACACGACAGATAGTCAAAGTCTCTCACACTCACACACCTACCAGTATTGACTGTTGTTAGCCAACAAACTTCCCAAGTGAAAGTTGCAGTCGCCTAAGCACAATCAGAAGTGATAGAAGCTACACACACACACACACACACACACACACACACACAGTGATAGAGAGAGAGAGGGTGCAGCAGACGGTGCTCTCACTGAAAAGGTGGAGGAAAAGGCAAAAGCTTCATCATCATCTTGTGGGGATGCTGGCTGTACTGCCTCGATTATGCATTCATCTCTCATGCTCGTGTGAAAAAAAAAAAAAAAAAAAAAAAAAAGCCCACACAATAAAAAGTGCCTCGTCAGCTGACTCCAGCTAAACCTGACCTTCCCTCTCGCTCGCTGTGCGTTTGTAATTGCCGTCGAAACACGCTTTCAGGGACTCATCGCAAAAATAATGACCACTACTTTCTCCTCTGCACAAATCAAGGTTAGACTTTCTGTGTTCCCGCCTGATGAGTCATCGCTTATGGCATTCCGTAGGAGGGCTGGGATGCTAAATAATATAATAATGAATTAAACAGTTAATCGACATCAGATGCTCTGAATAATGCAGGAAATCATAAAACGTGTTTTCAGAAATGTTTTTTGACCTCCCTCCAGGTAAATATATATCAGTGAATGTCTCTCTTTGAGTGTGGATGTGTATTGAATTCCTCCTCTCTATTAAATCAAAATACAGACATAAATATTTTACGTTTAAAGGGCAACCAATGAAAAAACCCAACTCTCCTGACTCACATGTTTCAAACTGTCTTCCTCTCCAAGATGCAGTAAGTCTCTCATTGTGACAGTGTTTTGAAGGTATTTCCAAATTACAAGTCATTATGAAGTTCCCCCACTTTTGAAATCTGGCGAACAAGAGGTTACCAGAGCGGAGTCCAGTATGACATCATAATGGCTTCACTCCTTCAGCCAGCTGTAACCACACCCCGCTTTGTTTATACCATGAGTCCCTTGGAAGTAGAGACTTCCTGGATTGATGACACGCAGTGACGAACATCGCTTTTTGGCCAAGTGTTTTCAGTTTCATGATTTTTGTTTTATATTTATTCTATTATCATGCTTGTTTAATCAATTTTATTATAGTTTGTTATCATTATTATTTGAATCTTAATATAATGTATATGCATTATGTTTGATCTTTTTTTCTGAACTGCCGACTTACATTTCCCCAATGTGCGAAGAATAAAATGTGTGTCTATGAATCAATGTTTGGTGTGAGGAAATCAGACCTTTCATTAGGGACTATTGTCTCGCCACAGATTTGTATCGCAAGGAGGAGAACATCACCGTGACACCACTGGGCGGAGTCATCCACAGCCCCCGCTACCCCAACTCTTACCCCCGAAACCTGCTGCTCTCCTGGAAGCTGGTGTCTCCGACGGGAATTCGCATCCACCTGGAGTTTGATGGACACTTTGGCTTGGAGGAAGCAGAGAACAACGTCTGCAGGTGAGATCTACGACGACAAGAAGTGACATAGGAAGGATGTAGATGAGTATTAGGCAGTTGATTTGATTATATCCTGTGGGTTTTTGATATTTTAAATCAGGGGTGTCAAACTTAATCACACAAGGGGCCAAAATCTGTCACAATCAAGGTCGGGGGAACACAATAGTTTTTTCTCATTATATATTCATCATCTTTGTGGTTGCCAGTTAAGAGGGAAATTTACTGTCAGCACTGTAGTTGTGAGTTTGTGTCGTGTTTGTCCATTCAAAATAAATTGCTTCTTCTTTTAAGCTCCCTATATATCAGAAGGTAAATGTTCACAGACGTGCTAGTTTTTTAGGGATGGACCAAACTGATCTTTGTTGTTCCGATACCAATACTAAGGCTTATAAGGCCAATAACCATCCAATAGCCTTTCGGTAACCATTCGATGACCATCCGATACCCATCCGATCACTTATCCGATCACTCATCCGATCACTTATCCGAACACTCATCCGATAACCCATCCGATTAACCATCCGATACCCATCTGATCACTATCCGATCACTCATCTGAACACTTATCCGATAACCCATCCGATTAACCATCCGATACCCATCTGATCACTATCCGATCACTCATCCGAACACTCATCCGATTACCCATCAGATTAACCATCCGATACCCATCTGATCACTATCCGATCACTCATCCGAACACTTATCCGATTAACTCATCAGATTAACCATCAGATAACCCATCCGATAATTTTGCACTACTGTGAGATAACACTGCTAATGCTTTGAGTAAAAATGCATAAATTACCATTTAAATAAAGATCAACTTTGTTCATTCAATTTGTTAAGTGTTTAAATGTTAACCAGCATATATAGGACATAAAGAAAATACAGTTTAATTCTTAATTATAACCGGCAAAACCGGCCAATACAAAATGAACATTTTTGAGGAAGACCCATGATATATGTGTGTTCAAAAAACTTATTCTCATACAGGTAAAATTTAATTCTCCAAAAGTGTAAATTGTACTTTGTCCTGACATTCTTGAGATTCACTTATGGATCTAAATTTATGTAAATAGAACCCCGTGAAATACTTTTAGGACTATCCATTTAAATAATTTTTTCGTTATTCCTTATGCTTTCATATGTTCTGTTCAATCACAGAACTTTGTGTCTGAATTAATACTTTTTTTTTTCTCCTGCATTGGAATAGGTAGAAAAAAACTTGCTGCTGTCATAAAACATTAGTTTAATTTAACACAGTCACAAGCAGATTTATGTTTGCCAGATTGTGTACTGACTCAAATATACACTACTCCTTTCTTTCTTGCTCGCGCCTACTGTGTGCTTGTGACAGCCAGTCAGGGGTGCAAGTGCCAAGTGTCTCGAGTCCATTGAGATATTTTTTTACATAACAAACTTCAAATTCTAAAAAAAAAACAAAAAAAACAGTCACATTACTAGATAAAAGACAATTCAATTAGACAAATAATTCAAATTAAATAAATTACAATATGATTTGCCGCTGCTAATTACAATTTTGTGCCATGTCTACGTTGCTGACATAAGAAAACACAGATTAAAATGACAAGAACTAAAAACACCACATCTACCTTAGCTTTATATATGGCTTCAGGTGTGTTAATGAGTTCTAGAAGAGGACGAAGGACGAGACTGACTTTGATAAACACAAACAGAAATAAGTCATTAAGATATTGGCTCGTGACCATCAAGAGCGACAGGATGGGAAAATAAAAGGAGAGGTATTGGAGTCTAACTCACACTGAGATGGATAGTAGTTTACTTTTCTTGGCAAGAAGTTTCGTCCTTGAGGCTCAAGATGAAGAATAGACTTTTTAATCCCCACATGCACCTCGGCCGTCTTTGTAAGCACTTTGTTGGACCGACAAGCGGGACAGCGGGAGGGAGGGAAGAGGGGGAGGGTGTTTAAAAAGTAAGTAAAATGCCTAGTCTTACTTTTTATGCTTATTTGTATTAGCAATGCATCATTAAATGTGTGCCTTACAAATGGTGCTTCTGGAAACTCAGTAGGAGTATTTGTCATATTAATGATTTAGAATTTAGGAATAAATTACAAAAGGTACACACAGGAAAACCACTGCAATATGCTGCTTTTTGTGCAGTACCTTACACACACATACCATCACACCTCTCTAATAACTTAATTAAAAGCAACAATAGCTGGTAAAGTCTGAAATGAAATAAGAAACTTTCCATCTACAAAACGGCACCTTCGCCGCTCATTTACTCTGCCGCATTAATCTTTGGAAATACAGGTTTTGTGGGATGTGTAATGGGAAAATGTTAGAGTTAATCGGCTCCTGTAAGAGAGTCCGAGCGAAGAAAAGTGTTAGCTCCACTTCAGCAGGCTGCGACTCTTACGTTCAGAAGAATAGAAACGTGGTCGTGTCGAAAAGCAAAGTTCAACATATGGCATTACAAAAAAAAAAACGACGGCAATGTAGTAGCAATGCAATTCCTAGTAAGTTATTTTTTATTTTTTTACTTTTCAAACACATTTTAAATTCCAGATTAGCCAAGTAGAAAAAGTGAAAATGTTTA
Organism: Callionymus lyra; assembly: GCF_982586985.1. Lineage (NCBI taxonomy): Eukaryota > Metazoa > Chordata > Actinopteri > Syngnathiformes > Callionymidae > Callionymus > Callionymus lyra. The sequence goes on from NC_141824.1 coordinate 25,598,030, forward strand.
CTTCGTGTCAATACATTTCCCCTTTGACTTATCCACCTCAAAAGCACTTAACCCTTGTCCTGTCTCTGGGTCAAGGTGACCCGAAGGCCCGAAAACAAATTGATTGTCCAGCGATGGAGGTTGTTCATCTTGATCCAGAGACAACACAAGGGATACCAAAAACACATTTGTTTCAGGGCCTTCGGGTCACCTTGACCCTGAGATAACACAAGGGTTGAAACGGAGCTCTATTTAAACTGTTAATATTTTAAAATATATGTCAAGTCTGAAACTAGCACATAAAGTACGACCATGCGAAACAGTACAAAAGTATGTATAAACTTATATTTTTTAATTTTGGTGCCAATTCCCAGCTACTATTGGAGTATCGCGGGACTCCCTGTAAAGAATGCCACTTAACTTATACAGAGATAATCAAGTGCATGTGAGGACTTTTCAATTTAATTTTATGGTAATTGTATACAAAACGTTTTGCTATTAGTAAGTTAGTAAATATGTATAAGTTTCTGATTCTGATAAATTCAGTCATGAAAAGTTCCATTGATATAATCGAACATAAGAGAGGACAAGGAAATGATTGGGGGAAAAAATGGGAAAAGCCCCGATTTTGCACAGTTTTATAGATTATTTGTCACTTAGACCACATTAATACATCAACATCAGGCCCCTGAGCAACAATTGCCTCAATCTAACGTACGTTTTCTATATGTTTCTGTAGGAAAATGCTCATTGTGTCATTGTGTGTTTTCAACAGTACTTCAGTAATACTTTCCCTCTCCACAGGTATGACTTTGTTGAAGTCGAGGACCAATCGGAGACAAGCACCATAATCTGGGGTCGCTGGTGCGGTCAAAAAGCTCCGCCCACCCTCAACTCCAAAACCAACACGCTCAGGGTCACCTTCAAGTCGGACGACTATTTTGTTGCGAAACCTGGCTTCAAGATATACTATTCTCAGCTGGTGAGTCACGACACGCAACAAAAGCCGTTCATTGTGACAAAAACTGAAGATTGTATTATTCTGAAATTTGTAGTCTGAGAGTATCACTCCAGGTGAGTGATTCCTTTACTTCCACTTTGAAATGAAATGGAGAAGGTTATAGAGGACACAAGAGGTGATGGATAGATAGGGAGGGGGTTGAAGGCAAAGACGGCAGATCCCGTAACGCTGGCGGTAACATGCCAGTACGTATTAGCTAACGTCCACTCAACAGTGCAGGAGAGAAGGCGCACGAGGCAAATGAGGGCAAGAGGATGTGAAAGTTTTTGCTTAAAGGCTGTCAAATGAACAGATAGAGAGATTAGTTTTGTCAATCTGCCAGGAAGAGGAATGAAACTGAGGGCCTTTGATTTTAAAATGTTCTTGCAGCCTATAATCAGAGGGGAAATAGAAAAAGAAACTGCAGCAGACAGTCAGAGAGACATTTAAAATGTTTCCTTGCATCCACTTTCATGCAGCTGAACGCTGCTCATCATCTCCAAAATAGAGGAAGATGGAATAATGAGCACAACAGATGGAAAAACATTTCATTTGCACTTGCTTTGCGTCACGAAAGCGCTTTTCTATTAGAGCTTCTGATAAGGATCTTAACTTTTTTTCTGTGTTTTATTATATTTGGATCTAAAGTGGTTGTTTGTATTCCAAGAGTGGAATTTTTTTTTAATGCATTTGCCAGAAGCATTAATGGCTGCTTTTGATATGCTGCGACCCCAAAAACTTTGACAAGGATAACAATGACGAAGACAAAAAGGTTGACTGTACAAGAACTACTCAGAAAACATGGTCAGAAAAGGATTAGTTGTTGAGCAGTTTCAACAAAACGGAACCTAAAGACGTTGTTGTCACAACATGAAAAGGAAGAGCATAAATACAATTTACAGTTGAGTTAAGGTAAGTGTACAAGAAATTTGTATTCAAGGCCGCCTTAACCGAGATCAAGACCTACCAATAACTTGGATTGGTTGAAGAGAATTGGCATCATATTGGAGTCGATTCTGACTACAAGTTTGTCCAGTCAAATAATGACTGTCCATTACGCTTTGAGACCACTATTGAAGCCCAGGAATAATTGAAATGGAGAGAACCGTAGGCCAAGGCAAAGAAAAGAAAGTCTTGAGACACACCAAACACTATGTAAACATTGAAAGATATTTCCATGATTTACTTGTGGTAAATGATAATAAATGGCGTTATGTAGGAACAAAGGTTTCTAACTGAAAGAAGTTTCTAGTTTCCTGTATTAGTGACTAGACATAGAGTACAGAGGTTGAACCCACAGGCAGTAGTGCTGCAGCCAGTTGCCCTCTCTACTGTCACGGCAACAGAAAAAGGAAACACTAGCATAGTAACTAAAGTGTTTTTTTGTTTTTATGAAACAAATTTCCGACAAGCAAGAAGTATAAAGAATTGTGTGATCAAAGTCAAAGGTTTATTCTGTAACCCCTGATGGCATTGACAAAGGGCAAGTATAAGTAAGAAAGAAATAGTTCCAAAAAATGTCCCTTGGTGTACGCTCATAGGAAAAAGAAAAATCTGAAACCCATCAATTAAAACAGAATACTTTTGCAAAAATGTGTCATGACTTTAATGTGATTTGTCCGACCTGTGCGTATCAAATATCACCAAATAGGTTTCTTACCTAATATCCGACCTAAGGGATTTATCCACCTATTTTTTATTTTTTATTTTGTGCCAATGACAACTGATGAGCAAATAACTGCATTAATTCTGTTTTTTGCTACATGCTAACTAGCTTCTGCTAGTTTTTTTTGCATCTGAGAAGGAGCTACAGGATTTTAAAGAGCATGTCAGTTTTTGTGATATGGAAACCGGCGCAGGGATCAGTGGATCATCAGGACTGTTGCGAGTTAACAATCATAACATTGATTTTGTCGGCCACTCTGATGCTTTTCCGAAGTCATCTCACCTCATCCGCCCTTGAATTCATGTCTGAGAGGTAATCGCATTCTCCGATCGGCTTTTCTTAGTTCCCAAATTGCTCCATTTGCAGTTTCCCTTGAGCCTAACTTCTGGCTGTGTGTGGGTTTGAACACGTGTATGTGGTGAAGAAGGGTTAGAACTTGTGTGTGTGTGTGTGTGTGCGGCTTAATTTAGCAAATCTAATTTCTTCTCTTCAGACCTGTCTCGAAGATAAAAGGGAAGAGGACAGGAAAAAGTAAGTGGAATAGAAGAGGAACGAGGAGGAGCTACGGCGGGAGAACAGGTGTCGGAGATAGCATCGTTGTGTTAGCTAATGACGTGAATGCCCTCAGCTGAGAGAAAAATTGAGAGAAAGATTCCTGCAAAGTGATGCAGGAGATGAGTCTGGCTTTACGAATCAGACAAATTAAACTGGACTGGAGTCAAATTCCGATAAACAAGGATTGAGACATAAACACAGACCAGAGCCAAGTACTTGTTAACTGTGAGCTAAAACCTCGAGAGCCGTAATTGGTGCTAAAATATTCACTGAATAACAAACTTCCGTACAACTCAATCTCCCAAGATTCTCAGATTACATCTCACTCGTTGCCAGCCAGCAGGAATTAAACACAAGATTAAGAAATTTGTATTTATATTAAACGAAGGCCAGGAAACAGAAGACAATATTCCACTGGTTTGACGACACGTCGGACAAAATATATTAATGTACTTTTATTTACACACTTATATCCTATTATTCTTTATATACATTCTTTGAAATGAAACTAGCCCATTCATTTAGTAAAAACACTTTGCATTAATATGAATTTAAATGTGTTTGGGAAAGTAATGTAGGTTTAAAGTAAAGATGACAGACTGCAGTGAACTGAGGAAACGTTTCACACCACTGATCTCGAACTGCTAGGCCTGAAGAATTTTTGCGATCAAAATTAACATCATGTAATATAATGTTTCTCTTGTAAGGGCTGGGGTATGTTTCAAATGCCTGACTCTATAGTTGATGCGGTAAACACAACTTCAGGCTCGTGGTTGCAACCCGCAATAACAAAAGAACACGGAGAGGTGACACTTTGGTGTCGGTAAGTGATATGGAAGATCTTCACGATCTGTAGACATATAGGTGCACACGAGCAAAGGTTTGTTTTGTTGTGACATGTTTTTTATGGTTATCCGATACACAAACAATGTCAGAGACACACACACAAAGCAATTTACAATTTACCAAGCTTACACTATTGGCATACGCATGCACACATTGCTTAATAGCGCACAGGTATGTATGCCAACTGTGAGACGGTGGTGAGGTGTGTTGTAGGTGAGTAGATAAGTAAGTAAGTAAGTAATTTTTATTTATAGAGCGCTTTTCAGACCAGGGTCACAAAGCGCTTAAACAATCAAAACAATACTCAATAAAATATATACTAAAAATGTCAAGATAACACCGAGAACAACACAGATGTCCCAGAAAATCAAGGAAAAGCCTGAACAAATAAAAATGTCTTAAGATGTTTCTTGAAGGAGTCAGTAGATCCATCAAGCGCAAAGAGAGAGGAAGATCGTTCCAAAGTTTAGGAGCGTGTGCGAGGAACCTGACCATGAATAGCTCTGAAAGTAAGAACCAGAATTTTAAAGTTGATTCTGAAGGAAACTGGAAGCCAGTGAAGAGTTTTAAGGATTGGGGAAATGTGAGTTCTTCTACAAGAGCTGGTCAGAATTCTTGCTGAAGAGTTCTGTATCAACTGCAGGCATAAAACAAAAAAATCCTTATCTTTCCAGACTCGTTCAGCTCTATCCCACGATGTAAGATTCTACTCAGTGTTGGTATCAAGGATCAGCTCCCAAGAGACGCCACTGGGCAACTTAAGACAAGCTCACATATTGTTTGAAGGCGAAGGCTTACACACACACCCTGGCCTTCATAGAGACAGAAAAATTATCGTATTATAGTGTATTTCAATCACATGTGCGGTTGTTTACGTTGGTGTGCTGCAGCTCACAGTCCCAGACACCAGTTAACACAGAAACAAAGAGATGCTTTGCTTTGAAGAACGGTTCAGACAGATTTACTGTTCCACATTGACTCGTGATGACTCTCCACACAGAGGGATTGATTATCCAGTCTGAGGGTTTTATGTGTGTTATTGTGTGTGTGTGTGTGTTTGTGAACATGAAATCCAGATCTGATCCAACAAATGGTCTTGTCTGCACACATCTCTCGGCCCAACCCTCAGATGAACCAGCCAAAATAAGATAAAAGCATCTGTGCAACAAAAACATTTGTCACAAACAACCATGGAGGCATAGTTAGGTTACTCTCAGGGTGTTTCTAAAATTATTATTTTTTGCTAATATTCATACTTTTCCTTTTACAAGAGTTTACCTACTTTTATCCGTGCATTTTAAGGAAAGCAGTACTTTCTAACTCTAATATATTTACAACTGCTTTGAAAGCTGGGTGTCTGCAAGGGTAAGGGCCTGAAAGCAGAGGTAGGAGCCCCAGGTGAAAGGGTTGCAGGGGAAAGGGGCCGGGGTTCGGAGGTAGGGACCTGAGAGGGGAGGACCGGATCTGCAGAAGCTGGGGCTTGTAAAAGAAGGTAGTCTTCTGCAACATAAAAAGGGAAACTTTATTTAGATAGAAGGTGGAGGGGCCTGGGAAGAGAGGAAATATAAGAGAAATATTATTATTATATGACATTGCCAGTATATATTATGACTTGCTAAGAAAATGAATTAATCTGGATTAACTATTTTTAACTGATCTGTATGGACACCAAAACAAGTACACAGTTAATAACCTGTTCAAATGGTGTTATTTCCTGAGTTAATTGTATTTTTCCCTTTTTTAGCGGGACTCTCCTTTGCCAGCATCCAACACAAACTGGGAGGCCGGGACGATACCTGAAGCGGTGAGTTTCTGATGACATTTTTATGCATTTAAAAGCAAAAAACATACTTTTCTCACCCCTGTTTTATGACTCTTTTATCTCCTCTCCACCTGCACTCTTCTCTTCACCGTCACTTAAACTATAGTATGCTGGATCAGAATCAGAATCAGAATCAGAAACCTTTATTTGTCCCACGAGGGGAAATTCGGTTTAACAACAGCAAGAGTAATATACAAAAAAAACAAAAAACACCCAGAAATAAAATAAGAAAAAGAAAAAGAAAATCTAAATAGAATAGAAAATAAATCTGCACTATATTATATATACACAATCATATTTACAAAAATAACAAGAAAGGTGCAGTTAAATAATTATCTTGGTGTGTTCTTGTTGTGGAGTCTGATGGCAGCAGGGAGGAAGGACCTGCGGTACCTCTCCCTCACACACCGGGGATGGAGCATCCTATCCCTGATGGAGCTCCTCAATGCCCTCAGTGTGTGCTGGAGAGGGTGAGATAAGTTCTTCCTCATGGAGGCCAGCTTGCTCTGTATCCTCCTCCCAGACACTTCCTCCACAGGATCCAGGGGACGCCCTAGGACGTAACCGGCCCTCTTAATAAGGCTGTCCAGTTTAGCTCTATCCTTTGCTGTCATGCTGCTCCCCCAGCAGACCACACCGTTGAAGATGGTAGAGGCCACTACTGAGTCATAGAATGACTTCAGGAGTGGCCCCCGGACACCAAACGACCTCAACCTCCGGAGCAGGTAGAGTCTACTCCGCCCTTTTTTATAAAGAGCAGCAGTGTTATCCACCCAGTCCAGGCGGTTGTTGAGGTGAACACCCAGGAACTTGTAAGACGTGAGAATCTCAATGTCCTGTCCCCGGATGTTCAGTGGTGAGGGGGAGATGGAGGGACACCGCCGGAAATCCACAATCAACTCCTTAGTTTTGCTGGAGTTGATCTGGAGGTGGTTTTCCAGGCACCAGTCAACAAAGTCCTGGACAAGTCCCCGGTACGACCCGTCATCCCCGTCCTTAATGAGGCCGACGATGGCGGAGTCGTCCGAGAACTTTTGCAGGTGACTGGTGGGAGACAGGTGTTGGAAGTCTGCAGTGTACAGTGAAAAGAGGAACGGTGCCAACACTGTTCTATGGGGGACCCCTACACTGCACAGTACAGTCTTCGAAACACCATCCCGGGTGAGGTGAGTGTCCGCTCCAGACAGCTCCAGCTTGTCCCTCAGGATGTCTGACCTGATGGTATTGAAAGCACTGCTTAGATCCAGGAAAAGGATCCTCACAGTGCTTCCAGGCGACTCCAGGTGAGAAAGTGCTCGGTGGAGAAGGAAGATGATGGCGTCCTCCACGCCGATGTCAGGTTGGTAGGCAAACTGCAACGGATCCATGGAGGAGCGCACCAGAGGACTCAGGTAACCAAGGACCAGCCGCTCCAGAGCCTTCATAAGGTGGGATGTCAAGGCCACAGGTCTGTAGCAGCTGGGATCCTTAGGGTGCTGAGTCTTCGGCACCGGTACCACACAGGACGTCTTCCACAGTAGTGGAACTCTTCCCAGGGTCAAGCTCATGTTGAACAGAAGTCCAACAATTTCACATAACTGGTCAGAGCACGTCCTGAGTACTTTTCCACCGACGCCGTCTGGTCCAGGGTCCTTTGTTGTCCTGGTTCTCCTGAGCTGATTTCTCACCTGGAGATGTGTGAGGGACAGGCTGGGGTGGGGGGGCATTGTCCCCTGTGGAGTCAGCGGGGGGGCTGAAACAATACAAGCTCGGGGGGGAGAATGGTGGAAGAGCAGTGCGGGGAGCCGACACCTCAAACCTTGAAAAAAAAACTGTTTAAGTTGTCAGCCCAATTTTGATCCCCCGCCGCTACAGAGAGCCTGGTCTGATGTCCGGATATGGATTTCAAACCTCTCCAGACATCTCTGGTGTTGTTATTGGCCAGACTCTCTTCCATCTTCCTCCTGTACCTCTCCTTTCCCTCCCTGATCTTTCTTCTGAGCTCCTTCTGAACTGCCCTTAGATACTCTTTGTTTCCTGACCTAAAGACTCTCTTCTTCACCTTTAAGAGAGCCTTTATATCAGGATTAATCCAGGGTTTGTTGTTGGAGAAGCATCGTACAGTTCTAGTTGGCACAATGCTCTCCACACAGATGGATACTAACTACTTGAACAGTAGTGTATTAACCAACCTCACACTTTCTTCTTCTTGCCTTTGATTGAGTTTCTCTCTTCATCATCTCCTCGTACTTACTCTCAAAACATTGAAAGCAGCTGAGGACATATTGCTTTTTTTAAATGAACTGCATGCATCAGTAGTGTAAGCTTGACCAACAGTATTTAAACTACCGTATTGTTTGCATTTGTTTGTGTTTTCATTATAATTGTTCCCTCATTCATGCCAAAATTCTAGTTCCTACATTTCTTGATTTTAAGAAAAATTATGTAATAAATAATATTGAAGTAATACAGTGAGTAACTCACTCATAACATCCAATAACAATGTGACATTTCAACTGCACAACACCACAGATAGACACAGAAATACACACAGAAATACACATACATATACAGAGACTTATATAGAAACTCACACATTGGGACACAGAAACACACATTGAAACATTAATACAGAGAAACATACAAACATAGATACACTGACTTACAGACACAAAAACACACACACACACACATAGACACACGCTTAATAATGGTAATACAAACGCAAACACAGAGACAAAGACAGTCGCCCAAAAAGACAAAGAGACCATACACACACTTTATACAGTCATTGTAATTATACATGTATAATACATGAAGCTTGACATGTCACTTCATTCTTACACTAATGTTCAGTACTCAGTTATTATTGCATCAAGCTGTGTGGGCTTCAGTGACATGTGGTCATAATGATTAGAATGATCAGAAGGCCACAGGCTATAATGAAGTTTCTCTGCATGAACGATGCCTACAATGTGTGGGTGTTTCGCGGCCATAGAAATGTACAGTTGATACGTCTGGCCTTGGTCTGCACTTAACATCCACTTCTTTTCTGTGAGATTTTTTTCTTTCTCTTCTGCTCTGGTTCATGTGTGAGAAGATGAGTTTGAAAATAAGTTGCAGCAAGTTTATCATTTATATTTGAAATGTCACTTTTATTTTTCTATAAACTATAGTGGAAAAAGTAGTAATATGGCACCATCTGATGGGCTCTGAAAAAATGACACTGCTTCATGAAGCTTTACAGTCCATCGCTATCGAAAACAGAAGATTTAACAATGATTGGACGAACAAATATGTACAAATATATACAAACACAAAGACAATTCTGAAAGTGCCCTTTGTGTCACTACTTCTTGCTTTTTCAATACATCAGTTCTTAATGATTTATATCATTACGAATCTTTTGCCTAGATTTCAACAGGAAATAGAAGAATCATGTCATCTAAAGCAGTGGTCCATGAGGAATTTGTTACCGGGCCGCACAGATGAATGACAATTTCTATTACTGGTTATTACTGTCTAAAATGTGTTATGTTTTGACAAAAGAATAATTTAGCTAGTGGCAATTGACACATCAAGGCACTTTAAGTCTTAGTAAAGTTTATTTAAAATATGAACCTGTGAACTAGTGAAAATGGGCAAAACACAAACTCTATACAATATATTGTATTGTGTTTTTATCTTGAATATAATGCCCACAAAGAACTGGTCCATAGTGCAAAAAAACGCTGGAGACAACTAATCTAAAGTGTTCAAGATCTTCATCTAATGACCAGAGATAACAGTGATTTGATTCTGAATGTACCATTTTCATCCCATTGTACTGCCTGAAGATTATCTCTAGCACCTTCATAAAAAGATGTTTGTTTGTGACCTGGGCAGGACGACACTCGTGTGCAGATCCCGGTGGTGTCCACTCAAGTCCCTCTCTCCCTGGACGAGTTGGATCGGACCATCGCAGCTTTTGATACCGTGGAGGATCTTCTGCGATCACTGAATCCAGGTACCTGGAGACAGGACCTGGACACCATCTACACCCAAACACACATACACTATAGATCCAGAGCCTACCACCTGGCCAGCAGACAGAGCAAAGGTAAGATCCTCACTCAGTGTAATTGGTTAAAGGTGATGCTACAACTTGATTGTTCACTGCTGTGTGGTGTGGAGCTGCTTCCTAAAGTGACAAGTAGAGAGGCAAATAAAAACTACTATAACTATAGCAGTACATAATGGGACTTGAACTATGAGTAGTAATAGTCAATTTATAAAAATCATAATTGAATATATGTGATGAGGTTTCATGAAACAGTTGGTGAGTTTTAATAAAACAGTTGATGGATTTTCATGAAACAATTGATACGTTTTAATGAAACAGAAGATTAGGTTTCATTAAACAGTTTATAAGGTTTCATGAAACAGTAAATGAGGATCCTTAACTAGTTGATTAGGTTTCATGAAACTGTTGATAAGGTATCATGAAACAGTTAATGAGGTTTCATTAAACAGTTGATTAGGTTTCATGAAACTCTTGATAAGGTATCATGAAACAGTTAATGAGGTTTCATTAAACAGTTGATAAGGTTTCATGAAACAGTTGATAAGGTTTCATGAAACTGTTGATACGTGTCATAAAACAGTTAATGAGGTTTCATGAAACAGTTGATTAGGTTTCATGAAACAGTTGATTAGGTTTCATGAAATAGTTGATTAGGTTTCATGAAACAGTTGATTAGGTTTCATGAAACAGTTGATGGGGTTTCATGAAAGAGTTGATTAGTTTTCATTAAACAGTTGATTAGGTTTCATGAAACTGTTGATAAGGTTCATGAAGCAGTGGATAATGTTTCATGAAACAGATGATTAGGTTTCATGAAACAGTTGATTAGGTTTCATGAAACAGTTGATAAGGTTTAGTAAAATAGGTTAGGTTTCTTCAAACATTTGATGATGTAATCTATTTCTTTTAACATCTTTTTGTTGAAACCTCAGATTATTTTTGAACTGAGGTAACCACGTTCTAAGGTCAGACAGACTTTATCTCGAAACCTCATCAATCAATCAATATATATTTTTTAAATGTCTCAGGTTGTATATATTGCTTTGGCATGGCTGTCTAAATAGTGAGTAGAAGTGAGTATATTGGTAGAAGGATGCTAGGGTTGGAACTGCCAGGCAGGAGGTCTAGAGGAAGACCAAAGAGAAGGTTCATGGATGTAGCGAAAGAGGACATTAAATCAGTTGTTTGAAGGTGTTTTAAGGTGAACTCGCTATGAATGAATTGACAATTAAAGTGACACTTAACTGGCATTTTAATACAATTGAAATGGTCTTTTGGATTCATGCAATTAAAGAGACATTCCAAGAGTGTTGCAACAGTTCAGGTGAAAAACTACAGACAAGACAAACAGAAAAAAATGTTCACACATGCCTGGACTCTTCTTCTCTCTTCATCCCCCTGTCTCTCTTCTCTCTACCAGCCGTAGACAACACTGAGTCTGGTTCTGCACCAGGTTTCTGCACCAGTTTTTCTGCTCTCTGTCACCTCTTGAGATAATCTTTTTGATTTGACGCTAAAAATAACATTCAATTGCATAAAAAATAGCATCTTCTAACTGACAGATCATTTAAGAAGTTGACTGGAGTGTGTAAATCTTTGCGGTGACACTGGATCTGTGGTTTAAATGACTTCTCTAGAGTTCGGGAAAAACGTCCCGGAGTCGATGAAGCAACAGAAGTGAAAGAAGTTCACGTCTAAACAAGAGATTAATATCCGCCACTCACAGATTGTGATACAAAAAACTTAACTTGGCTATCGTTTGTAGCCTGGAGGCCTTGAGACAAGACAAAGCTGAGAATGATTTGCGGCTCACCTTCACCTGTGTACACGTTCTCCTCCGCCCTGTCTTTCTTTTAACACCCCAGGGCTTACCTGTTCCTTAGTAAATATTAACTCCTGACAGCAAATCTATCTCCATTCATCAGCACATGAGTGTGTGTGTGAGAGAGAGCTCTGCTAGCATTCAGACGCTCCATATATGGGCTGGTGGGAGAAGCAAGTCGCAGCACTTCAGGCAGATACTCCGAACCAAACGTGGCTGACTTTGATTAGAAATTCAACCTGTGCATTGGAGCAGAAATCTGCCGGCGTCAGCAGTTTGGTTTTGTTTTCATTAAGATGCTCACATACGCCGCAGATGACACACATTCCTGCCCGTGAAGAGAAAATTGTCAACCCAAATACAAGTCAGGATTTCACACACACACAAAAGGGGTTCTTACAGAGGACGGAGAGAGAAACAATTAAGATGGATGAACATGTGCAGAAAATGTATGGATAGAAAAGGAGGGTTAAAAAATGCACCACAGACAGTGTCATTCCTAATAGGGGTGTTAGAGAATAACGATACAGTTAAATATCGCAATTTTTCTTTTACAGAATCGATAGTCAACAGCAATGTATCAATATATATACTTTCAATTTCTATTATTTTCTTTTCCTTCCAAATGTTTTATTATTAATCATGGTTATTTTATGGTTGATATTTTAACAATGTGTATGTAAAATAAAATAATTTGTTTATTATTGCCATTATTTATTTTTATTATTATTATTATTATTATTTATTATTATTTCATTTTTTGTTCAATCTTCTGGCCTCTTGCAAACGGAACGATTGAATCCCGTGAAATCTGGACTGAGGACGAGAGGATACAATCGACTCCAGCGGTTTTTAAAGCTGATGGTTGGACAAACTTTAGTTATTTAGTCTGTAAATTCTTCCAGAGTCAAGTACTCAGACGAAACTACAAATACATCCTCGCTCCTAAAATATTGCCTTATCTCATACTGCCCGTGTATCCTGATACTTGTATCTCCAAGTTCTTGCCAATACCCATCCCTTATTCCTAATTTAAATTATGTATATACAATTATTGTATGTGTACTGAATAAGAATAGCTAACATTGCTTAAGCGTTAATCAATATTCAAGTTTTTTTTTATACAAAAGACTATATTTGAATACTCTGAAGCCCCTCAGAGAAAAATACAACTTAACCTCAACCCAAATTTCAATGTATATGTAATTAAAAAACAGCTATTTTTACCGTGCCTTTCTCAGTTTTCTAAAGTCATATGAATGTGGGAGTAAAATGATGATCCGTCTAATGATGTTAGTGGTGTCGTTCTCCTGACCTGTGAGACACGTTTGCTGAAAAGAAGGAGAGAAAAGGAGCTGCTGAAATGGGCCAGCATGAATAGATAACCACTACTTAACATTCACTGAACGACAATCTATTTTAGAAATGCAAATCGATCGTTTCTTTTTCTGTCCACAAGGAGACGGATAAGGATGTTAGCAAGTCTGGGAGCAGCTTGTGGTTTTTGCCTGTACAGATAAGCTTTTCCAGCCCCGGAGGTTGAACATTTGCAGTCGTCAGATACCACCTGCCGTTCTCCGTGTAAAACAGGCGACACGCTAGTCTCTCCCATCAAGTTCAGCTCACAACGTTTGTTTCCATCCTTTTAAAGTATTTCTAATATTCACTCGCCACAATCCTATGTATGAGTGGCTTTATTGTATATGTCGGGTATTTTGTATTATTCATAAAGTAGAGCAGACACACGGGATATGCGTGAATATGACTGTTCAAAGATGTCTCAACTGTCAAATGAATGTGACAGGAAGTTACAAGTTTATACCATTTATGAGATTTCTTTAGATTAATATAATTTTAGGCAAATGCTCCATCTTTAGTGGTTTAAATTGCAATACCATTGTGAGAAAGGAACATCAAACCATGAATATGAAGGTTATTTTTATTCTTCTATATTCTTTAATAATCTCGGACAAGCCCTTCTGATACGTATTCACAATATACAAGACACTTAAAAACATGAATTCCTCTCTATAATATCCTTTATTGTATTTATTTTACTGCACATGATGTCTAATAGAAAAGATCCATCTCAGAATTAATGAATCATTTTATTGAAGTTTCTCCTGTCATACAATTGTCCTCAATTAAATTAGAAATGTAAATAATTTACGCCCTAAACTTCAAAACATATGCAAAGTCACAGGTTGGTGCATTTTAGTTGACCATAGCATCAACTAGCTAAGCCAGCCAAGCTAAAATTTCTTCCAAAGTAGATTACAGTTAAAGAAGAAGAAGTTCTAGATTGTTGTCTTTTTGTGTATAATAATCTAAGTACAAAAAAGAAAAAAATAATTCCGATTGGGTTTCTTTTGTATTTCCTGCCTGAAACCTCGGCCCCTGCAAGGTTTTGAGTGATGATGTTGATGCCGCCTCAAAACAGTGTCTTTGTAATAACCATAAAATGTAAGAGTAATGTAATGGTACACAACTGAAAAGTGCAATTTTGTTTTCTTTAATTGTTAGTTAGTTTCAAATCATTATTTAAAGAAGCTGAAAAAAAAACAGTCCAAGTTTCTGGTTAAAAATATTAAAAGGCGACTTCAATTTTGATCCTGTTAAAACATTTAGTTTTTTTCCCTCAAAGAACAGAAAAATGCACTGTTTTTGTAAAATGACCAATAAACTGTTTAAATGTTCACCATTCATATTAATGATGATTAAATAGTAAAACTATTTTAAACACAAGTTGAAGTGACAATAATGTACGTTTGTGCCGCTCAATCACAGTTCCAGAAGAAAAGCAAGGGAAGGAAAAAAAGGGAAGACGGCGGTGAAAAATACCTTAAATTCACAATACAAGCAGCAGATTTTTACATTTTCCTTCTACCTCATTTCCACTTGACACACTGTCAAGCTTCTGCACCACTGCACTTCTAAGATTACACTTCTTTCCATTTAACAGACAAGTTCAGCCCTGTAAGCTCGGATCTGCACACACAAGCACTCAGACAATATTTGAAAAAAAACAAAAAAGCATTTTTTTTCCCAGAGGAACAGAACGTATGGATGCTTTTTCCTATACAGGTTATTATTTTGACCACTTTATAGGCAACCTGCATCCAACTCTTCATCTGCGTTGGTGAACAAGTAGACCAAACCAGCAGACAAGTACGAGAATGACGGAAGGGAAGCTACTCCAGAAAAATAAATATTTTGTGAACTGAAATTACTACGTTACTTCAATACTATGCAGTATTGAACAATTTATCCCTTTTTCCAAAATCCTTGAACTAATATAGTGTATGTTCCCCAGATATAAAGCGATGCATGCAAGTCTTTCAACTCTATTGTAAACCCTTTGGCTCTTTCTTTCCATTATATTTATTTAAATATTATATATTTTAAACATCTGATACAACTGTGCAAACTCAGTTTGATGCGTCATTTTAAACTGAAATGTAATCTGTTTGTACGTCTATACTTTTTGATTTCATTCAAATCTCCACTGAGAGTTCAGTAATTAAGTTTTCTGTTTCAAAGCAGAAGAAGCAGATTTCTGCCTGAACTCTAAAGACACTAACGTGGATTAAATGTAATATTCGACTGAGACTAGAAACATCAAGCATGGAAATAAACGCCTAAAGTCATCAAATACAATTTACTCACAGAGAGAGTAGACTCTTTATACATATGTATATTTATTTAAATTTTCTTGTTCATCATAACATCATTTTCTCTCTTTATCTGACAAAAAGAACAATGTAAATCATTTTATTTTCTATAAAAGACAAAAACAAGTGACATCAATTCACTAATAAAGCACAGAGACAGCACATACTTCTGTCAAGGAGCTACTTCTTATTGACTTCTTAAATCACAACATACAATTCATTTAATAAAACTATATAACTTTTATGATTAACTTTAGCTGGTGAGCAGCAGCTGTGAGAAGCTATACAAGTGAATGACGAAATCTTTAAATCCACTGTAACCCCAAATAGATATTCCTGAGAATTAATTCACGTTTATTATTTTGCTGTTACCATAGTTAACACCAAAAAATAAACCAAAAACCTGATGTTAAACACCTGAAAGTGATCGTTTTTAAATACGCCGACACAATAAACCACAAAAAAGCCTTGGTTTTTAAGTTAATTTTGTTCCAAGTAGTAGAAAGAGTAACAAATTAAACCAGTCCTGGTTTAACTGGTGATGTTTTGGTGTGATAGAAGTATTTCTAAGAGGAGGAATGAAGCATACACAGATTTATTTTTCCAGATTTCCCTTGTTGACCCGCCTGGCAGCTCAAATGCATCTAATCAAAAGTTATTTCCCTTAATTGAACAAACAGGATGAAACCTCTAGTTTGTGTCTCAGTAAGAGATGCTATTGATTTAACTTAAGAACATTACGTAAGAACAAATCTATTCAAGCGAAACGTCTACTTTTGACATCCAACCGAGGTCAAAGGTCGTTTTCATTTTCCCGCTGATGGAGGCGGTTCCTAACTATGACCTACAATAATGAGGATTGGTCCTGCAGGGAGCTCATTTTATTGTTTACCGTAAAGATTTATCTTCATAAACAATAACCTATCGATTACTTATAACAATCAGCCAAAGCCAAACGTTATTGATCTGCTATAACTTCTCCTCGTGCAAGATGTTGACTGTAGTGTTTATCACTCCAATAACAAAATCAAACCTGAGGTCTTGTACGCATCTTTATTATCATCTGCCAAGACAGAGGAGTAGAGCTGTGTTACAAACTAATCCTGCAGAATATTGATTTAGTTGTTTTCTTGTTTTAAGTCTGTAAAGTCTTTGATGAATTCAATCTTAGTTCAGCATATTTTTCTTGTTCAAAACACACATTATTTTGGCTGCCCAGATGCTACTTATGTCCGTTAGTACTAACTTACTGTGAGGGCTTTCATAAAAACATGGTAGTGGAATCCACTGAATTTTGTTGCTTTTGGTATTTGTTTGTTTTTTGGAACAATTCCTAATGTTGAGGCTTCAATACAAGATGGACATTACAGACGAGCACCAGGCATGTATTTAGATGTTTTTAACTGTGTCTTTTTGGACGAAGATGAAGACAGACAACTGAGCTCCAGTCGCTACATTAAAATTGACTTGCTTTTTTGACTATGACTCTAAAAAAGAACAGATTAATCTGATAACAATCCCAACCATTATTCTACATTATGCTACATAAATCTCCACTGAGAGTTCAGTAATTAAGTTTTCTGTATCAAAGCAAAGAAGCAGATTTCTGCTTTAACGTTCACGACACTAGCGTGGATTAAATGTAATATTCGACTGATTCTAGAAACATCAAGCATGGAAATAAATGTCCAAAGTCATCAAAATAATTCACGCACATAGACATTAGCTTCTCTTTGAATATGTTTTTTTTTTCATTTATAAGGTTTTAATGCTTATTTTAAATGTGACTAGTTGTGGTCATTACAGACTCTTTCTTTATCTGACAAAAAGAACATGTAAAATAAATTGTCCTGTTTCCTAAAACTCATCAGGATTTGAAACCTGGTATGTTTTTTAGACTTGGATGTCACAAAATTTACTGGCTAATGAATGGATACAGATAAAAATAAAATACATATTAAATATATATTATAAAGTTGAAAGTTTGCTTTGATTTTATTAAAAAAAGAACAACAAACCCCCCACAATTTTTCTCACTCATTGCCATTTAAATTGTTAATGGGTGTAAAACGTTTGGTTTGTTTCTTCTCTTGACTAAGCAGAGAAACATAAATTAGAATTAAAGGTATTACTTAATTATTCATATAAAAAAATCTATCTTTAAAAACATCCTGCCCACCAAAACTACTAAGCTTTTTTGTGTTCTGAAGATTCATTATTATACATTATATAAAATGCATTCATTTATAAATTCATTGTGTTTGAACTATTGCGGAGACAAATACCCTCACCTTCATCATCAGAACCAAACTCGCACCATTGTGGACAGAACTCGCACCTTTGGACCTCCATACCCCCGGCCATCCTATATGCTGACTCGCTACGATCTTTCAAAAATCAACTCATAAACCCATCTTTTTAATATCACCTTCAACACCTGTTAACTCATTTCCTCCCTTTTTTTTTCTTTCTACATTTCCTGATTGTTGTTGTTTTTTTTTATCTCGTTCTTTATGCATGTTATCTTCATTTTCTGGTTTATGTAAAGCGTCTTGGTCTCCCTTAAAAAGCACTATAGAAAAATGTTGTATTATTATTATTATTATAATTGTTATGGCTGTTGCGCTACATTACAGTAGTGATGGGCTGATGAAGCTTCATGAAGCAGTGTCATGTTGTTTAGAGGTCAGTAGGTGGCGCCATTTAAACATTTCATTAGAACAGTTGTTCAAAACAATGGAAAATATTGCAGAGACTGCCATCTAGTGGACTCTGAAAATAATGACACTGCTTCATGAAGCTTCATCAGACCATCACTACATTGCAGTTATCTTAAATAAAAAATGTGATGAACTATGATTTAAAAAAAATATGATCTGACCCCCCCTCTAAAAAAATAAATTAATAAATAATCAATACAAAGCTGTTAAATATCGCTGCAGTATCGTAAGAAAAATACTGATATATATTAAATTACCAATTTTTCCTCACACCCCTAGTGACTGTGATACTACAATTTGATTATTTAAAAGAAACACAATATATTAATGGTCCGACAATATGGTTATATATAGTATCATTGTTTCGCCAGGTTCTTGCCAATACACACCCCTAATTAATATGTTGACATTCTGTTTATCTTTTTCCTTGATTGCACATTGGGCGCTGGAGCCTCAAGGCTTGGGTCAATTTCCCAACCATAATTCAACTTGCCTTAACCAAGAGGATGCCTTCAAAAGCGTATTTCAGTAAAAGACGTCCATATATGATACCATCTAAGGTTCATTCCGGGATCTATTTTTCCAGTTTCTGATCCATTTGTATTCTCTGCCTGAACACAGCGGTCTGTTTAAAATTACACCTGGGAACCAGAACCGTCACAGAGATGTGTCGGTGTGAGACTGGAAAATATAGATTTGTTCCGCTGGTCGTGTTGTTCCCGACACTGGGATGTTTCTACGTCAGAATAAAGGTCATTCTAGTCATGTTTGAACCTCTCATTTCATCATATTTTTCATAAGTTTATTTCTAAAAAACCTGAATCTTTGACATTTGACTTGTGGTTGATTACACACAATAATATACAGTAGTGCTACATCATCCACATATCAATGTACCACTGACTATAAAACACAAATCTCCTGTGAAAACAGCTTCTGCTTCACTCGAGTAGTGAACCTTTGACCAGCAGGGAATCACTGCGGCAGTTACTGAACAGGAGGTCCATCGTGCGGCAACAATGTCATTTCAAGTGATTATGTTCACAAAGGCTGCGATCAATAAGTTCAATCTACGATCAAAGTGCAACCGCTGCTTTCTTTTGTTGACGTGATTTTCTTCTTTTTTTCTTCCCTCCCACAGCCATTTCTCCAACTATTAATTAAGGTTCAACCATCATCAGAACTACAGTCTCAACAAGTGGAATGAAATCAATATGGCGCTTTATAAGAACAAAACTGTTTAGTTCAATTATCAGCGTCTCACTTACTGAGCTTCTTTGTTTGGATGTTGCTGAGCACAAAGAAACAAGCGATCATAACCAGTAATTTGTATATATTCAGTGAAATATGGACAGGCCGACTGACTGACGGAAGGACAGACAGATGGAAGGACAGACAGAAGGACAGGAAGATAAAAAGATAGACAGAAGGACATTTGACAGTCAGACAGGAAGGCAAAAAAAAGAGATAGAATGACAGGCAGACAATAGGAAAGAAAGACAGAAGGACAGACAGACACAAGGATAAACTGAAGGACAGAAGGACAGACTCACTGACAGAATAATAGACAGACAAAAATAAAGAAGGGCAGACAGACAGAAAAAAAGACTAAATTTGTGGCAAAGACAGGAGGACAGAAAAGATAAAAGGACAGACAGAGATGGAGACAAAAAGACAAACACAGGGACGGAAAGGCAAAAAGACAGACAGAAGGACAGAAAGAGCGAAGGGGCAGACAGACGGACAGACAAAAGGACAGAAAGACAGGAGGAAAGACAGACAGATAGACAGAAGGGCAGACAGACAGACAGACAAAAGGACAGAAAGACAGAAGGGCAGCCGACAGACAGACAAAAGGACAGAAAGACAGACAGATAGACAAAAGGACAGAAAGACAGAAGGGCAGACAGACAGACAAAAGGACAGAAAGACAGGAAGGAAGACAGACAGGTGGACAAAAGGACAGAAAGACAGAAGGGCAGACAGACAGACAAAAGGACAGAAAGACAGGAAGAAAGACAGACAGATAGAAAAAAAGGACAGAACGACAGACAGACAAAAGGACAGAAAGACAGGAAGAAAGACAGCAGACAGATAGACAAAAGGACAGAAAGACAGAAGGGCAGAAAGACAGACAGACAGACAAAGGGACAGAAAGACAGGAAGAAAAACAGACAGATGGATAAAAGGACAAAAAGACAGACAGATAAAAGGACATAAATACAGGAAGAAAGACAGCAGACAGATAGACAAAAGGACAGAAAGACAGAAGGGCAGAAAGACAGACAGACAGACAAAGGGACAGAAAGACAGGAAGAAAAACAGACAGATGGATAAAAGGACAGAAAGACAGAAGGACAGAAATACAGGAGGAAAGACAAACAGATAGACAGAAGGGCAGACAGACAGAAAAAAGGACAGCAAGTTAGAAGGACAGAAAGACAAACAAATAGACAAATTGAAAGGTACTATTTTATAAAACTCAGCATCTAATCAATAAAACAGTCGACTGTCACGTGTCTCTGTTGTAAAATGTGTTGTCATTGTTCATGAAAAACAAGTTGTTCGGATCAGGAATCCAACACATCAATCACCCGATAGGGATCCCTGTTGTGGAAATGTAGTCATTGCTGTTAAAAAAAACAATTATGAAATTATTGATTGTTTTCATTGATCTCTTATGTCCCTCCGTCCTCTTCCCAGTGGATCTGAACCGCCTCTACGACGACGTCAAGCGCTACAGCTGTACGCCTCGCAACTATTCGGTCAACCTGCGCGAGGAGCTCCGAGTCACCAACGCCGTCTTCTTCCCCCGATGTCTGCTGGTCCAGCGCTGCGGCGGCAACTGCGGCTGCGGGACCGACAACTGGAACAACGGCTGCGTCTGTCAGGCGGCCAAGACGGCCGTCAAGCTCCACGAGGTGAGTCCGGATAATGTGCCGGTACCAAGACCTGCTTCAGTCTCGGCGTAATCATGGAAGCACAAGATTGAATCGCATGGAAAAAACCGACTCCATGACAAACATTTCAGAGTCAAACTTATCGAATCATTGAACCAGGAAATAGCTAAATGTTTCTGAGGTGGCCTGAGAATGGAACAAGATGGTCTAAATTAAGACAAAGACAAAGACCAGGAGAAGAATTGAAAAAGTGGTCACAGATTTCACAGCAATTTCAGTCTATAAGTCATTCTTACACCAGCTCTTTTATTGCAAATTGGTTACTATGAAAACAGCCTCTAGATCCTCAGGGTCAAACCTCCAGAAAAAACAGCAGTTTGGCACTGGTATCATAGAAAACCTAAACAATGGTCACAACCCTGCAGGAGGTCTGTTATATTGGAGACAAAAATAATCCCAATTTTCGTGTCGGTCCTCTACCAGCTCATGGAAATGGTTTTGGATTAATTTTGGCCCATTTTTGAGATGAGAGTAAAACTAAAAGAAATGATCTTCAGGACATTTATTTTCATTTATTTTTGTATTTGAATTGTTATTTCTCATTATCCAGGCCTAATAAAAAAGTGTCCCTTCTGTGAGTCTTTTCCTTTACACCTTCCTCAAAATGCAACCATTTTAGATGTTCAGATTAGGAAAAATTGGACACACAATTGCGCTTATTCACAGGGTTATTAAGACTTTTTCATTACCATTTGGTTTGAAATTAAAGAGCAATTAAAAACAACAACAATAACTTGTCAATTATTGATAAAAGAATTTTAAAAAATGTCCTGCACAAAATACACATTACCTCGTTCATGTTTCCTTGTACTGCTTTCAGCAAATTGACCGACAAATATTAATTCTAAATTAAGAACTGTGTCAATTTCTGCATCTTTTAATCAATGTTGCCAAATTTTTTTGAGGTATCAGAATTAGAATCATTTTATTGTCTCTGCACAATGTACAATGAAATTATAGCAGCGGCCGATTGTTAAAGTACACGTAAAAAATGAAACAAGGCGTTTAGTGCAAAAAAGGGATGTAAAATGTAGCCTTGTTTTTAGATTTGTGAATTCAATGCCAAGACATTTTAAGGACCCACATACAACAAATTATTGTTGCACATTTACATTTCTGTTTCAATGAATGTCCTCTTGAAGGCAGATCAAAAGAGCAAGGACATTTTAAACGAATAATGAGGTGATGAAATTGTGTCAATTTTGAGGACACTGTCTATACGGACTCTTTAAAAGACACATTTTTCCACCATGACTTTTGAACTAAATCTCTTTCTCGGGGACGTAAGAAATTTGTTTCTGAACTGCACAGAAAGAAAATAATATACATATTATTCCTGGTCCATTACTTATCCACATCTTATAGGTGTTTTGTAATATTAGCCTGTGACTCTCGACATGTCAAGCCAATTGTTTCAGTCAAATTTAGGAAAAAAATAAACCCTGTGAACTAATGGAACATTTTTTTAGGTCTGTCTGTGAATATAATTCCCACATTAAACGGTGCAAAAATTCAAGTGCTTCAAACCGACTTTTCCCAATTCTTTCTCAGTCAATTGTTCACCGTCGGTCTCTGTCTCCATAGGCTGTAATCATCCTTTCATCATCCCCTATTCCCATTTTCAATTTATCCTCTTGCCATGCCCCATTCTTGTTCTTTAAACCTGTCATTCATTCTCTTCCTTGATCTCATTTGTTCGTGCAGAGCTTCATTATTGAAACAGGGTCCGTAGGGCTGCTGCTCCCCGTTTCAGCTAAAAACCAAACAATGGATTTTTCTTTTTTTCTGTCAAAAGTAGGATGTCGGAGGTCTGGTGTGAGCGTACTGACATGAAAATTGATGCATTTATTATTACAATGGCGTCATCAACCAGCATCCGACTTATATAATTACTTTTTTCCTCTCACTAACCCATTGTTGCAACTTCAGTCCTGATTTTTCTGAACCTACCTACAACCGTACAAGCATGTACCGCCACTTTAACTTCTCCATGACAAATACGTCGCCCTGAGATTAACATGTCTGCCCTCCAAAAGTCTTTGCTTTTAGGGATTTAAAGTCCAACATCCTAAAGGAGAGCTGGTCAGAATAAAGTTAAGGAGGATATTGTGGCTTATGTATAGAATATGTCCATCCTCTTCTGTGCAAAACACTTTCTTTGAGTTCAAGACAGGATTTTGAAAATGCCCTTGTAAACTAATTAATATCTTATTGTGATAACGGACTGCGTCAAAGACCTAATGTCAATTGAATGGAATAATTTGTTGACACTATCTTTGTTCGTGTCTTATACTTGTTCCCTCTGCCAAGGACGTTATTATGAACATGTGATAAAAAGTTATGAAGATATTTTAGGAAATTTGACAATATAGATGAATATTGACCCACGAACGCTGCTGCCACCTGCTGTCCCATAGAGCTCACGTTAAGTGACTATACATAAATGGTGGGAAATTAAGTTAAATAAAATGTATCAAATTCTATCAAATACATGTGGGACAATGATATTGATGGAACATCACAATTATGAGCTGCTTGGCAGAGGTCTGTGATCTCTGAGTGTATTTTATATTTCCTATATCTGTGTCTAAACAAGAAGGAGCTGTCTCGCCTGCAGTTAATACAAAACTGTGCAGTAAGAATTATGACCTGCTCTAGTAGAAGAACTCACATTTCCCTGATCCTTAAAACTCTTCACTGGCTCCCAGTTTCTTTCAGGATCAATTTTAAAATTCTGGTTCTTACTTTCAGATCTATTCATGATCAGGCTCCTCCTTACATCAGTGATCTGATCCAGCCTTACACCCCAGCTCGGGCTCTGAGGTCTGTGGATCAGAATCCACTGATGGTTCCTGAACACGCTTCAGGCCCAGAGGAGAGAAATCCTTCCAGACTGTTGCTCCTAAGCTTTGGAACGATCTTCCTCTCCCTCTGTGTTTTATGGATCTACTGACTCCTTCAAGAAAAATCTTAAGACATTTTTATTTGTGCAGGCTTTACTCTGATTCCCTTTTAAAGTATATATTTTAACTGTTTATTGTTTTTGATTGTTAAAGAGCTTTGTGACCCTCGTCTATAAAGGTGCTTTACAGATAACCTTTACTTACAAATAACATTTAGCTACTTACTTACTTCCCTTATATTCATTATAATTCATTTAAATGATGTTGGGGTGGGGGGGGGGGAGTCGAGCCTATCCCAGCTACTACAGTGGAGAGGCGGGGGACACCCTGAACAGATCAACCACCTTTCACTGGAAAGACACACAACAATTCCAGAGACTCACATACAGAGTCAATTCAGAGTACTCAATCAACCTCTTTTTTGGGGGGGGCTGTTGGGGGAAATCGGGGTGCCCGTAGTAATCACACGAACAAAGATTTGTTACCCAAATTAACTGAAAACTGCAGCATGTAATGTTGCAGTTTCTGATAAGCTAGTTTCTGGCTCTTTGTTTCCCAGAGTTTCCTTTCTTTTATCTGCACTTTTCTTTGTTTTGGCTTCCACCACTTCAAGAACGGCTCCCCCTGGACCAGTGCTTCTCTTGAACCTCTGGTTTATCATCAATAGTTTTTCCAAATGCTCTTCAAGGACGACGACTGAACACGTGAAGAGAATATATTCCTACATGCTCCAAAAGTGTTTATAAGATTTTTTTTCTCACATTTCTTATTAAGCATTGTGAGAACAATTGAGTAATTGCTTTGTAAAAGCACAGTAAATTAGTTTTGAGTGTAAAACAATTAAACTAGGAAATAAGAGAATGAAGTAGATACAGAATGAAAGAAAATATGAATGTTTTGCCTCCAGCACAGATGAGCTGCAACAACTGATGCATGTGATTCACATCATACAATGTTGCTCTCGAAGAAAACACATTTTTCGCCACATTAACTGCTACACAGTATATCTTGCTCTTTATGGACATCATCAAATCAGATAAGCAGTTTTTTCATCTTTGATTTCCCCCAGACTTTCAGTAACTTCCTACATGATGGACAAATGTGCAAGCCTGCCAGAGAGGACATTACTCTGCTTGCGTCATTTCCTCACCAGTTGGCCTTTTGCAAGAGACAAAAATATCTTCTCTTCCCAGGTCACCAAGATATTAGCCAGAAATGTGGCATTAGAAAAAAAGTACAAAGGAATAGACTTATCTTCGTTCTTCAGGCTGTTGGTTGCCATTTAAGCGACATGTATCACTGGGCAAACAATAATTTAGTCTGTGAACTACACAATATTTTGCTACAAAAAAACAGTTCAAAAGTGGTAAGAAACTCAATTTTTTTATCTATTATTTATAGTTTTTTGCTTTTTATATTTATTTTTTGTATGTAAAAATGGTTACATGTTATAATACATTTACCCATTCATTTACTCACTTGGTAATCTTAAAAAGAAGGGAATACATTTCTGGAAAAAGATGTGATAGTGAAATTATTTGCGGGCTGCCACAGTTTTTGTTTCCAATTCCACACAGACTGTGCCATAACCCCGGTAACCTGCTAGACCCGGAAGTGATGTCAGGAGAATAGTAGAAGGGAACATTTTCTTTAGTTATTGAGGTCATGTGATTGTCTGTGTTCATCTGTCTGCCTGTTAGCAAAAAAAACTCAAACACGGATGAAAAGATTTCGATAGGTTTCTCAGGGAATGTCGATGTTATCGCAAGGAATTACTGATTCAAAGTCCGATCGTATTCTAGATTATCATCTGAATCCAGGAGAAGATTAAGATTAGTCAGTGTTGGAGAATCGAGCGAAGGGAACACTGCTGCCACCTGTAGACCCATCTAGGTTATTCCTGTCATCAATATTTTAAATTCTAAAAAAGACTGTCACTATATATAGATCAAATAAATGTTGGGTGATCATAATAGGAGGTCTGTGGTCTCTTGGACTTATGTTCTTGTTGTTGCCAGACAATCTTGGCAGGTTCTTATTGTCCGTCTCTCTTCCAGGTGCTCAAATACGCTCCAGGGACCAGCCGGCATCCGGGTCATCGCAGGGCGCGGGTGCGCTGGGTTATCAGCGAGATCTTCCTCACGCACCACGAGAGGTGCGAGTGTGTGTGTCCCTCCCAGCCGCCTCGCTGATCTCCCAAGTGGACGAGCATGAACTTTCTGAAAACCTCTTTTTTATTTGCAAAAGACTCTGTTGGAAGAGAGAGGTTGGCTATTTGACCGACAACTTCCTTCTTTTTTTTTTTAAAGTAAACTATGTGTTAAGTTTTGGGTACATTGATCTAATAAAGCAACATATTTGAACTGTGCCACTCATGAGATGACACGATGTCTAGTTGACACCTACAGTGTGTGACGAACCCATGACCTACTGCACCATTCAAGTCATTCTTGCTGCCCAGACATCTTCCTACCTCCTACTTAAAGCCCCTTCAATAAACCGCAATCCTGTTCTTAACCTCTCCACACTCCTTTTCTTTCCCTTTTTATTTTGGAAGTAAAGAGAATTCAGTGCTTTAATTTGGTATTGGCGTCATTTCCACTGATAAACTTTGTTTTGGATGGATATGATCCAGTCAAAATATTCACTAATGAACAAAATAAAATTCAGAACAAGAAAAAGGCCAAATGAGGAAATTATGAATACTTTAATAATAATCATATTATGTTAGTTTCTTTTTTTTTTTTTTTTGAGAAGTAAAGAGGATTTTTTTTCTAGTTTGATGTTCTAGCAATTACAATATTCAATAAAACAATTCAAAATTAATAATGGCAGTGCAAAGACAGCTTGACAGGATCAAGAATATTGCTGTAATGGCACAGTTAAACTCAAGTGGAAGATACTAAAATGTCTGTGGCAACCCCTGATGGGAAATGCCAAGTAGAATGTTTCCTTTGCAGTATTGTCTTTGGAAACTTGTATAAAGAGACAGTTTTAAAGTTTTAAAGCTGAAACTTTTTGATAAATTCCAGTCCTTATTTAAAGGAAAACCTTTTGATAGGAAGGAACACCTGGTAAAGGGAACTCTCAAAGCTAAAAAAAAGGGCGGCAAACTCCTGAGACAAGTCACCGGTATATTGGGGTTGTACTCTAATGATAAGTGACAGTAACTGCAACCTCCTCTCTTGCAACAACGGTCAGAACTACGAAGCATTCCCAGGCAAGTACTTAACTAACTTAAGCTCTACTCAGAGCCTTCCCGGACGACCATGTTTCTCAACCGGATACGGTGGGGTGCCGTCTACGGGATAGAGATATGATCATGGAGGAGCCCCAGTATCTCAGGGTCTGGTTCAAGAGCGAGGGATTTGACCTGCATTAGCACTTATGCAGATGATGCACCGATCTGTAGTGGTAAAAAAGATTTAAACCAAAAGCTTCCTTTTTCTGGTCAATATACGCCCCTATCCTCACCCATGGTCACGCGATGATGGCAGTGACCAAAACAACAAGATAACAGGTACAAGCGGCCAAAATTAGTTTTCACCACAGGATGTCTTGACGCTCCCTTTGAGAGAAAGCCATACACACTTCTGTGTGTTTAGTCAGGAGTGTTTCTGGAAGCTTGCCAGGTTCATGCTAGAATGAGTGAGGGTGAACAGAAGGAGGAAAAGGAGAACTGTGGGAGGAAGTGTAAACCACACCAACCACAAACCTCCACGTCTCATTTGCTCACTATTTCCTGTTGAACACATATTCTTTCAATCCCACGTACGACTTTCAAATTACTTCCAGTACTTCACGGAGCAAGAAGCGGCTCTGCAGTGACAGTGAGTGTAGAAAGAAATAAACAGCCGCCACTTTTGCCAGTCTGTCAGTCCATGCCACCGTCTACTCCTTTTGTTTCCAACAGTCACAACACTTCAAAGTCAGCCTTATGCCTCCTTTTTCCAAGCGTTCCTGGCATTCCAACCAAGAACCGGAATTCTGTTTTTCCACGGATCACACCATGTCCTTCTCTCCCAATAACAGGAAGGTGAGCGAGAATGAGAAAACAGTCACAGAGGAAGTTTTGAGGACATTCCAAGTCACCTTGTTTTTGAGCAGCGAGGCAGAGATGAAAGATTTAAAGATGCAACTGATGAAAAATATTCCTGCTGCCGATCAGCATATCCATGTTTGCAACCCACTCGGTTTGTTCCAAACATCATCTGTCATCCACATATCGGAGAACAGACATCTCGGGCTCATTTTGCAGGAATAGAAAGAAGTGGAAATGCATTTGACATTGCGTTTGAAAGTGTGAATTCCTGTAGGATGGTGTGTGTGCGTTCTCAGAATCCTCAGGAAGAGGCTCTTTTGTTCCAAAGGTGGAGGGTTACCAACAGTCTGTGAGAGCTGGCAGCCAACAACACCATGTGACTAGTCGGCTTGTGACCAAACTAGCGTGCAGGTATCCAAGATAAAGACTTGAACGAAGAATTTAGCCCTTATCATGAGAAAAAGAAAGGGAAGCAGAGTAAAGGAGGAAGAAAATACCCCGACGTCTGTCGTCTAACAGCCGTCACCTCATCATAGTCTCGCTTACAGGCCGGATTTACACAGAAAATTGGATTTCACGGGCCACTTTTGTTCTAAAGACAGACGAGCAGATTAACAGGACGTAGAGACGGTTTCTTGGTCACAGTGAAACCTGATCAAGTGTGCGCCGACGGCTCCTCGGCGTGCTCCGTGGCACAGCGAGTCGTGGGTGTTACTGAACAGGTGCGAGGCACAAAACAAATGATGTATCCCGAGATAAGACGCACACAACAATCCACGTTGGCGTCATACAAGCAGGTGTTGCATAGAAATGCGTTTATAGAAATAATTATTTCAAGAGGCAATAAACTAAAATGAAAAAAAACAAAAAACTGAGCCAGTGCATTCATCTGCCAAGGAGACAACTTCACAACACAGTAGACAAACGATCCAAGAATGAGATTCCAACCCTGGTCCTGGAGGGTTGATAGGGCATAACCTCTCAGCCACCTGTTGCGTTAGCTCAGCTGCTACTGTTGATTTCAAACCCATACAAAGATGATTAAACAAAAACACAGAAAGTACATTACAGTGGCTTAATTCAAAGCAACCTTTTTTAAACAGAGCCATACGTGTTAGCAGTAGCAGTCACAAGCTATTAGCAATAATCTTTTTAAACAAAAACATGTTTATCAAATAGCACATTTTATTTTGGGGATCGGATGGACAAACTTAGTCAAACACATAACCTCCTTGGCAGAGGTAACTAAAGATGCAGACGTAAGGGGACAGGAAGTGCTTGAAGTGATACTTCACCCAAAAATGTCACATATTTTCTACTCACCCCCATGTCCAATAAGGGTTAGGATTATTTTTCAGAGTTATAGTTTTATAGTTTAGAGTCCATTTTAATGTAGCCACTGATGCTCAGTTATCTTTGTCTTCATCTTCGACAAAACCCTTTTCTGTTATTCTTTATAATTAAGTTTAGGAAATGGATGGCCAAAAACTACTGCACCCAAATTTAATCTAGAGTAAAGCAATGAAGCTAAAATTCACGAGTTCAGAATGTTGCATATTGGCAAGAATCTGACAATATATAAGTATCACGATACAATGTGTATCAATATTTGCTCAGATCCTACAAGCAAGTAAAATAATTTCATCAGTTAGAAATTGCTTTCATATAAAAAAAGAAAAGCTAAAAACTTTGCCATTCCCCTGTTATTCTCTCTCATTACACATCCAAATGCGTTTATGTACTGGAGAAACGAACATGTCTTGGAAATATCGAGGCAATTTTGGACTATCTATGATCTCATCTCCTGCTATCTTCTTCCACCTTTTCGGTTTGGGTCGCATGGGCAGCAGCTTCAGCAGGGAATCCCAGACTTCTCTTGCCCCAGCTAAATAATCCAGCTCTTTCCTTTGGACTGCAAGGCTTTCCCATACCTGCTGACAGTAGTGTCTCCCCCGTGTCTTGGGTCAACCCCATTATCTATCACCTGTGGGATATGCCCTGAACACCTGACCAGCAAGGTCCTGGAGGCATCCTAATCAGATAACCAAGCCCCCTTAACTCACTCCTCGAAAACTTATGTGAGGACAAGACCCCAAGGTACTTAAACTCCTCCAATTGGGGCCATCCTCATCCCCAACCCAGAGAAGGCGCCACACTTTGTTCCAACTGACCATGGGCTCGGATTTGGATGTGCAACAATCCTTTCCAGCGAGCGTTGAAGGTCACGGTCTGATGAGGCCAATACGACGACTTCATCCCCAAACCCCCTCAACGCCAGGCTACTCCTATAAAATGTGTCCATAAGAGTTATGAGCAGAATTGGTGACAAAGTTGCAGCCCTGATAAGATCATGAAATCACTTGGGTTTGTCTGAAAAAAAGGAAGTCACTCACTCGTCCTTCATTGACGGACTTTTCTTCGACTTTTTACGTCAAACAAACGAGAGAAATCCAGACTTGAGTGATTTAACAAGAATGGACTTTAAAAAAACATCAATTGATCGAGGCTGTTCTCATTCAAATATGATCCTCAACACAAAAACACATGTTGCCACGAAAATAACATCTGAGTGAAAACCATTAAGCAGTCTCAGGCAAGGTAGCATTTAACCCTGAAGAACACATTTATTGACGTCTTTATATACAGTATAATCTTATTTCTGTCTTCACTTATGCTATTTTTTTAATAGTTTATATTTTAATATGTATGTTGACATTTTTTGTATTATCATATTTATTTGTTGTTATGAAAACTAGATTTTAAATATTTTATGTTTAAATATGTATACTTTAATGTTGACACTTTCTACAATGATTTGTGTGCACACACAAGCTATGTGTGTCATTAAGGCTCAAAACACTGTCAGAAATACAATTTAAAATGTATCCTTCCTTTTAAAAAAACATCCATCTATCCATCCATATAACTATCAACCTAACTAAATGAATGTAGCCTAACAATACATCCAAAATCCCATCTAAATGATTCCAAATTGTTATTTTATCAAATATATTTCCATCTAAAATGAACGTGTCAGTCAATAATTAATCATAATAATCAACATTTACTAAAAATGTAATATTTTCTGATATATTCAGGAACAGGGGACATTGTTGTGAAGTGTAAAACTGTCTTGATGAGGAGATACAGATGCAGGGACAGATGATGAGGAGGAGGCACAGGAGTGATGATGACGAGGAAGAGGTGAGAATGTGACCTTCTAGTGAAGAAGCACATGGCAGAAAATACTCGGCAGCTCCCTGACTGATAACTCAAGATAAAATATCGAGAGATTAGTTGATTTTTATCAAACCGTAGACTGCAAAAATAAACTTACTTTAACTTGTTTGATCATCACAAACATGTGGATAACTTTCAAATTGTGTCATAATCTCCTCGTATAATGACACTTGAGATTCATTAAGTGAGAGGTTGTAACACTGCTGGTGACAGTCGTCCAGCGTAACATCTGGTGAAAGAGCTTGAGGATGTTGAATCAGCTTCAATAATTCATTCAATCACCTGAGACCTCAGAACAGAAGGGATGGGATCACAGCCCACCTCTCACCACGAGGAGGTGGAGAAACTCAGGATTCAACTTCCCCAGCAAACATGGCTCTGTAGCACAGCAGATGTTGCCAAACAAGCTTAAAAAAAATTGTTTTCCTACTAAACTGAAGTTCATTCTGTGAGCTGACCTACGGTATCACTGTCTGGTTGTGCTGCTGCAACTTCTTTTTTACATGACTCAACATTAAAGTTATTAATAACATTCATTCTACAGACTGAGTCATTGGATTCCCCCTGTACCTGGGCAAAGTGCAGCCTAGAGGCCCTCATGACTAGTATCACTAGTTCAACTCATATGACTTGTTAAAAATCTTTGTTGGGCCCTTTTTTTTCTTACCTTTTTCATCCTTTTTGTGGATGAAATCTCAAAAGAGGACAGCTTACAAAAAAATAAAAATACTTATATATTTATTCAAGTTGTTACCTGATAATAAAATAAAATAATAATAATAAATGTGGTTTATAATAATAATAAGAAGAAGAAGAAGACAGCAGTTTCATTGTATAGTTACAAAAAATACAGTATAAAACAAGGAAATCAATTTTACTCAATAATCTTTAAATAAATCAAATAAAAAAGTAATAATGCAGTTAAATGAAACTAAAATTATAATGTCCTTTTTATTTTATTTTATTATTTGGAAGTTTTCCCATCACCGTTGATGCTCTTTTTTGGTTTGGAAGGTGGACCGAGACAATCATTTGATTGTATTCGATCCATGTAGTCTCATCAGAGCCAAAAACAAACACTAAAGCTAAACATGAACGTCAAAAATTGTACAGTTGCCGGTCATCCACAGATACTGCCAAATACTAGTGCCAATAAACTTTTGTACTGGAGTTTTTCTTCCATTAAAAAAAATTAAATGTTAGTTATAGAAGATGATTCCGGTATGCAAGCATCTTCCGCTGTCATTTAAATCTCCTCCTCTAATCACTGATAAGATGACAGTTTGTTTTCAGAGTAGCTGTAGTAGTTCTTTTTTTTTTTGTCCTAGCAACGGAGAGCTGGACTATGATTGGTCAATTAAGAGATCCATGGTCTTAACAGAGATGATTCTGATTCGGTAACATCAGGATTTTATCAAATAGAAGTCCAGATTATTGACAGATAACATAACGTTTAAAAATATAAATACAAAGAAATGTAGAAAATTGAATGAAAAGAGGTAGAAATTGTTAGCTGTATTATCTATCATTATTATTCATTTTAATTTATATAATTTTTTAGGCATAGAGGGTAACTCCCTGGAGACTAATAGCATCTTGAACACAGATCTTTCCGGGTTGAAGCGACGTGTGGAAACCTCCTGGCAATAATAGAAAAAGGTCTCTGTGCTTTGCTCTAAGGAGTTCAAGGTGTTAAATATTTCTGAGCGATGACAAGTTCATCTGTTTGGATCAGTTCAAGTGTGGCGGTGATAAAAGACACCAGGAGCACGGAACATTCTGACACTTCTCTAAATGAAACTCTCTGGTGGAATTGAGACCATATTACATCATCATAAAAGCCATTACTGGCGGCACCGGATCATAAATCAACTTTTACTTTATGCCACCTTAAACGCACTTTTCTATATTTACTTTTACAATGACAATCGGAGATGTGGTTTCCCTGTTTCTACACTCAAACACCAGCACGCGAGCGTCGCTCTGAACTATGACTCCCGACCCACTGTCCAATCCTGCCACTCGTCCAGAGCGCCGTCTTCATCCTTCTTCACAATACATTATAGAAGAGCCTTCATTTGCGTATGAATATTAGATATTTCTCCTGAATTATGGAATAAGACTATACGTGAGGAATATGCAGACATAAGGAGAAAAGGGGCCGTCGTAGATTCAAAATAGTTCAATAAAAATGACATACTCCTATTCAAACTGTTCCATTAAATAAATGATTAGGTTAAAGTGCAGGGAGAGAAGTGATGTTGTATTAGATAAATGCACACGTATGTTCCTTCTGTTCTACCCAGGAGTGGATTTACAAATGAATTATCAGGCGTTGTGAAAGGGAGAGACTTTTGATTATAAAAATATGAAGTTAATGGAGAAAGGTTATCATAGAAACTATAAACATCCAAAATCATTCATGCAAAGAAAAGATGAGATACGAGTGAAAGGTTTTTATTTTTTGCACACATTGTTTGTCTTGTTATTATTTTGTAGAATTGTATCTGAAAGCAACAACATGAGGTTAAAAAGCTTTGAGGAAACTTTAAAACATAAAAAAAATGCCCAACAGCATATATGCATTTGATGAATCGATATGTAAACAATACTCTAAAATCTATAAACATATAAATACTAGGAGTTTATGTTTATATCATATGTACTTTTTAATATTATTTTATTAAAATTGAAATCTATTTAATTACAGTTGAAATTGGGTTCATTAGAGTTGATCATTCTTTGATTACATGTGAAAATTGTGTGATTACAGTTGAATCGTTTTTATTACAGTTGAAAGTTGTTCGATTACAGTTGAAAATTGTTTTAAAACCGTTAGGAATACTTTTAATACAGATTAAAATTATAAGTCACTGCAGCAACTGTATTCAACCAATGGAGCTAATACAATATTTGATTACAGCAAAAAATGTAGTAGAAAAGTATATGATTATACATGTAAAACGACAAGAGACAATATATGATTTCAATAAACTTTAGAATAAATAAACTTCACAAACGGTTAAATAGATAAGAAGCCGGCGGAGAACATTGAAATGAAAAATAAAGCTAGAAACCTTTAAAAAAACCTTTAGACCACCAGTCCTGCTCGCACTAATAGTACCAGACAGGTATTTGGCCATCAGATGACCTTATTAGATTGTACTGTGTTTTTGTATATTATTGTGTTTTTGCTTTTTTTGTATGTTGATGTATTATGTAAACTGTCTGCATCTTTGTTGAGGACTACAGATGGAAATTAGAATTGTGCTAAATCTGATGCAGCCATATTTTTAATGTAACTGCACATTGTCCTTTTAAATAAACTGAAACTGAAACATATTTAAAGTGTAACATTTTCACTCTTATTAAGTATTAGATTGAGGGAATATTGTTATATAAAAAACACGAAACTAAACATTTTATCCACTAAACTGAAAGCTGTGTAAGCTACAAAAAAACAAATAAATAATCCCTCCACCCCCCGAAAAAAAACAGTGACTACAGCTGGAGAAGGACATCTGTGCTGTTTGCAGGACAAATTCTTTAATCGCCTCCCAAATAAAACATTATCATTCCGAGGTAGTTTCCCTGAACCTCTTGATAAACAGCCAGACACTGATGCTGCGAGGAAGTCAACTACACAGCAGACCCTGATTCACTCCGACACCCCTCTGGGAACGAAAGCAGATGTTATTTCAGGTAAAAAAAAATCACTGAAACTCTCTGGTAAAGAAGTGATAGAAATAATAATCTGGTGTATAAAGCAGCACAACAGGCCTGTTGTTCCACATACAGCCCAAGACTGTTGATCCGACGAAAAGTGTGGAGT
This sequence comes from Callionymus lyra, assembly GCF_982586985.1. Classification (NCBI taxonomy): domain Eukaryota; kingdom Metazoa; phylum Chordata; class Actinopteri; order Syngnathiformes; family Callionymidae; genus Callionymus; species Callionymus lyra. Next base: position 25,633,130 of record NC_141824.1, read on the forward strand.
TTAATCGTCAAATTTATTTGCTAAATCGCACAAACAACATTCATGATTTCTCGGAGCGGCAGTGATGAAAGATTTCATCATTGTCCCGCCTCTGTTGCAGACATAAAAGTTTCTCAAAATGAAGTTCACGCTGATGGATCAAGGGAACTCGAATCCTTTATTTAATTGATAAGTTGGGTTCAAATTAAATCGACGTCAGTTAGATATAATATTTCCGAGAACTCTCATTAGGACCTGACGCACATCAGTAATCATCAGCTTATCTTTGTCTGTTAAAGAAGACAAATAAAAACAACAATGACAATCAGCCAAAAAAGAAAATCAAGCAAAACAGTTTCTCAGCCGTGTAAATGACTTTTTAAAATGATTGACAATTAAACCAGGAGATAGTTCAAAGTCAAGCACTGGTATTTAACTTATTGTATTAGAACAGGCAACAATACTACTTTATATTTTTTACCCACGGTTAAGATACCGTTTGCACCAACGCATACAGATACTGAGGCTGGTCCAGCGTTTTATTAAGTGATGGTCTGATGAAGCTTCATGAAGCAGTCATTATTTTTCAGAGTCCACTAGATGGCGGTCTCTGCACTATTTTCCTTTGTTTTGAACAACTGTTCTAATGAAACATCACATCATTTTAAAACTGATGGCGCCACCTACTGACATCTAAACAACATGACATTGCTTCATGAAACTTCATCAGCCCATCACTAGTTATAACCCTTTAACTGCCACTTGATTTTAATGTCGTTTGACAGATTTATACAACAATAAATACATGCTAAAGAATGCTATACTGTATTTTTGAGTATATTTTTAAGCTAGCTAACCAGACCGAGGACGATTAAGTGCCGCAGGTGGAGATGAATATACTTTGGAAACTTTGTAATATGTCAAAGTTCTCTTTTGTTAGCTCAAAACTGTTCCAAATTCAATGACTCGTTTGTCTCATCTTCAGTCTTAAATAACTCTCTTTGTTCTTCCATTTAACACATATTTCCTGTAAAACCAGGCAGCTCTGGAGCTAGAAAAACGTGTTCCAGTCAAAGAGAATACTCTGCTATTAAATACATACTTAGCATGATATGAAGCAAGTGGTTTAATAGTTCCTTCACTTTCATTTTGGCTTCAGAACCAGAACAAATCGAATCAAGATTGGACTGAACACAAATCAAGAAGCGGGCAAGTGTCGTTGCAGCCAAGACTGACATTGATTCTGGCTGTTCTCGAGTAGTGACCGAAAAAAAAAAGGTCACACTGCAGACGCCGCTGTCATGTCGTCATATTCCAAATGAGAAATTCAATTAAATTGAGTTTTAATTTTAGAAGTATTTTCCAAGTCACATTTGTTGATCATATTAAAGCAAAAATAACCTTCAATAAGTGAAGATCGTATCAGCTTCTATTCTGTTGTTGCTCATGTCTAGACTGACTGTTTATTTAGAGTAATGATGTTTTAGTGTATGTATTTAAATCTTATAAAATGCTGAATAAATGTTCATGAAATGTATTTAGATTACAAACATAGATTTCACATTTTATATTGATAAAGTAATATATAAATAACTTAAGTCTATGGTGAAATTATTTAATTGTTTTGATCAAGTTGTGTGTTAACTGAAAAAAAATAATCGTATTCCTGTTTATCAATAACTTTATCCTCGATAATTAATCAGCTGTTAAGTAATGTGTTGATGAAGCTTCGTGAAACAATGTTATACTTTTTACGGTTCAATGGTGGCGCCCTCTATTTAGAAATTGTAAATGTGATTTTAGTAGAGGTACAGAGAAGAGAGTGACATCTAGTGGGCACTGAAAAAGAGACACTGATTCATGAAGCTTCCTGGACTCATCACAATCCATCAGTTCTTTCAATAAAAATAAAAGCCATGACTTCAAAAGTTCAGATTCATACACAAAAGAAGGAAAAAATAAAATGTTATTTGATTTAATTCCTCTATTTCAAACACAAATGGTTTGTCTACAACTTTAAACTCTAATTTTAAAGTCAGAAAATGCACTAAAAGTTCCACAAAGTTCCACTTATGATACAATTGGGAAGCACTTTAAGCTCCCCTGAGTGGAACTACCTTTTGTCTACTGCTAATTGGGTTCACATCAAAATTACATCATCGTGATGCTTTTTTTTTTGCAACTGCATCAAATTTTACTGCCAAGCTGTGATCCTCCAAGCTGTGGGAAAAAACATCATTAAAAAGCATCATAAAATGTTATGTGTGACGATATATACATTTACAAAGATTTACGAGAAGACAATTTCATTGGAGGATCTGAAGAGAATAAAAATATATATTTTTTAAAACATCTTTGACTCTGCAGCCTCTTGCTCGGTCAGTGCCAACCGGAAACAACTAGTCACAGTTCATAAATCGGTCGTTGCATTCTTTATTATTCAGATGTATCCGCGAAAGAGGTTTTCTCACAAACCTTTTTATGATTAAAACCGTGACGTTACATTCTCATTTAATTCCACATCCAGGTTTTGGCAAACATCCTATTGCTGCGTTATTATACGCTGGGAGCACGACGGAGACGTCTGACTCGTGTGGGAGGACGCGTTTGAATCATTAACACCACGTCTTTCTTTCCTTTTACAGACTTTAATAGCGATGCAGCGTGACATCAAATCTCTCCCCGCATTCCTCAGACAGGTCTCCCGAAGAAAGAGTGAGATCTGGATGAGTCAACTGATGGAGGAGGCGTTAAATTCATCTGTATTTCTTTAATATGGACTTCCGCTTCCTGCACCAGTTCTTTCTTTCCGCCTGATAGAGTGGGATTCAAATGCTTATGTAAACTAATGGAACCAGAATTAAAATGTTTGTTTTTCGATTTGCAAAGTGGTGCAGCCGTCTCCCTCTCTCACTGGCCTGGGTCGGCCCCAGGCTCTCCCCCTACTAGAAGACCTCACCAGGTCGCAAAACATTAATTTCTAGTCGCATATTTTCTAGTAAATTTTGCTCCAAAGGTGATAAAATTACCTCCGATATCACACAGCCATGCTGGTCAAGAAACACAAACAAATGTATATAAACTGTTTAAATTAGAATCAGAAAAAAACTATTTATTGCCAATAATGTTATATTAGATTTGTTGCAGAATTGGTCACTAATAATATCAACATATAATAATGTTATAGAAATATAAAAGTATAATAAGATGAATGAATCAAACAGAATGTGTTTCTTGCCAATGACCTAAACATAAAAACAGAATAACAGAAGGTATACTAAATAAAATAGCAAAGTGCTAAATAAATTGTTTAATAACAGTCATATAATAGAATAATTATATAATAGTACATTTATTTTATTGCTAAAGGTGTAAAATCCAAACCAGATTTTTTGTGATATTGGTCAGTGATAAGGTAACTATATAATAAGGAGAAAAATATAAAAAATAAACTATTTAACCAAAAGGCTTTTTGCTAGTGTGGCATTAGCTAATAATAATCTAATATAATTATAGTAATATAAAAGTATAAAATAAGATATTAAGCTGCAAAGAAAGAATACAACATTCAAACTGTGAGGATTAGATTCTTACAAAGTATTAATGAAAAGGGAGATTACATTTTATATATAATTTTAAATAAGGGCAAATGAATAGAATATCAATAAAAAAAGATTGCATCAGGAACTTCACTGAAATTCAGGACCTTGGACAGCAACTCTTAAAACCGATGCTTGACTTGTGAGTGATGACTGTTGAACCGTTTCAGTGTAAAATAGTATTTTAGGAAGTGAAATCGCTTGTTTTTGAGATTAAAAAACTGGGGCATGATTCTAGCAACCTTGATTTCTGACTGGCTCAGTTGATAAAAATATATTTTCATGTCCTCCTCACTGAACTCAGGTGTACAGAAGTATGTAAACACAGCTTTCTTTGTAAAAAAAAAACAAGTTCATTGTTAAGTTCATCCAAGTTCAGTACATCCAAGAACTCACTAAATTGTGTGTTCAGTTGTGTTCATTGGTGCCCTGGAGAAGCTGTCAATGCACAGGTTCGACCACAGCTCCCTCCAACTCTTTATAATCTGATAAATATTCCATCAACATTCTGTCCGTGTTCTCAGGATCGGAGGGGAAATAGCTAAATGATCCGTCATAAATCCTCATTTGTCAGGAGCCCTGTTGAGCGAGAACTGAGCTCATCAGTCAAAAGCGTTAAGCATCGAGCCAGAACTCTTAATGCTTCCTCTGATGCAAATCTTTGTTTTCTGGCGCATGCAAAAATACCCTTTCGTCTTCCATTAAACAATATCTTTAAAACTCCATTATTGTTGGCATCAGGATCTCCACAGAGTCGTCCATAATTTTGGTCCTCTGATGCAATTCGTGCACGAGTTTCTGTCTCTGCCAAGCAGCACTGGCGGCAGTTTTATTTCATTTTCGATTCTACTGATGACTTTTAAAGCTCCTGCTCCTGGTCACGTTAGAGATTTATTCATTTCCTGGTTTGCCTCGTTGCAGAACGAGGAGGTGACCCGCTCTGTTAAAGCCACTGTGTGTGAAGGACTCCATCAATCCTGTGCTGGCATGACATCGATGTACCGTGTATTCGTTTGAGATTCATTTAGACGTTTGCAAGTCGATCTTAATGAATCAATCTCAAATCACGATGAGATTTGTTCTAACATATTCACCTGATATTACGATATAACATCGTCACTTTCCAGAGGAGAGGAGGTCAATTTCCTACCTTCAAATCCAAAAACATTCAAATCTGCGGAGTATTGAATTAGATAAATGAAATGGAGCGTATGTCCTGGAGCCCTTCATCTCCATTTGTTCAGCTGTTTATTCTGAGTGTGTCTGTCTGGCTCTCTGGCCCATTCCATCTTTACTAATGAAGCATGTAAGCGAGCGAAACATTGGGCTAATTCTGCCAGGACACACACTCGTACAGACACACACATATTTGCACACAAAAATGAACGGATGAAATTAGGAGGAAAACAGCTTCAATATGTGGCAATAGAAAATACACAAACCTACAAAAGAACATTGTACAGTAAAGTCTCAGTTCAACTCTCTCTCTTGGAGGGAGGGAGGGAGGGAGGGAGGGAGGGAGGGAAGGAGGGAGGGATGGACGGATGGATGGACGGACGGATGGACGGACGGGTGGACGGACGGATGGACGGACGGATGTTAAATGGATGGATGGATGGATGGATGGATGGATGGATGGATGGATGGATGGATGGATGGATGGATGGATGGATGGATGGATGGATGGATGGATGGATGGATGGATGGATGGATGGATGGATGGATGGATGGATGGATGGATGGATGGATGGATGGATGGATGGATGGATGGATGGATGGATGGATGGATGGATGGTTGGATAAATAATCAGTCCCTCGGATAAAGCTTGGGACTTTTACTCATCAGACGTTTTTACTCTTGACATCATCAAAGCAGGTAAACTGCTCAAATAGTCGATATATTTGACAATAAATTAAAAAAATTATAATTCTAAATTCTATGACCATCTAGGACATCATGAATACAAACTGAAATCACTTGTTTTTGTTGTGTTTTTCATGCTCCAAACACACTGGATCATACAAATGAATGTGATTCTCAACAGAGCTGCAAGACTCCACCAGAAAATGTGACGCAACTCTGATGATAAAGCAGAAAGTGAAAGACGTCTGACTGACACAGACACAAAGACAATCTTTTCTGAGTCACTGAACACATGGAGATAATAGTGCAAGAATTAGATTCAATGATAGAGAGTAACATGAACTCTGAAGGACTTCTGTAAAAAAAACATGACCTCTGAGGGACCTCTGTAGCAACATGACCTCTGAAGGACCTCTCTGAGGGACCTCTGTAGCAAAATGACCTCTGTAGCAACATGACCTCTGAGGGACCTCTGTAGCAAAATGACCTTTGAAGGACCTCTGTAGCAACATGACCTCTGAGGGACCTCTGTAGCAACATGACCTCTGTAGCAACATGACCTTTGAGGGACCTCTGTAGCAACATGACCTCTGAGGGAACTCTGTAGCAAAATGACCTCTGGAGCAACATGACCTTTGATGGCCTCTGTAGCAACATGACCTTTGAGGGACCTGTGTAGCAACATGACCTCTGAGGAACATATGTAGCAACAAGACCTGTGAAGGACCTCTGGAGCAATGTGACCTCTGAGGGACCTCTGTAGCAACATGACCTCTGAGGGACCTCAGTAGCAACATGACCTCCGAGGGACCTCTGTAGCAACGTGACCTCTGAGGGACCTCTGTAGCAAAATTACCTCTGTAGCAACATGACCTCGGAGGAAACCTCTGATGCAACATGACCTCTGAGGGACCCCTTTAGCAACATGACCTCTGAGGGACCTCTGTAGCAACATGACCTCTGAGGGACCTCAGTAGCAACATGACCTCTGAGGGATCTCTGTAGCAACATGACTTCTGTGGGACATCTCAAGCAACATCACCTCTGAAGGACCTCTGGAGCAACATAAGTAAGTAAGTAAGTAAGTAATTCCTATTTAGCGCCTTTCCAGACCAGGGTCACAAAGCGCTTGAACAATATTCAATAAAGTTTATACTTTAAAGGGCAAGCCTGAAAAGCCTGAACAAATAAAAACATCTTAAGATGTTTCTTAAAGGAGTCAGTAGACTCCATCAAGCGCAAAGAGAGAGGAAGATCGTTCCAAAGCTTAGGAGCAACAGCCTGGAAGGATTTCTCTCCTCTGGTCCTGAACCGTGTTCGAGGAACCATAAGTAGATTTTGATCCACAGACCTCAGAGCCCGAGCTGGGGTGTAAGGCTGGATCAGATCACTGATGTAAGGGTAGCCTGACCATGAATAGATCTGAAAGTAAGAACCAGAATTTTTGATTCTGAAAGAAACTGGAAGCAAGTGAAGAGTTTTAAGGATCGGAGAAATTTGACTTTTCTACTTGAGCGGGTCAGAATACTAGCTGCAGAGTTCTGAATCAACTACAGGCGAGACAGCTCCTTCTTGTTAAGACATGAAAACAAACTGTTGCAGTTGTCCAGGCGAGAAGAAACAAACGCATGGATTACAAGCTCCAGATCATGTTGTGACAGCATTTTCCTAAGTTTAGAGATTTTTCTAAGGTATGATGAGAACCATTCTAACACAGACCCAGACAGTCCCACTTCATCCCTCAGTCTTGTCAGCAGGACCTGGTGATCAACTGTGTCAAAAGGCTGAGGACAGATCCAAGAGAACCAGAACAGTGAATTGACCCGAGTCAGTCGACATCCTGATGTCACTGGACACTTTCAGTAAAGCTGTCTCCGTAGAGTGATGTTTACGGAAGCCAGACTGAAACTTCTCATAGATGTTGCTCTGATCCAGGAACAAAGACAGCTGCTCAGACACCACCTTCTCCAAGATCCTGGACAAGAAAGGGAGCTTAGAAATAGGCCTGAAATTACTGAGGTCAGTCAGGTCTAAGCCTGGCTTTTTGAGCAGAGGCTCCACAATGGCATGTTTAAATGCATTGGGAAAAAACCCTGTGGAAAGGGAGAGGTTCACCTTATTGGTAACCCAGGGGCCAATTACATCAAATACTTTGATAAGAAGCCTACAAGGAAGGATGTCATCTGAGCAAGAGGATTTATAACTCTAATTATGTCCGTCTAGTTTATAAAAAAAGTCCTTGGAGGTTAAGACTCCCGGAATCAATGACATATGGTGACAAACCTTAATGATTGACCAATCAAAGCAAAGTGGTTATGGTTATGTAAGACAAGATTTAATCTCCAGAAAAACAAAGTGTTTTCAGTGGGCGGGGCTTAAGCACATTTTCTAATGTGAATATTTAAATGTAAAGAGAGTTTTTAATAAACAGAAACAAACTAATGAGTACAAAAGAGTCCAACATCTATTTAAGACACACTAGAATTAATTGAGTTGCTCTTTAGGTAAGTTAAGGCACAGTTTGGTGTTTTAACACCGACACACAAACTCGTCGACAACAAAGAGCTTCACCGCCGTCACACTGTCTGCATCATCTCCAAGATGCATGCGGACGCGGGTGTGAGTCTCTGCTGCTGTAAATCTGACGGCGAGAACCGCAGTGATTTGCTGGTTCAGAGGAACCATAAACATGGACACTGAGCAGCCCAGCGCACCCACAAGAGGCTGAATTAAGTGGCGAGTGTGTAGCACAGTGTGTGTGTTTTTGTGGACATATGCGAGTTTGTTCAAGGGCATCACTCGCTGCGGATGAGAGGCAACGCCGACGATTGGCCGAGAGGCTTAGCGGTCATTAATCTAAAGTGCTTCATTGGCTGTGACCGCAGAGGGGAGGGGTCAGCGCTGCTGGTCAGTTAGCTGCTGTCAGCTCTCTAATCTGAGACATTCTTCAATATTAGATGAAGCTTCTCTGGCAGCTCTGGACTTCTCACATTCCTCCTCTTTATCTATGGGCGCAACATTAGGTGGGATTATCTGGAGCTTGTTTTCTGTCTGACGGATCAATGCTGACCTAGTCTTAATGCTCTTTTGATTTAAAATAATGGTTTAGGTTTAGTCTACACAAGTGGCAAATTACTCTGAATCAGTGACGGAGTTTCCAAAAGTAACATAATGGGACGATCCTAGGAGCCGAGAAACTTTTATTGTTTCCATCATTTTAAAAAAATCATTCAAAAGTCATGTGAAATCTGTGTTTGGAAAGCCAACAACAACACATGGTATTTGGTTTTATATTATATATATTTTTAAAAAGGTTAAAAACCCCAAAACTTGTTTTTCTATTTCAGAAATAATCCCTAAAAAACGTAAATATATATGTTACGTTTATATTCATGTCATACATCCAGAGCCGTACCGTAAAGTCTGTAATAAAGGTGCATTTGAAACAAAATAGAAGGACGAAGAAATCTTCCGTAGATTACCAACATTAACAAAAAACTTCACAACAGTCCAACAAATGGCAGCGACCAAAACATTAGATCACCTTGTGTTAAAATAATACCAACAATAAATGTGTTTAACATTTAGTTCTTTATTTCCATAAACACATAAAAAAGAAACAATAATTCATTCATTTTAATTTACAGAGGTTAATTGGGAACTTGTCCGTAGGTATGAGTGTGTGTGTGAATGGTTGTGTGTCTTTGATATCCAGTGACAGAAAGGTGTCCTGTCCAGGGTGTCCCTCGGCTTTCACCCGATGAAACTGGGATAGACTCCAGTCACCCGCGACCTTCATAAGGGATTAAGCGGTAAAGAAAATAAATGAAAGAAAATAGTCCAAAAATGATATTGAGTTTAATTTTAAACTATTTCACCAAAATTCTGCTTTTACGATGAGAGACTGAGTCTTTAAAAACACACCAGAGACAACCGAACTCAAGTGCAGTGTTTTTCCCCCCTGGAAAATAAAAGAAATCCAAATCCACGTTGAAACGTCGAGGCACCATTTTCAGCGAGCTCTGCGTCAATGTAACCAATAGGATTGTTCAGAAAGGAAATGAGTGATAAAAGTAAAGTGCGTCCGGGGAATTAACAAATAAAACAGAAATTTAAGACAGTTTTACCAGTCAAATTCATACTTAATATAATCCCAAAGATGATGACGGTCTTGCTTCACTTTTACGCAACAAGAGTTTAATCGGGCCATATTCCAAACAGCTGTTTTAATTGACAGTTGTCGGATCATTTTCTATCATTAGGGAGGTCTGGTCCTACAAAAACATGGATTTCTTTGACCGTGTGGTGTCGATACAGTTGTAAACTACAAACTACTGTCTATCATGAACAAACTACTGTCCATCATGGATGATGACAGTCATCCTCTCAACACTGTCATCAGTGAGCAGAGAAGCAGAATGAGTGCACGAATGCTCCTACCCAGGTGCAAAACAAATAGACTCAAGGACTCATTCAGTCCTCGGGCTATTCAATTGTACAATTCTGAGTTCGGGGGCAGGAGTGGAGTGAGAGTATCTGGATGTTCTGTTCTATGTTAATCTTTGTATCCTTTGTCTTTGATGTTTTTCTTTGATCTATGTTCTTTATCTTTATCTTTAGACTTAGATTGTGTCATCTTGTTCTTTCTCTTTATGTTCTTGTTCTTATTTTATTTTGATTTATTTTTTATAAAAAAATTGCTGTATGTATTGGCTATTGGAAAAAAACAATTTCAATCAATAAAGGTTTACCTTACCTTACCTTATGTACGCATATTAACAGAAGAAAAGATCAAAGTCAAAGTACAACAGACCATTATCTTTTCATTTACAAGAATAATGACATGTTCAGCCTCTCTGGACAGGAATTAAATTTGATCAATCAAAGGCTAAACGAGAAGAGGTGATCGATGATCCTTGCAGTGACCTATAGACCAAGATGGCGACGTCTAAAAAACAAGCCGTCACCTGCAGGTTAAACCGTCCGTGTAATTAAATAAACGCTTCACTGAATCGATCCGAAATCTGAATGAATTTGTATCGATTTGTTCGAATTTAAATGTACAAATCATGGAAATGAATGAGCTCGCACGAACCCCTTTGACAAACCCAAAGAATGAAAAGTTACTTGGAGTGCACAAGTTAAAACCATCATGTCGAATCAATCCCTTCGGTTGGCTGGTGTGTTACGGCCGCTAATGGTCGCATCGATCCAGCCTCGCAGAAAATACGACTATTAGCCGAGAGAAGCTCCGATATCTGTGGGGAACAACTCTGTCACCTCGAATGGATCCGCAAATAGCAGAGAATTATGTAAAATGGAGTCTGGTGGAGGAGAGAAAAAAAAAGGGATTTCTTTTGATTCCAGAAGCTTTTTCGGAGGAAGCTCTTCGTCAATGAGACCATTAGCTGTGATGACACCTCACAGACTTCCTCGTGTGTTTGGAGGGTGACTTCATTGTGCTGGGATAATATTTCCGCTCAGACGTTTTTGGAATCATTCACAAGTGCTTAGAGAGGTTTGCGAAAAGGCTGAGCTTCGCTGAAGTTTGGAGGAACACCAAGGGGCAGTTGCTGTTAAAAATAGCTTCAAAAGACAGAATAACATGTTTTATTCCTTATAAAAGAGTTATAAACCAGAATTTATTCAAGCTCGCCACTAAAAGAACGGAGAATATTTCTCTGGAATATAATAAGCGTGGGAGTGTTTCCATCAGCTGCACCAGCCTGTGACTTTGGATCCAGCCTCAGTCGTTTTTGATTCTGACTTGGTAATGATTAAAGGAGGGTCGAGAGGGTTGATGGAGAGAAAACCAGTCTGGACTTAGATCATGAGAGACCACCCACAGTCCTCAGAAGAGAGGCCCTGGAGGAATCACGGATAAAAAGCGGGAGTTAAAATTCAAGTATAGTTTTTATGAGCCAATTTATGTACGAACATCCTTAATCTTCATCTTTAGTTTTTATTTTCTACATCGTTTCCACGGAAACACATTTTTTATACTTGATTTTTGGTTTACAATATTGAATTTCAATATGTTGAAGAGTCCTTCGCGATGATCAGTGTAACCTCAAGAACAGGCGGATAAAATATGTTGAGAATAAAGATCAAAATTTAATGTATTTTTCTTCTGCTTCACATTCTTTATGATCAATAAACAGAATTGCCTCATATTACATCATGAAACTCGCCTCCGTGTCCTCAAACCAACCCTCACTTTTTAACACCCTATTATTTTCTTTCTGCTCTGTGATATAAAGCCTCACACGGTCCAGAAGGAAAAGTTCTTGTGTCAGAGCTGTCAAGATGAGGTTGTTTTAGGAGTTTATGTGTTTATTTATGAACTTAATTTAGGATTAAATGCAGCTTATCCCAGCTACTCCGGGTGATAGGTGGGGGACACCCCAAAGATAATTTGAAGGCAAATGATTAACAAATGTGTTACTTCGTATACAAATTCGTAACTGGATTGACAATTGCGTCCCTCGATTTAAAAAAGTGCGTAACTCCATTTACAATTGCATAACTTGATTTACAAGCGCATAAGTCAATTTAAGCTTAACTTCATTTACTAATGTGCAACTCAAATAACTCAAAACAAACATGTAACTCAATTTAAAATATGTAACTGGATTTACAAATATGTAACTTGATTGACAAATGTGTAATTTCATGTACAAATTCAGGTGATAGGTGGGGGACACCCCAAAGACAATTGAAAGGCAAATGATTAACAAATGTGTAACTTAGTTTACTTAGTGTTACTTAGTGCAACTTAATTGAAAATGTGTTACTCAATTTGAAATTTCATAACTTGATTTACAGACGCGTAACGTGATTTACAAATATGTGACTTTATTACCAAATTCCAAACTCCATTTAGAAATTTGAAACTTAATTTAAAAATGTGTTACTTAATTAAGAAACGCATAACTCAATTTACAAATGTGTAACTCCATTTCCAAACGCATAACTCAATTTACAAATGTGTAACTCCATTTCCAAACCCTATCTCAGTTAACAAATGTGTGACTCCATTTCCAAACCCATAACTCAATTTACAAATGTGTAACTCCATTTCCAAACCCATAACTCAATTTACAAATGTGTAACTCCATTTCAAAAAGCATAACTCAATTTACAAATGTGTAACTCCATTTCAAAAAGCATAACTCAATTTACAAATGTGTAACTCCATTTCAAAAAGCATAACTCAATTTACAAATGTGTAACTCCATTTCAAAAAGCATAACTGAATTCACAAATGTGTAATTTCATTTACAAAAGCATAACTCCATTTGCAAATGTGTAACTCCATTTCAAAAAGCATAACTCAATTTACAAATGTGTAACTCCATTTCCAAACGCATAACTTAATTTACAAATGTGTAACTCCATTTCCAAACGCATAACTCAATTTGCAAATGTGTAACTCCATTTCCAAACGCATAACTCAATTTTCAAATGTGTAACTCCATTTCAAAAAGCATAACTCAATTTGCAAATGTGTAACTCCGTTTCCAAACGCATAACTTAATTTACAAATGTGTAACTCCATTTCCAAACGCATACCTCAATTTGCAAATGTGTAACTCCATTTCAAAACGCATAACTCAATTTACAAATGTGTAACTCCATTTCAAAAAGCATAACTCAATTTACAAATGTGTAACTCCATTTCAAAAAGCATAACTCAATTTACAAATGTGTAACGCCATTTCCAAACGCATAACTACATTTTCAAATGTGTGACTCCATTTCAAAAAGCATAACTCAAATCACAAATGTGCAACTTAATTAACAAATGCATAACTCAATTTACAAACTCAATTTACAAATGTGTAACTCCTTTTCAAAAAGCATAACTTGATCTACAAACAAAGTAAAAGGTTCTTCAGACTCTCCCCTGAAGCCATGCACCCAGAACTGGTATACATTGCTTCTTCAGTCCATCAAAGACTAGACCAGAGGTTTCTCCAGTCCCTTCACAAACAATCCTTCAAGGACCCCCTGGAACCACCAACGTATATTGTTGTTTTATCACATTATCTCTTGGACTACATTTTGTTTTGCTCGCAGACAGAAATGCAGATCAACACAACAGTGAACACGCTGACAGAATGTGATCCTTCCATTGAAGTTATTAAATCACGGCGAGTGAATACAGTTCCACGTCTGCCAAAACAAGCATCCGTGACGCTGGGTCTCAGCTTGTCAGCTAATTAAAAGTCTCTTCAAATAAATAAAAGTATGTTGCAGGGTAAACACACTTGTGAGCAGAAAAATATTGACATTATTAGTGTGTTTGTGTTTCAGAGAAAACACCTTCAAGACATTGAACTCAATGTCATTTAAAGATGAAAATGAAAGATGAAGAAGACTTGATAGAATCATTTATGCTGGAGTCTCTGGGCAGCAGAGGAGAGAAATATAGTTCAGGACTTTATTCTCCAAAGAGACAACCTTGTGTTTTTCATGAAGGAATGAAAAGTTTGTTCACAAGATGCTGTATTTAAGGGCGATAGAAATGGTTGTTTTTTGTTTATCCGACTTCTCAAGGTCACACACAGACGACTTAAGGAGTGCTGAGAGGAAACCAAAGCAGGCAAAACAACATCGACTCCAACGTGCCTCGGGAAAGAAATCAAAGTCTGGACGTTGTTGAAGCGTTAACTTATCCAGGGAAGCTTTTCAATATTAATGACACACAAGTTTGGTCGAGTTACAAGTTAGTTTTTAAACAATCCTACACGTCTAGTCAAGTACTTTATGTTTCGTTTGTATCACTTTTGTACAATACTTTAATGTACGTCTACGATCAAACATTTGTTTGATTGATTGTATGACGTTTTATTTCAAGTGTTGAAGAAATTGTTTTCAAATTGAAATAAAAACATATTTTTGTCTAGGATCAAACAGTTTTTAACCCTTGTGTTACTTTGGGGTCAAGGTGACCCGAGTAATGTGTTTGTTGTATCCCTTGTGTTGTCTCTGGTTCAAAGTGAAGGACCTCCACCACTGGATATATATTTATGGAAGCCAGGGACGTCGTTCACCTTGACCCAGAGACAATACAAAAGGATACCTCAAACACATTTGTTTCCAGGGCCATTGGGTTACCTTTACCCTGAATAACACGGGTTAACTGGAATTAAACAATTTTCGACTGTGATAAATCAATTTTCAACTTTAATCAAAAAAAGTTCAACTGCAATTAAACAATTTTCAACTTTAATCAAACAATTTTCAACTGTAATCAAACCATTTTCTACTGTAATCAAACAATGTTCAACTGTATTTAAAGCATTTTCAACTGGAATCCAACCATTTGTGTTATTTTATTCATTTCTTATCCCATTTTTACGTGTCATGTGATCATTTATGTGTGTCATGTGATGTTGAGAGTTAACTTGTAAACAAAGTAAACTGTTGTTTAAACAGTGTGGAAGACAAAAGTGTTTCCATGTTACTCTCTGGATGTAAAAAATATTTAATGCATTTTCAATTTATTCCTTCCCTCTGTCTTTCTCTCTCTCCCTCTGTCGGTTTCTGCTCATTACCTCAGAAGTCACTCGTTTCGCACTCTAAACTTCTCCATCCATCTTTGCCTTAAACGTCTCCTCCCAACTTCTGTGGCGCTGTCAGCGTCTGTTCTCCTGCCTCTCCACAATTTTCTCCTGCAGGTTTTATAGCCTCACTTCAGTCCCGCGCCGGCTCTCAGCCTCCATTTCACTGTCTGTCTTCCACTCTCTGACCCAGAGGGCCGTGTTTCACGAAATCCAATCCTCTCCCTTTATAAACCTGCTGTTCCATTTCACTCCCATTTTGTCACACTGCAGTGAACACACAATACCCTCTCCTCCCTCATTTCATTCCCCCTTTCCCCCCGCCAACACACACTGTCACAGGAACACACACACAAACAACACTGCATTCATAGATTTTGGATTTGTTTTGCTTATTCTAATCTCATCTTGTCCTTTACATCAGTTGCAATGTATTTGTAAGTTTTCGAAAAAAAATCAAGCATTTTTTTCTTTACACATTTTGGTTTCGGGCAAATTATACACGAACAATCGTAGAATTTTCAAATACAATTAAAACAATTTTCAACATTATACAAACAATTTTCAACTGTAGTCAAACATTTTCAGGGGTCACCCGCGAGGACCATATGAGGCACCCGCAGGCCTGTTCTAAAAATATCACAACTCCCCACCAGTGAGCTGCGTCTAAATAATTTAAGTTAAATTCAGTTTAAAATAAATTATTTAATCACACTTGCATTTATATGTATATGAAAATGAAAAGATCTTTAAAATAAAATGAATGTTTGTGTGACTGTCTTCATGTGTGTGTGTGACTTTCTTAATGTGTGTGTGTGACTGTCTTCATGTGTGTGTGTGACTGTCTTCATGTGTGTTTGTGTGTGTGACTGTCTTCATGTGTGTATGTAAATTACATACAGTTTATATAATTTAGTCGACTCTTATGGAGTGAGATTACTGCCGCCTTTTTGAGCAAGTGTGTCTCTAAACCCGCCTTGTTCCCTCGGGTAGCTCCCTGTGATTGGTGGAGAAGTCCAGCCAATGGCAGCAGAAGGCTTCAAGCAGCAGGTCTCTGAATGGCTGTCTTCGTGGCAGACATCTAACTTGCATTTATGACGAGCCCGCGAGACTTGTGTCTTGAGAAGACAAATGTTGAGCGCAGCAGTGAAGCTAGAGCGTGCGTGAATAACATGTTGACAGACGTGCATGACTGGTTGAGCGCGCAGCAGAGTGATTTTGAGTTTACAACAACCAAGACACACTCGCCAAAACCGTTTGCAGTAATCTCACTCCATAGATTTGCATACCTGAAAGACTGACTCAGAGTTGCAGTGTCAATTTACACACCAGTCTACGATACACTAGTGAACAGCATGCAATGCCAGTCTTCCCACTAACAAAGAAACAGTTACCAGATGGTGTCAGTTGCAAAGCTGGATGAAAAATTAGGATAAATTGTGTTCAATTGAATAGTGTTAATGAAATGTAACAGATATCATTTTGTAAAAATGCAGCAGACTTGGTCATTAATTCAAAATGTGATTAGATGTATTTGAAAATATGTAGGTTGATTTTTCTTAAACATTAGATTATTGATAACTTTTTCAAACAAGGTGCAATACACAGTTAATGATTTGTTAGAAGAGTCTTTCACTGGCTAGTTAAAAAAAGAAGATGTTTCCTATGAAATGTTGTGAATTTAAATTGGGAAAATGTTGTTCCATTCAAAAGAGTATTCATGAAATGTAAAAGATTATTTTGTAAAAATGATCAGTGTCTTTACATAGATGAGTATCATTAACCATTAATAATAATATATAACTAAAGACAAACTGAGAAAATGTGTTATTTCAGAAGAGAGTATCAAACTAGGTGCCCTTCGTATGACTCAGTACCCATGAAGTAGCCCAAAATGGTTGGTGACCCCTGCTTTATATCAATCATTGGAATATTATTAATATAATGTGCATATATATGGTTGTCATGTGATCATGTTTTTTTTTAATTTGAGAAAATTGTCAATATTTTAAAAAGTGTGTAATTGTGCCTTCAGTCAACATGTTTGGACTCAATTCTTCAGCGACAGAAGTCACATCCCTGACTCACCTCAGCTTAAGAGTCGATCCCACACAGGTCATAGATCAGCGGAGCGTGTGTGTAGTAATGAGTAAGTGAGTGTAGGTGCGTGTGCTGTGCGAGTGAGCGAGCGAGAGTGATCACCACTGGCTTCAGGAACTGACACGGGAGCGTCTCGGGTGTGGAGAGCTGCCTTCAGCACTGTTGGACGAGGAGGAGCGTTTATTTTCAACATGGAGTATTACACGGTAACAATAAGAATATAAAGTCTTCTGAAGCACAACAAATACATTCAAGTATTTCACTCGGCGTCTATGAGATTAGCTTCCTTTATGAGGTGAGAGAGGAAGAGCTACTGTTGTTTGAGGAAGAGAGCAGCTCCCGTCTGGATCCAGTGCTCAGGGTGGGATCCACAGGGCAGACGCACATGTGTCACCACCTTCACCCTCTCAGAGCTGGTGTACACCGGCAGACACATGCTCTCCTCCGGGAGGGAGGCTGTGGCAGCAGACGTCTGGGGAAGAGAGGAAAAGTGTCTTAAATGTAGATGATTGACGTTTGAATCAGCCAATGGTTTTACTTCAAGCGTAGATGAAGCCATTATCATGTAAGATTAACAATAAATAAACACGTTAGTATTTTATTCGTTCATTTTCTTGCTTTCAGAGGTTGATTGAGACTTTGAAACTGGGAAATTGTGAATAGTTGTGTGTCTTTGTGTAACCTGCGACAGACTGCCGTCCTGTCCAGGGTGTTCCCCGCCTCTCGCCCGTAGAAAGCGGGATGGACCCCACACCCCCCACTATCCAACATAAGGGATTAAGCGATACATAAAATAAATAAATAAATATTTGATATGTATGAGTTAATGATTATAAAGTAAATATTTTTGTTCAGTGAAATACAATTATGAATAAGAACCGTTCTTCTCTCTGATTCCTTTCAACCTATAAATATCACGTTTGATTTGATTTGAAATGGTTTGATTATAGTTGAAAATTGTTTGATTATAGTTGAAAATTGTTTGATTATAGTTGAAAATTGTTTGATTACAGTTGATAATTGTTTGATTACAGTTGATAATTGTTTGATTATAGTTGAAAATTGTTGGATAACAGTTGAAAATTGTTTGTTTACTGTTGAAAATTGTTTGATTACAGTTGAAACTTGTTCGATTACAGTAGAAAATTGTTTGATAACAGTTTAAAATTGTTTGATTACAGTTGAAAATTGTTTGATTACAGTTAAAAAAATGTTTGAATAAGGTTTAAAATTGTTTGATAAAAGTTGTAAATTGTTTGATTACAGTCTAAATTTTTTTGATTACAGTTGAAAATTGTTTGATAAAAGTTGAAAATTGTTTGATAAAAGTTGAAAATTGTTCGAATACAGTTGAAAATAGTTTGATTACAATTGAAAATTGTTTAATTATAGTTTAAAATTGTTTGATTACAGTTGAAAATTGTTTGATTACAGTTGAAAATTGTTTGATTATAGTTGAAAATTGTTTGATTATAGTTGAAAATTGTTCGATTACAGTTGAAAATTGTTTGATTACAGTTGATAATTGTTTGATTATAGTTGAAAATTGTTGGATAACAGTTGAATATTGTTTGTTTACTGTTGAAAATTGTTTGATTACAGTTGAAACTTGTTCGATTACAGTAGAAAATTGTTTGATAACAGTTTAAAATTGTTTGATTACAGTTGAAAATTGTTTGATTACAGTTAAAAAATTGTTTGAATAAGGTTTAAAATTGTTTGATAAAAGTTGAAAATTGTTTGATTACAGTCTAAATTTTTTTGATTACAGTTGAAAATTGTTTGATAACAGTTGAAAATTGTTTGATAGAAGTTGAAAATTGTTTGATAAAAGTTGAAAATTGTTCGAATACAGTTGAAAATAGTTTGATTACAATTGAAAATTGTTTAATTTTAGTTTAAAATTGTTTGATTACAGTTGAAAATTGTTTTATTACAGTTAAAAAAATGTTTGAATAAGGTTTAAAATTGTTTGATAAAAGTTGAAAATTGTTTGATTACAGTTGAAAATTGTTTGATTACAGTCTAAATTTTTTTGATTACAGTTGAAAATTGTTTGATAACAGTTGAAAATTGTTTGATAAAAGTTGAAAATTGTTTGATAAAAGTTGAAAATTGTTCGAATACAGTTGAAAATAGTTTGATTACAATTGAAAATTGTTTAATTATAGTTTAAAATTGTTTGATTACAGTTGAAAATTGTTTGATTACAGTTAAAAAATTGTTTGAATAAGGTTTTATAATTGTTTGATAAAAGTTGAAAATTGTTTGATTACAGTCTAAATTTTTTTGATTACAGTTGTAAATTGTTTGATAACAGTTGAAAATTGTTTGATAAAAGTTGAAAATTGTTTGATAAAAGTTGAAAATTGTTTGATAACAGTTGAAAATTGTTTGTTAAAAGTTGAAAATTGTTCGAATACAGTTGAAAATAGTTTGATTACAATTGAAAATTGTTTAATTATAGTTTAAACTTCTTTGATTACAGTTGAAAATTGTTTGATTACAGTTGAAAATTGTTCGATAAAAGTTAAAAATTGTTCGAATACAGTTGAACATTGTTCGAAAATTGTTTCTTTGTTACAGTTGGTATTTGTTTGATTACAGTTAAAAATTGTTTGATTATAGTCACACTAACTTGTTGTATCCAGGCCATGGAGCACGTCGGGACTGCAGACACACTCGGGGAGTCGTGTAGGTTCTCACGAAGATGAACTCCGTCAAAGCCACAACCTTCCAGTTGGAGGCCTCCGACCTGATGGAGCGAGAGATGGTCGAAGGAAAGGAAGAAACAGGGAGAGACGAGAGATGTGAGGAAGCTGCAGGGGGATCAATAAGACAGCGTGATGGTGTGCGAGAGGAAACCAGGCCAGGACAGTCATTGTGAAGACAGCGTGATACAGTGTTGAAGCTTGAAAAAGACGCTCAATTCTGTCCAGTGACTCAGGGATTTTCCTCACAACACAAGAAAGGAAACTCTGGCTCACAGTCAGACGCACAAAGACCACGACTAAGTCACCATAATCTGGACCGGAGAGGAAGTCAGAGGAAAATATATTGTGTGAATGTGTGTGTGTGTTAGAGTATGTATTTTTGTGATTATGTGTGTGTGAGTATGTGTATATGAATGCGTTTGAGTGTGTGTATTTTTGTGTGTGAGTAGGTGTGTGTGTGTGTGTGTGTGTATGTTTGCGTGTGAGAGTGTGTGTGTGGGTCTGCATGTATCTGCATGTGATTGTGCGTATAATTTGAATGTGCATTTATGTGTGAGTGAATCTGTGTTGAAGTGTACTTGTTAGTGTGTCTGCATGTGAGTGTGTGTGTGCTTGTAAGTGTGTGTGCATTTGAGTGTGTGTAAATATAATATATATTTGTGTGTGTGTGCTCGTAAGTGTGTGTGTGTGAGTAGGTGTGTGTGCATGTGAGTAGGGGTGTGAGTGTTTGTGCATGTGTGAGTGTGCGTGAGTAAGTGTGTGTGTGTGTCCATTTGAGTATGCGTGAGTGCATGTGAGTGTGTGTGCGTGCGTGCGTGCATGCTAGTGTGTGTGCATATAAGTGTGTGTGTGAGCATATAAGTGTGTGTGTGTGCTTGTGAGTGTAGGTGCATTTGTATGTGTGTGCGCAAATACATTTGTGTGTGCTCGTAAGTGTGTGTGTGTGAGTAGGTGTGTGTGCATGTAAGTAGGGGTGTGAGTGTGTGTGCATGTGTGAGTGTGTGTGCATGTGATTAGGTGTGTGTGTCTGTGTATTCATGTTTGTGTGTGTGTGTGTGCATGTGTGTATGTGTGTGAGTGTCCATGTGACAACAATGGTTGTGTCTTTCTTCTTCTTCCTGCTCCTGGATTCTTCCTGCAGCTGCATCTACTACTTCTGCCTGTGCTGAGAGTTGAAAAGAGTTGCCAAGCTATTGAATCCCATTGTCAGTCTTCATTGAAACAACAGACAACAATTGGTGTTATCAGATCAGGAAATGAAGAAGAGAAGGCGGAGCAGGATAAAAGGAAAAAAAAACTTTGTCTGGTTCAATGAGTGCTCTCACAGGTTTGCACCTTTGATCTGCTGCACCTGCTTCATTTAGTCTCAGGAGGGGGCATCACTGACCCGCCCACTTCTAAACTACATCCATTCTTTTTACGACTCTAACTGGCAACATGTCGCCTTTAATCTCTCATGAGTTGACTTCTGATATTTTGTCGCGCTCTGGTGTCACACTCCTCTGGGTTCATCTCTGTTTTAAGTGATCTACAGAACGTTAAATCCGTCACCGTCTGATCACACACGACCCAAATTTGTCAGCGAATCACGAGACAGGCCTGGTTATTCCAACAGTACCTGAAGGCACCAGAAGAAGTAAGGATCCATACATGTGGAGAAAAGTGGAATAAAGCTCTTACAATGCAGATTTAAGTTCTAATTTGATGATGAAGACCTCTTTCCACACTGGAACCACACACTTCCAAACACTGCCGAACACACATCCACGAGAGAAACAAGTCACGAGTTCAAATCCTGTCACTTCATGCTGAGCTCGTGAATCATTTCTTCTGCTCATGGAGCTGCTGGAGCTAAACTGAGGTCAGACGTGACACTTCTCTGCTGTGACCTTCATCTTGTTGAAGCCAGTTTTAAAGACAGAACTGGCCTTTGATGGTTCAAAATCTCGCGTCAGTAGAAGAGCGTAATTAATCCCTGGTTTGTTGAACCAGCTGTCCAGGGTGAGAGCTGTTTCTTCAGGTGCTGAACTGTGGATGTTAAACCCAGAGATGTGGTTGTTTTATCTATAAAACATGTTTTTTTCTCTGTAGTCATGGACAGCTTAGGAATATAGATACCGTCAGATACAGATACGTCTATATCGGCATCCGGCGCCTTAACCTGGAGTTTAGCTCATATATGCAACAGTTCAGCTGATAAATGGACGAGTAGGTCGAGATTGTTTCGGCCCCAGGGCCTTCAGTCATACCAGATAAAACTGTCTCCACTAGGTTAAGGCATAAAATATACAACATTTTAAGTGTAAAAAAAAACGTTTTAAAAACATCAGACGGGTGCTGTGTCTTAAATCGCACCCTTCTCTAAGTGCGATGCTTTACAGTGCACTGTAAGACAGTGCACTTACTTGCGTAAATTTAGACAGGGTAGTACTGTCACAAATCGAACATTGACACTACTTCTTAATGGTGATTGCAACCATATCGCAGACACTTCACAGCTTTTTTCGCCAATTGAAACAAATTATTAAGTTATGTTTCATCGCTCGCTGCCGCCGCCATTGGGAAAGTAGTGTCGTTTCCAAGATGGCGGACTCAATCCTCTGCCTGATTAAGTGCTCCAATTGAGTAAGCATAGCGCACTACATTTTCGCATACTGCTCTGTGTCAAAGTGCACGATGTGGGACACACCACAGAATATTATGACAAGATTCCATTAGGCAAACAAAACCACTAAAAAGTGAAGCTGCTATGTGTCGAAGCTAATAAACACCAAACATGTTTTTCTGGGAGTAGGTTCTAAAGGTTGTGTCGAACTGGTTGAAAATATAAGAGCTTTTATTTTGAAGTTCTGAATGAGATATCTGTTATAATGAAGTCATTGTTCAATTTTAGACAAAAGATTTTAAGTGATGAATGTGAAGCTTCTACTACGACTCTAGTCACTTATATTCACCTTGACTTGCAGTTTGGCCTCTGGGATGGGACTTCTCCATGATGAAGCAAACACCAAACTATCCATGGAACATCCCATAGACCTTGAACACATCATAAAAGAATGTAAATGACAAAAATTGACACTTTGAGTTGCAACACTCACCTGGCAGTCTCCTGTCTCAAGGCGTTGAGGAACGTATCCGGATGGAAGAGTTCGGAAAGATCCAGAGTATCCGACAGAAGCGACTGTTTCTCTGCACGAACCACCCAACTCTAAGACATGGAAACAAGGAGGGATGATGAATACTTCCTGTTCCAGTCTTCTGGTTTGACCAGGAAACTGTCTCAGTCGAGAAAATAATTTGAAATGTTTAATAATTCATAGTATTTTCTTTCTAATATTTATACTAGTTCAGCAGTGAGCAATAACATGAGCGTGTGGTACTGTGAATAGTTCACTGTAATGATGGTTTCATTTTAAACAGTCATGACTCAAAGAACGGAACTTTTTCATTTGTTTTAACGATGCACTTAACTACTGCTTGGGCGACCCGCCCGGGAACCATCAAACCAATTCACAGTAGTGGGTCAGAAGTTTTTTTTTTGATTATGGCTCAAATACTGGGAACTTATCAGGACAAGAAAAATTGAAAAACATTCTGACTTCGGTGACAGGGCTTCTGTTTTCACGACCATTGACACTTTCGCCATTACACAGTTTTTACAATGAAATTAAATCTTATATGGTGGGGCTTTAAAGTAAGGCAGTGGGCGTCTAATAAAGGCTACTGAAGAACATAAACATGCCTGTTTAGCGTATTCTCTAGATGTCAAAAGATAACATTGTTTCGTTGGCAAATGATATGAAAAACAACCTTTGCTAAAGCACAAAACCAACAGCTTAACTATCTGTAATGCTGGACATAGTAACGCACTTTTCGGAGTATAAACCGCTCCTTTTTACCCCACGCACATTTATAGACTTCTCTTGACCAGGGGCCACCAGGGGCCACTCTAGCAGTAAACGCATAAGTGTGGGAGACGTGGGGAAAGATTATGCACTGAAGGAGACACTTGTTTTGATTTCGATTTCTTGCAAAAAGGTTCACCAACACCAAGAGGTTTGGAAATGCTGGACAACTGCGGGATGCAGAGGACGGATCAATGGTGAATGTGCTTCGGAATCTGTTTAAAATGTATTCTGCAAGATTAGAACAACAACGAAAAACTACTGTATAGTGTCTTTCTGTCTTAATCTCTCATGTTTAAACTAAACATGCACTGTAGGCTTGATATGTGGCGCAAAACATGTAGTATGGAGAAGACGGCGTGTTCAAGAAGGCTTTTAAGACCGTAAGTCTTCACTAAGCATTCTTTATTGTGGGATATTACACAGAAATAGACAAATTATTGGGAGGGAGAAATCCTACAAGCCATGGGCCGCTGTGAGCAGGTGCACAGCAGTAATGCTTCATTCATAAAGTGCATTGATTAAGAAAGTCCTTTAAAAATAGATGGAACTACGTCACTACTGCTTATTGTAACAATGAAAACCTGCGGCTTTTTAGTCCGGAAATTACGGTAGTTTTTTCTTTTACCTGATTTAAGTTTACTTATCCTGATCATGCTTAACTTTGATCATCTGTAGCTAACACACAGAAATGTATTTATGGAGCAAAAAAAAGAAGGAATTCAGTAGTGTGTTATTAGAGAAAAATAATAATTTATTCAAAATATATTCCTTTCAAAATGTACTGTGGCAAAGTTCCAGCCGTCTTCTGCAAGCAGCTGGACACTTCCGTCTGAATCACCATAGAAACTGGTTAATATGAAGGTCAGCTGAGACATTACTAACAGGCAGAATGAAGAAGTTCTGATACAAAAAAATTGAAAAATATGTTACAATATTATTACAAGCTATCTCTCTGTCGTTTTGCGAAGATTAGACACACAGGTGGACGGACCGACCTGTATTAATCTTTTGGGAAGGAAAATTTGAATCTGAATAGCAGCACAGCAGCCAACAGAAGACCAGAGACAGATGTGTTGTGGCAGTCGTGGCCCCTAAGATGAATTATTTGGCCTTCCATTCAATTTCTTCATGAGATTGAGTAGTGGCTTCATCTTTGTACAACATCAGATCTTAAAGTTAATTTAATCTCATGAATTATATAGATATGAAGTTAAAATGTAACTTTGAAAATATACAAAAATACACACAACATTAAAGAGCAAAATACAAATCAAATAAGGATCAAAGACCTTTAGAAAAAAAACTGCTAAAAAAAAAAGAAAAACGACTCAGTCTCCACAAGACTAGACCTATCTTGGCCCCCAAGCAAGTTTGAGACCCTGGCGCTACAACTTAATGGCACTAGGGATGAAGGAGTTCTTGAGTCCGTCTGTTGTATGTAGGATCTTACTATCATGCATTCAAATAAGAGCATGAAATCATTAAATGAGTGAATGAATGAAGTACCAAGTTTGTCTCAATGCATGGTAAAAGCACCACTAAAGTGGACGTGCATATCTGTTACATCTGTCAACATTAGCAGCATCTCCCGCCTGCTCCACCTTTATTAGACTGATCAGCCATCAGGACACAGACATAACAGAGAAATCACTCAGCGCTGACGAGCAAAAAATAGAAAGTAAAGGATGAAGCTGCTTCCTGAGAGACACAATGGACGCAGATAAGAGTGCAGAGCAGAGGGATGGAAGACTGAACTCAAAAACAAAAAAAGTCCAGCTGATAAGAAGTTGAATTGTATACATATTTGGGAAGATTAGACGAAAATATTTCTCATCATCCGTGACATGTTTTTGTGAGAAGAGCGCCCGACCGCAGACAAGATACATGAACAATATACAGATGAACAAGGAAAATAAACAATGTTGTGATAGCTTAATATACTTCATCATGTAAGAAAACCAAACAGGGATTTTCAGCCAGATATTTTACTGCTTGGCACCAGCTTCGGGCCGACACTTCCCAGAACTCTTTTGTTTTTATATACACTCCCCTTTATTTATGACACTTTTAAAGACATTGCAAGCTTTTTGTTTTTCGCCCCTGTTTCCATCAACAAAGTGGCCGGTTCACCCATATGTTCAACTATAAATATCAAGGGTGTGAAATTGTTCCTTTCTTGAGTATATGAAGTGGAAAATATTTTAATTTGACGCAGCCCTGAAGCTTGAACATAAATCTGTGACAATACTTTCCTCATTAGGATATGAATGCATGATGGATTTAAACGGATCCTCAATCATTAAACTAATGCTGATTAGAAAACTCTCCTTAAGTCTTCTCAGGCTTCATTATCGGGGGGTGGGGGGGAGACCACTGGGAATTCTCAGGGCCATCGGGACTCTTTATGAGGTTGTCGGCAAGTGGGCCCTACTAGCAATTATACTGCAGGCGTTTCATAACAGGACTCAAAGGAGAGTCAGTTTTGTTGCCGAAAAAGACTCGCGAGCGTTCGAGGAAAGGCTTTTATAACTGTGTGTACAGAGTTACTCACCTGTGTGGCCACTGCTCGAGTTACAACAGATCTCAGGTACTGCATCGGCTCCTCGGGTCCTTCCCACTTACTCTGCCACGTCAATGGACACTGAGCAGGAGAGACAAAAGTGCAACTGATAAGAATTGAGAAAAAGTGTAGTGATGGTCTAATGAAGCTTCATGAAGCAGTGTCATGTGGTTTAGAGGCCAGTAGGTGGAGCCATCAGTTTAAAAATGATATTTCATTAGAACAGTTGTTCAAAGCAAAGGAAAGTAGTGCAGACATCCATCTAGTGGACTCTGAAAATAATGACACTGCTTCATGGAGCTTCATAAGACCAATCAATAAAATAAAATAAAAATAGTAATGGATAAAAAAGTTGTGGATTAAATCCAAATTACTTTTCCTGTGTCGTCATGTCAGTGAATTTACAACAGTAGGTTCACCTCTTCACTTCAAACTTCTGTTTACGATTCCGGCTAGTGCTGGAGTGTTTTTCTTATTTTCTAAAATGTTTATTTTACTACATAAATCATCGTGAGCAGTGAAATGAAGATTAATTTACTAAGAAGGAACACACTGTGTCCCTCCGCTTATTATTTATTCTTACAAGCTGCATTGAGTGCACATTAATCAGAAGAAACATCACTGTTAATGCTTTGATTTAATGTTAAATAAATGCCCAAAAACGTTTCACAGCTCAGATTCTTAATAAAAATATACTTCTCTGACGCTTCTTGAGCGTAAGTCGAGTCAAAGAAAACAATGTCAAAAGAAAAGATTGAAGCTCACAGCTGTCCAAGATTCCATATTCAATTGTCTTTTTTGTCATTATACGGCATGGTGAAATCCCTGATAATGAAATTGTGTTGGGACCCTGGCATATAAATAGTACAAAAAACACAATAAAAGAGGAAGCAAAAGAAAATGGCTGCAGTCGGCATTGTTCTTTTGATTTGTGAAACGATCTGTGTAGTCCACATGTTCCAACTCGTACACGCTGCAGGTGCAACGGCTACTAATCTGACAACGCTGGCCCAAAACTTTCTCACTTTTGGAAGCCAATATCAAAAGTTGCCACTTTCAGTTTCAGCATCTGTGGCACACGAAAGGTTGTCAGTAAGAAGATAGAGTCTGAATCTGCGCCATCTAAATTCTTAGAGTAGCTGGTAAAATATGTAGAACAGTGGAAGGGAATCACTGATCTATTGGAAGGCATTGAGCCAAGTGCCTCTTTTGAGAGCTGGTTAAACTCTATCAGGTTCCTGTGTTCGGCCATCATAGTCGACACCTCATAGGAATACATTAACGCGAGGAAAACAAAGACTCTTCTTTTGTACAAGTAACAAAAGCACTTCACAGTCCTCCTAATAGAGTTCACGGCTCTATGCATGAGGCCAAGCCGCCAATTAAGTTGGTAAAATACACCCCAGAGGATATTTCAACAATTCCCAGGTTATTGTAAGATGTAACCTTAGACGGTTTGCCTTCGTTCAACTGATTCAATTTTCCTTGCTCTGAAGACCCAGTTACCATGGAAACAAGACTCCATTTATTGACGAATCAACATCTCTTCTCGGACACAACGGACTGAAAAGTGGTCTGTGTTGGTTGGTTTGTAAGGGGTCACTTCCTACTGAGTGAAGTAAGGAGGGGAGGTACGTGGATGGGTGGGATGGGAAACACAGCATAAGTAAAAGGGATGATTCAATTCAATGCGATTTTAAATGTCAATGTGTGTTGACGCAAGACACTTTACAGGTTAAACTGCACTTCATAAGAGAAGAAAAAACAGGTCTGAGACAATCCCAATGAAAGTGGCGAGGAAAAGAAATGCGGCCTAATATTTGTCCTGGGTCTATCTTGTTGTAATTTCACTTATTTTGACCTCTTAACAGCTTTCAACAAACAAGAAAATGTACAGTAAATAAACTATTCAAATGTCTTGCACTTTCTGGGCCTTTGCATGTTGTTGTGGGAAGATTTCTTCATTCCTAAAGCATTACAGCTGGCACAGGATTCCTTGAAAAAGCAATTATAATTAGTATTATTCTTTCGACTGATTTAACAGGCAGCTGCGATGAATTTTGTTTTGCAGCTCTGCTTGCCACTCTCCTCTGTTGCTTGGGGAGTTTCCAAGTATCCAATTATTTTTTACTGCATAGCTGAGGGGACAGGCAATGAAGTAGCTGTGTCTGTCACACTTTCATAATGTTACAACCCCTTTTGGTGCATTTCAGATGAATTAATCAAAGGTTGCTTCTGCTTCTTATCTCTCAGTTGACGGCGTGCTTATTTCCGAACTCACACCCCGGATCCTTTGATCGTAGCGTTGACACCGCATCACCCAAAGTGGAGGAGTTCAAGTATTTCAGGGGAAGAACGGTACGTGAGATCAACAGGTGCAATATGTGATGGTAAAAAGAGAGCTAAGCCAAAAGGCAAAAGCTAGTAGTGTACCATGGTCACACACAGTGGGTATTTAAGGGTGTATGGATACTCCTTTAGTGATAGCGTGTGAAGCATGGTCATCCGGGATAGTTTAGGATAGTGCTGCTGCTTGGATCATAATCTCTAAAGCAAGACGCATCAGTGTACATCAATGTACAATCTCAAGATTAGATGATGTATTTGGGACGGATATGGCCCAAATAATGGGCAGAAATTAAAGGAGTTGAAGAGGAGAGTGCAGGCAGGGTGGACTGGGTGGGACTTTAAAAGACAGAAGTTAGACCTGGCCCAGTGTATGGTATAAAAACAGACACTGACTCTATAAAACAAATTTTATAGAGTCAAGAGTTGAGGATATTCAAGGTTTTATTGAGATGAAAAATCTGAAATATCATAAGGACAGATCACTTTGAGATAATAAGGAGACAAAGTTGTTTTTTGGATGTGGAAAATAAAGATATGAAGATGATTGATCTAACTAAGAAGGAGGAAGAGGATAGGCTAAGGCGGGGGACCCTATTAGAAGTGGAAACCTATGAGGGTAACGGTGAAAAAGAAAAAGGAAATATGTAGTTTAAAAACTATGAGATATTTTCCAATCCCTCGCTGTACCATAAGATAAATCATTTGCCAAGTTAAAAGTAAATTTTTGTTAATGATTTTACAGTATGTGATTTACAAATAGTCAAAATGTAGTCATTAAAAGTAAATATCAACGTGAAGACGAGACAACATTGTAAACACCAGATTTTTAAAAAGTCCCATTTCCAGCAAGTGAAGGAAGGTATTGCCTTAAAACCTCAACCTTAACATGAAACTGATGTGACTTCTCTCTTCTTACCTCCTGATTGAGCAAGGCTGAGGCCAGTTTCTGGACTTCAGGGGTCAGCAGTTGAGTCCCTCTGATGACTTTGCTAAGAGCAGCAAGAGATTGATGGATACCCTGCAACAACAATTGCAATCGAGCTTACCCGCTGTGTCACAAGCTACATGGAGTGTCATTACACATAACAGCCTTTGATTGCTCTGAACTGGTTCTGTGCGATTGAAACGGTTAGTAATCATTGACAACTATCAGTCACATTGACTGAGTCCAACATATATACATTCATTTTAGAGCATTTCTATTTTATTTCAACACTTTTAATCCATTGAATAATTAAACAGGAAATATTTATATTAGTTTACGAATCGTCATCACACTCACCTGGACAAGTCGAACAGCATTGAACTGCTCCAGAGCAATGAAAGAGAGCACTGGTGACCCTTGACCTTCTGCAGGAGGGACTACCTTTTGGTGGATTAGATTTGAACCCTTGTAGAAATAAACAGAATATTAATTAAAGAGGGTGAAGATCTACCCTTTTAACATATTTTTTGTTTATTTTCTAATATAGTTTTACTATTCAGGCCCAAAATCTAGTAACTTTATAGCCGACAGAAAACATTTATCATTTGTTCTCTTGTTTTATGCCAAAACCCAAAGACGAAAATGTAGCTCAAGCATTATCAAAAAAAGAAACAAACAATACATGTATTTATCCTTAAAATATATAACTTGATATTTCCAGTGACAGGACATTTGGAATAATATAACAAGATTAAGTGAAATGCTAAAGGTTGGCCAATGTTAAAGCAGCTATTAGATGAAGCATTTGAAACATCCTAAAATGTTATTTTGATAAAAAGACAACAGTAGACATTTCTCTTGTGATTGAATGACAGCAATGGATGAACTGCATCATAAAATAAATAATATAAAGCCTTAAATAGAGGTGAAATTATTCAATTAAAGTTAAATCGATCTTTAAATAATATTATAAAGGTGTGAAACATTATGTACTTAAATAAGTCAACTAGCTTTAGTAATTGACTTAACACTAAATTGAAGTAAGTATTGAGATGCATAACACACTAATGATTATAACGTTTAATTATGTTTCATAAAGGAGGACCCAAAAGAAAGAATAAATACCTGGTTGAGCTTCTTCCACAAGTTCAGGATAGGGGAAAGTCCATTCGACCACAGCTCCCGGTCGAACTTGGACCCGGTTGCTACGGAGCGACTCATCACACGGAGTTGAGAAATTACCTGCAAATCAATTTGAAATTCAACTATAAATCCAAGTAAAAAGCATCTAGGAATCATGCTGAAAACAGGTACAAATCTGTATGAAAATAAATATAAATCAAAGAGAAAATGAACGATAAAATCCACATGATAATAAACTATAAATCCCCATAAAAGTGAGCTATAAATCAAGATGAAAATGAACCATAACTCAGTGTTAAAATGAACTACAAATCAAAGTTAAAATGGCCTATAAATCAGGGCAAAATGAACTATAACTCAAGGTAAAAATGAACTATAAATCATGGTGAACTCCCTATGAGCAGGTGGATCGCACAGCAGTAGAACATGCATTTCCGTTGAGAGACAGAACGTCACAAAAATAAACCTTTTTTCGTTGATAATGCTCCTCAAAGTAGAAACACAAACACCTTGCACAACTAATTAAGAATGTTTAGCTCCAGGCTTAGAGGACAGAGCAGTGCTTTCATCTAGACTCAGGAAGTGTGGTTGCAAAGGGTCTGTGCGTGTTTATGTGT
This sequence comes from Callionymus lyra, assembly GCF_982586985.1. NCBI lineage: Eukaryota > Metazoa > Chordata > Actinopteri > Syngnathiformes > Callionymidae > Callionymus > Callionymus lyra. The sequence continues at coordinate 25,664,454 of NC_141824.1, forward strand.
GTGCGTGTGTAGGATATGTATGTGTATGTATTGCTGAGCAGGCAGAGTGGCTGATAAATGGCTTCTATTTTGTCCAAGAGAACTCTTTACTTTCCACTTTTTTATCTTCTCTGCTCAGAAGGTAAACTATGCATGTGCTTTTCTCATATATGTGTGGGAGAGAGAGAAGAGAGAGTAAAAAAAAAAGGATGGATAAGGGATAAAAAAACGTTTATCATGCGGATTTTGGGTTGAAAAAATATGTTGCATGTGTTTATCACCTTTTTCTTTTATTTTTATATTACACCAGGAGGTCGAGATTAACTACAACACTTGTCTTAAAGCTCAACAAGGTTGCTTTTGAGTCACAGTTGGATTGTTAGAAATCTTCCAAATCCTCACTTGGAACGGCAACAGCACATTCCAGTCCGTTTAAGCATTAATACAAGAATAATTTCTGTTCTTACATGTTATGAAGAGCAGCTTTGTCAGGTCAAGATGAAAAGATCAAGATAGACTTTTAGAACATTCTTTTGATCCATTCAATCTAAGAAGCAAAAGGCCTTGCACAGAACAACTTTGTGAAGATGTAAGAGACTCAGTTTGATTGTCGGTGATGACCTCGGCACTGCTATCAAGAGAATATAGGGCGCGCAACAAGCGCAGCGGAGTGACACAGACGGATGACGCTTCGAGGGAAAACTCACACGAGGATCAAACTGGAATTTGAACTACATTTCCATCTTGTGCATCGACTTCAAGAAGGAATTTTCAGGTCTTACAAAGCAAACTTGGTATCGATTTATACTTCAGATATAAGCTTTGAAAACCCATCTAACAAATTGTTAATCTTCTTTGCTGGAAAGAAAACCAACATAAGCAGATAAAGAGTTTCTATAGATCAAACAATAATCAGATTGTTTATACTTTGAAGACGAAATATGGACTTTTTATCTCTCATTAACAGACAGTTTTTGTATCAGACTGATGTACGATGAATAGATGTGGAGGTGAGATGGTAGAATAAAATTTTCGATTGATGGAACAGCTACTCTTGTTGTGCTGGTGAGTAAACCAGACGTGGGCCAAAGTGCAGCCAGGGGGCCATATGTGGTTCATTGGACTGTATTTATGCGGCCCTCAGATTAAACCTGATCAGAACGATCATGTAAAAATGTTTGTAACGCCTAATAATAGATTGTGTTTTTATGTATTTTAAATGATTGCTATAACTCTTAATATAATGTTATCTAGTTTTTTGTTTTAGGGCTCCTTCCTATTTTTTTGAGTATTTCTTGGACACAAAACATTTGAGTGAATGTCTCGTTGGTTTGTTTTATTTACCAGTTTTATTCATAAATTGTATTTTTTCTTCTCCTTTTTTAATTTTTTTTCTGCATATTTTGGCTCTTCACTCATTTCTTCTTGTTTGACAACCCTTGGAGATTAAAATGCGACTAACCCCTTAAGTCATGATATGATGAAATATTAATATAAATTAATGAGTTAAGAAAACACACAAGTGCATGGTTCTGCTGACAAACAAATGTTAATTATACTGAGAATCATGAAAAGCTTCACTTATTAACTCTTTAAGGTTCAAGGTTCAGGGTTTTTACTTGTAATTAATGCTTAAACAGGCAGTCAAGAGACATTGGAACTCTTATGCGGGTTCTACGAGTCAGTTTTAGAAAACAAAAAACACAAACTTAAGTATAAATATAGAGCTCAATCTTTACAGAATATAAAAATATAAAAATGTTAAAATATACCGATACAAGTATACATATAATATATACAGCATCTTTATATGTATTTGTATAAGAGAAAGAGCGAGAGAGAGAATTGCAGTATTGCGCATTTATCAGGGAGAGGAAGTGAAATTGCACAGAATATTGCACATGGTTTAAGTGAGGTAGTGTCTGGTTACTTTACAGAGAGTTCAGTGGTTTGATTTTCCATCATTCTGATTAAGCAGATTTGAATTAAAAGACAAACAGATTTATGGATTTGAATAACGTTTGTGTGTGTGTAGGTGTGTAGGTGTGTAGGTGTGCACCTGGGAACTGATGATTCTCTGGGAAGACCTCTCAATGTTGGCAGGCAGACCAAAGAACGCTGGCCTGTCATCCTCTGGGAGATTCTCGATTACACTGCGGTAGTCCTGGAGGACACACATGTTTACAGGTCACACACAGATGCAACAGCGTGTTCCATGAAAGGAGTCCAGAGGATGCCAAATACAATAAAAAATGTTTTCCATCGGCATCATGTTGATGCACATTCGATCCTGATCCTTTTTATCATCATGTCCTCCATCTCCAACCTTTTTGAATCGTCCTCTATGACATTTAAAAATAAAACCAAAGCACATTGAATCATGCACTTCTGCGCTAGTCACTCTTCACTTTTAATCTTGCAGGTTAACTTCTCTTTCCTTTAATTTAAAAATAAATAGCACAAGTTTCTTTTAACTTCATTGACTTTATTTCAAGGTCTCACTCACTCGCTCCCTCTATATCTCCATATATATAAATATTCATAATGAGTTACGGCTGTTCGACCTACTGTTATTGAGCAAGACTGAGGCAGATTGATCTGCGGTGGAAAAATGTTTGTTGCTTTGCTCTTCCTGAATCCGCCCGACACGGACGATGACAGTAAGTGGGCAGAGAAGAATTGCTCGAGGTAGGAGCGCAGGATGCGGAGGTCAGAGGGGTTGTCCATGCGTCCACCATAAATGGCATTTTCCAACAGTCCGTGGACGAACTCCCACTGAAAAGGTTTCCCACCTGAAAGAAATCGACACGGATCTTTACATTTTGAGGTCCATCCATGCACCAGAGCATAAATTCAAGAAATGATTGATCACTGTCGGCATATATTGAAGTGTGACGGGGCAAAAAAACAAAGCTGATGAGTTCGATGAGTAGTGTTGGTGTTATGAAAGATTACCTTCAAATAGCCTGTCAATGATCTCAAAGCCAGCGCGAAGGTCCGACAGAGAAAACTCGTAAAATTTAGTCCATCCCTACAAAAACAAAAAACAAATCCTCTTTCATTCTTAGTCACTTTTTTTGTTGTATTTTTCTTTTTAAGTTTACCCACTCAAGCATAGGGAATTGATACAAACTCTCAAATGCAAGCTGAAAGCAAACCCAGAACCCTCTTGCTATGATGAGATCTAGATAACCACTAAGTCAAAGTGAACATTTCATTCTTTATTTTGCTGTTATTCTTTTTGTTTTTCATGTAGTCTGAGTGGAAATGTGATTATTACAGACTGTGACAAAAGTAGAAAGAAGCAGCGATAAGTTGATTACTGAGCTCCTAACCTGTCACTGCAAAAGTCTGCTTGAGGAATTCCTTCCATATACTGTAATTCTTAACTTCCCTTATATTATAATATAAAACGGTGAGACTTTTATGTATCCCTTTCACTCCTCCCAAGTTTATTTAGAGTTTTATAGACGTAAATATGTTATATTTGAATATCTTGCAGATATTTACATGACCGTAACTAAAGTTTAAAATGTAAAAACAATGTTTTAATCGCAGTGATGGTTCAGGAGTTATTAAAGGAAGAAGCCAGTAAAACTACATAGACATGTGGAGGTGGAACTTGTCTATGTTTAGGTCAAACTAAAATAGCCAAAGTTGTTAAGCCGTGTAAATCAAACAAAATGTTTATTTACCAAGCTAGTATGAGTCGGCGTGTGTTGTTTTTTATTAACAAAATAATTAAATTAAATTAAACTCAAGCTCCCTTACTTTAACATTATCTTGACTTTATTTATTATTATTGAATCCCTTTGTATAATTTCTGACATTGATGAGCAATATTCCGTAGCTTTTATTAAACACTAGCATCAATATAGGTCAGAATATGAACAAAAAGATCTACATTTGAGCCAACTATCTGCCGTTATACATTTACTTGACAGACAAATTAGTTTGATGCATGTGTTTTATGCTGTCCTAATGCTCAAGGCTACAGTTTTACGGGCGAAATCTTCTTTTTTTTCAGACTACAGATGGTGCTTAAACGTTTGACACAGAAAAAAAACAATCGATGAATTACAGGAACTTAAAATCTGCATGTAAAACCGAGCAGGATACAGGATCAAGAGAAGGTCTTCAGTTATCTTGCCTTAACATCTTCTCTCAAGGCACCAAATTACAAAACAGCCAGAACCTGGGACACCATAAACACAATAGATGGAGCTCAGTATATCTTCTTCCTGAGATTAATCTTCTGCTCTGTGACCGAGAACACTGAGAATAATGGTGCAGTAATTGGACACAGTCCTAAAACAAGAGCCGGGTGTAACAGCTGTGTAAGACAAATCTAATAAGGCATCGGAATTCACAACAAACAACCTTTTAATATGATTCTTTTTTTTTACGCTCACAATGTCTGCTCGGTAGCATCGGCTGACACATGATGTAAGAGGAGCTGGAAATTGTGTTTGTGTGTGTTGAACAGCAGAAGATCTGCTGCAGGCAGTAAAGAGCTCCCACATTTGCAATGCTGATCAATAGGAATAAAGAAAAAGGTCTGCTTTTATGAATGTCACTTTCTTACTCTGCGCACTAATATAGACCGAGTGTTGCTCTTGTCGTCAATTAACGTCAGATGAAGTTGAATTTAATGTGATTGTGCAGGAGAAAGTCCTGCCAATATGGATCATGAGAACACACCTTTGAAAAAAAAAGTTTTTTAATTGGAAGTATTGGCGACATATTTTCAATATTCTTAGCTCTATCGACGAAATGCTAACCCCAGAAGATCAACTAGCTTTTCCTAAGTTTAGGTTGGAATTGAAGTGGATCAAGTTTTATTCATAAAGAAACCTCCCACCTTTGTGAAATCTCTTTTTAAGGCACATTTTACAGCCTTGAAGCTTACAGCTTTTAGAACTTTTTAAAAATATACAGGTATATATAATGTTTTTAAATTACATCTATGCAGTTTTAATCTAAACATCTGTGACCTCGCAATAACAACAACAACAATAATAATTATAGTTATAATTACTGATGGGCTGATAAAGCTTCATGAAACAGTGCCATGTTGTTTAGAGGTCAGTAGGTGGCGCCATCAGTTTTAAAATGATTGGATGTTTCATCAGAAAAGCTAGATAGAGAGATAGATAGCTGTACCCCGATGACCCTGCCAAAATTGAAAATAGTGCAGAGACATCCATTTAGTGGGCTCTGAAAATAATGACATTGCTTGATGAAGATTCATCAGACCATCACTAGAATAATACATCAATACTAATAATTAAAATTTGACTGGTTTCATGAATGAATTATAAAAGCCAATATGAATAACAAGTTGTTATCGAAATTGTTGAAATTTTCATTTCCAGAAGAAAATGAAGAGTGAATGCTGAATCGGCTGAATCTGTAAACTGAAATGCTTGAAATGATTAGCATTCAAAGTAAAATGTGTGGAAAAGGTTGAAACGATGGCATACAGAAGTAAGACTGATGTGAAAATGTTGAAATAAAGTGAAAAAAGGTTGAGAAGAAGAACAATTCGGAAAAGGAGGAAGAAGAAAAAAGTAGAATTTCTAGTAGAAGTAGAAGAAACACTATTAGTGGGAGTAGAAGTAGTAGAATTAGTAGTAGAAGTAGTAGAGTTATTAGTAGAGTTATTAGTAGAAGTAGAAGAAGTAGAAGTAGTAGAATACTTAGTAGTATAAATAGAAGAAGTCGTATAATTATTAGTAGAAGTAGAAGAAGTACCGGTAGTAGTAGAAGTTGTAGTGGGAGTAGAAGAAGTAGTAGAATTAGTAGTAGAAGTAGTAGAGTTATTAGTGGAAGTAGTAGTAGAAGTAGAAGAAGTAGAAGTAGTAGAATACTTAGTAGTATAAATAGAAGAAGTCGTATAATTATTAGTAGAAGTAGAAGAAGTACCGGTAGTAGTAGAAGTTGTATTGGGAGTAGAAGAAGTAGTAGAATTAGTAGTAGAAATAGTAGAATTAGTAGTAGAAGTAGTAGTGCCTAGAAGAATTAATAGGTGTTTTAGATGCGAGTAGATGAATGTAACTGATGGTCAAAGTGGAAGGAGTTGAACATTTTTCCCATTCAAGTGAATGGTGAAAACAAAGGGTAGAAAAAGAGGAATAGAAGAAAGAGTTGAAGAGATAAAGGAAAGCTAGAACACAGCCCCCATTTCGGGAACAAGCCGAATTGATAACAATTTGAATGGGAGGAGGAGATACGGTACAGAATTTAGGTCAGAAGAGCAAAAGTGGATCTCAATTGTGTACCTGCCTTCAGCATTCACACGATTAACATTTTTTACTATTGCAGTTTTAATTAAAAGAAGGATTGAAAAAAAACAACTTATATTCTATTTTCTCATCAATACTATATGAACAGGATGGGATCAATTGTTGTTTTCAGAGAATAAAATGGTTTATAGATATTCTTTCTGAAGCAATAATTAAATTCCTTGATGAGACTTTTACACGACTGTTCTTCCTGCCGCTCATACCTGAGGTATGTAATTGCGTCTCTCCTGACAGACAGCATGGAACCAGGCCAAGCAGAAGAGCGACTGGGATCTCGTCACAAAACCTCCTACACAAATGAAACAACACATATTTAGCGGGGGGGAAAAAAGAAAAAGAAAGCACGGGGGACGTGTAAATAAAAATGAAGAGACAAGACCTTTGCTGATCTGCTCCGGGCTCCACGACTCGTACGTCCTCAGCAAGTTCTTCTTCAACCCTGGTGGGGCCTTGAGAGGGAAATTGATTGAAGAGCAGATTCCGTCAGACAGGGAAAGGTTGACGGAGAGATTAAAGGAATGCAGCAGACAACAAAGGTTAAATGTTCCGTCGTAAAAAAGAGGGTCAACATATTAAAAAAGAGAAGAAAACAGTAAAACTCTAGAGAGACTACGTCTCTCAGCTGGTGCGGGAACACATCGGGTTCCCCCAGGGAAGAGCAAGACGATGGAGCAGACGAGAGGAAAGTCTGGACTTCCCCGGTGAAGCTGCTGCCTCCGCGACCTGACCCAGGATAAGCCGACGAAGGCAACATATTTCTTACGTGTTCTGAGATTAAGACTTTTATTGATAGCTTGGGACATTGGAATAAACAGAATTGATGCGATATCAATCAACATATGAACACATTCAGCGCGGCGGAAGAAGTACATTCAATAGACCATAAGTGTGTCACTGTGTCTGTGTAGAAGAGGAAGACCGACGGAGAAGGAGAGTGTCACAGAGGGGCTGTTTGTGCTGCATGCTTGGCTGCCGGAGCAGCGACCCCCTCGAGCACGACTCCCTGCAGTAACATGGAGCACTAAAGCATGCATGGCTAACATGGAGGCTGCATGCCTCTGCAGATGCACAGCTGTAATATGAATGTATTTATATGTAGCCCGAGGACAGAAATCACATGTTCATTCATGTACATGACATTTCAGAGGCAGAGCCCCATCTCTACATGACGGCTATGGGCTATGTTGGTCAGTATGTGAGCCAGAGCTCCGGCACCTTTTATCTTCATGTATGTTATAACATGTTGAGAGTTATTACTTTGGATGTTTGGAGGCGGAGCAGCTGTTTTCTCCACGCTTTGATCAACATTTTCATTGTCTCTCTATGTGTGTGTGTGGGTGTGTGTGTGTGTGTGTGTGTGTGTAGGTGTGGTATCTATTGTATATGTATGTGCATGTGTGTATCTATTTATGCATCCATTTATATTTCTGTGCGTGAATGTGTATGTGTGTGTGTGAAGGTGTGGTATCTATTGTGTATGTATGTGCATGTGTGTATCTATGTATGCATCTATTTATATTTCTGTGTATGTGTGTGTGTGTAGATGTGGTACCTATTGTGTATGTATGTGCATGTGTGTATCTATGTATGCATCTATTTATATTTCTGTGCGTGAATGTGTATGTGTGTGTGTGTAGGTGTGGTATCTGTTGTGTATGTATGTGCATGTGTGTATCTATGTATGCATCTATTTATAGTTCTGTGTGTGAGTGTGTATGTGTGTGTGTGTAGGTGTGGTATCTATTGTGTATGTATGTGCATGTGTGTATCTATTTATGCATCTATTTATATTTCTGTGCGTGAATGTGTATGTGTGTGTGTGTAGGAGTGGTACCTATTGTGTATGTATGTGCATGTTTGTATCAATTTATGCATCTATTTATAGTTCTGTGTGTGAGTGTGTATGTGTGTGTGTGTAGGTGTGGTATCTATTGTGTATGTATGTGCATGTGTGTATCTATGTATGCATCTATTTATATTTCTGTGCGTGAATGTGTATGTGTGTGTGTGTAGGTGTGGTATCTATTGTATATGTATGTGCATGTGTGTATCTATTTATGCATCCATTTATATTTCTGTGCGTGAATGTGTATGTGTGTGTGTGAAGGTGTGGTATCTATTGTGTATGTATGTGCATGTGTGTATCTATGTATGCATCTATTTATATTTCTGTGTATGTGTGTGTGTGTAGATGTGGTACCTATTGTGTATGTATGTGCATGTGTGTATCTATGTATGCATCTATTTATATTTCTGTGCGTGAATGTGTATGTGTGTGTGTGTAGGTGTGGTATCTGTTGTGTATGTATGTGCATGTGTGTATCTATGTATGCATCTATTTATAGTTCTGTGTGTGAGTGTGTATGTGTGTGTGTGTAGGTGTGGTATCTGTTGTGTATGTATGTGCATGTGTGTATCTATGTATGCATCTATTTATATTTCTGTGTATGTGTGTGTGTGTAGATGTGGTACCTATTGTGTATGTATGTGCATGTGTGTATCTATGTATGCATCTATTTATATTTCTGTGCGTGAATGTGTATGTGTGTGTGTGTAGGTGTGGTATCTGTTGTGTATGTATGTGCATGTGTGTATCTATGTATGCATCTATTTATAGTTCTGTGTGTGAGTGTGTATGTGTGTGTGTGTAGGTGTGGTATCTATCGTGTATGTATGTGCATGTGTGTATCTATTTATGCATCTATTTATATTTCTGTGCGTGAATGTGTATGTGTGTGTGTGTAGGAGTGGTACCTATTGTGTATGTATGTGCATGTTTGTATCTATTTATGCATCTATTTATAGTTCTGTGTGTGAGTGTGTATGTGTGTGTGTGTAGGTGTGGTATCTATTGTGTATGTATGTGCATGTGTGTATCTATGTATGCATCTATTTATAGTTCTGTGCGTGAATGTGTATGTGTGTATGTGTAGGTGTGGTATCTGTTGTGTATGTATGTGCATGTGTGTATCTATGTATGCATCTATTTATATTTCTGTGCGTGAATGTGTATGTGTGTGTGTGTAGGTGTGGTATCTATTGTGTATGTATGTGCATGTGTGTATCTATGTATGCATCTATTTATATTTCTGTGCGTGAATGTGTATGTGTGTGTGTGTAGGTGTGGTATCTGTTGTGTATGTATGTGCATGTGTGTATCTATGTATGCATTTATTTATATTTCTGTGCGTGAATGTGTATGTGTGTGTGTGTAGGTGTGGTATCTATTGTGTATGTATGTGAATGTGTGTATCTACAGTATGTATGTATCTATTTATATTTCTGTGCGTGGGTGTATGTATCTGTGTGTGTGTGCGTCTGTCTCTATTTATGTATGTCTGTGTGCGTATGTATGTAACTATGTATGAGTGTGTGTGCGTATCTATGTATTTGCCTGTGCGTGCGTAAGCCTGTGCGTACCTGTATCTGTGTGTTTTGCGTCAGCCTGCATCTATGTACGTGTCGAGTGTAACTATGTGTGTGTAACTAAGTGTGTGTCTGTGTGTATCTTTGTATGTGTCAATGTGAGTCTGTGTATCTTTATCATTGTGTGCAGGTGTGTATCTATGCATTTGTCTATTATGTGTTTGTATGTGTGGTGGAATCTATGCATGTATGTACTGTATGTATTCAAGAATGTGTGTGATTACCTCATATGTCAGTTTAAGGCTGGACTGAAGCAGAATGGGAGGAAATCTTGGATGAACCTCAGCAGTCAGCCAGAGACGGAAGCTGCTCTTTGGACGAAGGACATTTAACTCCTGTAAAGGTAAGAAGGTACATCTTGTCAAACAGAGAATTCAGGACAAATCATACATAACAAAAGTACATCTTATTGTATTATAAACGATAAAGTGAGTTACTCCAGCAGTTGTTAGAGCATCTAAAGATAAGGTTAGTGTTGTTATATTTAGTAACCTCTGCCAAAGAGTGGGATCATCAGCGTCACATGATTGTCTGTTAGCGCTAAACCTCAAAAATGGATAGAATTCTGTGGATGAATGTTGGCGAAATACACTTTAATCCTGGTTTTACCAAGCTTTTAAACATCTGTCACTCTCTTTATGTTTTAAAATTTTAAAACAACCAAGGAATTATATATATATAAAATGAAGGGCAACAAATGTAACCTACATATCATGAAATATTTATATAATCACTTGAATAAGCAGAGAATGTACAAGTTATATTATTTTTTAATAATAATATTATTATATTATTATTATTATTATTATATAATTTATCTGTTCAACATTTCTTTTAAAACTTCACTGAGTGACTCCCATGTTCAGAGCAACAATTCTGCTGATTTGATTGGACCGACACGCCTTACTTATTGCTGCACTGAACACTTTTCACATTAGTGCCACAGTGCATTTCTCGTCCAATCATTTCTCTGCTGTTCAAAGGCTGAAAAAAAAGCACGTCGACACCTTAAGGCTTCTCAGTCAGCTGATTGGGCACTTCGACCCAAGAACACACAGAACACTGATTTCTAATCAATGTCTTTCTGCCTCATTTGAAGCACCCAATTCAACGCCATTGAAACACACATGATCACGGAAAATCAAAGGCCTGACGTTCCTCGAAGAAAGGAACGCATGACTGTGTGTGTGTGTGTGTGTGTGTGTGCCCTTAAGTGATACCATGTCATTCCCCATGAAGCAATAACAGTATTTGAAAATATGCACACAAGCAGAATAATGAGCAACTAAAAACTGCAGTGTTCTGACAGAGGGAAGCAATTATGTCCAAAAATATTTTTCTTTTCATTAAACCAAGTACAGATGGATGTTGGGCCAGAGAAGAACACGGGTGTATATAAAACACTATATCAGAAACAACACACAACCGGGATCTTTTCTTTCTTTTCTGCTCACTTGCGTTTGTGGAGGGTTTTAATTTCAAGCTTGACTGCTGAGACTCCGACTTAAACAGTTGCTGCGTACAACAAAGACGGACGACCTGTTTTGGGTCTTGAAAAATACGGAAAGGTTAAAGGTTTACGCTCAGAAAATGAACAACTGGAGGGCAGTCTGTCAAACAAGAGGCAGAAAATTGAGACACCAACTGTGACCTGAGGTGAAGGTCACACGCTGAGACGACTGACTCAACATGACAAAAAAAGATGTCGCTTACTTTCAAGACACACACATATATATGAACACAAAATACACGCACACATCACGCACATTTATACGCAAATGTTCATGCAAACACCCACATACACGCACAAACATATGTATGTATATACACATGTATAGGTGTACACACACGCATGCAAGCATACATGCAAAAACACACACATAAATAAACACACCCACATACACGCACAAACATATGTATGTATATACACAAGTATACATGTACACACACGCATGCAGGTATACACGCAAAAACACACATATGTAGACACATACGCACATGTACTCAACACTCACATGCCAGTATAGTAAGTAAGTAAGTAAGTAAGTAAGTAAGTAAGTAAGTAAGTAAGTAATATTTATTTATATAGCGCTTTTCGAGACCAGGGTCACAAAGCGCTTAAACAATCAAAACAATATTCAATAAAGTATATACTTTAAAGATTAAGATAAAACTGAGAACAACACAGGAGTTCCAGAAAATCAAGGAAAAGCCTGAACAAATAGAAACGTCTTAAGATGTTTCTTAAAGGAGTCAGTAGATCCATCAAACACAGAGGGAGAGGAAGATCGTTCCAAAGCTTAGGAGCAACAGCCTGAAAAGATTTCTCTCCTCTGGTCCTGAGCCGTGTGCGTGGAACCATAAGTAGATTCTGATCCACAGACCTCAGAGCCCGAGCTGGGGTGTAAGGCTGGATCAGATCAGTGATGTAAGGAGGAGCCTGACCATGAATAGCTCTGAAAGTAAGAACCAGAATTTTAAAATTGATCCTGAAAGAAACTGGAAGCCAGTGAAGAGTTTTAAGGATCAGAGAAATGTGAGTTCTTCTACTAGAGAGAGTCAGAATTATTGCTGCAGAATTTGTATTAACTGCAGGCGAGACAACTCCTTCTTGTTAAGACATGAAAATAAACTGTTACAATAGTTTAAACGAGAAGACACAAACGCATGGATAACAAGCTCCAGATCATGTTCCGACAACATTTTCCTAAGTTTAGAGATTTTTCTCAGTTGAAGGAAACAGTTTCTGGTCAGTTTTCTGCAGTGTCGAACAAGAGACATGTCTTTATCAAATACAACACCCAGGTTTCTCAGGCTCAGTTTGACAGACTGACCTAAGTCACTCAAGTACTGACTCAACCCTGTAACCTTATCATCAGGAGCAATCACCAGTGTTTCAGGTTTTAATATTTATATTAAAATATAAATAATATTTATAGATGCACACACTCAAAAAAAAGGAACAGCCAAGCACACACACACACACACATTTTAGGAAATCAACACTTAACTTCACACTTAACTTGTGTGTTAAGTATTCCATCAATGATGACCATAACAAAACTAGTGTTGAAGACGCGGTCCAACATTTCGGCGTCATCTACATTGACTTCATAGAAGTTCAGCTGCAAATCTCTCCGATAATCACGTTGTCGTTTTTATCATATGAAGCAAAAACTCATCTACTCGTCGATTCCTCTTTATTTTCACTTGTGTTCACTATGGAAGTCAATGCGATGGCTCTGACAACGAGATGTCCATTTTTATGTGCGACCAGAGGGGGCGCTAAAAACAGATTTTAAAATGTACCAAAAGTCTAATGAATGAACGAATGAACAAATAAAAAGAACCAAGCAGTTGTCTCATATGAGTACAAACGATGTGTTGCCATGTTTGGTATTTGCCATCTTTATCAAAATCATCAACATAATCAACTATTTATTGAGCGATTTTATTCTTTGGTAAGAAACAAAAAAGATACCATTTATTTTATTTTTTTAAGACCTGCTTTAGGTCTGATTCCCCCCCTGAGTCCAACTTACTTTTTCTAGAACCGGCAACCATGCTGTGACAAGGTGAAGGTTTTTTAAGCAAAGCCAGTCTCCGTCTCTGGCACAGTCTCTGAGTGCAGCCAAAGCCACATCAGCCTGTCCCTGACCCATGGAGACCTGCACAGACAAAGAAGATTAGAGTTAGAGTTAGAGCAATTTACCTCCTTTCTGGAGTGTTTTTCTTATTCATTTATCTGATTAGACTTGGAAACTACATCTGCGTCTCAGTGGAGGAATACTCTTAACACTGTTGGGCTTCTTTATTGAGTCATGTGACTTGTAATGAATCTGATTTAGATGGACGAAGATAGAAAATTAAATAAAAAAAAGAACAGAAATGTAACATCATGAGCTAGAACGACTAAATTGTCAAAGTAATTCCAGAATGTTATGCTCTCATGCAACAATTTTAAATTGTGTTTATTCTGTATGCAAATTAAATCAAATTACAAATTTAAAAACAGGTCAGACACAGTCAAAACAAGTAGCTCAGAATAAACAATAAAGAGTTCTGGCAAGAATTTGATTTAATATTTGTGTTTTTTTTAATCTTTATTCCTCATTTTTTCCCTCTTTTATCTCTGCTGAATGCGACTCTTCTTGTAACTTAAATAGCGGCTATAATGTTTTTCAAATAAAGCATTTTTCTTGATGATGTCAATTAAACTAAAATGTATACAAAATGTTATATTTAATTATTTTATACCACTGTTTTTTTTTTTATTAAAAACAAAACAAAACATAAAATACATTCTGTTGTATAGTGTTTAAAATAATAATTCCAATAGTGATGATGTGAATAATAATAATAATAATAATACATCTAAATTCAACATTTTGTTATTTGTAGCCTTTTAAATTCAATATAGAAATGTTGGAATATCATTGCCACCAGACAATACAGAATTTTAAAGGCTACACATTAAAAAATTATGATTTTAGAAAAAAAAAATTGAATTACTGCCATATCAAACCCTATGTGTTAAAAAATATACAAATCATTTTTTAATTATTCCCCCCAAAAAAACAAAAAACGTCCAACTTCTCAAAATATAAATGATGGAATTCAAAAATCAGAGGCTTAAAATTTTAAATGATAAATTCAACCATTTAATACTGATGAGTGCACTCAGATCATCTGTATGATATTTGGAGTATAGGAGGAAGTTTAAGCCAGGATGCAAACGTGCAACCCTTTTGCTGTGAGTACCAGGGGTAAACCCATGCTCACACTTGGAAGACAGACAAACTCCACAGAACCGTGGACATGACTTTAAATAAGATTTGAACAGATAATTCAATCAAAGCTAACATGACGATTTTTTTTCGGTTTAAAAAAATGATGCCTTTAAGAAAGGTTTATGTTAAACTCTGCAGTCTTCACCTCGTGGTACTGGTCACTCCCCACAGTTTCGGCAGCGAGCTCCACCAGCTCCTGAGAAGGGTCCGCCCCCGGAGAGATGATGATCAGCACCGGCTCCCATTCCACAGTCTCCGTGTACAGACGCCGCAGGTTGAGGGGGGGAGGGGAGAGCTCCTTCATACCTGCAGACATCACCACGTGAGAGGACGAGACGCTCGGGTGTTTGAGTGTTTACTTCCCAGACTCATGTCTTGTAATGGCATAACCACACGGGGGTAAGGGGGTGTTGAGGGATATTCAAAGTCAGGAATGAGCTGCACGAGAGGAAGGTAATGATGGAGAAAGTTCAGGGGCTTGAGGAAGGTGAAGAAAGTAGCCAATGAGAGGCAGACAAAGATGGAAGATGGAGAAGGTGGATGCTCGGTGCATACTGAGTGAAGGACATCAGAATTCAATAGACCGGTTATACCTGTTCACCTCGTGTTCCTTTATTTTAACACATGATGTTTCTCTTTAATCTAAGATGGATTATGATGACAAGATTTATAGAGACACACAAGTCATGATACACGTTCATCTTCACAATAGAAGAACACACTTCATACACGCTAATGTACACACACACACACACAAACACTCATGTAACCAAACGTACAATCACATATACAAACTTGTACACACAATTATACACACACAAATATGCACACACCCACAAACACACTTCTAAACACACTGACACACACGTGTACACCTACACAACCCACACAAACTCACACACAATCTTGCACACTCACGACAATAAACACTCACGCACTCCCCTTACACACACTAAATATACACACACTATCACATTCATAGTCAAACACACATACACAGGCACACTCCAACACAGTAAGACACACTAAAACACACAGATACACTTAAACACTGAGACACACTTAAACTCTGTCACCCACGCAGACACACACTGACAAACGCACACATACACACTAAAACACTGACATACATGCATACGGACATACACACTGACACACACACACACACACTGACACACACACACACACACACACACACACACACACGAAAAAACAGACACAGACATACACACTAAAACCCTGACACACACACAGAGACGCACGACACATACGCAGACACACCGACACACACACACAAGGTCTTCGAAGACAACATCTCAGAGCGACCTTTGCTGTATCGCCATGGGAACAGGAAGAAACAGCTGTGCGGCTACATTGTAAAAGTGTAGAGGACAGAACATGTGCGAACACACGTGACTTGGTAGCAGAGGGAGGTCATCTGCATTTGTGAGGCCAGTCCAGAGAGGAAAATATTCTTCTGCCACAAAAGCCAGAGCACGACATGAGCAGAAGATCTTGCGACTGCTCAGAGGAGGAATCACGTACGAATGTTTACACATGAGGAACTTTTATGAAGCACAGAGAGATGACAGTGGAGCTGTGTGTGGTGGAATTCAAGCATCAATGTTTGTGAACACTGGCCATGCCTGGACAGAGAATTGAGTGAGATTAGTTGTAAGAGGATTACAGACTATGCCTCATTAGCATACTGATTTACAGCCAAACACACACAAATAAACTTGATTTTATGCCGTTGTCAGGCTCGTCCAGCGACCGGCAATGATTCAATGAAACTCTGCGTGTTACACAGTGTATAGATCAGTGGACGTCATCAACCTGAACAACACTTTTCATCCTCAGTCACACATTATCGTGGAGTTCAATATGTTCAGTGACCTTCCACTGCCTTCAACTCATTATGAAGATGTAGCATGTTTCCACACTAGATTAGATAAACTTCAGTAATCCCTGCGGGAAATTCCTCTGGAACATTAAGGACTTAGACTTGTATAAATAGTGGGAAAAAAAACAGAATATTATATTTTATTATCCTTCATGACTACTTCACTCAAAATACATACATTAACTATAACTTGTTGATAGTTGTTTTGAATCTTGTCTCTGACAAAAAAAGGGAAAAAATGTTACAAACTCTATTGAAACAAGGTTTCAATAAATATATTTTTTAAATTTATATTTACATGTGTTTTCTATATATTTAAATACAATTTATATTAAATGTAACAGTATTTTTACTCATTCATAATTACCCTTAAAATATATTTTTTAAACATAGTACTGATCCTATATTGATATTGTAAATTGATTTTTATCCATTTATATTGTTATTTTATTTATTTCTACATTCATTGTTGTCTAAACAAGAAGGAGCTGTCTCGCCTGATGTTAATGAAAAATTCTGCAGCGAGAAATGGGCCCAGCTCTAGTAGAAGAACTCACATTTCCCAGATCCTTAAAACTCTTCACTGGCTACCAGCTATTGCAGGATCAATCTTAAAATTCTGGTTCTTATATTCAGAGCTATTCATGGTCAGACTCCTCCTTACATCAGTGATCTGATCCAGCCTTACACCCCAGATCGGGCTCTTAGGTCTGTTGATCAGAATCTATAACTTCCGGACCAGAGGAGAGAAATCCTTCCAGGCTGTTGCTCCTTAGCTTTGGAATGATCTTCATCTCCCTCTGTGTTTGATGATCTACTGACTCCTTCAAGAAACATCTTAAGACTTTCTTATTTGTGCAGGCTTTTCCCTGATTTTCTAGGACTCCTGTGTTTGTCTGATGTTGTCTTGACCTTTTAAAGCATATATTTTAGCTGTATATTGTTTTTGATTGTTAAGATCTTTGTTACCCTGGTCTAGAAATGCGCTTTAAAAATAATAATAACTTACTTACTTATTTTATTTATTTATATTTTTCTACACCTATTTAATTATTGATTATTCTTATTGAAATATCATTTTTCTTATTGTGTGTACCGTACAATATTGTCCAGAACTGTCCCAACAATGTTGCCCTTTTGACAATAAACAGATTCTATTTTCATTGCCATTCTACTTTCCTACCTATCAAGGTGGTTTTTTTTGGGCCAATTAGAAGATTTAACTTTCCACTCTGCCACCACAGAGAAGCAAGTCGTTTAATGTGGCCCACCAGATGTTTGACTAGAATTTAAAGTAGATTAATGTTCAAGTTGGTGACATATTTGATCTAAGTGATTAATATTAGATCAGAAACACAGATAAAACATCAGCAATTATAGGGAATTTCAATAAGAGTAAAAGTGATGTTGAAGGAAAATAATCTGATGGGAGTGTTTGATGAAACGATAATTGAAGCCTCTAAAATAAGAAAAGACAACATCACAATCAGACTAATATTTCCTCTTTGGCAATTATACATTCAGTGAGGCTGCAAATAAAACGGTCAAAGGATTTCAGTGTAATTGAGCTTGACATTTGCAGACAAAAACTTGAGTGTCTCGTGGTTTTTCTGGGTTAAAGAGAAACAGGTTCACCTCAGAATAGTCACAGTTTCTGAAGCTCTTTGATGAAATAATAACTGCTTAAATATCTTCATTCCGGGCTGTTGTAAAAGCCTCACGGCAGAAGGGCTTGCATCACCTTCACTCTAAAATTCACTTGACAACCGTTTTGCAGGAGGTTTAAAGTAGAATAAAGTGACCCGAACGATTTTTCCTTTTTTTTTTTTTTAATGATTAATTCGTCTCACCCTTGGGCAGTCCACAGATGGAAATTAGGATTCATATCTTACAAAAAAAGAAAACTGTAATGTCTGCAAATCTCACAGAGATTTGAGCTGCAAGAATCTTGACTTATTGTCCTGGTATGACAGCACATAACTACATGATAATTGATTATTTTGTATCTACTTTTATGGAAACATGCTTGCTGGACTCCTGATCAATGGTCCAACAACACTTTTGTATGGACTGATGCTACTTCAGGACCATCCTGCTCCACTCGTGGTTGAAATATAAATGAAAAAACCTCCTTTGAAAAAACACTAACCTCAATTCTCAAAGAAGAAGAGATGTGCTCTGATGTCAGAGCATGAAATTGCTGCAACAGACGCTAAACAACTGAAGTTCAATGGATCCGTAGCCCCGTGTTCAACCCCATGATCTAATCATTCAAATAAACTGTTAATAACCAGCTGCTCGCAAGAGAGTCTAACATTTGACTGAGACATTATTTTTAGTAAATCACCCAGGTTTTCCAAATAAACATATTTATATTAAACAAATTATTAAGCGACACATTTTTATTATATTCATTTTTTAATTTATACTTTGAAAATCAGCACTGTCATCAGTGAGCAGAGAAGCAGCATGAGTGCACGAAAGCTCCTTCCCAGGTGCAAAACAAATAGACTCAAGGACTCATTCATTCCTCGGGCTATTAAATTGTGCAATTCTGGGTTCAGGGGCAGGAGTGGAGTTAAATTATCCTAATGTTCTGTTCTATGTTAGTCTTTGTATCCTTTCTCTTTGTTATTTTCTTTGATCTATGTTCTTTATCTTTATCTTTAGACTAAGATTGTATCATCTTGTTATTTCTCTTTATTTCTCTTTGTTCTTATTCTGATTTTATTTTGATTATTTTTTATGAAAAATTGCTGTATTTGCTGTGGATAATTTGGAAAAAAATCAGTGGTGTCAAACTTTATAATATTTTCCTAACAGGAAGTACAAGTTTAACTTTAATATTGTCTTCTGTGTTTTCCTTCTTCACCAAACAAAATCCTTTCCTTCAACATGAGTTTAACTCTTTAAATCCATCATACATGTCCCTTATCTTGTCTTAAACACTGACATGAACTTGAATCTACTTTTGTTGACAAAACCATCCAGCCGGCCAAATAAAATGTCTAGGCAGGCTAGATTTGGCTCCCAGGCCACGAGTTCGAAACCTGTAATTCAGATTTTTTAAACCGCATGGTGCGTCATTGGGGTCCATATGAATCGTCAAATCCTAATTGCATCTCTGTTGTGTACCGCGACAATAAAGGCATCTGTTGTATTTGAGGAGCGTGAGCAGCAGGAACATGTTTGCTCAACTCTCTCTCCGTGATCACCTGCATATTAGTTTCACCTGACACCAATTAGCTGCATCCCAGATAGGGCAGTCGGAAGCTAACACGCCATTAGGATTATCTTGACGCAGTGAATGGGCTCATTAAGTACAATAAACTAACGACTTCGTCGACCGCCGCCTCGGTGTGAGTTTGTGAATGTGCCGAGAACGAGCGCAGAGGGAGAACCTGACTTCAAATGATTGGTTATTGTTACCACAGCTGCACTTGAACCACGTGTCACCACACGACAGCCAGATCGCTTTTATCTTCCCCATCGAGCACACTTTACTTCAAACACATCTTGAATAAAGATACAGATCTAGGTGAATTCTGTTCCAGACTTTACCACAGGTAGTTGGGTTATTTGGCATTATTTTTCTGCCCTGCTTGGATTAAAATGTGATTTATATTGTTATGTTTTGTGCATTTTTGTGTGGTTTTACTGAAAAAAAGTTCACATTAGTTTGTCTAAGAATGAGCGCTAAGATAAAGGTTTTTTCCTGGATGCTTTTTTTAACTGACTTCTTATGAGAACCTAAAGATCGAGCCAAAGTAAGAAGCTCTTGGTGGGCTTTGTTAAAGCCGTAATAATGTGGAACCTACAGTATCTGCGTTTAATGTCATCTTTTTTCTTGATATCTGTGAAATGCCACTGGGTGGGGGATATTTTTTATTAGCTGTAGTTGTAAAAAGCCCATACATTTTATGTTTTAGCTGGTTTAATGGGGTCGAGACCATTTAGTTATAGTGTGTTTTCTCATTTTGTTACACCCTTGAATGCATCATTCGGGTTGAGACATATTTCTTCTCAGTCTCATATCCATGAATGTTGCTTTATTGCAGTGTAAATGCAAAAAGGTGACTTTAAAGATTATTACATTTTCAATGGTTTAGTCATAAAACTAATTTATGTCGATGTCAGTGGAAAACTTAAACATGTAATTCAATAGTTGGTTGTTTTATTTTCTTAATTGATCATTGTTTTATTATATTGTTAAGTGGATGATATACTTCACTGAGCATTTGGTCACTTTGATGGCTGTTAAGTGTGGGTCTGTTATGTTTATGACTTTCTTCTAAGTGAAAGATCTTCTTAAGCTATCAGCGACTTGGCCACGAAGATGGTAGCGCGTAAGAGCTTCTTAACCAATCTTGTAAACCCAGTGATTAACATGACAACATCTGACACTGTTCAGAGACGGACATCCTTGCTCGGCCGAACTTGGACATGAATAAGCAGGCTACAGAATTCCACACAAGGGATACCTCAAACACATTTCTTTTCGGGCTATTGGGTCACCTTGACCCAGAGATAAAACAAGGGTTAAAAAAAACATTGTACATTTACGAATTAGTCTGAGGATCCAGATACAGCAATTAAAATAAAATCACTGGTATTCAATGTGAATGAACACAAAACCAAAGACATAAATATCCATCATTCTCTTATTAAATATACAGGATTTAAGAGCATCAGAATACCACTTTTTTTGCAATGAAAAAACACACACTTACCCAGAGTCTGTGAGACAAACAGTGTCATGGCGCTCTGCAAACGATCAGGTCTGACAGCCTGGATCAATAGAAGCTAAAGACAACACAAAGGGGAACAAATCATTAATCCTGAAAGAGTTTCAACACAAATAGTCTTTAATCTTAAAATTAACATTTAATTAACAAATAATTATTCTTAAAGAACAGCTACATGTAGCAGAAGACATTTGGCGTGTTTTTATATTTGACTTTAGTTTAAATAACACAATTCTACCTCATAATACATGAAAATAGAAACTAAAATGTTCCCAAAATGACAGGAATGTAAAAAAAAAAAAGATCATTAAAATATAAAAAGTTAGTTTCAAGCCAGAGAAGGCAGTGTGATCACATGAAAATATTAAGTGTCAAGCAGTAAAGGGTTTTGCGCAGAAGTTGTTTTTATTTTCCCCTGACTGACAAGTGTTAACATTTAGAGGTGTGTTTAACAACCACCTGCTTCAGGTCAGTACAACTATTTGCACTACATCTCTCAATAATTGCTTAAATAAACACCATATTTGTTTAGTTTTCTAGACACAAATATATACATTTTCTCAGCATGGGAGGCTCACCTGCTGGAAGCTGCTTGTCTTCTTGGCGATTGATGATGGGATGTCGTGTTCACAATGTGAGCTCCGTGAGAAGGTCAGCCATAGGTCAGAGTCCGTCAAACACATGGACTGGTAGACGGCTGGGAACGTTGCCTGTCAGTGCGACAAGCAACAAGAATTCAATTTGTTTGTTTTTATTAACTCTTGTGAGCAGCAACATGCAGTTCAAATCATTGATAAATAAGCTAAATTAGAAATGATCTTTTTGTCATAACTCATTTACATTTATTTTGATAGGACAATTAAAATAAATAAATAAAAATGAATCATACGACTCATCTTTATGCCTCTAAAACTACTGCAGCATATCAGTTATAAAACAGACAATGTCAAGCAGCCATAAAATATATGCTATTAAAAATGATTTTTAACCAATATTAATGTCCTAAATGTACGTGAGGTAAATAATAAATAACATCTCCTTACTTTTAAAATGGCCACCGCTCCTTGTCGCTCCTGATCAATCCAAGATGGCAGCTCCTGCAGTGGAATTTAGAGTACACAACACTTTTAGAATGATGATCAGACTGAGAAGAAAACTTCCGCCATACTTCTTTTTTGAACACTTCTCCCACGATAGAGCCGGTGAAGACTTCCCATTCCTGCAACAAACAAACAGCCAGATTTAGTATGAGTGTCACAGATAAGAAATCAAATACTCACATTTTCCTGGAAGAGTTCAGGGTACATGCCTTTGACAAAATGCATGGCAAACATTAGCTGGTCCGCCTTAGACAGAATGAAAAAAAAAAATGTAATAGTTAAAAGACTTTATATATGATAAGAAACATATTTAATACAACAAAAACAAATTCAGTTAATGAAGTCAGTTATTCACACATATTTTAAAGAGAAAATACATAGATTATAGTATAAATTCATGTAAAATAAATAAAGTTAAATTTTCATGACTCTAATAAAAGTGAATTAATGCATATGGTAACAAGACATGGAGTCTTTTATTCAAAATGAAATGCTTGAAAGTGCATAAATATGAATAAACATATCAACACGTAATTTATTTTGGAGGGAGGTACTCAAATAAAAGAATAAGACATGGCTGCTCTATCTTGACTAGACAATGACAGACTGTGTTGTCATCACTGCTTCAACCATGACTTTGCTTCATGATCACCCACACTTTTTTAAGATTTCCAGAATGATCTTGGTTGATCATCATCTTTAAAAAAAAAAAACGTTCTAATGATTTGTCCTACTCTAATCTAGTGGCTGTAAAAATAGACAGATGTGGATTGTAACGAAAGAAAGATTGATATATTTTTTTCACATTTTATGAGGAAGCCTTTTTTACTGGCAGTTATATTTCCCCGTCTTAGGAATGAAAAGACTTAAAAGGCTCTTTGAAAGTGAAGATCTGTGTGGAGGTCTAAGCAGACAGAAGCAGAAGCAGCATAAAGCCTGAAGATGAGATGGACACAATCCACACCCTCATCCAGATTACATAAAGTTCAGTTTTGTAGTTTCTGCATAATCCCGCCTACAGAGACAGAACGGCCAAATAAATAACATAATAAAAAACAGGATCCCCGTCAACGTGCCTGCGTTTGTGTTAGAATTACCTTGAAAAGTGACCGACAGACGTACTCGTACACCATCGTCTTCAAACTTGCTTCCAAAGCACTTATCCTGGCGTCAGTGTTTTCGGGTGTCTAAAATCATTTGAACAAAACAATTGAACGTTAAGACGAGGTGAAGCTGGACAGCATAAAGTCTCTGGTTCAAACATTTCATCGAGATGTTTCTTCAGAATGTTAGCAGGACGGCATTTAGCAGGTTTATGCATAATCTAACCTGCACCAAGCTGTAGCCAAGGAGTACAAATTGAGGTCCGGGGTGGAAAAGATGAAGTGGTAATAGAAGAGCAACGCATTCTATTTTTTATAAAATTACTGATGTTCACCTTCAGCAAGAATAATGGATAACATTTTTAAAGAACAAACTACTCGTACATAATTGAGTTTGAATGGCTTATCACCTGCCCATCAAAACAGTGATGATTACTTTATAGCGACAGTGATTGCACATTCAGAACCTGCCGCCAAATCATCGGTCCTGAAGTGTCTACCATCTTTGAAACAAGTACATCTATCATGTTTAAAGGAAGTCACGGCATTCTAAAGGGATGATTAATGTCATTCAAGTAATAAAGGAGCTAAATGTATGTCAGAGGCCTCTTGACTGCACAAGCAAACAATGCAATATAAATATGTCTACACTAACATTTTCAATTAATCGGTAATAATAAGGTGCAATAAGAAAATACATTTTCTGGTGACTACATGTGGCTGCTCTAGAGGCCTTAAAACAAACAATAAATGACTATGAATAATTGGCAAAACAAATAAAAACCTAGCAAAAAACAAAATGAAATCAAGCTAAATATGCTAAAAGGATTTTATCTCGCAGTTTTTTAAAACAAAATTTAGGAAAAATCTTAAAACAAAAACCCTGCAGTTATATTTATAGTTGAACCAGTATTGTAGTAATAATATTAATAAGGGTTTTACACGATCTTTGACCTCATGGGGGCCACATAAATATAGTCAAAGGTCTGTGTTTTAGATAATATTAATAATAATAATGAATTTTAGGACTCACAAGGACACTTATAGGTATAGATAAAAGGATCAATCAAATCACATAATAAAATAAAAGCAAATAGTAAAAACCAAAGCATAAAATGATTGATGATTAAAAGGGGGAAGTAGCAGTGAAAGTGAACATGGGTTATGGTTGGTCTGAGAGATGGAATGGGTGAGTTTTTGGTTTAGTTTTTAAATGCTGCTTGTCCTCCCTCTGCATGTAACAGCTCCAGCTTCGGTCATCGTGTATCTGCAGGGTGGACAGGAGGGGTCTCAGTGCTTGACCCTGGGCCAGTGCTGAGGTTGATGAAGGAGGAGCAATTTCAGTGTGTTGTTAACTATATTTTAAATAGCATTTTCTTTCTAATGTTTTGATCTTGACAGTTATACAGATGTGACGAAACTTCGCACCGACTTGGCGGCCTCACCGTGTCTTCTGAGTAAGAGACACGGACATATGTGAACAAATTTTTTGAATGATCTTAAACTTTTTCAATTGGGGGCAAAATGGCCGTAAAGCAAAAATAATGGCTGCGGCAGACGCCGCCCCTTGAATTAGTCTGAAATGTATGTGCTCTCACTCTTACACCCTGGTCGGAGTATCCCCTTTTCTGTGGACATTGTTTTAGTTAGTAGTTAGTTAGTAAAGATTAGCCAGGCGCTGGAATTTTTCTTGGAGACATGTAAAGTTTCCCAACTACTCTGCTTTTATACTAAGCCTATTTGGGGTCAAAATTGCCGCCAAGTGGGTTCAAAGGTTACTTTTCTGAATCGCTTAGCTTCAAATTTTGATGCCAGCTTTGCGACCTCGCGGTGGCGACCTGGGACAACCAAACGAAACCTTGCAACGACAAAGTTCAGTGTCCTCTCAAAATTTGTGTCTGCCTGTGCAGCCACAGTAACGTTCCAAAAATTGAGACCATTACCGACATCAGAGGTCACTTTTTTTGCCGTCCGCCCCACGTAATATGGGGTCGAGGAATATGAACAACCAGGATCCTAGTCTCTATCTGGACTTCTTCCCCCTCTTAATCAAGATTTAAAACTTTGGACGGGGCCTGCCGTGCCAACCCACCAACCCAGTGACCCTGACCTGACTAACTTGAGTTTCCATTTCATCCGCCCACTCTCTCTCCAATGCCCCGGGAAGAGTACGCGTTTTTTTTATGTATTTATTAGTAGTAAAGATAATTGTATGATTTTAAAGAAAATGTTATCTTTGAGGTTTGTTTGTTTGTTTTCACTGTCCTTGCTTAGGTTTTCATAGTTTAGGCATCTTAAGCTATGAATGACTTGTTTTTTGGATGATTCAGGTCATTGTTAAGCTCAATCTGTTCATCTTTTGTACTCTGGAGGAAAAGACAATTGGACAAAGAAAGGAAGGGATTCTCAAATGATGTCCAAATCCCTTCAACTGTAGCCGCTCTGCACTGAAAATATGCTGGATGACTGGGCTCTTCATCTTAAACAGTCACTTGGCAACAGAAACAAGTTGGAGGAGCTTAATGGTTTCCGTTTGTTGTTGCGCCAGTGTTGAGGAAAAAGCAATATATTTTTTAACTAGAAAATATGTCACCTTTTTGGCGAGAAGGGCCCTTTGGAAGAGGCGAAGAAACGATGCGAGACTGAAGCGATACATGTTGTTGATCCTTGACAGTTCTGTGATGACAAAATACATTTTGCTGGCGCTCGCTGCAAGAGGCAAGAAAGCATCCCTCTCCTGTGAAAGAAAAACCAAAAAAGGAGAATCAAGAAAGTGCAGGAGAGGACAGGATATTTGATGGATTCTTTAAGGAAAAGTACTGCATACATGGACGACACAGAAATATATCCTTCTGGGAAAAAACATGTTTTAAACTGCAATTTAAAAATATAGTGTATGGGTAATGTTGTAGTTCTGAGGAAACACTGCGCCCTAGAGGCCAAACATATAACGCAATGCAGCTATTATAATATGCAAAATCTAACAGCTATAAATGTTGATTAAATTATACAATTATTTTTGTTAGAAATGCTCAAACAGTCGGTTTCAGTGTTAACTTTGGTCTTACACAACAAATTGTACATCATAATAAATGAATGGAGCAGAACAAGACACACTTTGAATTAATCATGAGAATATATTGTAATATTTGTTGCAAAGAAAATACTTTTCAGACACTATTTGCAGAAGTTCACGTATGGTTTATTGAGACAGAAACTGATTTTTTTGCATGTGAAATACCTGGTCCAGAGATGCCTGCAGTCTGTGTGACTCCAGCAGTGACTCCTGGATCAATGCACTGCTTGCCTTTGTCTGGTTCAGACTGTCGATTAGCTCTCTGTTCTCCAGGATATTGCCCTGAGCTGTAGCCAGAGTCTGAAAAAAAAGGCAGATCATCACAAGTAAGCCTGAGGAAATAATACTAAAAGTAGGAAGAACAATTATATTGACTTCAAATATTGATTATTTAAGTCACTTTTCTTGGAATGATGACGTTTAAATTGCCTCAACATATCACTCAGGTGGAACCTCAGAAACCTGCTTATAGGAATTTAAATAAATTCAAATGAAATAGATGAGAAATCAGTGGAGCGTGGAAGTGTCAGGTCCAATATGCCTGTACAGCCCAAGAATAATTGCATGTCTACCACCGGAGGAACACTGACAATACCATCACATCCTGAGTGAGGGTCAGTAGTTCCTCGGATTAAAGCCTAGGCTTGATCCACCGTCAGGTTGATGCTGAAATCCATCTGGTTTTAATTGGAAAATATACTTTCATGTGCCATTAGGATAAGATTTTCATTACGTGCGTTGACCAGTGAATTATGATTGAACTGAACCTCCAACAAAGACTCTTCCAACTGAGCCAGCTGTATCTTCTTCTCCTCCTCTTGTTGCAGCAATCGTGTCTTCTCCGTCTCCAATTCAGGTTTTTCTTGCTGGATGGTCAACGCCAGAAGCTACAGACGAATATGAGAGATGTACGACACTGTTGCATTAATATTCACACACAGTTTAGAATACAATTCTACACGACGCACAAGAGAAAAAAAAAGTGTTCTATAAAGGAAAACATGCAGGAATAGCTTAAATATTTGACTAAATACGAGGCAATTTGTTGCTTCATCTTGGCACAATATAAATACATTTTTACTATATACAGTATATTTTACTATATTAAAACATATTCATACGTGTTTATTTGTTATTCTTTGTATCAGTTTCAGAATATTCAACGTTTTAAAATAATATCATAAAATGTCTTCTACCAACTGTAATTAAACTAATTTTGACTCTAATCAAACACTATTCAACTGTAATCAAAAAATGTTCTACTGTAATAAAACAATTTCCAACTAGATAATAGAGTTTAAAAGGAGCCAAGATAAATTCTCATTATTTCAGGCTCATATACTTTTGTATTTCACAGTCACTTACATTTACTTCATGCTTACATTTATTTTATTGTGTTTGTTTATTATTTTTAATGTAACATGATGCTGGATTGATTGATTTCTTAGGATCCTCGTTTGTTCAAGCGGTGTTTAAATCAAACAATGTGACTCTTTGAGTACCTGTCCTCTTAATCCTGCCCTGGTGGTGGTAAAATTGACTTCTGTGACGACTGAAGAAGCGTCAGGCGGGATGAAGGGGGAGGGATTCCGTGTGGCCAGGAAAAGACGAAAGTCCTCATTATAATCAATGAGTTTGTCACCGATCTGGACCACATATCTAGGACCTGTAGATGGTAACATACAGTTGTTTAAATGCCATTGCAATATGTTCTTGTATTCTATGAACAAAAAACATTTGATCCAATTGATACACTTCTTCACTGTAGAGCAGCCCTACGTATGATGATTAAATGAGATGCATACATTTTATTTTCAGAAACATTTCTGTCTTTTATGGTTTAACTTTGATCTCACAAAGGCTGGAAAGTTTCAGAAAAGAAGGGTCCTAAAATAACAACAATATCTTAATAGCAAAAACTAAATGTTATTTCCACCATATTTGCAGATTTATTCAATGTTTACACGCAGTTCAGATCTCAATTCTGTCTTTAATATTTTGATACAGGACATTTGATTCAAATTATCAATTTCAACAGTAAAAACTACTGTACAGACAAACTCAATAAAATGGGACTTCCATGTGTTTC
The DNA here is from genome assembly GCF_982586985.1 of Callionymus lyra. Taxonomy (NCBI): domain Eukaryota; kingdom Metazoa; phylum Chordata; class Actinopteri; order Syngnathiformes; family Callionymidae; genus Callionymus; species Callionymus lyra. Next base: position 25,692,970 of record NC_141824.1, read on the forward strand.
TGTGCACCTACCTTGTGCAATGAGGTCCCTCCTCAACAATGGGTAAAGCACAGGTTCTACTCTGTCCATCTCTTGGATGACCAGGGTTTTTCCAAAACGTACTGCCAGTTCCACAGCGGTCATGAAGTTGCTATCCTGTATGAAGATGAATAATTAACATTTGTACTACAGATTACAGTAAATATATGAACGGATGGATCTAATTGATGCTACCTGTTGGTTGATAACCTCTAAGCGATGTTCTTTCAAATGTGTGCAGAGCCATTCTGTCGCTCGAGATGATGGATCGATCAAAAAGGGACAAGCAACGCTCTGAGGGCAAACACAACAATATTCCATGAAGAGCTTCTCATAAGGAAGAACGTACGCGTAAAAACATGTTAACACACGACATGGATGGTTTTGAGATGTCACCATTTCTTACCCTTAACTGACTGATCTGAAGGCGGCAATGGTGAGAACAGTGAAGACAAATAAGAACAAATGAATCAAAAGAAAGACACACGATCACATAGGTCTGCTCTGAGAGAGCATTAAGTGGATTTTTATGGAAATCAGTGCCATCAGAATATGGATGGTTGAATTTAACATTGTAAATGTTAAAACTTTTTTTTAGTGAAATGTATTTTTAAGCACTCAATGATTTTTGAAATTAGTTCATTTAATAATTTCTATATTGAAAGCTTAATTAGTTTTTTTAATAATTTAATTTAAGAAAATTCATATTTTTTAAATAAAGGATATTTTTAAACATAGTGTTTTATAATGCATATATTCTATATTTTACAATACATAGTCAGACTATTAAATTACTTTGTTATATTCAAAAGGCTACCAATTAAAAAATATAACATTAAGAAAATGTATTGTTTTTTTATTGTCATTTATTTAATGATTGTAATTAGAATAACAAACTCTATATGTAAATTCTATATTAACTTATTCAGTTTGTAAATACAATTATAAAACAAACCTTTAAATATAAAAAGAATTGCTTTAAATTATTTAAAAATGTCACTCAATGTTTAAAAAAACACAAAGTTTCAATAAAAGAAAATCAGAGTTTGAACATCTGAAATTATAAATTCAACCATTTGATGGCATTAATGTACTTGAATAGATTTTTAAAATAAAACACACACACCACAAACAGAAATGAGGATATAAAGGGACAATAAATGTGTGACTTAACAAATATTTGTATATACAATGAAAAATCATTGTTTCATACTTGAAGTATAACCAGAGCGTTCTCCATCGACAGCTCATCGGAGGGCAGACCCTGACTCTTCCAGATCAGCTGCTCACTCTCCGAACTCAAGAAGGACCTCAAGTCAAATTCTGTGACACAAAAGTTGATTATTTGAAATTCAGCGATGAGAAAAGGCAGAGAAATGCGAAGACCACTGAGGAGTGACTTTACTTTGCAAGCCGGACTGAGCCATCCACGTCTCCAGACATTGCTTCCTCCGATCTTCTGGAGCAGATGACAGGTACGTAATGAAGGCTGCTGACAACATCGCTCTCAGAGGCAACGTATCCAATTCATTCTTGATCTCAGACATCTAAAAAAAAAGGAGAAAGAGAGATAGAAAGAGAAGAAAGTCAATACATGTGCACTCCAGTATATTCTTCATGTAAATGAATATCCAGTAAGTAAGTAAGTAATTATTATTTGTAAAGCGCTTTAACAATCAAAAACAGTACACAGATAAAATATATACAAGACAACATAAGATAAACACAGGAGTCCCAGAAAGTCAGGGAAAAGCCTGAAATAAATAAATGTAAATGTGTACAAATAAAAATGTCTTAAGATGTTTCTTGAAGGAGTCAGTAGATCCATCTAACATAGAGGGAGAGGAAGATCGTTCAAAAGCTTAGGAGCAACAGCCTGGAAGGATTCCTCTCCATTGGTCCAGAATCGTGTTCAGGAACCATCAGTAGATTCTGATCCACAGATCTAAGAGCCCGAGCTGGGGTGTAAGGCTGGATCAGATCACTGATGTAAGGAGGAGCCTGACCATGAATAGCTCTGAAAGTAAGAACCAGAATTTTTAAATTGATCTTGAAAGAAACTGGCAGCCAGTGAAGAGTTTTAAGGATCTGGGAAATGTGAGTTCTTCTACTAGAGCGACTTAGAATTCTCGCTGCAGAGTTTTGTATTAACTGCAGGCGAGACAGATCCTTCTTGTTTAGACACGAAAATAAACTGTTACAATAGTCTAAACGAGAAGACACAAACGCATGGATTATAAGCGCCAGATCATGTTGTGACAACATTTTCCTAAGTTTAGAGTTTTTTCTCAGCTGAAGGAAACAGTTTCTGGTCAGTTTTCTGCAGTGTTGAACTAGAGTACTGACTCAACCTTGGAACCTTATCATCAGGAGCAATAACCAGAGTTTCAGTTTTGTACACATTTAGCTGCAAAGTGTTTTCAATCAGCCATTGTTTGTTTTATAGCAAAATAATTGTCTAAGATGTTCAGCCTCTGGGGCTCACTTGGCTCAAAAGAGCAGTAGAGCTGGATGTCATCAGCAAAAATGTTGTAAGAAACATCAGGAAATCTCTGAAGGATTTTACCCAGGGGAATCAAGTACAGCAAAAATAATAAATAAGGACAAACAAAAAATGAGTGTATTTTTTATGAACAGCTTTTCCAGGTAAATGAATTCATTTAAATGCTGCAGAGAGTTGAAGAGTATGTGTGCCTGTGTCAGACTGTATGAAAATGCATGAGTAGACAGTGACTACTTCTTTGCTTTGGGTCTTGAGGGAGGCCGAGGGTGCGAGGGTGTCGGAGGAAGATTGAGTGTTTTAATTAAGATAGAGACAGATGCTAGAGAGAAAGAGTAAAAACAGCCAGAGGGGCCCCGAGACTCTATGATTTATCTCCTCGTCCCACGGTTGCAGATACACAACCGCACGGTGTGGCGTAACCTTGATTTAAGTAAACGTGTTGAGCTTTTAACTCATCATCTGTACCTGAGAGTTCCAGCGTGTGTGTTCCCCGTCGAGCTGGGACAGAAGCTGCTGGGCTGCCGTGATCGTTTCCTGAGCCTTGTTAACTTCAGCCTCCAACTTCGCCGCCTCGGCAGTGTGACACTGAAACCTGAAGTCAGACTGTAAGATTAGCACCAGAAGCGTTCCAAACTAATGTTCAGAAACTCTTAAAGCACATTTAAATGCATTAAAAAAATATGTGAAGGGATGCATACTTCTCTTTTAACTCGTTTACTTTTGCTCCGACGGAGTTGAGTTGGTCCTCAAGTTTATTCTTCCGGTTTTCGGTTTTCCGGAGATTCCTGTGAACACATGAATACATCAACGTCAAAGAAGTTGTTAAGTTTATTGTAATTCGATTTTCTTCTTTTGCCAAAAATAAAACTGTTCTTTTCATTATTTTTGCGAGGGGGTGAAAACTGTCCCAGCTAGTTTGGGCGAGAGGCGGGGGGACCCTCAAAAGGCCGTCAGTCTGACGCAGAACACACAGCAGATACACACAACCATTAACACACACTCTCACATACAGACAAGGAACTTCTGAATGTTTTTGGACTGTGGGAGGAAACTGGAGTGCTCAGAGTAAACCGATGAAGAACATATGAACTCCAGTGAAAGGTTGTAATTTGCGTTAAGCTGAAACCTTCTTGTTGTGAAGCTCTTGTGAATTAAATTATTATTATGATTTATTTTTTATATATTTATTTTGTTTATGTCAAATTCATTTAAGCTTTTATAAATTTTCCTTTAACTTATCCTATTTATTTTAGGTCAAACAAAAACTACAATTGGGGCTCATCTTTCACACCTAATTTCTTTCCTTTTTTTTTAAATCTAAATCTTTTTAATTGTATTAATTCTTCTTTTTGCTATGATACAAAATTAATTTACATTACAAAAATCAGTTACTAAATCAAAAATTTAAATAGGTATGGCTTTTAACTTTTCATAAAACAGTGGTTAATCATACTTTTGTAATTTAGAAAGAAATCTTACTCCATAAGTCCCGCCTGCTCTTTTTCCAGAGGTTCAATCCGCTCCAACACATGGGAATACTGGACATTGGCTTTGACCCACACGGCGAGAGGAGCAGCTGCTGCACTCGCACGTTTTGCATTCTGACAACAAAAAGTAAGCAGTGAATATTACTCTGATTGTTTGACACTGAAAATCCTATTGATTGTACCTTGGCGTCAAAAGATGCCTTGTTCTTGTTGAGAAGCTCTTCCACACTCTGGCGGATCTCAGGCGTGATGTTTCTAGCCTCAAAAGTTGCTATGTCTTCCCTGACACCACGTTTCGCCAGGAAGCTTACAAGGGAGAGATGAACCAAATAAGTTTACTACTCGTGCTATAGGTGTCTGCCTGGTGATTTTCCATCATCTTCACACCTCTTCATGCTGACCCAGGATGTGTCAAAGATTCCCATCAGTCTTATCACGCCCTCCAGAATATCTCTGATGACATCGGGAGGCATGCGGAGGGAGCGGATTTCAGACAGGGCTTCAGGCTTGATGTTCCCCACTGCGCTCTTCGCTTCATCAACCAACGGCTGACAGGAAAAAGAGGCGAGAAGCAGGTAAGAAAAGACGGGAAAGAAGATATTAAACTTGTAAGTTAAATACAAGTGATTTGATCGATAAATACTTTTCATTACATGTCAAATGAAATAATCGTATATGTAAAAACTTTGAAATCCCATCTGAGGCATCACCAACGGAAGGAATTTCCTTCGACTACATGTTTAACCCTTGTGTCATCTCAGTGTCAAGGTGACGGCTCACATAAATATACATATCCAGTGGTGGAGGTCGTTCACCTTGACCCAGAGACAACACAAGGGATACCTGAAACACATTCGTTTTCTGGTCTTTTGGTCACCTTGACCCAGAGATAACACAAGGGTTAAACTACTATGATGAGCATGTCTAAATAGGGGTAAAATTTGGGAAAAGTGAAATCAAGTATGAATGATTAAGACATGACACACAAATGATCATACATAAATAGAAAAATCATTATGTCAAACAAAATTAAATTAAATATTATTATTAAAATAATACATGTTCTGTTCAGTGAAAAAGAAAAGTATGAATAAGCAGCAGAAATAATAATAACTGTTCTTATTTCTGCCTCTTTTCATTTATATATCTTGTTTGATCAACTGAAATTTCTTTGATTAAAGTAAAAAAATTGGTTGACTAGAGCAGAACATTTTTAATTGTACAATTGTGCATTTAAGATAAGATAAGAAAAAACTTTTTCTTCCCACATTAGGGGAATTTAAGTCTTGACAGCAGTTCATTAAAAAAAAAAATGAAACATAAATACACATATTTAAAATAATAACAAACATAATACTACATAATAATAATAACAATACAATAACAATAAATAAGAACAAAAATAACACAATAATAAATAAAATAATAATTAATATATCAACAACAATAAACATTGGAACAAGGGCACACAGAAGAAGAAAACCTAGACCAACAAAACAAAAGTGTGCACGACTGTTTATAAACTTGAAAATGTTTTGAACCTGACGTGAAGCACAAGATGACATTGAAACAAATAAACATACAAATACCTGCACTTCTCTGAGTTCGTCTTCAATTTTAGCTTTTCTTTCTCCAATCTTGGAAACTTCTACAGCCATCTTTTCTTTGATCTTTTCCATCTCTGTCTTCTGATCACTAGTGTTCTGGAAAATTCAGAAAAAGCAGTAATACCTATTTGGACAAAAACATCTACAAAGGAGTTGCTTTATTATAATATCAACAATATAAAAACCTATTAATCTGAAGTTTTTTAGTGAGACATGGAATTGTACTACAAGCTCATGTACCAGCCAAATAGACACAAATATTTAAAGAGAAAGTTACAGTTAAAAATGGGAGACTTCTCAGGACGTATATGTTAAACAAACCTGCATCGAGGTGGTGATTTCTTGCAGGGCAGAATCTGCCTCCTGTTGTTTCGTCTTCAGAAGTGCTCTCTGCTCTGCAGCGCGTTGCTGCAGCTCATCAACTAAAGCTTTGGCTTCATTCAGTTTAGAGACGCCTGCCTGTGGACCAGGTAACATGTCAGGAACGTAGTGAAACGTGAAAGTGATTGGCTCTTCACTGGTTCCACCTGAAGATGCTGGAGTCCTGTCGTGAGCTGGTGCTGTTTCCGGCTATAGATGGCGATGTAAACCTTCAGGAAGGCCATGTATTGACTCGGTGTTGCACCCTGATCCCTGCAAGAGTCATGAACCTTCAGGAACAACTGGCAAATATCTCCATTTCCAGAACCTGTTGAGATGAGATTGGGATGAGATTGTCAGTCAAAACATGAAGATGATTCATAGATAGATACTTTATTGATCCCTGAAGGAGATATTTTGTTGTCCAGCAGCAATAACACATCCATCCATACAAACATCCATAAATACATGTAAAGCAATCAAATAAATACATAAATAAGTAAGTAAGTAAGTAAGTAAGTAAGTAAGTAAGTAAGTAAGTAAGTAAGTAAGTAATGGTGATTTGTAAAGTGCCTTTCTAGACCAGGGTAACAAAGCTCTTGAACAATCAAAAACAATGCACAGTATATATACAAAATACAAAATATATACTTTAAAAGGCCAGGACACATAAGCAGAGGATATAGGAGTTCCAGAAAATCAGGGAAAAGCCTGCACAAATAGGAATGTCTTAAGATGTTTCTTGAAGGAGTCAGTAGATCCATCCAACAGGGGGAGATGAAGATCATTTCAAAGCTTAGGAGCAATAGCCTGTAAGGATTTCTCTCCTCTGGTCCGGTAGTGTGTGCGCTGAACCGTCAGGAGATTTTGATCCACAGACATCAGAGCCCGAGCTGGGGTGTAAGGCTGGATCAGATCACTGATGTAACCCCTGAGCTGATAGGGTCTCTGATAGTCTCTCCAGCTTTCATTTTAATGGACAAAACGATCCATCTAGTTAGTTTGCCATCACCTGAACTTTTCCTTTTCTGCGCCTGTTCAAGATTCTCTGGTCCATCTTCCATCTTCGCCAGCAATATTTCAGGAATCTATTAAAACATATTTTCATCACATTTTTAAAAAGACATCTGGTGATATGAAGCAAATTACAAAACTAGTTTGGTTACCTTCTTCATGCTGCTGTCAGACCATCCCTCCATCCACTGGACAGAACACTTGCGGTAAAACGCCGGGTTGCTCTCACAGTTTATCGTGAAGTTGGAGTTGGAGCAGTCCATGATCAGGACGATGTGGAGGTTTTGTTGTATTCCTAATTGGTTTTTGAAATACACACACATTATTTTGTTGAGGAGTAAAAACAAGGGGAATTAGTGAAGAGTTATTTTTTTTGGAAGACAAAAAACAAAAGTTTGTAGAGGTGTAGTTCATTTTCTCTCGACATGTACATTTTAATGTCATGCTTTGGTGGTCATCGCAAAAGCTGTGGCATTAAAACATGATTCAAGTTTACATTTTTGTTCTTTTGGTAATTGTCATTGGAGTAATAAAGGTTTATTTAATTAGGTTAATTTAATTAGGTTTATTATTGAATTCAATAATTTGTGTATTAAAGGTTCAGTTTGTTTTGTTCAAATAACTGGGTAAACTTTTGAGTTGTCTCAGGGTCAAGGTTACCCAGATACCCCAAAATGTGTTTGTTGTATCCCTCGTCTTGCTTCTGGGTCAAGGTGAACAACCTCCCCGGCTTCCATAAATTCATTTACAGTGGTGGAAGTCATTCACCTTGACCCAGAGACACAAGGAATACCACAAAAACATTTGTTTTCGGGTCAACTTGACCCCGAGTTATTAAAATTATTATTTTTTTTTTTTTTCACAGAGTTTGACATTCTAATTCCAATAAATCAAATATATTTTTGTGTTTTAATTCATGGCTTATTATTTTCAATATAGATCTTTGGTATAATAGTGCCAGAAAATACTGAATATCAAACTATATGTGTAAATAATGTCAATTATTTATATATAATATAGAAAGTAAAAACAGAATTAAGTTTCAACATTTGAGATGTTAAATTTAAATATTTAATATTATGATGACAACAATTAACTTCCATACTGTTGGCAACCAAGACATCAGAAGACAACATCATTTGGTTGAAGTGTATTAAAATGGAACGCTGAGTTAAACAGAAGCAAATGTACTGACTGTGGGAGAAGTAGTTGTAAAGCGGTCCAGTGAAGCCGTCCTGAGAAGCAGCATCTTTGAGCGGAGACAGGAGCGGGTCCAGCTCCTCTGGCGTGTACAGACCAGGAACCTCACCTGTGACAAAACAAGGACGACGATAATGAAAGGCAGATGTAAGAAATCAGAGCAGTGGAATAACCACATTAAAGCTGCTTTAAGTATTTTTTCAGAACACACCAGACGACAGCAGACTGTTCACCATCTCCAAGAAAGCATCATGATTGAACTGATAGTCCTCCAGTAACAAAACGACCTGTTGGCCTTCAATCCCTGCCATTTGCATCACCTACGAAGACAAAACAGACTTCGCTGAAGAACTCAATCCAAGAAAAATAGCGTGTGCTGGTAGATAAAATTGCTCTGAATTGCAGTGCAATTTGATGAATTGGCTCTGTGAGGAGACGTTGATGCACTTACTGCCTTCAGGTCGTTGCTAAAATGCTTGAGAGAATAACCACGGGAGACTTTGGGAGTGAAGAGCGAGTAGCCATGCATATGAGACACGAGACACGTGGCCGTGTGGCGCCCGACGCCGCTGCGTCCTGCCAGGAGCAGAGAGCCGCCAGGTCGGCTCAGGACACGGTCCACCCTGGTCACAAAGTCATACACTTCCCAGAAGAGGAGGAGATCCAGCTCCCTGTTATCACGGCCGTACAGCACGACACCCTGGGGGCACGAGAGACACAATAAATACACACTCCAGGGCAGGGATGCAATCATTCGCTCATTGTCTGCTGCTTGACCCAGCTAGCCAGGGTCAAAATTGCTCGAGCAAATCTCCACTTTTATTTGTGATAGGCAGGTCACATGATTTTATTTAGTAGATTCCACTGATTTGTCACTTTATGGTCTCAGATTCATTTATTTAATGAATGTATATTGATTAAAGTTTACCTAATGTGTTGATTTAAGTGTCTCTTAAATAGATCTTGACCCTCAGTATGTGTCTGTTTGTACAAAACTCTCTTTTCATTGAAATAATTACATTCAAAATTGTGGTTTTCCTCAAGATTAAATCTTGTTTACCATAACCACACCCACTCAGCTGTAATTGGTCAAGCATCAAGGTTTGTCATCGGGCGTCATTAATACTTGAAGTCTCAAGATTTGAGATTAGGAGTAACTTTAAATGTAATAACTTATATATACATATACATTTTCATGATGAGGGACTTACTAAATCTTGGGTTAAATTGCAATAAACCAAAGATAAAAACAAAGAAAAAAACAATGATGGCTACTCAGCAAGGCTACTCCAAAAAGATTGTGCTAAACAGATATAAAGCCATGATACAATTTTTACACAGAACAACAGTGTATTTCTCATTTATTCAAGGAATGTTTAAGATCTGTGTGTACTTACTAAGTAAAAAGTACTTTTTAAGGGTAGTTATGGGTTAATAAGGCCTCAATAACATCTAAAATGTATCTTTGTATTTCACTTTACTTTTAATTTTTGGAAAATCGATTAAAAAGATAAATATATATAAATATAGGTATTCATACATATTTTATGTTCTTGGATAAGAACATTTTCTCCAAACGCTATACAGCTATTTTTATATGTATTCTAACAATGATATGATTAACACAAACCCAGACAACCTGTACAGGAGTTGTAAAGGGATTAGTTTGTACCTTCTCAATGACTTGTTTGAGGTCAGTGGAGGACAAGCGCCCGAGTTGTTTGCCATGTGGCGGCAAGGATTGGCCTGGAGCCATGACTTTGGAATCAGAGGATCCCCATGTCACGTAGAAACCATCTGCAAACAGTGAAATGATGTTTATAATTGAAAACATGAAGGAATTATACAAGAAAATATATCTGCGTTTGGTATTTTTAAAGTTGTAAAGGGAGTAGATATTTTATACCAGTCATGTTGTCTAGAACATCAGAGGCCCAGTCCCCTCGAATGATGGACGATAGAATGTTGTCGAACGTGTGAAGATCTTTGGTTGAAACTAGTCTGTCTCTAAAGAGCCTCCTTGCTTCATATGCGACCACCTCCAACACACTGTCTGTCACGTTGGATTGAGCTATAGGGAGAAAAGAACAATTGAAACCAGAATAAAGGACAAAAATGAATAAATACATGAATCTAATTTCTTTCTGAGCTAATGGGGTGTAAAATGAATGAACGTGATGTCAATATATTTTCACTAAAGGAGTGAAGGTGAGGTATTTTTACGGTTGTTTTTGCTGACGATTGCGACTCAAACCATTAGAATGCATTGGACAAGAGAAGATACATACCAGAAAATAAGGAAGCAGCAAAAAAGAGGAATAAAGAAATTAGTGAAGAAAAGGTAACATTGATAAAATGTAACATGTAAAATCCTGCACACATAATAACAATAACGGTGATGGTCTGGTATTTATAATTATCATTGCCATATTATACTGTCGACTTTGTCAGGTTATGGTACAAGAAATCATGATAATATAGTTTATTTTTCTTACAGTATTTCAGAACTGACACAATGTCAAAGGATCATGATATAAAAAAGTTAATGTTAGAGACAAAGGAAGTTATATAAGGAACTCTTAAAAATGCAGTTTACATAAAAAAAAGAAAAGATGTTTGTAACATCATTGAAGTACCTGCAGTGAGGTCATATCGCAGCAGGCTGACAACCCACTCTGTGAGGATGCATGGAGTGAAGAGATAGTGGCTGTGGTCGTCCACTGTGAACTTGGCTTTCACCTGAAAGGACATGAAGAGGTGACAGTCACAGCTATATTCATGAAACTGTCGTTCAGTTTTTAAAGATAGAGTAACCTCAAGCAAGAGTAACAACAAAATATAACATGGTGTCCCATCTGTTTTTCTTGATTCTGTTCTTTCTGCAAAGTGTCAATACCTGTTCATAGAGCTGCACCAGAGATCCGGCCAGCTGGTGTGTCTTCCCGGTGCTGGCCCACGATGCCTGGTTACCAAGGCTATGTTGAAGAACTGGCTGTAAGTATGCAGAGTAGATCGTCTGCAGCTGTTCTCTGTCAGGGTAGCTAAAGGACAAACAAAAATGTGAGGACGCCAAAGACGTGCGTAAAACACAAGCAGCTATTTATGGTACCGAAGTACTCACTCGATGGTGCAGATGCGGACGATAGATGTGAAGCGAGAGGTGAGAGCATGACTCCCAACTCTTCCACCGGTCGACATGGAGGCCACCACCTGGATGTTCTCCAGACTCACCCACTCCAGGTTCTCGTCGTAGAAGCCTTTATAAGTTAATACCTGTGACAACAACAAAGGTTTATAGTTGACAAGGATATTGAGAGTACACTTAATTGCTACTGTGTTTGAGTGTCCTTTTTTACTTCATTCATTTTAATTGTATTTATTTGGATTGCATTATTATTTAACGGTTAAAAATGTCATAATACTCTATTTGAAGGGTTTTATGGAAATATACTGTATCAGTGCCATCAGAATATTTAATGGTTGAATTAAATGTATAAAATGTTGACATTTAAATTTCTTAATATAAATGTTGTTGGGTTTTTTTAGTTGTGTTGACATTTTCTAGACTAGACTTGTGATGTTAATGCGACTAATGAAATCTAATGAGATTTTACTTAAAACAAAAATGACACACTTGCTTAGAATTATTTATTTGCAGTGTACAATTGAGTTGTCTCTGGGTCAAGGTGACCCGAAGGCCTGAAAAATAATTTATTTTGTGTTGTCCCTTGTGTTGTCTCTGGGTCATATGAGCAGTGGCGGAGGGATACCACAAACACAATTAGTTTTAATTGAAAAAGTGAATCAGAAAAAAGGTTTTTGAATTATAAGGATTATAATATCAAGCTATACGTGTATAAAACAAATGAATTCACTTTGGATTTTATAACTTCAATGCTTAAAGAACAACACAATTTCAATGAAACCAAAGTAAAAATTTCAACAATTTAGATCTTAAATTTAATATTCTGATGGCATGTATATACTGTATTTCCATAGGCTTTGACCATTGACTCCAATTCAAATCTAGTGTTTTGTGTACTTGCCAGATATAACTCATAAATGTGATGATTACTGGGATGCTTTTATTTTTCATAATTTGAGATATTGCACTTTTGAACCTGTAAAAAAAAGAGGTACCCTTTAGGAGATTATTTCTATTTTAAAGTACAGATTTATTCATTTGGCTCTTTTCAAGACACTCAAAGATGCTTTACACGGGATGAAAGCGGGAATAAAAACAATTTAAAATTAATAATTAAAATCACATTTCAATAGGTGGGGTTTGAAAGTGTTAAGCTCTTGGATGCGTGTGAATAGTAAATGAGTCATAAAGTATTTCATTTACAGTTAGGGTGACCCTTCCAGTCGATTTTCTGTACCTGTTGCAGGAAAGCTGTGAGGTTGCTGGTCCCCCACTTATCTGGCTTGGGCAGGTTGATGTCCTTCAGGTAGAGCACCAGGTTCTCACAGTCTCTGGGTCTGAAGACTCTGCCGGTGTTTGAAGTGAGCAACATGCAGGTCTGTTGGAGCTTCTGAAGAACGTGGCGAGATGAGGTCTGGGCACTGCAGTGGACCACGGCCACCTGGGTGGAGCGCAGCCGAGCGAAGGCGTAGCGCAGCAGCATGCTGTTAATGATAACTACAGTTAAAACAATAAACTTGAAAATTAAAAAAATAAACCTGTTCTCCATAAACTAACCGGAAAAACTCACCCAAACCCTTATCTTCTCACACCTGGACTACTGTAATCCCTGCCTGGCATCTCACAAATCTCTCTCTCTCACCTCCAACTGGTCCAAAACTCATCTGAGGATTAATTTAACTTTTTAATTTTAAATCTGGCCTTGTGGAAGCTGTTCAGTCAAAGCTAAAATTAAAAGAGGACCTTCCATCAGGGCACCTTGACTTTAGAACAGCCGAGACAGTCTGTGACTTCTTTTAAATATATTTTTTAAAAACACACTTGTACAGACTGACTCTATTTAACTACCGTGTTTCAACTGTTTTCTTTATATTTTATTCTTCTGTGCTGGTTTTGAATTTTCTTGTTTTTAATCATTATGTAATTGTTTTTTGTCATTATGTAATTGAACTATAGAATAGTTCTATAGTATTAACATAATTATTCTATTTATATTATTATTGATATATTGCCGAATCAGCAGAAGCTCATAAAGGATTCAACACTAAAATTAAAAGTATTGGATTTAGAGAAGTACAATTCAGCAATAATCACAGAACATTTGGAAATTGGTCCATTACTGTATTTTTTGGACTAAAAAAGGAGCACCGGATAATGAGGTTCACAGTCAAATGAGATTCATTTTTTAAATTAAATCATTTTTTATATGCATTATGGTCTGAAAAATACTGCAAGTTTCTCAAAAAATGATTTCTATCATTAAATAAGTTACATTTATTAGCTGTAAAACTTGATAATTGGTAGAAATTATAATGGTATTTAAGTGGGACCACACTCCGGTAATTACCCCTTTCCACATCCTTCTGGGCCAACCACCATAAAGGGCTGCCTGTGCTGCGGGGTCAGCCAAGAGGAGAAGCAGTGCAGACCCCTCTGCATGTCTGGAGTCTCGATCACAGGCAAGGACTGTGAATCAGAAAGCTGCTCCAGCGTGAGACCCTCTGGACGCTGGAAGACATAAGCTGCCAGGGAGCCGCTGTCCTGATCGTAGTACGTGTCTAATGGCTTTCTGCTGTTCGGTGGACTTTCTCTGGCCCAGCTCAGCAACTGTAACCGACACACACACACGTTTGAGACATTCTGTGGAGCTCAGAGATCTTCAGAAAGTAAAAGAAAAGGTGAAAACCCTACGCCCTCACCTCCTTTGCAAACTCCTGTCGTGTTTTCAGGCTTAAATTTCCTCCTAACCCTCGGAGCAGCCCGATGATGAACTGACCTCTCTCGTTGACACGACTGAGATGCGACAGGCCGTTGAACACAGCACCAACAAGACTGGTCTCCACTACAAAATCATTCTGGAGAAACGAAGGTGAAGTAAAAACTCAGAGAACAGATACTAAACCAAAATAATAAAATATTACATACTCATACTCAAGACCATTTTTTCAGTACAATAACAATAACAATAACAATAACAATATATATATATATATATATATATATATATATATATATATATATATATATATTTAACCTACTGTTTTCACAGTTTATTCTGTTACTATGTGGACTCTGTGTTCATTATTCCTGCACTTACATTTATTTATATACTTAAGATTAGGAGAGTCAAACTTGTGTTCAAAATCTCAAACTCAACTAGTCAGGGGGGCAACCAGAGGTCGATTGTTGTCAAGACTTGGCCTCAGACTAGGGGGTCTTTTTCTTCATGTTTTTAATCCAAATTTTATTGACATTTTTTCTTTATATTGTTGTGGATTTTCGTGTGATTTTACTTTAAATATGTTTTTTTAAATATGTGTATCAAAGATATAAGTATAAATTACCTTTATTTCTTAACCCTCTGACAAAGGTTGATGAAGTCCCTTGTTCAGCTGGCACTTAATAAATCATTAATAAGAAATGGAGGGCTATAGAATATTGTAACGGGGTGCGAATGGCTAACGGGCTTTGGGTTTAAGACCCCTCCTTTATATGTCTAAGTAGCATAATTCTTGGAGGCTCAATCTATCAATTATAAATTTGCTTTTTTATCTTCATCAAACAATCAAATCCCATCAAATTCCCTTTCCTTCAACATCAGTTTAATCTTTCAAGACTTCAAGTCCCTGTATAATTGTTTAAATTCAGAATCTTTATTCTTTACCTTAAACTCTTAAAAGGTCACAATATCAACGTGAACATTAATCGACATTGTTTTGAACCAACAATCTGGGGGAACAGCCATGTTTTTTGTTATTGTTAAGCCTTGACAACATAGAAATTACAGTCAAAGTATTTTGTCCATTTTCATCAAAATCTGTGAGTCAACGATTCGGTTAAGAATGGATTTGATTTAATGAGTGACTAAGCAAAAGTGCTCACCTGCTTAAAAACCCAATCCAGCGATCTCTTGAAGTAATCTCCCAACCAGTTTTCCAAATTACTCCGACACTCATCGGGCTGGTTTGACAGCCATGACTTCACCAACGCACCCACGTCGATGTCCTCATCACTAGAAATAGTGTGAAATGAATATAATTCTTATGAACGGGGAAGGAAAAAAAAAAGCTAACTCACCTAAGGAAGATCATGCCCATGCGTGATATGGTGGCTGGTGAGGCACAGCTGAGGTCGTGGGTTTCAAACAGGAAGTTGACGTTGGGTCCAAACTGGATTCTCTCTCCACTGGGCATCGTTAGCAGCCGATTATCATCAAGTACAGAGTTCAGACTTTCGATCCACTCGGGATCAATGTCACCATCACACACGATCCAGGAGCTCACCTCTGCAGAGACATCATTAAAAAAACAACAAAGAAGTGTAAAAAATCTAACCGAGACAATGAACTCATATCCAGTCTTTACCCTGAGGTTCTCTGACAACACTTCTTGCACTGTGTGTCAAAACACCGTCCGCCCATTCTCGTGTGTCCATGTCGATGTGTCCCAGCAGCTGTTGTCTGGGCATCGCTTTGGGATTCATTGTGTATTGCTTCACCTGACATACAAGTTGTTAAAATTAATGTTGGATTGGGAATTGGGAATGTCAAAATGCACTTATGAAGAACATCATTATCGTAGGAAGGAAACCTCCCGAAAACAAATGATGAACATCCTCCCTGGTTTCCAGAAATATATATGCATTGGTGGAGGTCATTAAACAAAGCTTAATGAGATATTTTTTTATTTAAGGATCAATCTTTTATTTTATTAAAAACACAGTATGAAAGCTGTTTTGGATTTGTTAGGTTTTTTTTCATTATAACAAGTACTATTATGTTTAGAACTAACATAATAACTTAAGAAATGTTTACAAAATAAAAAAATCAATATTTTACAGTTGCCCTTACAGTGTCATCATAATAACAGTCAATGGTCCACATGTGGCCCCCAAGCCACATGCCCAGGATTCGATGCAACGATGACATAAGAGTGTTCCACTTGAACTCCACACAAGAATAAAAAAGGATGACGTCACACAGTAATAAATGTATCACAATATAATAGAAACAAGTACACAAACACGAAAGTCTCAATCAAGAATATAAAAATGTTTGTCTTCCATCTGTTCTTGCAAATGAAATGAAATACGACACAGGTGCATAATATTACACTTTACTTAAATTCTGTTTACAAAAACTACTCAAACTAATATTTTAATACATGAAGCTTTTGTTTTTCTTCTTTTCTTCTTTCAAAGAGCAAACAATGTTGGTTGTTGAATTTGTAAAATAAATCTAATTGATTTAAAGAAATAAATTATATAAACTGATGTCTAAACTTCTAACCAAGTTATATTTGGTGTTTAGGCTAGTGGGGCATTTGCAGGCAGGTTTGATCTTACATTAAATCAATATAAATAAGTCATCATCATGATTTATGGCCGGAGCTTTGAGGAAAAACAACAATGTCATTAAAAAAAACTCACCCTGAAGCCGAGTTTATTTTTGTGAGCGATCCAAAAAAATGACTTCTCGCATCACTCACCGTCTTCCCCGTCTTGTTCAGAGCAGCCCTCAGCATCCTCCAGAGTGTCGACTTCCCAGATCCACTCGGCCCAACGACCACCACACCCATGCGCTGTCTCAGCTGCTCATTCAGCTCCAGAGCCTTTTTCAGCTGCAGAAATAAACTCATTGTTCATGTGTTCAGTTCCAAGATGCACATTCACATGCCTGTGTGGGGATGAGCTCCAGTTGCGCTTCCTTGTAGACTTGTTCCAGTGCGTGTGTGAGAGCGCCATCCTCCACGTCACTGAAGTTCACTCCGGAGAAGACGTCTTTGAGCAGGGCGTCAAACCGTGAGTTATCGGCAAACGTCAGCTTGGACATTGTGTTGAGACGCAGAGCCTGAACCACCAGACTGCTCTCGTGGACTGCTGCATATGAAAAACACAGACTTTCTTTCAAGACTTCATATAAATTTATCTATATCTATAAAGTGCACTTGAGTCAGCTCGGTTAGTCTTCTTGGGATCAAAATGACCGCTATGTGTCGTGTCTGGACCTTGTTTCTCTGCAAAGGCCGAAAAGGCTGAACACGGTTGTTCGCTTAATACATGCTAAAGCTTTCAAACTAAAGTAGAGCTCTGTAGCAGTGGTGGCTGCTGAAAAATATCATTGATGGGGCTCATTTCCAGTACATTTTCCTGCCTAAACCAATGACAAATCAGTCGAAATATTCTAGAGCTAGACAATATTGTTGTTTTTTATGTAGAAATCAACACATTGGCAGCTAATGACGATTAATAATAACTTTAATTCATCAATTGTGCAATATTCGCACCAATCGGTGTCGTCCTCTGATTGGGATTTCCGGGCTCTGGAAATAGCCCCACTGAAAGTTTCAAGTTGCAAAGGCGCAAAATTGTAAGTTTGGTTAGCTCTCTTGGTAGCCGTTTAATTCTATATAAAATTAGTATTTATTTTCTAAGACCACTATTTTCTTTATTGGTATAGGAAGATAAATGTACTGGCTCAAAGAGCCCCACCTAGAATATTTTTCACCACTGCAGCTCCTCCAACGTTTTTGGCCTTCTTTTAGCCGTTTGCAGCTTTTGTGTAATTTTTTGAGAATCTGTCACAATTGGCCGAAAGATTTCAATAGTCTACTGTTAAGTCAACGCAAGCATGTTAAAAGTGACAATCAAATATTTCGACTTAATTACATCGCATTTTTCTTTTCCATTTAAAGATTTTTTGCGGTTATGTTACTATAAAAATACATGTATACACATGTATAAAAAACAATTAAACATGCAACCATTTGTAAAATGAGAAAATGTTCATTTAATTTGACAATGTGTACTTTCAGTCAGAATCATATGCGACATAAGCATTAAATTCATAATGATTTATCATTATTTTAAGTGGAAAAAAGAGACATTAATAATACATTTCTGTTCAAAATTTGCTGTCATTTATGTTGTCTTCATATTTTGTTGGAAATGTGGCAAATTAAATAAATACAAATAAATCTGTATAACGTCTAAAATAGAAAAACCGCCCGAGGGTCCTACATTTGTCTCTGGTTTTCCTCTGCTGCTGCAAGAGACTGCCACAAGCCTTGAGCACAGTCTTCAAAGCCCGCAGACCCCAGTCATAATGCTGTTGAGGCGTCAGAAGCTCTCTGTGCAGAGAAGGTAGAGAAAGGTTTCAAACAGACGGATAAGACTGGCACAGGACACGTGGCTGCGGGAGCCTCACATGTGCATCCAAGCATTCTGAAACAAACTGGAAAATACGTTTGATCACAGTTTCACCTCTAAAGAGAAACTTGCCTCGCTAAGTTGAAGACTGCGACCAGTTTCCGTCCCAGCACTTCTCCGTTCTGAAAGCCCTCGGAGTAAAGGATGACTTCGGCGATAAGCTCGTTGTCCGGCCGAGTCATGGCCACAGGCCTGAACAGTTGCTTCAAGTTGTCCGGAAGCTTTTGTCTGCCCCCGTAGCCTTTTCCCGCAGGATTCATGGTGATGAAGACACCGGAGTTTGGGTCCAGATCCACCTGGAGAGAGAAGCAAAGACAAGCATTTGAGGAGGGAATGTTTATCAGATGGAAAATAGAACACTTGTATATTGATGGATTCCTTTTTTTTACAAAAGTCTAAAAAATATTCAATATAAAGTCAGTTAAAAAATATTGCGCCTACCACACTGTGATACAGATATTTATATTTTTTACAAAAGTGTTCGACATCTGGCAGAGAAATCAAGCTTAATAGAAGAACAGAAGATACTTTAACATAAATGATCATCATTTAAAAAGATACTTTTTAATAGGAACATTTGTCATTCGTTTCTATGCTCACCTGCTTCCCGAGCAGCTCACAATAATTCTTCTGATGCTTCAGAGAGTCTTGAATTGCCTGAATCTGCATGGATACCGCGGACAGAACGGCCTCCTCCAGGCGGTTGAACTCGTCGAAACATCCCCAAGCGCCACACTTCACCAATCCCACAAAGATCCGCCCCATCGATTTCACATCAATACCCTGGAAGATAAGACGGATGTAAAACGAAAGCTTTTCATTTCGAGATCAATATTTATGGCGCAATTGAACAACCATCAGAATTCATGTTTTCATTAACAGATTAGAAATCTCTCCTGTTTACCTCATCACAGTTGAACACCAGCACCTGCCGACCGAAAAGAACCCCCAAGGCTTTGACTGACTCAGTCTTGCCTGTACCAGCCGGTCCGTAGGGGTTCCCCCCAAGGCCCATCTTCATGGCTTGGGTCAGAGTGAGGTAGCATTTATCAGTTAATGGGGTGTGCACAAGCTTAGCTGCGTTTCCCTGTAAAGTATTTTTTTGATTATGATGAGTCATAGATTACTATTCAAAATTGGCAATTCTTTTTTTGTCGTAATTTCATAATGTGGTCAAAAATGAAAAGTATAAACCTGGTATTCATATGTGTAGTTAAAGTGGGCATCGACCATGTGGATGAAGCAGCCTTTGTCGTCTGCCATGTAAAAGCGAAGCTGCTTCTTCCAGAACCAGGCATCAGAGCTGGCAGCTCCGACCTGGATCAACTGCTTCACCACGCTGATATTGTGGATGATATCCAGGATCAAGGCTTTCAGCTTCAGCTGGAGGATTCCGGATTCTGGACGAGAAGAGAAAAAATAAAAATTGTCTGAGAAGATTGTTTGATCAAAAATTAAATATAGTGTGATTACTAAAGTATGTGGTGTAATTACACTCACATTGTCATAATTATCTTTTTATTATTATTGCTATTATTATCATTGTTGTTGTTGATGCTGTTATCAGTGCCATTTTCAGAATCAGAATCTTTTATTGCCAGTGTTGTAAACACAACATGGGATTTTTTTTTGGGTCGTATCTGAACAAAATAAAAGAATGAAATATGATAACACACAAAAACTTCATTGTTATTATCACTGTTATTACCCTTTATTTTATAATTATTATAGCTGGTTGTTATTGTTTTTGTTACTGTTGTTCTTATTATTGCTGCTGTTGTTGTTGTCATTATTATTGTTTTAATTGTTCTAGTTATTTTTGTTAGTATTGTTGTTATTATTGCTGCTTGTTGTTGTCATTATTATTGTTTTAATTGTTCTAGTTATTTTTGTTAGTATTGTTGTTATTATTGCTGCTGTTGTTGTCACTTTTATAGTTGTTGTGTTAATCGTTGTTGTTTTAATTTGTCTTAGTTGTTTTTATCACTGTTGTTCTTATTGTTGCTGCTGTCATTTTTATTGTTGTCGTTTTGATTGTTGTTGTATTTATTGCTTTTGTTGTTTTATAGTTGATGTTGTTTTTGTTGTTATTACTGTTATTGTTGCTGTTGTTATCATCTTTGTAGTTGTTTTCTTTGCTGCCGCTGTCTTCCTCACTGTTGTTTTTTATTATTATTATTATTTCTTATTATGTTTTATTGTTGTTATTATCCCTGTTTAAATTGTTTTAGCTGTTGTTGCTGCTTTTAAAGCTGTGGTTGTTGTCAAGTTCACAAGGTAACTTAAACAGATAAAGCATCAGGGCGGCTATAACTGTCAGTCTGGCAGAGTGTGAAGGCAGAATATTAAATGCTACCAGGGAGGACATTAGAGGGAAGATTTTCTTTCATTGTACAATTTTTATTGGGTTACAATCCCCTGAAGATCCAAGGGTTTCTCATATGAACTTCGCCTGAAGGACGCTTAATTCTATTAAAGGTCAATAATTCAAAACGCAAGAAAGGATGTGACAAAGCATAAATGTCAAATCTTGTAAATGTAATAAGAATCTAGGATAAAATACAGTTGACTGCTCACATATTTCATTTAGATATGAGGACAAATGTTGTCTGGCAACAAGAATGTTCACATTCACCTTCAGCTTCACAGCATTTTTTAGCTTTTATATAAAATGAACTATAATTCAGAATAAAACAATTCAAGATAATCCCACAATGATACCTTTCATTTGCTCATCAGAGCTGGTGTCGACTGTTGTGTAATGTTCCAGTTTGGCCTTTAGCTCCAATTCCAGCTGCTGCAGATTCTGCTGCTTTAAAGCTTTTTCCACATCCTCAGTGAACTGGATTTGCTCAGCAAGACACAAAATCTACACATAGTAGCACATTTTGACCATGTTAACACATTAAAATGACATTAAACAAAGAAAACGAACCTAAATAAAAGTGGATATGCGTACCTGCGAGGGATAAGATGAAGGATCCACTCCACCCTTTTTCCCGGCAATGACACATTCATAAAGCAGCTGTTTTAGTGTTGCTTTCATCTCCGAGGAAAGCTCACTTAACCAGCCCTTAACAATCCAAACAAACATTATTTTAGCAAAAGTTGTAAGAAATAAAAGTTCAATTAAAGGTGAAGCAACATTTTTTTAAATGGCTAGTCAGGCTGTACCTCTACGTTGGTGGAAATGCGAACCAAATTCTGGAGAGGAACCACTTCCCCCTCTAAAGACTGCATGGCAACAATACGCTGGCACTGTTCGTCAAACACAACACTGTGGATTCCTGTGAACATGCCAAAAAAACACTTTTGCTTTGATTTGAATCATTTCACCAACATACAAATAAAAATAAAATATGACTCACCTGCAAAAAGCTTTTTCAGATGGGACTGTATGACCGTGGGGTTAGTGGCCTGTCCCAAAATCTCCAACAGATCATCGTCTCCGATAAAATAAAACCTTGGAAAAGCTGAACGTTTTTCCTGGAAATAAATGCATAAAATGTCATTTCGAGCCTGTTCGAGTGTTTAGCACGTGAGCACACCTCTAAGAACTCATTGAGTGACTTCTGACAGCGTTGTAGCTGATCCAGTATGGTGACAAGAGAGTTTCTGATTCCAGATCGAGACGTCAAAGAAATGACTCTGTTGTCCCTTTGAATATCTGACATGATCGACCTGATGAACACATAAACAATGTTGAGTTACATGGAGCCACTATTCTTTGAAAACGAAAAAAAAAACGCCACCTAAAGTCTTCATCCACACGTTTGAATCGTGCTTCTTCCCGAGGTAAAGCCCCACGTCCGAAAATAGGCTCTAAATACACCCATCTCCTCTGGATAGCATTCAGACTCTGCAGGTATTCATCAAGATCCGACAGTCGGACTTCCCATAGGCTAACCTGAAGAAAACAAATAGTGGAAAATCTTGACAAAGAAATATTATATTAACACGTTTACCTCAATGTCTATAGAAAATAATTCCTATCTAAATATGATATAAAAAAACATCTTCAGTGACCTCACCTTGTCCTGGAAGTTTTGGAAGTAGGGAGAGTCTTTCAAAGACTGCAGCAGACACCGGTTATCTCCCACCTGGATGAAGAGAGTAATGAAGCCAACTTGCAATATTTGCTAATCCTGGAGATTTAACGGCGCTAGAAGACATGCCATTTTCTTTTTGAGAGTCCTTTTATTATCTGGGTCTACCATCGAGGCATTCACAGGAACCCAATTATTTTAAAACGTCTGCCTCAAATTATCATTCGAGAATAATGGAAACGCTGCAGGGGTACGTTTTTCGCATCATTTCTTGTAACATGAAGCTTCATTTCGATTTGCAGGTGACTGCTTTGTTAAGGTTATTACTTAACTATACATGTAATATAAATACTAATATAATGTACTTCATTTTTGTGTACGTTTTCTTTTATTTTCAAGATGGACATAAAATTGGTCTCATCTTCTAATTATGGATTAGTAAAACAGTAAATTGAGCTAATCTATATATATGATGTCAGCTTATGTTCGGAATAAAAGTACATGTTTAGTGTACAAGTGTTTATTGTCATATGCATGATAACAGTTTGTTAAACATTAAAACAATGAGCGTTACCTGGTTGACTATGTCTTTCCAGTCCTTGATGAGAAGGATTGTTCTGCTGCTGTTATCAGTGTACTCTGTAAGGTTGAACGTAGCTGCAGCACCCCATAAATCCAACTCTCTCAGTGACTCCCTGATTGTCACCTCTGCTTGTGCACGGCTATTCAGGTCCTGCAGGTATAATCACACGTTTTTTTTAATGTTTTCATCACGGAATAAATGTAAAAAATAGCAGAAAACAGAAACACAATGTTGCTGTTTCACAGCAATATCTGTGTTTGTTCTGCCATCTAGTGTTCTGGAACAGTCAGTGCAATATACAAAAGTAACATTAATAAACTTGGAAAAATATTTTAAACAAATATGCACACCTTGAGCTCCAAAGCCTTCTCAACGACAGTATTTGCCACACCAAGAATGTCATTAAAGGTGAGTTTTTCCAAGGTTGTCCCTCTTGGAAGACCCAGCAGTCGGAACATGTCCAGCCAATGGTCCTGGGACAGGTGTTCACCACGAACATACTTCAGCACCGGGATCATATTCTGAAAATATACAAAGGCACGATGATATATATTTATTTTATCTGATAAGTTACACTAAGCTGTGCTTCAACAAGCAGCCGTATTTGTCAGACAAGGCGCTGGAACCAACGAGAGGCTGCCTCTCTGGGATTTTAAAAATCATGAATAACATTACAAGCTAGAAGGAAAACTGTTATAGCTGGCAGGGAATCCACTTCAAGGAATAAGAAGAGGAGTAAGACAGGGACTACATACAATGTGTCAACCTCAGTGGCCGCACAGTTGACATTGTGGAGTGTATCCATCAGCTGGGTACCGTCTTCGCTCAAGACATGAAGTGGGAGATGAACGTCAGACTCATTGTGAAGAAAGCCGAGAAGCGGATATACTTCCTGAGTCAGCTGAGGAAATGTCCCCTTGAAGGGTTGATGCTGTAGTTCATCATCACCTCCTCCCTCAACAGTTATGGACCAGCAGTGATGGACTGATGAAGCAGTGTCATGTTGTTTAGACGTCAATAGGTGGCGCCATCAGTTTTAAAATGATGTGATGTTTCGATAGAACAGTTGTTCAAAACAAAGAAAAATAGTGCAGAGACTGACATCTAGTGGACTCTGAAAATAAAGACACTGCTTCATGAAGCCTCATCAGACCTTTACTATGAACCAGAACATACTGCAGCAGAATATCTTATCTGCTGAGAAGGCGCTCAACTGCCGCCTTACGTCCCTGGTTGGTTCCTCCCTTCTGCTATCCGGATCATGAACGCCCCGTAATAATACAGACCCACTATAAGTTAATGAATACCAAACTAATGCTCTTAACATTATTTAGTGTTTAATTTTAAATATTGTCACATGAGAACTTTCACCTACAATTCACAATTTATTTCATTTTATATTATATTTCCACAAAACCAAAAGAAAAAACATTCTGTACTTATTTAGATAGATTTTACGTTACTGGCAATAAATGTGTTGTTTTATTAATACATTCAATCAGAAACATTTTCTAACATCAACCAAATATATATATTTTTTAATTATAAATATACTCAATTCTTAATCGCTTCATTTTGACGGAAACCTTAAGCAGGTCGAGGATATAAATGATTACCTTGTATTTATCAACTTCCCCTTGAAGTTTAACTGACATCACAGTTGGTTTTTCCACCTTCCTCAGTCTCTCCTGCCATGTGAACAAGAATTCCTCAAACACATACGTTTTGCTCCTACAAAAGAGACAAAGACAGGTTGATGGAAATATGTAACGAAGAGCATAATGGAAGACTTAAACAAACACCTGAACGTGATCCAGTCCTCCTGAGCCTTCTCTGTAAAGCCAAGATGCCACTCCTCATATAGACCCCACATCCCACTGCATTCCTCCATATCTGTTTCAACCTCTTGTGCTGAAGGGAATTCTGGGACCTCCAGGTCGAAATAAGCACAATCCTCGCTGAAGAGAGAAGATTAAACCTGTCATGGAGGTTTTTATTTTTTTGAAACGTGTAAATAATTAAAGAAAACCCACAGCAATTTATTGCGAACTATCTCAAGCTCCTGAAATTCTTGCTGCTTGTCTCTGATGGTCTGAAGGCAGGCAAGCAGAGAGGTATGATCGCCATTCTCAAGTGTGTCATCTTTGGGCTTTAACTGGTCCCATCTGGCTTTAAACCGCTCTAAATCGGATCTGTAAGCATCAATGCGGCCTGCAGTGTTACCACGCATCACCTCCATCTGTGGGAGAAGAGATGGAAGATCACTTTTGAAAAGAAATAATAGAAACAAAATGGGATTTTAACAGGAATGGTTGATTATAATCCATCAATTATTCTTAATTTGTCACCTGGTCTTTAATCATTAGCTGGTGACTCTCCATCACAAGCTCAAGTTTGTCCCATTTGGCCCTTAGAGACGAAAAAGACTCCACACCGGCCCCAGACACTGCTCGCAACAAGCGGTTCTTTTCCTCTGCACACTGGAACTGTGACAGAATCTTTGCACACAAGAAAAAGAAAACCATCTCATTGAATATTTCTTCGACTGAATGATTTGGAAAAGCGTATAAACACAGTGTCAAGACCAATCCTGAAATCATTCTTGTGTTTTACCTCAGGTTTGTGGCTTAAAATCTGTTTGTATTTCCCTCCTGCTGCACTAATCTCATCCATGCTCTCTGGCCTCACTGACAAGGCTTCCATTGACTCAGATACAAAACCTTGTATTGACTGTGTGTGGCCTGGAAAGAAGAAATATGTTTTTTCTATAAATATACAATTATGAATAAAAGGTTTAAACAGCTACAGTATGTCATGGAAATAAAACATTTTGTACCTTGAATTGACTTCCTGAGGGATGATAGCAGCATGTCAAACAGCTTCTGGATGAGGTCATCGATGGCGGTTTTTACAGGTTCACAGTTCACTGTGATACAGTCCACTTTTTCTTCACTAACAAAAGAAGAGAAATATTTGAAAGTCAGTTTTGGATTAATAAAGGGTTTAATCATCAACATCCACTTCAATATTTGATGCTGAATATTGTAGGTACTTAATAATGCATGGTTTCAGGATGGTCATTTTGGTCCAAAAAGATTGGCACTTACAGCTCTGTCAAACAGCTCTTTTTGTTCCTCTTATTCATTTCATCTTTATAAATAAATAATTTTTTCATTATATAAAACATCAGCATTCATGGAAAAATTAGCTGAGCAGTACAGTATTGTTAAACGCTGGCACAACCCATTAGAAACTAGTGATGGTCTGATGAAGCTTCATGAAGCAGTGTCATGTTTTTTAGAGGTCAGTAGGTGGCGCCATTAGTTTAAAAATCTGATGTTTCATTAGAACAGTTGTTTAAAATGAAGTAAAATAGTGCAGAGACCGCCATCTAGTGGGCTCTGAAAATAATGAGACTGCTTAATGAAGCTTCATCAGAGTCAATTGGATTGTGTAGAGTTGTAGGAACAAGTCTTACCTCTCAACTTAACTTAACTGAAGAAACTTCTTGGCTAAGTGGTGAAACATCTTCCTAAACTCTACACAGTACAGCTGACCCAATTGGATAACCATGACCTGGATTAATGAGAATCTTCCCGGACTGCTTTATGAACTTGTATCAGACCATCACTAGTGATAACTAATAGTCAGTCAGGCAGGAGTTGGAAATCAGGAGCCAAACCAGCTCCTTGTTCTGTTATCAGAGTCGATGAAGTTTTAAAGGTTTAACTCAAATCCATCCATATCCCCTTTAAGTTATTTTGCTAACAGACATAGTACCTGGGTAAACGCTCTGATTCCTTTCCTCTGGCTTTCAATGCTTTAAAGTTTCTCTCCCAGTCCTGCATTGAGTTGAGATGTTTCTCCACCAACGAGTCCAAATCCACCTGGCCCAGCACCACCCATTCCTACAGTAAATAAAAAACAAGTAGTCAGAAGAGGATACCACAAAGGGGAACTAAAATGAAATGGCATATTAAGTTACAATATGATAACACACTTTATAAATGATGAGGGCAGAACATTTTGATAACCTACCTTGAACTTGTCTTGTATGGCCTGCAGGCGTGTAAAGAGGTCTTCTGCTTTGGTGAAGATAGTAAGAAATCCAGAGGCATTCCTGTCTATCATGGTGCTGAAGATAAGCTCCTCCCCCTGGGCACTCACACCTTTAAACTGGTTGGGTATTGCAATAAACCTCTTCATCTCCCTGTAATAGCGAGCACGCACCTCCTCAAACGGAGGTCGGAACTGCAACCTGCCTTGCCTGATCAGAGAAGAAGAATGAGATGAGTCGATGCCCTTTGAACTGCAGAAGACGATCAAAGTGAGGCACATTATGATCTTAAATAATTGAAATATTTACTCACTTAAAAGTCAGATCAATGTGTATTTCAGGCAGGTTTTTATTCAAAGCTTCCAGACCAATCTGGTACTGGTGCTCAAGAGCTTTGTATAACTGATGGTTCCAATGTTGACGCCAGGCTCGCATGTCATCGGGCCTGAAACCCTGTGAACATTCATATTATATTAATGATACTAATTTACTTCGTGCATGTATTGAAAAACGGTTTGAAATGTTTCCCCCTGTCTGACAGAAAAACAACTTCTGCACCTTGAAATTCTTTTTTTAAATAAATGTTAATGACATATATGATACCTGAGCTAACACAAGGGTAACATTTGGATTATGACATTTTTCTTGTATGGCATCTAACTGCTGCACTGTTCAAAACTAGCAAAGATTAGAATCCTTGATTTTATAAACACGGCTTATTATTTATGTGACATAACATTTAGATTTTCAGTCCAGGAACAATCCAAAAACCTTAAGCCTACACAATTCTTGAACCATGGAAAGGGTTTTATTTAATTTATTGTGTGCTGTCATTTTATAAAGTCGTGCAGAATTCGCTCCTTGACTGAGGTATGTGCCGTCACAGTGCTGGTTTAAATGTTTTCTGATGAAGTTTGATCCCAGTAAAAGTTTAAGCAACTTGTTTTGTTATATTGAGTTCTTTCAAACACCAGTTATTTTTCAACTTCAACTTGTTATTTCCTGAATTCAATTTTAGCCATGGACAATTTGTCATGTTTGCAACTTAATGACAGAATAAAAAATCCCAAATTCAACAGACTGGGCTTTTGATAAATGATATTTTCAATTTTCGCCCTAGGAGATTATTTAATGTAGAGTTTGTGCTCATTCAAACTGACAAGAAAAGCTTTGAGCTCACTGGCTGTTGTGTAGTAAGTCATCAATAGCCAATAGGGAAACAGATTCCTTTATTAAACCCCGAAGAAGTCTGTAAGAAATGTATTTACAGACACACTGAGCAGTAGCTGGCATCAAGGCAGCCTTTTGCTTCCAGAAACTTGTGATAATGTGCTGCAATAACAGCACTCCAAGTAATACCTGAGCCTCAAGAGTGGCGATGCCAGTACGAAGATCTTGAAGGCCATCTTTCCATCGCTGCTGATGTCTCAACAAATTCACGTTCATCAACGTGATCACCTGGAAAAAGAAAATAAGTATTATTACTGAAACACAGGATATTTAAAAAAAAAAAAGAGACATCAACATATCATGCATCCCATCACTTGATTGACATTTAGGGCCGCCAGTCTGATGACATCTGACTCTACCCTCGGACTTAATGTTGTCAATTATTACATTTTATATCTGTTGCCATATAACTTCATTATTCTCTATTCATTAATATAAGTACATTTACAAATGTATTGACAGTACACGGTCAGAGAAAAAATTGTAAAAAAAAAAAGGACCAATGAGCTGCTTTTTATTTGATAAGTTCTGCCCCATGAGTTGAAGCAATCAAATATTAGATCAGTCATCTGTCAATTGAAACAACTGATTTTGTGCTTGGAAGATACTGGTTTAAACTAATGAAATGTTGCATCAACACAAGACGAGACAAATAATGAATTCAGCCATCAGAGTAAAGTCAAGCGCCATACAAATAAAAATTACTTACTTACTTACAATGAATGTAGTTAATTGTGCAGTGTTGTGCAATATTAGCTAACATGGTCAAGAAAAGTACATCAACATAAATAAAATAATAATAATAATTCTCAATATATTTCTAAATAGACATGTTTTTCATGTTTGTAGTAGGATTGTTAAGGAGAAAACTACAACCTTGTCAGTGAAGTCAGTATGCCATTTCCGCAGTTTTCGGTTCTCAGTGGAAAGTTTTTCAGCCGCAGAATGTAGTTTGGTGATGTACGACTCCAGCTCTTTGGGGTTGTCCCAGGTTATCTGCAGTTTACCACCAGATTCCTTGGATTGCGAGCGAGGATTCTGACACACGTATCAAAAGAATATTCAGAGAAAAAAAGGATTTGCAAAGAGCTTAACACATGCCAGATGCAGGTGAGGACTAACCTTGATGACCTGCTCAAACGCCAGCGCGAGGCCAAGCATCATCGGCCTCTGAGACGGAATCATCTGCTGATCAATTGTGTTGTAAAAATGGGCCACCTATTACACACAAATACAAACGACTTAGAAGACAAAAGAAACAATAACCAGATAGTTTTAATTTTTCTTCTGTACCTGTTTAAGCACAATGGCCTGTCTGTAGAACTTGTCCGCTGTATTTGCAGCTTGTTGAACTTTGGCAGGAATGACAAAACCCAGAGCGGAAAGCTGCCGGACCTCCCTGAGAAGACTCACCAGTCGGTCCGAGTACTGGATCCTCAGTGTGCCATCCACATGATCAAGTTCCATGACACGGTTACTGGCGTTGAGGCTAAATCAAATAATAAAATAAAAGACATGATTATTTCCTTGCATCACTAATAACGACAAAAATGTGGATCGGAATTTACCTAATTCCAGACTTTGGATTTGCAAGACTGGAAAGCACATCTCTGGACCAGTCCTCAAACTGTTCTTGCTCGTACGCTCGCAGAACTTCCAACAGCTCGTCACAGAAGCGCAGGAATCCTTTAAACCCAGACAAGTCTGAAAGTAAAGCTTCCGCGATGCGGACACAGTCCTCGACCTGATTGAGAAAAAGAAGAATAGAAGTTGTTAACTTGGAGTCAAGTACGAAAGGGTCTTGAAGAGAAAGATTAAATGATTAACCTTGTGTATGAGTTGTCGGACCCAGATTATTTTATTGATGACCTCAGTGAGGTTTCTGCCAATGAGGGGTCCCAACTTTTCACCGGGTGTTCCATGACATCGACTCTCAAAGTCAGTTTTCAATTCTATGAAGAAATTAAATATATTGATTGGTTAGAATTGGTTGTTTATTTTGAATTCAATTTTAATCTAAATTTAGTAAAGTCAACAGGAGTGAAAATGTGGAAGATTCTATGCAAAACAACATAAATTTACATAGAGAATTATGAAAAACGAGTGTAAAATGAAAAAGGATTGATAACAGTTGAAATTTGTTTGTTTACAGTTAAAAATAGATTGGTGACAGATGTTAATTGTTTGATTATATTTACAAACTGTTGATTACATTACAAAATTATTTGATTACATTTAATAATTGTTTGTTTATAGTTGAAAATGATTTGATTACAGTTTAAAAAAAATTGATTATGGTTCAGAATTGTTGGAATATAGTTAAAGAAAATAGTTTGATTAAAGTAAGTAAGTAAGTAAGTAAGTAAGTAATTCTTATTTGTATAGCGCTTTTCTAGACCAGGGTCACAAAGCGCTTAAACAATCAAAACAATATTCAATAAAGTATATACTTTAAAGATCAAGATAAAACTGATTACACAACAGGAGTTCCTGAAAATCAAGGAAAAGCCTGAAAAAATAGAAACGTCTTAAGATGTTTCTTAAAGGAGTCAGTAGATCCATCAAGCACAGAGGGAGAGGAAGATCGTTCCAAAGCTTAGGAGCAACAGCCTGAAAAGATTTCTCTCCTCAAAAGTTGGAAATTGTTTGATTATAGTAAATAATAGTTTGATTACAGTTGAAAATGTTTGTTTAAAGTCGAAAATTGTTTGATTATGGTGAAGAATCTTTCGATTATAGTTTAAAAAAAATTGTTCAATTATAGTTAATAATTGTTTAATTACAGTTGGAAATTGTTTGATTACAGTAAAAAAAAAAATTATAGTTAAATTAAATTAATAAATTGTTTGATTATAGTTTAAAAATGTTCAATTAAAGTTGAAAAAAAAATGTTTGATTACATTTGAAATTGTTTATTAAAAAATGTTTGATTAAAGTTTAAAATTGTTCGATTAAAGTTTAAAATTGTTTGATTAAATAATTAAATGTGTGAGATAGATGTTTAAAAAAATGTGGTTGATTCAAAGTATATAATTGTTTTAAAGAATAAAAAAATAAGAGATCTACAAATATACTGAGTTATAAAGTAAAGAACAAGAAGTAATTGAAACAACAAAAAAAGCATGTTACCCTTATTGTAGTCCAACAGTCTAGCAAGAAGTATCTCTCTCTCTGACTGGAGTTCTTTACTGATAATTGGTCGCCTGATCAGCTCTTTATGTTTTTGGAAAACCTGCAACAGCTGGAGAAAAAAGAAATTATATTATCAAGCAACCCCCCCCAGGGGTGTTTTATGTCCTTACCTGCTGAGGGTTGTCTTGCACATCAGCAATGTAGCTCTTCAGCCTGCCAGCAACCTCCTGCTCTGATGGAGCCATAATTCTCTCGAACTGAGCCACAGCAGATCTCCAAAGAGGCTACAAAATAGAAGAGAATCGATTCCATCCTGAGGTGATGCTGATGCACACGATGATGTCATCACTCACCTCAGTGTAAGGGTTATAATGCAGAGGGTTTAGACCAGTAAAAGGCTCAAAGACACGCTCAGGAGACAGAGCTTGTTGTCTTCCTCCAGGTAACATACACAACAGTTTCTCATGGAGCATCCGCAAGGTCATCACCTAGAAGACAATAGCAGGGAGCTTCTCGTCAACACAAAAACAAAAGAAGGTCTGAACAATGTTCCATGATTATGACCACGAGGTAAAGCTCACTCATATGAGAAACTGAAGCCACTCAATAGAGTAGTTAAGAAACAAAGGTAAATTTCAATTAAATTAATATTGAATTACAAATATTAATAATATATACATCTTCACACTGAGAGGTAAGATAAAAGAAGATACTTTGTCAGCTCACCTCTTCCAATCTTTTCGTCAGGCACTGCAGGGTTGGAGGGCAGTACTTACTCCCCTCCCAAGGATGGGGGGCATACCTCTTCCATACCTTTTATCAAAACAGTGGTTGGTTAGCTTGAAGCTCTAATGGCGTCAAATCGCATTCAATCTTGACAAACCTGTCCAGTTAGATGTTCACAATTTACAACCCACTGCTCACAGATTGCAATTCCTCTTTTCAAACTCTCCCTCACAGACATGTACGGCCCCTCGAAAACTTTCTGATCACTCAGTTTCTTTTGCACATATCGTCCTAGAGAACCACCTGAGCAGAGGAAATAAGACAAAAGCTCATATTTGTTTCAATTAAAAATAAATATTTCAATCAGCAGCACTTTTTGGTTTCATTGTGCACACGATGAGTTTCTAGAGATCTGTTTTTTTTTTAATGTGGAGATCACTCACCAATAACATCCATGAGTCTGACCATTCGTACTTCTAGGTATGACTCGTAGTCAGTTTGGCGCCAAACATCATCCAGCACATCTCTGCTCTGCTCTACTAGATCTACGACATCCGACATCGACAATCCATCCAGTCCACAATATTCCTACAAGGACCCAGAAATTACTTTCTATAAATGTAATAGTTTAACTATAACTACTGATCGTGTGAAAATATAGAATAAAAAAACAATTATTTAATTAAAATCAACTTCACAAATTAAACATGTATAAATACCTTTTTGATTGGTTTAAATAGTTCAACAAAATGCATAGCCCTGTCACGGAAAGTAGATTTCGTTGCTGACTCAGCTATTTCTACCCAGTACTGAAACTCATCACCAGGCACCAGAATTCCTGCAGTCATTGAAAAAGTAAATAATGATTAGAAATGATTTAACCAATATAACACGGCAATAAAAAGAAGTCATCAGGACTTTCATATGAACAATGTCAAATGTCGAGTCAATGTACTTGTCAAAAATAAAACAGACAATCGTACCCAGGACGTCTCCTTCCGATTGGCCCTTTTTAGTGACAGCTTGCGTCCCACTCTGTCGCACGACAGAGCCCAGGCCCACCTCCAATTCAGTTAGAAGACCTGCTAACTTGGGATCAAATGCTGAACGCCAGTGTTCATCCTTGATATAAAAAAATATATTCAGAATATTAATTGGATTCATTTGAATGTTTGAAGGAAAAACCATGTAACAGCAAACCTTTGACATTTGAAAATATCATTAAACCTGAGATGCATTACCTTTAGCAGCACAGGTGCAAAGACTTGTCTGACAGCCTGGTAGAGCGTGTTGATAGGAGACTGTAGCATTGAAGACACAAGCAGGCTCTGATGCAAGTTCTCTTCTGTGATCACTGTGGGACACAATTTGAAGAACACCAGAACCTTCTCATTCCTGTCTGCCACCGCTTCAATCTGATGAACAAGGGAACACAAAAATAATCAAAATACAACATGCTTTACTATGACTTTACTGCTACTACCATCACTTTATTCTTATTGAAATAACTTGATATTACATTATTTTACCTTATTTGACAGTTGCAGGACATTTTCACGACTGCAGGCGGATAAAACAAATTCATTTCCATCATCCAAGAAGTTGTTGAGCTCAGAGCTGTCATAAAGTGAAGATGAAGGTTCTTTTCCATAGAAATTTCCAGTCGTCGTCAACACGAACTTCTTGCGAGCATCATCCGATCCACGAGGCATTATTTGTCTACAAGAAAAAAACAACTATTTTTGGACAAAACTTGCAATTATAGAGCAATACTACTTATTGCAAGTATATCTGCTTAACACGATCATAATAGCGTTGTTTTTATTATTATTTTTATTACATTGTGCATTACATGTGCTTGTCTAGTGGACGCATAAACCACAGTTGTTGCATATAATACTAGTAAAGATGCTGCAAAGTTTCTTTTTAGCGATGCTGGGATGCTAGCGTTAGCAGGCTAATTCAGTGACTATCCGTTATATTTTCAGCTCAATGGCCTAAATAAAGGTCTTAATGAAAACATTGCACAAGTATATGTGTGCTTAAATAATTTTTCTTACCGTAATGTCCACTTTTTTCCTCTTTTGGAGCCTTAATCCACGTCACGCGTTAGCATAGCATCTGTTCCCCGTCTGTCGAGATTATGCTTGCGTGGTTACTAAGCAACAACTACGTACTTCCATGCGGAAGTGGAGTCTTGCGTAAATAGATACGCAACATATCCTTCACAGTAGAGAATAAAAAGAACATCAGATATAAGATAATAAATATATCGATTTTTATTTTAGAAAACAATAAATAATACAAATAAGAATAATGGTTGAATGCTGTTTTCTTAAAAGTGTATAACATTGTAAATTGTACTATCTTTATTGGCCACTAGATGTAGGTAGAGTATTGCTGGAGGAATGATGTATTTGGCGCTTGAATATTAAATAAATAATGCGTGTGTGAGTAACGATGAAAAAAATCATATCACATTTTAAAAACCAGCGCAATAGAAATTAAAAGGATGTATGGTTCCAAAAAGTGCAGTATTAACTTCCAAGATAAGCAATGTTCTCAGTTCACCATGTTTGTTTTTATTTGCTGTCATCCATTTTTCAACTGTTAACCTGTCTTTCTCTAAACTTGTTTATCTCTCTCAAGGGTCACGTTTTTCATGTCAATGTGTCAGACTGTCAGACCACCTCTCAACTGTTTATGTTGGGCCGCTGAGCTACACTGGGCAGGTTAAGCTTCAGGAATGTAAACCAGGAGGTCCCTAGATTTTTATGTATCTTCATTTTTTTTTTTTATCCTTTATTTCTGATCGATGATTTACTTAATTTTGTTGTGTCATCATCGGCTGCATCACATTGTAGAATCTACTGTTCTCTACACTGCTACTCTATTTTACCATCCATACTCAAACACGTAATATTCTTGGGCTGTATTTTCTCTTCCATTTTAAATTCACAATCCACATACATCCCATTTCCCCTGTCAGCATCCCCCTCGTGTCTGCCTTCAATCTTCTGTTCAGTAACCTAAACAAACCAGCAGTATTTCCTTTTCCAAAACACTTGTCAGGTCCGGTCCAAACTAAACATTCTCTACAGTAATTTAAATGAGATAAGAAGCATTAATGGTTGAACTTAAGTCTTTGCATCAAATAATACAACTACTATTTACTATATACTATATATATATACATTTTTAGAAAAAATACTATTAATTGAATACGATAAGTTCTTTTAATGTTGTGAAGATGAAACTTCCACAAAATAAAATATTAGAGCACCAACATAGTCTCGACTGTTTTTATGATTAAATTAAAATTTAGATAAAAAGGATATTAAATATAATAAAGTTTAAATAAATCAAACTTTACAACTTCCCCGAAAACAGGAAATCAGATTCTGAGAAATGTTATTTGTATCATGACTTGAATTTTTTAAAGCGTTGACCATAAGTTTGAATCAATTTTTGAATCCGATTTATTTTTATTTTTAAAAAAAAACAAAAAACAATCTAGTAGCTCTAAGATGTGTTATTCAATATCTCTCTTTTATATTTGTTTGACGATAAAAGTTTCATCTTTATAGAAGCACACATGACTTCTGTTTTCCCTCATCATGTTACATTGCTGGTGAAGAGTTATATCTGCAAAAATACTTTTGCTAAACCAACATTAATCTCTAAATATTTCCTAATTAAATGTTGCACAGCATTCATAGCCTCCTGCTGGGACCTCTCTCATAGAGCGGGCGTGACCTCTGCCACACTGTTCCTTGTGGCGTCCATACCGGCGGATTTATAATCAGATTACACTAGTTATGAAAGTCAACTAGATTAGTTTTAGTGTTGTGAGCTGGAGCACAAGGCATTGATTCACTGCAGGAGAGAGGATGTAATCAGCGTGAGGAAGATTGTGTTGTTCGCCGTTTCAAAACAACACGAAGCAGAACTGCGGCGCCACCCCAGGCGGGTTTCATGTCGGTAACAAGGGGTAAAAAGACGAAGAAAACGTTTTCTTTCATAGCCAGCGATATGGAGTGAGTTGTTAGCTGAGTGAAGCTCTAAGTGTAAGGCAATGAATAGGGTAGCACGAAAATGTGGTGGACATTATGACCCAAGGTAGTCCAGAGGCGACAGTATGGCTTTCATGCTACAAGCTAACTCTATGCTTTTGCAGTGATCTACGATAGTCCTTGTGTTATCTAAGGGTCAAGGTGACCCGATGGTCCGAAAACAAATTATTTTATTCCTTATGTTGCTTTTGCATCAAGGTAACTTACCTCCCTGGCTTGCAGAAATACATATACAGTGATTGGGGTTATTCTCCTTGTTTCAAAAGCAACACAAGGGATAAAAAATGTACTTTTGTTTTCAAGCCTCCGGGTCACCTTGACCCTGAGATAACACAGGGTCAAATATGGGCAAAGAGCGGCCCTCTGGATGTCAGAGTAGAACATGTAAAATAGTTGCTGACAGCTAACAATGATATTTCTTATTTATCGTGGATT
The DNA here is from genome assembly GCF_982586985.1 of Callionymus lyra. Taxonomy (NCBI): domain Eukaryota; kingdom Metazoa; phylum Chordata; class Actinopteri; order Syngnathiformes; family Callionymidae; genus Callionymus; species Callionymus lyra. Next base: position 25,729,792 of record NC_141824.1, read on the forward strand.
AACTCTTAATATAACTTTTTACAAGTTATTTGTTGATGAATTTCTTCCATTTTCTGAATATATATCCCGTAAATATATGAGTGAATATTGAGATCACATTTAGAATTTTTTTTTTTTTCGCTTTGTAAACATTTTATTGGCATATTTAGGTTTATTTCATGTTGACCTTTTTTCTTCTACTCTTTTTGTATTGTTTTTTTCGTCCTATTTTGGTTCTTGACTCCTCTTTGCGCTTCACGGCCCCTCTACACACAGTCACAGTATAACATATTGGTCCTTGTCAAAAGTCCTTCTGCAAGAAAATGTTATAGTGAGATGATTGAGAGGAAAGTCAAATTTGTTCACTGTCGCTCTCTGTATTCATGAGGGTTGTGTCCTGTCATAAATCATTCAACCGACATTCTTGAGAGAATTTGTAAACATTGGGTTTGCACTTCGGTCACCTGATACAAGGAGTTCCTGATGGCTTTCAGCCGGATAATCTCTTATTAACTTCCTTGAAGTCTCATTAAACTCAGCTATGTTGCTATCATTGAGTTGTTGAAGCCTCAAATCTCAAATCCTATGACATCCTGGAAACACATTTGTTTACACAGATGTTGATCTCTCAGCTCATTAATGTGGGAGTAAGATACGGGACTGAAGCTGATGGACCCGAAGAGGGGGGACGGGTCAAATGGTCCCGCACTGGTGCTTCCACTGACTGATCGTGTTGCTGCTGTCACTGCAGAAAACCTCCACGACCCAGAGAGACGGGGGAGCTGACCTGGAAGCATTTATCACATCTTTGAAACCAGTGACCCAGGAGGTTCAAACTCACGGCCCCAGGGCCAAAAATTGCCTGAAAAGAAACGTTGTGCTGAAATGCTGTTTTGAGACTGAAAAATGTATTTAGCATTCAATAGAGTTGTTTCAATAGAGCAAAGTTAAAGCCCAAGTCCTTTTAACATAGTTCATTCCAAACAAAGTAGATTTATGTTCATGTTGAGACAGTGAACTATGAAAATGTCAGTGCTAAAGATGAGATAAGGAACAGAGATTATTGATGTCAACATCTATACAGAGAATTCCAAAAATAGTAAAGTAATGTTACAGATCATTACGATTTAGCCTACATGGTTGATAATATTGAAATCAGGCTCTCACTTCCTGTCACAGTCACTTTGGTAAACTTACAAAATGTTCTGCCCACAACTTAAACTGTTCAAATATTTTGGCCCTTTGCATGGTTTAGTTTGATCCCTAGCAGTAGACCTTCTAAAACAACAAGACGACTAACGCACTTCTAGTGGTCCATTCACTATGTGTCTTCCAAAGACCCTGAACTTAAAGTCTCGATCTCCTATTTATTTTTTTTTGCTTTGTTACTTCCTATCCTGTCAGTAATTTGGCAATCTCCACATCCCCATTCATATGCTGGATTTTCTGAAGACCAGCATCAGCTTGTCGGTCATTTCCACCTGGTAATAGCTGACACTTCCTTATGCCTTTAGTTCGTTCAACCATTTGTACCTAGACTCTTTAACCTAAAGTGGTTTAATAACTATTTTCCTTAAGCAAGTTGTTTACTTTCTTTGTTCTCCTTTGTGATTTTCATTTGGTGGAACGTACGTCTGGGCGCCCCTTCCGAAATCACCTCTTTGCGTTTGTTCGACTTAGAACGAGACTGTGTTTGATTCATATTGTCCAGATCGGAATCTTTGGACTTGCCACCTTGTTGTAGATGTTTTGCCGTTTGTTTTTATTAAAATTGTCACTTTTGTACATTTCTCCGCACTGCATACCTCAGAGCCCGAGCTGGGGTGTAAAGCTGGATCATATCACTGAAGAAAGGAGGAGTCTGACCATGAATAGATCTGAAAAAAAACAGAATTTTAAAATTGATCCTGAAAAAAACTGGCAGCCAGTGAAGAGTTTTAAGGATCGGAGAAATGTGAGTTCTTCTACTTGCATGGGTCAGAATTCTCGCTGCAGAGTTCTGTATCAACTGCAGGCGAGACAGCTCCTTCTTGTTTAGACATGAAAATAAACTGTTGCAATAGTCCAGACAGGAGACACAAACAAATGGATGACGAGCTCTGCATCATGTTGTGACAACATTTTCCTAAGTTTAGAGATTTTTCTCAGTTGAAGGAAACAGTTGTCTTCAGCTCTTGGGTCTCCCTCTTTAATAACTTCTGACAATACATCAATGCTGAAAGTGTCATTGAAATTTTGCGAACTAAACTAGACTATGGGTTGATTAGTAGATGTTTGTGGTACGTTGTATATATGTTGTTATAATATCTTTAGAAAAATGTCCTGTTGGTAAAAAAAAAAAGCCACTTTAAGTCCCGTGATGCACTGCAACAGATAAACTGTCTTTAGCACTCTATATATTTTAAGAGCTTAATCTTGACAGATTTGACATTATTTAAATGTATTGTTTGACTCATCTACACCAACCTGTGGAAATAGCAGCGTTTGGTTGATGAAGTTCCCCATCATCTATCTTTGTTTGTCTAGTCCAGAGAAATCTGAGCGCACACTGTCGAGAGTCACATCTCCTTTGAATATTTATAGAAGTGCTTAAGACGCGACCTTTACTCGCACGCAAACACGTTACACCTCTGACCCAAACATCCGATCGACAGCGAGCGGCTATCACAGCAGGTAAAAACTCTGACAGGTGATTTTTCAGATGTCACGTCTCCAACTGGGAGAATGGGAGAGGAAAGCCCGCGGGAGATAACCAACCCAGACGCTCGGCCGGGGAGATGCCAGGTTGGCTGGCGACTGCTGGCAGCATCGTGTTTCTGCGAAGGCTGAACATCAAAGAGCAGTTTGTAATCTGTGTTGTTGAAGACTCTGTGACCTCATAATAGATAATGATATTTGATCCACACGCAATGTTTCATCTGTTGCTCTGGACACTATTTCATCATATTCATGGACACGTAATGAATGACTCGTTCCCCTGGTAACAGGTTGATACAACACATTCATATTGTTATTATTTATGAAATTCTTGGGGGGTAAAAGTAAATATAAATATTGTTAAATGTATATGTAACTGAAGACGTGTGTGTGGAAAATAAAAGAAGGTACATGCAGTGCAAGCTATGTGACACCACTGGGTTCCTCCACTTAATTTTATCTCTCTACCTCAGAAGTGCTGAGAGATGTGAGAAGTGACAGACTGTACACAAGCGTGTGTGTGTGTGTGTGTGTGTGTGCATGGAAAAGGGAAAATAGCATGTGGTCACTTGCGTCAACGAAAATAATTTCTCTAAGCAGGACGTGTGAAGATGGCTTTTAATTTTTTTTTCTTGTGTGTCTTCAGAGACACCTGAGACAGTTGGAAGGTCATTCCTGCAGACTGGTCACATAGCCTTGATCATTTTCTCGTCGCCTCAGAAATAGACACGAGTGCCTCGGTGTGTGTGTGTGTCAGGAGGAGAGAGTGAGTGTTAGCTTAACACTGACAGGAGATCTACGCCTGTTTGTAGTGCGCCAGTCTGTGTGCATGACTACACTAACGCATTTGAGCCCCTGCTTTGGTGCGACTCTTCAATGTGGTGTGTGTGTGTGTGTGTGTGTGTGTGTGTGTGTGTGTGTGTGTGTGTGTGTGTGTGTGTGTGTGTGTGTGTGTGTGTGTGTGTGTGTGTGTGTGTGTGTGTGTGTGTGTGTGTGTGTGTCATTCTTGTGATGACCAGACTTGAACTGTCAAATGTAATAATTGAATCAAATACAAATCTTTTTTATATTTATTTGACACATGTCATCATCTAATTTTCAGCAGCAACCGAACAATTTTTAACTTTGATTAAAAACAAAACAACTTTTAACTAACAATTTTCTTTATTGCATACCTTCACTGGTTAAAAAATAAATAATAATAATAACAATCACAGGGTATAATAGTATTGTGTTCATCCTGTGGTGAGGTATCACAGTTTTTCAGAGATAGCAAATTTAAGCTAAGTTGTTGTTGTGTTTCATTAAATATTGGACCTGATTGTGTATTTGTAAATATTGTAAAAAGGCCCAACCAGGGACAGGAGTTGAAATTAGCACAAGCTATAAATTCTTTATGCATCGCATCAACTGCAAACTTGTATTGTAACTATGTTGACTGCATCAGCCCTGACAAATCAATGAATAAATAATAAATGATAGGACCAGAGCTGCACAGCCTACATTTACATGTGTATAAGTGAGTCATCTTTGTATTATTTACAAAGATTGAATCTGTGGATTCATGGTTTATATTTACATTGTTAGTTTAAACATGCTCTATACTACCAGTGCAGCTCTAGTTCCCTGCCAAGAGCTCATGATAACATCACTGTGGCAAGGAAAAACCGCCTCTAGGAGGCAGAAACCTTGAAAGGACCAGGCTCACGGCAGGCAGTCTCCTCCTACCCCAGGAGCAGGGGAGCAGCACGGCCAAGAACCAGTCCAGGTCTTCCGGTGAGTGTCTCCCAGGTCACAGGGAGGCCACATTCCAAAGGCAAAGAAACCATAAACATGGTATCATGAAGCAAATTATTTTCATTTGTAATCAAACAATCTTCAACTTTAATCACCAATTTCAGGCTTAATCAAACCATATTGAACCGTTATTAAACAATTTTCAACTGTAATCAAACATTTTTTAACTGAAATCAAACTATTTTCTAATAAAATCAAACTTTTTTTTAACTGCAGAGAAACCATAAACCTGGTATTAGGGAAGCAAACTATTTTCATTTGTAAACGAACAATCTTCAACTGCAATCAAACAATTTTCAACTTTAATTAAACAATTTTCAACTGTAATCATACAATTTTCAACTTTAATTAAACAATTTTTAACTGTATTCAAACAATTTTCTACTTAAATCAAACAATTTTTTATGTATAATCAAACAATTTTAAAACTAAAATCAAACAATTTCCAACTTCAATCAAATGAAATCAAACAATTTCATACTTTAATCCACCGACACCTGATTGGTTAACTCATGTGTGCTTGACTAGTTGGAACAAAAACCTACACCACCCTGGCCCTTTACTGGACCGGTTTGACACAAACAAATTTCAGCGGAAATCAAACAAATTAAAACGTTTTCAACTATTTTTAACTTGAAATTAATCCATTTTCAACTGTTTTTATACAGAAAAAAACATCACAAGTCAAAGCAAAAAAGTCAGGACATTAAAATAATTAAAACACACGGCGTTGTGACAAAAATACTAATAAAATCATTTTTAATTTAAACTTTTTTGTAAGATGTCCTTTCTTTTCTTTCTTGGAATAGATTTTGCTGATCAGGACAAAAACAAGAATACACGGTCTCTATTAGTTAAAAGAAACAGTGTCTTTGTTCCCTGCTCTTGCAAGGACCAGGTTTGGCAGAATATTAAATGTGATAAAGTCTCAGTGACACCATCGATTCATTATTGAGGTCTTGCAGCATCTGATCTCTGTCAGAGTTGAACACATACAAGGAGAACATGAGCTCGGCTGAGGTTTTTTTTTCCTCAAGTTCCAATGAGACAATCCGCTGGAAACAAAGTAGACATTGTTAAATCACATCACGATGACTTGTGGTCAGGCTCACCCTAATCTTTCAGAACTAGATATTATTGAGGGAAAAAAAAATAATACACTCACACAAAACACACACACACAGGGGACTGGGAGTGAAACACAGTCGTGCTACATGTAAACAAGCCCTGGAGTAGAGTCTGACAGTGCGATCGATAAAGAGGTTTATTGTTTTCACTAGAATTTAATTTAATATTTTAACATTATCTATCAATTTGGATTAAATACTTTGCAAACATGTATTTGTGTTCTGAACAACACAACTACAGACACTGTTCTCACACAACTAAGAACATATTTGAGCTAATGTCTGGGCAAATGAGTTGCATCTGGGAAGAGTTATGAACTCTAAAGTCAAGAATGACATGGAATAATGTTATTGTTATTTTAATAAACAACAGAAAGAGTTTAACTTTACCTCCATGAAAGTGTCACTCACAAGCCAAGAGACCACGTTCACACTATCTTTGAAACTATCATGTGATCACAACACATCCACTTTTAAACAGCAACAAACTAAACTCATGTTAATTAATTTTTAATGTAATTTTTTTTACGGCTTTAAGTGAACATTTTGCGTGAAGAGCTACTGTTTACAATCATTATCAAACTTCCCTGTCACATGGAATGTTGTCCTTGTCATGGTTCAGAAATGCATTTTTCAAAAACATGTACATTCTTAAAAGTATACATTATATATATTTTTGTTTCTTAGACTCAAAGCTTTGATTTCAGTATAGCAGTTTCTAACTCTTTAAGACACTTTACACCTTTATTTGCATTTACAAATGATAAACTTTACACTTCACATACTTATTTTGTCTGTTTATTATTTTTTATTTTTTTTTAAAAGACCAAAATGATTGCTATTTTAAAAACATGGACTCCATGGTGGATGTTTTACATTCAGACTTGATATAGAATTGAAAGGGGAATAACATACCGAAAAAAAAATAGTGACTTCTTCCCTTAATATATTTTATCCAAAACAACAAAAGCAATGAGGAATCTTCCGGACTTGAACTGAATATAGGAATATCCCTTGAATATGGAAATGGAAATGATACCATCGACTGTTTGGCAATGATACCATCAACAGCAGCTTTACAAGTAAGATTAGCAAACATAGATTGAGTATGGCCGTGATAATAAAGGATTACAAGGAAGACGCAGCTAATTAAATGCTCTTAATTTAAAGGCTGAACATTTACTTCGCCGTGATGTGGGGAATTTACCATATAGTTTAGGGGGAACTCTCCAGATTTAAATTTTAAAGCATTCTGAGAAACATCATGAATAGATAAATATTGAGTATTAAATGCGTAAATATAAGCGTAGGGAAAACAAAGAATCTTTTATTTAATGCAAGTTGTGTTTCCGATCAGCGAAACTAAATAAGACCCTAACAAACATTAAACTAAAATGGTTAAAGACATCAGCCAGACTGTGGGAAATCAAGGCAAGTTTGTGATGGATTGTACATTGCCTCCCCTGACGGCACGTCCCTGGTTAGCAGGCACTTGCTACTTCTACGACATTTTGTATCTGAGGACACAGCGGCATTCCACAATAATTCGATTCACTCCACCACTCATTTTCACTCGAATAAAAACAACAATCTGGCTTTGGGGCTAAACTTAGCTCAGACCGACTATTCCGTCCATCCAAATCTGGTCAAAGGTTCCTATCGGCAGAAATACAACATGTCCTGCCCAAGGGCCAGGACTGAAACAATGGTGCGACTGAAGAAAGTCTATCTAATAAAGCGTGGACTGAACTTTCATGCGTAGTGGGAGGGCCACAAAAGTTGTCTTGGCCCTCAGGCGCGTCAAGCTTCGGTCACATGATTCAGGCCAAAAACAGCAGTGAAATAAAACAATCAATATTCATAACTGTCATATTTAAGTATGTGCTGCTAGTCAAGGTCCAGATTCTTCTCTCTCAAGTATTTCCTTGTCTTTCGTTCTTATATCATTCCTTTGTCTTTAAAAAACAACTTCAACTGCATACCTTTCCATCAAAACGAGCGTTGAGTGATTATGAGGCAAGTGTATCGACTGGCCGACGTTGAAGGCGACTGTCCAAAAAAAGCCTCCTTTTCTTGCAGATAAAAACTCAGATTGAGTGTTAGAAATGTCTCTGAAGATTCTTTGTTTCTTGCACTCAAACACACTTATCGATCGTGGTTGTCAGAGGAATTACTTCCAGACATAACTTGACTATGCCTGTTGAGAAACATGAAATATACATCAAAGCATGATATTGATTTAAGGGTTGCCAAGAGACTCTGCGCAGGAAGAATGAACCACCTTTAAAAGCACATTTAGCCTCCAGCGTAACTTCTTCTGTCTGACATATATTGAATTTTACACGATAACCTGCAGTCATACTTGCATATTTAAGGCACATAAAGAGGGGATTTTGTATTCAAAGGTTGTTGCTGCACTTTTGTTGTTGAACAATGTGAGGGAGTTGGACCTTTAAACCACATATTCAGTATCTGGATGTGCTTCCCGTGGTCAAGGGAGCTCCGTTTGGCGCACAGCGGCGACTCTGGAGCCAGCATGTGATGTGACCGGCAGATCAACACACACTTCATTAAAACCAGTGCACGGCTCGGACATCTGGCCACTTTAGGTGAACCAAGAGTTTGTGACAACATGTTTCTGGCTTTGTAAAACACCGTTTCTGTGATAATTGTTACAATGAAAACAATTCTCAATGACTTAAGATTTATTGAGCCACAAAACGACCGAGCCACCACCGGGCCAGGAAAAATGTGCTCAGTCCAGTCATGCAGCCAAAACATATTTTGACGTTTGTTAAAAATACTCCAGCGCCGCCAAAGAACACTCCAAGAAAACAAAAAGCTCAATATAGACCACTTTTAATCACGTTCGTGTTTCAATAACCATGAAGAATATCCATAAATCAAAGTCAACCTTCTAAAGATGTCGACTGTGGAAGAAAACTGAATCAACTTTTATATCTTTAAGTGTTTTCTGTGGCGAACCAACTTACCCAGGATTGCCCTCTTTATTATCTAGTTATTGTTTGTTTGTTTCCTCCATCACATCAGTTTCAGTGTGAGTTTGTCAAGTCATCTGATTTTACATAATTTCTGTAAAATCAGAGAATTTTCAACTGCAGTCAAACTATTTTCAACTGTGATAAAACAGTTTTCAGATGAAAATAAGCAGTCAGAAGATCACTTCTTGTTTTTCATGCCTCTTTCTCATACTTTCTACTTGACTGAGTTACATATTAACTATATACTTGAATAACTGTTCTTCTATTTATCTATTATTGTTACATTATGTTGTAACAGTGATGCACAAATGAGCTACAATAAAAGGTATTCTGATTCTGATTGTGTCTTGATTTTTTTCTGTTCATTATATTAATGTCATGTGTTCATTCTAGTTTAACATCCATATTATGTGTCTCATGTGATCATTTATAGGTGTCATGTGATCATTTATGGGTCTCATGTGATCATTTATGGGTGTCATGCAAACATTTTGGGTGTCATGCGATCATTATGGGTGTCATGCGATCATTATGGGTGTCATGTGATCATGTATTTGTGTCATGTGATCATGTATGGGTGTCATGTGATCATTATGGGTGTCATGTGATCATTTATGGGTGTCATGCGATCATGTATGGATGACATACTCATCATTTTGGTGTCATGTGATCATCTATTGGTATCATGTGATCATTTATTTGTATCATGCGATCATTTATGTATGTCATGTGATCATTTATGGGTGACATGCGATAATATTTGGGTGTCATGCGATCATTCATGGGTGTCATGCAATCATTTATGGGTGACAGGTGAGCAGTATATTTCCAAATGCTGTTCTTTTTAAATAACTTTTGTTTTAACTTTGTAACTTTTAAAACTTTAATTTGAATTTATTTAAATAAATTGTATTTTATTTATCTATTTTCATTTCATGAAATTTAATTGTTGTATTCTGTAATGGCAACACAAAGAAAAATCCCATTTTTACAAGGCTGGAAATAAAGTGACTCCAACGTTTTAGTCTTTTGTCTTTGAAGACCTTCACATTTGGTAGTTGTTTTCAATTCACTTTTTTCATTTTTACTTCTTTTACCTCCTTAATAGTCCATTGAAATGTCCTCCTGGTCTGTTAGGCTCTTCTTTAGGTGTAAGTTTAAACACCATTTAAAGATGTTCAGATAAAAGTCTATTTCTGTTTCTGTACATTATGAGCCTTGCCTCTATTATTGTTTGTTCACAGTTCATTTGCGTGTGCTTTGAGCTCTACATTATACATTACTCTTGAGGCCATTTTATCGACAAGAAGCAGCTGCTTTGTATTACTTTGGCGGTATAACCCCATCTTTTTCACCATTCCACATTGTTGGTATTTCAATGTCTAAACGCTCCAACAAACTGGCTGTTTCTAAGCTTCCGTATAACTCATGTAACTTATGGATTTAAACATATTATCCAGTTAATGAGATAAGTAAAAAATAAGGACAAATGACTCCATTCTAGGTGTTATTCCAGAAAGAATTCCAGATGAAGTGAGTCCATAGTATCTACATACTTATGATAATAGACCCTCTAAGTTGTTTTTAGTCGAGCGTCTTTAATAGAGAATAAATTGACTTGGAAGCGTACCCACTTTTCAGTCTGTCCGCCCTCCTGTCTATCGAAACTGCCCTCCTCCTTCTGCCCCCCGACAATTACCCCTTCCTCGCAGGCACCCCAGCCCAGGGAACCCTTTTGCCCTCTTGTATCCGGCCTTTTAGCGTGACAATCAATTATTTTGACGGCTCCCAGAGAAAGAAAGAATGAAAGACACAGAAAGACGGGGGCTACTTTGACTTTTAGACTGGGCCCCTTTTTTTTTTAATCTCCCTCGCCCCCAAGTTCTTCTATTCACCCATTCTCCACCTGCACCTCCACTTTGTTTTCCCACCTCTCCAAGTTTTCCTTGCTTACTTATATTCCCGGCTCTCTCCTGTCCCGCCTTGATCTTAACTTTAAAACCCGCTCTTTTCTCTCTATAGGAAAACCCCTTGGCTGTTTCCCCGTCAACCACAGGGCGAGCCCCCACCCTCTTACATGTGCCCTCATCTCTTTTTGGCTCGGAGTAGCTTCGTGGCTGGCAGCATTTTAGAAACCTGAGCAGGCCTATAGAAAGAAGTGGACCAAGGTTTGAAATGTCTGTCAACGCCCCCTTCTACCAACCAACGCTCACACACCCCAGGCCAACTCGCCCTGTAACACTCCTGAGAACATTTTTGATTTGTGTTAAGAAGCATATGGCATCACCCCTAATCCCAAAGTCTTTAGGTTTGCCCGCCAGTTGACTCTCCACCACATCAAATTTTTCTAGCTCACTTACTCACGTTTTTCCATTTAAATTGAACATGTTTGTCTGTTGACCTTTAACGTAAAGTTCATTTACAACTTTATTGAAACTACACGGTCACAGAAAACAATGTTTGGAAAGGACCAGATGATCAAACCAGCCCCCCAGGTGCCTTAGCTCAGACAAAAAAGGGAAATATTGATTTTTTAACTGATGATTCTTCGTCACGACTTCGGCTTCATTGCATCCATCTTTCCTTCCTTCTTTCCCCTTTTTCTTCCTCCTATCTTTCCTACATCCCATCCTTCCATCATTCTTTTACTTCTTTCCTCATCTACTTCCTTTTTTCTTTCTTTGCCTTTCCTTCCTTCCACCCTCCCTTCTTCCAATCAGTATTTTACTTATTTAATTATTTCTTACTTTTTCACTTCTGCCTTAACTTCCTCTATTCGGCTTTTCCATCCTCAAATCTTCCCTACATCCCATCCTTTTTTTCCTACCTTCTTTCCTCATTCCCTTTATTTTTTATTTCTGCTCTTTCTTCCTAGACCCTATCCTTGCATCCTTCTTTTCATTCCTTTTTTCTTTCTGCATCTTCTTCCTCAATGCTGTCCTTCCGCCCTTCTCTTACCTCTTTCCTTATTCTTTCCTTTTATTTCTGCTTTCCCTTCCTCCTACCCTTAATCCTGTCCTTTTTTTCCTTTCTTCTTTTCTCATGTCCTTCCCTCTTTTTAATGTATTTAAGAAGTAAAGCGAGACCGTTATCACAGAGGGATATGTTGGTGCACCAGTGTTGAATTAAAATTGATTAAACATCTGCAAATGTTGTTTTATTTTGAAAATTCACTGGGTGCACTTTACTTTTATCGCTCATATCCTGCCCAACCTTGTTAAAATCAGCGCCACGGCTAGTTGCAGAATACGGTGCCCCTGCCTTGAATGCGAGTCCTGTGTTGGATTTGTATTAGTTCTATTTTCCCGGTCGAAAGAAGTCCAGCGACCGCTTTTGGTGTCCTTCGGGTTAGAAGTGAAGCCAAGTCAAACACCTTACACACCACATTTCCCCTTAAAGTAATAAGCAAACAGAAAGTTGTTTGCACACATCAATGAAGACACACAGCATTGGGTTAGCGCTAACCACATGTGCCTAAACCCCCCCCTGGACTCCCCTCCAATAACCCCCCCTCTCTCTATCCCTGTCCTTCTCCCCAGTGGTGTGTCATGTTTCGAGGGGATAATAGGTGTCACGGTGAGACCCCTTTGGTCTGAGCGCTCTGGGGGACTCTAGTGACACACATGCACAGGAAGACACACACTGAACCATGTGAGCACAGGCAGCTCATTCTCTCTTCCATGGGAACTATCGTTGACTCCTGGCCACGCTCAACTTTCCCAAACTCTATTCATCTCTACTTATGTGCCCCGTAGATTCATCATTACATCTATTACGTCATTTTCTAGCAGGAGCAAGAGTTTTCAGTTGGAGAAATGAGGGATGGAGGGTTGAACGACAACTTGTACTGAAAAAAATGCTCCTTTAAATCAAGTAAAAAAATGTTTTCTAGCAGCCATCGGTCTTCTGTCCTGAACCTGTACAAACTGTCACAGACCATATGACTCAACCCATTGTCTTCCTTTCCAAAGTGACAGGCAGAATGACAACTTCTCCCACAGGCACAACACCGGAGACGACGGATGGCCTGGGTCTGGGCGGTTGAGAGGAAGATAGTGTTCTTCATTTATCACTGTGTTTAATGTCTGTTGGAGGGCTGCAAACACATGATGTAATAAATAAAGTGAGACGTGTGTTGAGTGACATGTCTGCTGGATCATCAACAATATACAGGGACATGTACGAAGACAGAGTACAACAGAACCATTTTATTAAATATACATGTATATACTGTATATATCAATGACTTATTAAATTAAAAATGAAAAAAAGGCACAATTCTCCAAACCAACATATAATGCTAGGATTCTAGAGAATGTATCGGCAGTTCTTGAGCTAACAATCAGATCATCTATAAGCCGACATTTAACAATTTAACATGGACTTGTGTCCGTAAAAAAATATATATATATTGTAGAATTTTTTGGAGTGAAATATGGATTATGTAATATTGGCAAATAAGTGAGTAATTTATGATCACTTGAGATGTAAAAAGAGACATGAAGGAGAAACAACATAAAAAATAAAATGAAAGGTTTGGGATATTAAAGAGCAACTAATGCGTTGATTTAAGTGTGTCTTAAATAGATCTTGGACGTCTATTGTACTCATCATTATGTGTCTGTAAAAAAATCTCTTTTCATTTGAATATTTACATTAGAAAATGTGAACTCTGATTGGTCAAACATTGAGGTTTGTCACAGTGCGTCATTGATCCCGGAAGTCTCCACCTCCAAGGGATTTATTGTATAAACAAAGCGGGCATGATTACAGCTGGCTGGAGGAGGAGTTAAGCCAATATTACATCATAATGGACTCTGCTCTTGTAACCTCTTGTTCGCTGAGATTACAGACGCAGAAGAACTTTATAAAGTAATAAGTTCAAAACATGGTCATGGTAAGAGACTTACTGCATCTTGGAGAGGAAGACTTTAACATTTGAAACATGTGAGTGAGTCAGGAAAGTTGGGTTTTAATTAGTTGCCCATTAAGGTTGAATATGAACATTAAATAAATGTTATATTTAGAAAGTCACTCACCTAAGATTTTTTCCTATAGATCAAATAGATCAAATTGAAATTGTCTTAATTAGGGATGAACACCATAAAATACCTTGGCCGAAACTGAAAACCGATCATAAGGGAACCGAAATACGTTTGTTTTGAACTTTTATTATTAATTTAGCAAATGCACAAATTAATATTAAAAAATAATTAAGCAATGATAGAAAATAAAAAATATTATAATCATCATTTATCATTTCAATGTTTTTGCTGTGTTTTTGCTGTATAGTGTCACATTAAACAGACTTTTTTTTTAGGTTAACTAATTTGTGATTGCTGTGGTTCTGAAATTATAATATTAATTCCGGTTTCCTCCCACAGTCCAAAAATATAAAGAGGTTAATTGATAACTTTTGGAAATTGTCCATAGGTATGAGAGTGTGTGTGAATGGTTGTCTGTCTTTGTGTGTGCCCTGCGACAGACTGGCGTCCTGTCAAGGGTGTCCCTCGCCTCTCGCCCTATGATACTGGGATAGGCTCTGGTCTCCCTGCGACCCCGGGATAAAGCGGTAGAAAATTAGTGAATGAATGAACCTTTTTTTAATCGCGGTTTTACCCTTTGGTGCAATCAGAGTAACTTTTCATAAGGTTTTAACAGTTGCATCAGAAAAAGCTGATCTCTATAGTTACATCCTGAAAGTGGACACAAGGAGAGAAAGTGTTCTGGTAAATCCACAGGAAGTGATCTGCGTTATAAACCAGGGTTTGCCTTTTGTGCAGATTTTCCATTGATCTATCCTACTGAAAAATGGATTGTTTATTCATTAATGACTTAATCTTAAAATATTGCCATATTATTGATGATCATTATTTTCTTCTGATGAACTCGATATTTACTCATTCTAGTTTCAGTCAAGACATGCAGATGAAGTATGAAGACACGGCGCTGGTGTCAGAAGTGGAGAGTAAGCCGGAGCCTCGTTTAAATCGTAATCCCAGAGTTTAGACTCTTCAACAAAACAAGACAATGGAGACGCACCAGTTCCCACATTGTCTTCTGTGTCTCTTTTATCCTCACTTTTACTCATCCATGTCCGATCCACATCATCCTTGTGTTCCCTTCTGTGTGTCTTTGTGTCGCCTCCCTCCCTCATCCTCTCTTTCACTCCATCTCATCCTCCACTAAGTATCTTGTAAGTCTCTACAGGTGGTACAGTCACAGAAGCGTCCTTTCACTCCTCTCTTAGAATTCCTTCTCTTCTTTTTCTTGTGTATTTATTCCCCTTCCGCAACCATACACCCTTCCCACAATCACCTCCAACGGGACCTGCTGACCTGCGCTGACCCCTCCGCTGACCATCACCCCACTTCACGTTGTCATAGCGCCGACGGAGGATTAATCGCCGTGGTAACCGTAGCCACTCTTGCTTTCCCTTTTGTTTTTCTAACATCTGAAGAGTAGCAGTGGATCTCTGACTTGTTTGGGATGGAAAGCTGAGTGATTGGCTAAAGGAATGTTTGCGTAAGCGTGTGTGTGTGTGTGTTACCACGGGGAGTAGGGGAGTAAGTGAAGGAGCGTGACCTGTGAACCCAGGATTCCTGTAGTCTCACTGGGAGCCTAATCACTCCCAGCAGAAATAATCGCAAAACCAATAATGCTCTCTACATGTGTGCGAGAGCGGACACGAACCTCTGATGCTTAGTCGGGTTTATTTCCTACCATTAACAACAGTCTTTAAACTTCCACTAGTGTAAAACCTGTAGGTTTGCTGAAGCACAACACATACTTTCTCCTGACAACATCTGGGAAATCTCAATTTCATGCCAAAAACAAAAGGACAGCCGAAAAAAAGGGGAGAAAACAGAGTAGAGGTCAGAGGTTATAAATGGCCGTTGGCTGGGGTCAAAGGTTAAGGCTAGACTGTATCCTGTCAGCAGAGAGGGAGTCATGTTATCTGTTCATCACAGAGTCTCTGATCTCTAGTTGTTTTTGTTTGGGTTTTTGAGCTTCAGGCTGTAGTTTGTCAGCACATTCTGGAAAATAAACTTTTTTTAAAGTCTCTGAATGAAGTCTTTTCAGATAAAAGTTTAACATGTTTTAAAGAATGTTGAAAAACTATATTAAAAAATATTAATTAAAAGTTATTGTAAAAAAAACTCCTTTAAAGGACAAAGATCCTGTCCAGACATTTTTTTAAGTATTTTCAACAATATCAATCTGTGAAGTTTTATCACACCACAATGGAAAATAGAACAAATCCATCAGAGGACTTGCATTAAAAGTGGGGGCGCCGTTTTCCAGACGCATGACTAACATTGGTTTCTATTTATCTGTGTCAGATAACGGTAACGATGCTGATAGAATGAAAATGATGTGTGTGCGGTCTCATCACTCAGAAAACATCTTATGATGTCGGTCTGGGTTTAGTAACAACAAGATGTTTTTTTACGTGGAACAAGCGTAATGCCGGTTGAACAAAAGCCCAAACTAATCAACTCAGATGTAGGTATCCTTGTGTGTTTGGTATCTGCTTGATGGAGTGCCAGGAATCCCCGGATTTGCATGACAAAACTTCTTCTGATCTTTGGAGAAAGGGGTAATTTCCAAGCACACCACATCAACAGAGATTAAACATTTAGCTCGGCAACCACCCGGATTATCAGAGAAAACTGTCAAGTTTAAAACAAAAAAAACCCCTCCAACAACGTTGAATACATTTACGCATTGAAAATATCAGCTTCATGAGTTATTTAGTTGGAAACTAAATTAAGTCACTTTAGTCTGTTTCATGATTTTAGTCTATAACAGTGGTCCCCAACCCCCCGGTCCAGGTACTGGTACCCGTTCGCGGTTTGCGACCCGCACAAAATGAAAAGAAAGAAAATGTTCTATTTATTATTACTGGGTATTTCCTTTAGAAAAAGAAAACTGATTTTTATCTAAAATAACATTAGTGTGTGACTCTTGACTAGTAAAAATAAGTGATGGTCTGATGAAGCTTCATGAAGCAGTGTCATTATTGTCAGAGTCCACTAGATGGCGGTCTCTGCACTATTTTCCTTTGTTTTGAACAACTGTTCTAATGAAACATCACACTATTATTAAACTAATGGCGCCACCTACTGACCTTTAAACAACATGCCATTGTTTCATGAAGCTTCATCAGCTCATCACTAGTAAAAATGAGTAAAACACAAACTCTAGAAACAAAACTTCTGTTTCAGAGTCCACTTTCCGTATAAATAATGTAAGAACACAAACTCACAAATTGTCACAAAGCCTCTAAAAGCTAGGAGACACACACATAGAGAACATCATCGTCGGCATATAATCAAATATATATAGATGAAAATACACAAACAACTGGTTGTAACCGGTCCAGAGCTCTTGCTGATTCAGTGTTAATATGTTTTTAATGCACTTAATTGTAGTTTTTTTGAAGATCATGCTATTTAATTTTTATTTTTTCTATCTGAATATCAGTTCTTGAATATAATCCTGACAGTTAACCGATCCGCGGCACAAAAAAGGTTGTGGAACCCTGGTCCAGATCACCAAGAGTAAATCCTGAAATCAGACTCCACTATGTCAAGGTGCTCACCTGCCTTCTCCTCTCAATACACCTTCTGGCAGGATTTGGTTTAGTCCACGCTTTAATCCTCTGGATCTTCTTGACCCACCAGGCAAACCTTTGATACCGAGAAGCTACAATTCAATCCTTGGCTGTAACGAAAATAGTCCTCTGATAGGTGGGCAAATACATTTCTTTTGGCTTCACATTATATACTGGGACTTTTGAGTGGCCGTCAAGCCAAAAGGAGCAAAAATAATTGAAAATCATTTAAAAAGAAACACAAGTAAAAAAAAATCTAAAGAAAAAAAACATTACTAAAATGGAAAAATACGGAAATAAAATTATCTCAAAACTGTTTTGTATGTTTTGGGAGGCAATTAATCTTATCTAAAAGGAATCAAAGTACAAAAAAGCTTAACAGTTCTTAAGCAAAGAACTTGAGAAAGTCTTCTACACTCCATTAGGACCACATATAGTCTTTGCTCATGTCTGTACTAAACGGTATTCTTGCCAGAGAAGGAGAGAATAAAGATAGATTATGTTATTTCTACTTTAAAGTTCTTGTTTTCTCTCCAGCTATTTGTCTCCATCAGATGTCATGGAGGTCAGGGGACAAGTTTGTTTTTCCACCATTTTTCTTTTTTGTCTTCTTAGCTTGCGCTTCAGTGAGGTCCCTAAAAGGCAGGTGTGTCATTACCCCCCATTTCTCAGCGCTCACACCATGGCGCCCGGACAGGTGTGCCGAGACAGTGGCCGAGCTGCGACCCTCTTACCTGAGCAGGAGGTTTGAAAGAGTTACCTTCCACCTGCCTTTGTGAGGGATTGGTTACGAGGAGCACAAACAAGAGAGGTGGAGGGGTTGACTGGGGGGGTTGGGGATAAAGGAGGGTGAGGGGCTTGAGGGACAGCACAAATGCAAAAGAGTCATACATCTCCCAGAGCGAGTGTGCGAGTGAATAACCGAGCCGAGAGTCAGACGGACATGCGATACGCTACAGGCCACCAGTTTTCTTTGTTGTTCCTCTCCAGCTACTGACAGACGGGACAATAGCAGCGAGCATTACTCCTTCTCTCTCCATCGCTCCTCCTCTTTCCCTTCATTCTCCACGTCCTCAGATCTGCGTCTCCATTCATCTCCATGTCACCATTTTTACGCACCATTTCTTTTTTCAAAAAAAGCAGACAAAACCTCATGTTCATGTGTTTGGAAGTTTTTATACACCAGCAGCTTCATTCCTAACAGGAAAATAAATAAGATTATTTTTATCTAGAACATCATAATTTCCATATCATTTAGAGGCTCAGAGTAGAGCAGCTTCTCCTCCACATCTAGAAGAGATGTTGAGGTGGTTTTGGACATCTGATCACCACAGGGGAGACCCAGCAACAGCTGGTCAGGGATCACTTCAGGGTGAAATAGAGGATGTTGCTGGTGAGAGGAATAACTGAACTTCCCTGCTCAAGCTGCTTCTCCCGCAAACCCTCCCTGGATAGGCTCGAGACAACTCGGATGACATTACAATTTACATTTTGTTAACTACCCTCGAATGCCTTTTTAATGTTATCTGATGTCATTGTTACCTCGAGCCCACAGTATCAACATGTATGAAAGGGGTGTGAGACTTTTTTTTTTTTCATGATACTGTAAATATCAGTAACATATATACTGAACAGAACTCTTTTTTTTTGCACCCAAATAAAAAAAAGTTTTTTGTCTTTTATTTTTTGCATGGTTCTTTTAGGGGTTAATATTGTAACAATGTGTTTCCAAAATCAAATAATTTGAAATTTTATTTACAATTAATATGCAAATATTTGCGTGTTTGTTCATTTTTGTGTTGAGATTTAACCTCCGTCCTTTAAACGGCAGCAGCCATTACAACCTCTGCAGTTAAATCCAAGTAATGACTGAGGACAAGAGGATACAGTCGACTCCAGCAGCTTTTAAAGCTGATGTTTGGACATTTTTAGTTTCAAAACAAATGAAAGCAGCTACGACCTCGTCAAGAGTCATGTGGTCTGTAATTTCTGTAACTCCACAGTAAAGGACAATACTACAGTATCTAAACCTTCAGTATCACAATATATTGGATTGTTTCCCCTGTTTTGTGATGTGTATCCAATATCTATAGTTCTAGTACTACACAATGCACATCATGCAAAACAATTCTAATAGTTAAATTGTATTCGTAATGATATAAACATGATTATTTTTACCAGCTTTACATAAATTCATAATTTCACCAGCATCAAGACTTGTTTGGGAAACCATCCTCAATCATCTCCTCAGGGCTGAACAGACAAAATATGTTGTTCTGCTCTGTAAGTATTTACAAAGAGGAAACAATTTGAACTAAAGCCATATGTTTGGAAGAGAAAGCTTCTACACACTTACACTGTAGTAATATTCGCCCTGTAGCAGCCAGACATGAAGGTGGTCCATTATTATTCATCATTAGCCTTGTAAACAATCAAATTACAGCTTGAATCTGCGCTGATGCCAGACGTTTTTTTCCTACTCTCTATTAGGGCAGCATTTTAAAGACACTGGTAAGAAATATAATGAGCAATACATAAGAAAAGAAAATCATAAATATATTTCAGATTTTGCTTCTTTTAATCATATCAAATATAATTATCGTTTCAAATATTGATATTGTTTTTTTTTGTAAATTTTCCCAAAATGTTTTATTAATATTATTTTACCCTCATAATGTTTTGTTTCATGTTTACAATCGGAAAGAGCTTTGCCAAAATATGTGATAATTCTTTAATAATTTTGTTCATGTGGAGAGTTTTGTATCATCTCGATAATATCAATTTTTCTAACATTGTTTCACAACTTTGTTGTTTCTAAAACGATAAAAAAACAACAAAAAAACATCAAATTACAACCCAAAAACGCTCTTTACAGCACTTTCTTCATCATTTGTTTAAAATGTAAATCAAATCAAATCAAGATTGAAAAAGTCGTCACTTAATCATTACATATCACTGTTATATATATACTGTATATTGCCTGTCATTTTTGTTTAGTAAAATAAAAACATATCTTCTGGTATTTTAAGAAGACATTGAGTATTATCCTCTCACAAGGAACAGCTCCAGGTTAACTTTGGATGATTAATAATATGTCAATTAATTAAAAAAAGGATGAAAAATTTATCATCATTATAAATATATAAAATCTAAATGGAATTGCTTTTTTATAACAACCGTGGCAAGAGTCTATAAGTCATTTAAGGTGATGCCAAGCTGCTCCTAAATAATCTTTTTTTATTATTATTATCTTTATCCAAGATTATGGAACTACATAAATATTTACCTATATCATTTGAAACCTGAATAGTTTAAAACATAAAACAACATTGAATTTACAGCAGGCAATTCACTCGCACGACACACAAAATACAACACTCATAGTAGGGTTCTACCCAGAAAGCAATGAATCCTTCAAAAGGTTTGTGGAATCTGATAGTATTCCACAAAAACACCAAACTGTTATCATCTGTTCTTTTTCCACATTTCCTCGAAATCAATTGTCAACCACAACAGTTGGTCAGACGAAAGAAAAAAATGAAACATGGTTCAATGTCCACCTGAGACACATCTTTTCTCATTTTATTTCTGCACCTCAACAACATTGTTCATGTTTTCCATTTGAACTCTTCACCTCCCGTCTCTGCTTGCCCACGCTGCATCGGACAAAGACTCTTTCACGGACTCAACCGCCTCGGATCCTACATGAATCTGAAGACGCTCGTTCTGGGTCAGCCACACCAAGAGCTCCACTCCAAACAAGAATGGAACAGATGAATGTGTTATTAAACGTGTGGATGCGACTATTACAGACGTAGTGTTGTGTAGGAAGAGGAAGCAAAGGTATGGAAGGGCCCCTTTCCACACTACACTCTGGAGACCAATCCATTGTCCAGCCAACATCCTCTTTTGTATATATGTGTGTGTGCGTGTAACAGGATGTTCCCGACAAGTCTGAATAGCAGAGTTACCTCCTCCACACCCCTCACACCCATTCCTGTGCATTGTTTCCTGCAGGGAGCAACACGGGGAAAAACAAGTTTGTATGTCGAGAGGAAGCTCCGACGTGAGACGAGAGACAAAGACGGACGTCGTGTATGAGACGATGGTGTGAAAAGCATCGGAGAGATGAGGGTAGGACGATGTGAGGAGGCGACAATGGTTCAGAAACGAAAACAAGATAACCTGACCCGTGTTCTGCGGATACAGAAAACAGACGCAATCACACACAATAGTCTAGACCAGGGTTGACCTTTTCAATTGAGGAATTTCAAATTAACTTAAAACGATCAAGCTACAAACAAAATCTAAAACCACTACACATATCAATATATTTAGAATTGTATATCCAATGTATGTGGATGACCCTTTCTTAATCCTTGTGTTATCTCAGGGTCAAGGTGACCCGAAGGTCGGAAAACAAATTTATTTCAAGTATCCCTTGTGTTGTCTCTGGGTCAAGGGTCACTTTGACCCTGAGATAACGCAGGGGTTAACCCAATACGCCAATATTGGCCAACACAAGTAACTACAATTTTGTCTTGACCTCACTTTAGTTTTACTGAATGAATTATTTCATTCATTTGCAATGACAACAGAGTCAGAAAAGGTCATCTGAATGGCTGCTCTGAATGTCAATCAACGGGAAGGCTGATTGGCTGATGAGTATTTGTGCAGGCTTTTCCTTGATTTTCTGGAACTCCTGTTGTGTTATCAGTTTTATCTTGACCTTTAAAGTATATACTTTATTGAATATTGTTTTAATTGTTTAAGCACTTTGTGACCCTGGTCTAGAAAAGCGCTATACAAATGACATACTTACTTACTTACTATGTCAATTTTCTATGTCATTGATATACCCAATATCCTTAGATTTGCTCAACTATTTGAACAAATTCAATTTTCCAAATAAGTTGAGATGATAATGAAGATCCATTGCTTGTTTTTTTAATGATGGACAAATGTTTTTGTGTTTATCTGTTTCGAGAAACATGCTTCTAGGGCCATAGTTTGTCTGAAATCATTGCATAACATGGTAATCTCAACCTTGAGAAATGTTGCATGTCTGCGGTGTGTTTGTGTTGCTAAGCGGACTGGTGTGGTTACATCTGTGTGGGCCAAGCTTGTGTGTCTGTCTGGTCCTAATCCACCTATAATGAGAGATGTGTACGATATTTGTTGGACTTGAGCCTCGATGACAGAAGTGCTTCTCTATTAAACCATCCTCCCGCTCGCCGTCTCTTCCACCTCCCTCTGTTTTTTTCTTTCATGCTATCGCTCGCTCCATCTCTCCTCCCCACCTGTCTTTCCTTCTTTCACTTCCATTGTTTGTGATTCACCGGCTCGCATCGCCCTCCTCGAGGAGATCCGTTGTCTTCTTGAGTTTTGGGTGCTGACAGCCGCAATGAGGCCGTCTGCCGTCAGACGTCGAAAAAATGTAGCTGCGCAGTGATTAGCATGGAGACATGGAGAGGAAACTTGTGTTTAGGGTTTCAACACCCAACACTTTGGGTTCCCACCGACAGACAAGGCTCAGACGGCGTGGTGTGCGTCTGCGTGTGCGTCTGTGTGGCTGTGTGTGTTGATAAAAGTGTCAAGAAGAGGAATTAGTTGGAAATCATCCGGTGTCTGGACTAGACTGTGGAAATAAATCAGTGCCATCAGGATATTTAAACTATGAAAATGTTTACATTTTCATATTGCAAGAGTTTCCTTATTCTTTTTTGAATAAATTAATTTAATAATTTCCAAATTGAAAAGTTGAATATATATATCATGATTTTTATACATAAATATATTTTAGTGTTAGTGTATAGTGTAGATAGTGTAATTCCAATAATAATAATACAAAGAAATCTAAAGTTTATTTTATTCACAGCCATTTAAATTCAATAAAAAATGTTTGATACAATATTACCACGAGAAAATACTGAATTTAAAAGACTCGAAATTTAAAATTTTCTAAATATATTTTTGAATTATTTGTTCTTCTCGAATTCAAAGTTTGATATACAAATGATTCCATTGAAATGTTCAAAAAAAATATTTTCATAAAACTATGTGAAAACTAAAAACATTTCCATTTCAAAAAGTTTCAACATTTGAAATGTTTAATTCAACCACTCAATATTCTGATCTCACTGATATACTGCCATAATGGACAGGTAACCTTGACCGTGTAATACAATTTAAAATATAAACTGTAGATCTTGACAAGAACAATAGGTAATAAATAAGGTTCAAAGTTTAATAAACAATTGACTTCAACTTGATTTATTACATTTGATAAATAAGTATTTAAATCACTGCTATTCCAACAAATCCCTTATTTAATATTGAAGGACATTTATGATTTTTTATCAATTCATTTACTGCGGCTTGCAGACCAGTTTTATCCAGTTTTAACTTGCTCCATGATGTTGCTCATGTTTTGTTGTCTTTGATGAGATGTTGTATTGCTGTCATTCCCGAACCTCACAAACTCATTTCACTCGTTGACATTGAATTATATGACAATAAAAAGAAATACCCTGAATCCTTTAAAAAACATATTTTAAGTTTCTCAGGGTCATGTCAACAGTCTCTGTAATAATCAGTTGATGTAGACTACCTAAGAAACATATTTTCCCCCTCAGTTGATCAACTTTCACTTATCTTATCTTAACTTGACTAGTATATATGGAAGGATAAAACCTCAGGTCTTCGTTTTGAACACGATGTTCGAGAATTTCTCAGTGGAAAACGGCGATGCAGGTGAAATCGAGACAGAGGATATCGAGTTCAGGAAGAGCCATTGTCTGTCAGGAAGGTGTTTTATTGTCAACTTTAGCTGGATGACAAATGGGGGACATCCCAGCGGAAGTCTATCTGTTTGTGTTTATAGGACGACGGCTGGAGAAAGAAATAACATTACATAATCTAACAAACTTTTGGGGAAGATAAGTTCACCAAGAAGACAATAAAAACTAGAAAATGTGTGTTTTTCGAGAGAAAATGTTGAGTTTTTAAAGTCAAGTACACGTTTGACACTTCATTTACTTTCAAAACTATCACTTATATAATGTTAAGACCAGTGGAAGATCTTGATTAACTTGAAATCGAAAACTCTTCTCATATGGATTGAACCTTTCAAAGGTTTAATTTCAATCAACTCTGTCCACATCCATGGAGGCCTCTCGCTTTCTCCTCCTTTTCTCTTAACTAGCTCTCTCATTCTTTCTGCTCTTTCTTCCTGTGAAACCAGCTCACTAATTCATCTCCAGACAAATTGCTAATCATTTGTGAACAAAGCAAAGGAGGAGAAAAGAGACGAGTCTTCAATAGAGCCGCTTTCTGTTTTGCTAAACGATGGCCGAGAGGAGGGGGGGAGGAGAGAGAGAGAGGGGTTGGGGGGTCGTGATCGAATGTGTGTGTCCGTGGGGTTTGTATAATTTTCGCTTGCGGGGGGATTTGTAAGTGTTAGTGGGGCGCATGTCTCTTTGTGTGTGTGTGTGTTCGTTAAGGTGGTGTGTATCTGTTGCCCCCCCTCCCCCCCATGCCCCCTCGCCAGGCTTCGCTAGATACTGAATGCAGAGGTTAACGACCCCGCCGTCCAATCACATTCTCCTGTCAGGCCGCTGTCGCCAACAGCAACAGGTGGTCCGACCGATTGGGATCCTGCCGTGCGGAAAAGTTGTGAGGAGAAAAAAATGTTTTAAATGAGCACACGCAAGGTTCAGTATATCCTGGATTCTGGACCTGGTCCTGAACCCAGAGAGGGGAGTCCCCCTTGTTCAGGCTGAGAACCATGAACTCAGATTTGAAGGTGCCTAGTTTCACCTATACTGCTTCACACTGAAGGTCATGACCTGATGAAACCAAACGTTAATTTACATTTTTCCACCCTGGCTTTTACGATTGAAAAGGCAGAGTTGGAAGATTTAAAATGAAAGATACTGAAGTATTTATTGGGAGTGACCTGGAAGAACAAGATTATTTTGTTTGGAGAGGTTTTGAAACAAAGTGAGGGAGGATGGAAAGCTGGAGATATCAGTGCCACGAGAATATTGAACGTTTAAACTTAACAAAATTGTGAAACTTTTCATTATTTTATTTGTCTGGAATTTTATTGAATTGCTGTTTTCCAAGCATTTAATGGTCATTTTTAATGTTTTATTATTATTTGAAAATTGTTACTTAAAAAATAGTGAGTTAAATATTTTATTTTAATTGATTGGAATGATTATATAAAACCCTATGTGTAAAAAAAATATATTCATTTCGAAATGTTTTAAATGGTTAGGTTCAATTATAAACAAAACTTTTAACATGCCAATTATTGAATTATATTTTTTGTTAAATTGTTAAATTCAACTATTCAATACTCTGATGACACTGATATACTTCCATTCACAACGTATATTAACTGTGTTATGATACACAAAGTCACGTGTCAATGGTGTTTGATAAGAACCTCAGAAGGTTGCAAGTGAGACTAGCACTAACTGTGGAGCAAGATTTGAACAATTAAAACCGATTCTAGCTGCTGTGTTTTCGGTTTGCATATTTCATCTGATCCCTCATAATTGAGTGTTTCCTCAGGAACTGAAGTGGACGCCATGAATGATGTCATCTGATGAGCCGGATGACCACAAATGACACACAGCGGACCAGCACGGCCACCGTGGTGAGCCTGCAAATGTACAGAAATGGAACCGGTGCTCGATTTAGAACCGAAGCTCTGTGACGCCACTCAAAGTCAGTGGCTGTAGAGCCGCCTCGCAGTAGGATGGTTCAGATGAGGCAACCTAAAGATATCCGTGTGGAGTTTATGTTCTCTTGCCTGGGTTGAGTTCAGGCACTCTGGTTTGCTCCCACAGTCCGAAAAACTACAGAGGTTGATTTAGGAGTCAAAATTGTCGTGCATCAAAATAAAGTCCTAATAATCCTATAGGCCTCTCTGTCAGCTCATCAATTGGCTGGTCATAATTTAAACTTCATTTATTTAGTTCATTACGTTGCTGTTGGACTATTACTAATTACTCTTATTGTAATTTACTTTTATTTACTCTGGATCCATGAGGTCATAATCATGTTGCAGTGTTCTATACGTTTCATTATACGGTTATTAAATGCATCTCAGACATAGTAATTTGATGGTTGCCTGTCTGAACTTGACTCAAACCTGCAATAACATATTTAAAACAAAGACACTCATAAGTTACATCACAGACAGCAGAGAACATTAGTATCTTTGTTGTGGGACTCAAGCAGGCAGGAAGGTTTCCAAACAATTTATTATGATTTATTGTCTCCATTAAGTTGTTAAATGGGTCTGCAGACGTTCTGACAAGGTAACATTTAGAGTGGGTGTATAACATGAGCATCTAAGTTTTGATCTCTAATTAAATAACACACCTATCATACATTTAAAACACACCGAGGACATGTTTATGACAGGAAAACATTGCATGTTTAAAGTGTGTTTAGAATTTAGAGCATCTAGTATTAAAGGATAAATTTTCTCTATTACATTTGACCTGGTCATAATAAAAAAAGATTTATACTTTGTGCGCACATACTGTATCACTTTATACTCCCTCCTTTCAAAGATAATCTTTAACTGGGCAGGTATTTGAGTATTTGGAGTTTAGTTAATATTCAAGCTCAACCTGCACACGGAGGTTTGTTGTTGACCTTGAGGTTTAATCCGTCTGTAGCAGAAATCTCTCTTTCTATCACTCTTGTCATCCCTTATTTGAACTCTTTCTCCAGCACTAATTAAACAGCTAACTGGCTCATAAAAGGAGGCAGGGAACACAAAGGAGGAGGGAGAAAGGCGGCATTAGTCTGGGCTGAGTGCTTCTGTCTCATTAGATTGAGTCGCAGACGCGGGGAGGCTCAAGAACACTTGCAGCATCTGTTTGAACATTAACTCAGTGAAGCAGATTTGCTCGTAAAATCTGTCACTCCTCCTTTTCAACCGGCTTACTCATTCACAGTTATAGAGCTGCGTGTCATCTCGCCGTCTGGCTTTTTTTTTCTCAACGTCTATATAAGCAACGAAAACAATGACTGTCTCTGCATTTATATTTAGAACATCCTGAAATAGTTCAATACCTGTTAATGATTGTGTAATTGTAGTTGAATACTTTTGGGGGGGGGGTGTCAGCAGGTATGCAGATGGTGGCTCTCTGGTGGCATAATAGACATAAAGTGATAGTTCACCCTTATTTTCTACCAACCCTCATGTTGACTAAGAGTTGGGTTTTTTTCAGTGTAATCTGTTCGTTTTTAGAGTAATAGACAAAAATGTATGTTCATTCTAATGTAGCAGCTGGAGCTCAGTTGTCGTCATCTTCATCTTTCTTCAAAAAGATACTTAAAAACAACAAAATACCTCTGATGTTAAATGTCCCTCTTTTAATGAACCCTTGAAATTAAAAAAAACAACATTTTCTATATTTTAAGTTTGTTTGTAGCAGAATTGATCAGCTTCTGCTTCAAGTGTTCCTTAATTGAAACACTTTGCGTCAGTGCGGAAGATTTACACTGTTGGCCTAGCAGCGTCTGCAAAAAACAAGTTTGAAATATACATTTGTTTGTTTTTTTTCAGAACAATTCCTCATGTCAAGGCTTCAATACAAGATGGATGTTACAGATGAGCACCACTGAGTTAAACAGATGTTTTTAAGTGTCTTTTTGGATGAAGATGAAGACAAACACAACCGAGCTCCAGTCGCTACATTAAAATGAACATACATTTATTTATTCAACTCTAAAAAGGAACAGATTACACTGAAAATAATCTCAACCCTTAGAGCTATGTTTGAATTTTGAATGAACTAACTCTTTAAGCCAAAAGGTTCTTGGTATGCTGGTTCCGGACCGAGTTCTCCCTGAAACATCCAGACTGGATAAGCATAAGAAGGTGAAGAATAACACTTCAGGAGACGGTGCTGCTACCTCTGGACGGCATCTTGTGAAAAGTCAATCTTCAGTGCAAATGAAATACATTCTTGGCTGCGCTGAAGTAGATTCCTTCGGTCTCTTGTCTCCAGAATTTATGTGATCATGAACAGAAACTCCCTTTTAGTCAGAAAAAAAGGTGTTTTGACAACTTGACAAATTTTGGAAGTTGGGAGGGAAAGAGGTAGCTATAAATCTAGACGACAACAAGGTCTCTTGAAAGACAGTCGTTATTTAAAGCAACTAAAGTTGAAAAGTTGACAGTGCTGTGTGTGACTGAAATAGTGTTTCTGTGTCTCTTATAATTGGTCGCTTTAATTTCCTATTTTTTTTATGTAAACATTCTTTTCTTAACTGAAATTTTACTTTTTAAATTCGATGGTCTTTAATTGATGTCCCACTGATGAACACTTTTTTATTCTTTAAATCTATCTTGGGTCAATAGTCAAGTCCAGAAACACTTTTTTCTTTCAACGTGCTGAGGGTCTGCGTGGCTGACAGTTTTGAAAATGAGAAGCAGTCTTTCCACAACAATGAAAAAGAGCATTTTATTGGTGTAATTTAAATAGTTGAAGTGTTCCAGAGAAATTACACGAGTTGGATTTGCGTTAATTACTGAGAAGTTTGCAATAAAGCAAAGCAAAAGGAGCTACAGCGAAGAGAAAAGACAAATGGAGTAGTGTCACGGAATCATTAAAGTTACTTTAACAATGTTTTTCCACTGAAAACTTTTCAATTGTATAAATTATAAGTGACACAATTAGATTCATGATGCATGAACAATAGACAAACGCGAGGAAACTAAAGGTCAGTGGGTGTGCGCTCATCAGCATAATGTTTGGCACCGACTTCTATTCGCAAGCGGGCTTTGCAAAGAAAGCTGTGGGTTGATGCCAACATGTAATTATCCTCCATTACATAGCATTAAGTGCGCACACGAAATTTATCCCGGCCTGAAAAAAGAATCCATCTCCTCCGAGGGGGTGCTGAACTGGCTTCAGTTATTTTTCCAGAACACAAGTGTGGGAAAGATCAGAATTAAATGTGCAAACAAAGTATGCACTATCAAGAAGGTATCTTATAAACAACAGATGAAAAAACACGTCTGATGTTCTTTAATGAGCTTGTGTCTTGTGATAGTTGCTCTTTAAGCTTGAACAGTGATGACTCTATGTATGAAATGACCAAAAAAACAGATCATTCCGTTTTCTAACTCAAGCAATCCAACTACCACTTTCCCACCTTGTCTGTGGCCTCACTCTTGGGTTTTGCCAGCATTACCAATCTGTAGCTCATCAAAAAAAAGTGTGCTTACTTCTAGTAGATTTGTATTTTGGTTAAACTCTCTTTTACAACCAAAAACCAGGTAGCCCCAATCTTCACTCGTGAATAAGACCTGAGATACTGACTGAAAATTTGTTTTGTTTTTTAATGACAATAGTTGGGCTTGTACCACAGTTGACCACAAGGACATGTTGCCACTGAACCATATTACTATAAGTGGATGGAAAAATATTCACTCTGTGTTCTTGATGATTCATTAAATCATTTAAAGTTGGGGGGAAATGGTTTTACACTGTTGTATAATCACTTAAAAGGCAACTTATGTGAAAACCCAACTCTCCTAAATCACTTACATGTTTCAAATCCCTTATGACACGCGGTGACAAACCTTGTTGGTTGATAAATCACAGCAGAGTGGGTGTGGTTATGGTAAACAAGATTTCCTCTCCAGAATGTGTTTCCAGTAGGAGGAGCTTAAACACATTTTCTTATGTAAATATTTCAATGAAAAGAGAGTTTTGTACAAACAGACACATACTGATGATACAATAGAGGTCCAAGATCAATTTAAGAGACACTTGAATCAACACATTTGTTGTTCTTTAACAAATATTATGCTAAAATGACCAATTGTATTATGTTGCCAGCGAGGGTATTTAGTTTGTGGGCTCCAGAAAAGTTGCACCTTATTTGACTGTCTTTCTTGGTCAAAAGCGATACTAATATTAATCCTTATACTACTTTTAAATTAGTAAAACATAAAAACACTCTTTCTCAAATCCACCCTTTATTCAGTAATGGTGACGATACACACAGTTGAGCTGTTGGGATTAGGCTGACTCACTCTTCGACGGCATCCGTCAAGGCAGCGCCCTCTATTGACCCACCACATAAAACATTTTTATCAAGTTAGCTTTGACACTTACTTCTTATTTTCATTCTGGAAGCCTTTTCCAAACACGTACACCGAACCTTAAATGGACATTAACCTCGAGATTACATCTCACACACTTATGAAAACACAGACTTACACACACACACACACACACACACACACACACACACACACACACACACACAAATCTTGTATTTTATCGCCATTATTCAGCTGCACAGCCGTACCTCATCCTGAACAGATCAGAACTTAGATCAACACAGAATCTGACAGGAGCAATAAAAATGTGTGTGTGTGCATGAGTGTGTGTGTTTGAGGCGGTGCCAGGATTAATGGTGTGCTAGAACATGCCTGCTCCGTTCATGGAAAGCTCAACAAATCTGCCTGAAAAGCTTAACTTTATGTGAAAAACTGTAAAAACATTACAATCTCCCAAAAGTGTCGGCCCGGCTTTCATTCTTTATGAACAAGCTGTAACAGTCCTTCATCTTGACAGCGACGACACCATCCTTGGATGGAGAAGACACACACAATCACACTGTATGTTCAGGCTAGTTTCAATCATGTGATGTTTATTGGCTGATCTGAAAAAAGGGTGAGAAAGTTAGAGGAGAGACGTCTGCGAGGGGGGGGTTTCTGGAGACTTTGTCCAATCAGGATGCAGGAAACCAATCCCTTCCGCCTAAACGCAGACACACAAATACACACTCAGGCTTGTGTAGCTTTCCAGGAAATTCACCAGCACACTGCAACAACAATGCTGTCTGCTTACCTATTTTTAAATTAAACGACAAACGATGATGCTTTGGAAAGCAAAAGGAAAACTTTATGGACAAAAATAATTGGACATTAACGACAGATCCCCAGTGTGGGAAAGATAATCTAACCGCTGGTTAAAAAGTACTTGGAAAAAAAGAGTGATAAAACTGATGTATTTTGTGTAAAGCTAGCAGAGTGTACAACCATGATGTTCATGTGTGTGTGTCAACGTGCATGTGTGTGTCTGTGTGGGGAAATGGACTAATTTGTCCGTGTATCCTGAGCATGTTCATACGTGCTGCTGCCGCTTCTGTAATGAGGAACACATTGCAGATGATATTACTTCCACATGCAGCCGGGATAGGAGGAGGAGGTTGGGGGGGCAAGCCTTGCTAATTCAGCACTCAATCCAAGTGCTCCTCCACCTTCTTTCATTGGACGCGATCTTGAAAATTGGTGTAGAAGCTGAATGTGTTCCTGGAAGCAAGAAAGGTTGACGGTAATCTACACGACACGAAGGCGTTATTAACGTTCATACCTCAGTCATCAAAATATTAGAATGTCCCGAGGTTTGGAAATGAGCCTGAAATAAAACACTCTTGTTGTCTTTCTCGATTACTTATAAAAGAAATCTTGTCAAATGTCCCACAAGAACTTGGCGGAGGCCGTGGACGTATGGCTCTTTCCTTGATTCAATTATATGTGTAATGTTAGCACACTAAAATTTCCAGACATTTTTTTTTTCTTTTGCCGTCTTATTTAACTATAGAAATATCCCGCAAATTCAAATTGGTGGAAACCTGGCTGAAGCCAACCTCAAATGTACCTGTCAAAAACATGGACTCGCAATGATGCTGACAAAACTCAGACGAGAAAATCCGACAACCGCCTTCTTTCTACAGGCCTGTTACTGACGTGAGGCGTAATTATGGAATCAGGAAGTTGACAACACACCAGTTTTTAGCGTCTGAATGATTCTACATTTTCCATTGTCATTTAAGGTTGTTTCACTTTTTAATTTGCTCATACGGTTCAATACTCACATACATGTCAATAATAGCTAACGTGGTACGCACTGCAGATCAAAGCATCAACTGAAAATGAGTCTGTTTGTTGAAAAATGAGATAAATGAGGAAAATCCAATATTTCTCTTTTAAATTGTTAGATATATTTAGAAGCAAATACAAGATATAGGATTTGATTTTTTTATTAATCATTGACCCCCGCCAAAATTTCCTTATCAGGGTCGAGAGGCTGAAGTCTATCCCAGCTACTTCGGGTGAGAGGCGGGGGACACCCTGAACATGTCTCTAGTCCGTTCATACATGCACTGAAACGACAGATAATTAAAGATTAAAGTTCTCAACCTACCTCAAGTCTCCCCACTTTTTCCAAAACGCAGCAAGATGATTGATTGAAATCAGATCAATAGATGACAGAATCCTATTACCACAGAACCTGTTCAGAATATCATGGAGATATTTTCCATTTCTTCTACTTCAGAACCTTCAGATCTAAGAGGACTCAACTTAAGCAGATCAGGAACCTGATCTTCTCGTGAGCTCCACGTCGATTTCAGTGCCCAATAAAATTCCACTGCATGACTATGATCGTTAAACATTACGACACCACATGTATTTAGTATTTATATACAAACTGAGTCATGTTAGTATAAATATTTATGCACAACGCCTTTTTTTCACGGAGCCTTGTTTGCACGGAGCCTTGTTTTCAGTCACTGCGACGTGACGTTAGTCGCTAAGCTGCATGGACTTTATTAACATTAGCAATAGCATTGCTATCCAATTGTCAAATGTGAAATGATCAAAGGCCTGGCTGCACTTCACCAAAAAAGATGCAGATTCAGCAACCAAGTATTAGAAGGTCATATTGTGCAAGTACCTTAATGTTGCTACTTGCATGCTATTGAATGAGTTCATCAAATCCAGGCATGCAACAAATATGGTCTTACACAGTGATCTTTATATTTAAAAGCAGTGACTCTCTTCATAATAGAGGCTGAAATGATTATCTTAGTGAAGAAAAAGTGCAAAACATGTAAAATGTTTTGAAAAAATTGGCTGTTTTTCATTCTTTATTTATTGTTTATTGCACTTTTTAAGAACCTGAACCATTACTAAAGAACAGAATACTTATATATACAGGAATAAAGACTCCTACTCAGGAGAGGGACTAACAATTAAAAGGACTCCTACCATCCAGAGCATAATCCGTTGACCCTCCTGCCCTCTGAGAGGCACTACAGGAGTCTCCAGCCAAGAACCATCAGGTTCAGGAACAGCTTCTTCCCTGAAACTCTTGTTACCCTTAAAGAAACTCAGCGTAGAACAATCCAGCAGAGAAGCAGGGATCCTAAGGTACTGGCCAAAGTCTGATGAGGATTATGCTCTTGCTATTGTTGATAATGTACTGTATTTGAACTGTAAGTTCTCAGAGCTTTTCCTTCCTCACGCAAGTTTCTATCTTTTTTTTTCTAGTTGGTTGTGAGTCCCGTGTCCAGATTTCTGTTAAGATTAAGTTCATTTTGTTTTTGTGGATTACGTCGAGGTTTTGACCTTTTAACAATATTGTTTTATATAAGGGCAACTAATGTGTTGACTTAAGTGTGTCTTAAATAGATCTTGGAACTCTATTGTACTCATCAATATGTTTGTAAAAAAAAAACCTTTCATTTAAATATTTACATTAGAAAATGTGTTTAAGCCCGGCCACTGTAAACTCAGTTTTTTTGTTTACCATAACCACGTACATTGTTTATGTGATTGGTCAAGGATCTGGATTTGTCACTACGCGTCATCAATCCTGGAAGTCTCCACCTGCAAGGGATATGTACAAAGAAAGAAGCAGGGCGGTCTTCGCCCATTTTTCTATTAAAATGGACTCCGCTCTCGTAACCTCTCGTTCGCCATGATTTCAGATGGGTGAGGAGTTTATAGAGTAATAAGTTCAAAACATGGTTATGATGAGGGACTTACTGCATCTTGGAGAGGAAGACTTAAACATTTGAAACTCTGGGGATATTTATTTGTCGCAAATTTAAAGACTGAATCGTTTGAACTAAACACTGTGTAACTGCTTCCGTTTTTTGGTCTTATAATGAGTTCGTACCATGACTCTAATCAAATCATCCTCCCTGTAACCGCCAATGTCGTTTCTTAAGGATCCTAAGTTGTGTCTAGTTTAAAAAATCTTGGCTCGGTTGGTGGGACAAATAGGTCACACAGAACATCAAACTGATTTCTAAAAGAAGCCACTGTTAACATTTTGGTCCTTCGCCTGAAGCTGAACTCCGACTCGACTGAAGAGTGATCGATTGAATATTTGGAGGTATGTGGGAGATATCACTCAATATAACGCCAAGTGAAAAAAAAAGCAAACATTTTGAGACAGAAAGAAAAACGGGGGGAGAAAAAGCAAGACAGATTGTTGTGTTATCTGAGGGAAAGCAGAGACTTGAACCCCGGGACTTGAAAAAGTGCAGCCCTCAACCACAAGCCGCTTCACTTCCCCTGGACCAGATATGGACGCCGGCGCGAGAATCGAGGAGCCGAGTCTAATGCGGGAGAAGAAAAGTCGGGTCAACAATGAGAGTGGGGTGAGAGATTGATGAAATGAGAGGCAGGAGAGTGCAGAGAGGAGGAGCGGTGGAGGGACAGAAGCAAGATATCAGAAGAGAAGGAGGGAGGGGAGGCTGGTCATTAAAAAGCTCTAATGACCTGCTGATTGACGGGGGCCCCAAACTATGACCCTAAATTACTCAAGAGCCTGTGAACAAAACCAGTGACCTGCCTTTGTGTGGCACATTCAGCACATTGACTTTGTGTTCAATATAAAGCACTTTTAAAAACCTTGACCATTTCTTTTAATCTGGCACGCTGAGAGGTGAGACGAGAAACATATTTTTGTCTAGGAGAGATGTTCTGATAGCCCAGAGAACTGCTGACAATGTCACTAAATATATGTTTGTTTGTTTTTTTAAAGAAATACCAGAAGTAGCAGATTCTGTGCCCTGATGGTCACGTCGTTTTACACACCAACCTTATAAAAATACACAGTTGTGGGTCACAAAGTCTGGCGATATATTAAAACAATACAATTACATTAGAATTCCACCTCAAAAAGTTCAATATGTCGAGTGATGAATGTCTTTTTCTTGTGAGTATAGGGAAGACGGAGTGTTTTCTACCAAAAGGATCTTCAATAAAAAAAAGTGTGTGAATGAGCTTCACAGCGACTAACACATCTTAACGTTTTTATCACTCGAAACATCGGTCTCGTTGTTTTTGAACACGCCCTGTGATTTTCTGCCTCTGGAGAGTCGTAAAGAAAACTCCAAAGACTTAAAATATATATCCTTTTTGATTCAAGCCACTGTTAGTTCAGGGTTGTTTTAATAAATCAACTACATTCAATCAACGTGGGGAATGACAGTTTCAGACCTTTTTTTGAATCGCTTTTTAAGTTATCGCTGAAATATATTAACTGTTTGAGTTTCTTCTTTTTTATGTTTTTTTGTAAAGGAGAGCTCTCTGTCCATCTTAGGGAGTGCGGGTAGATAACATGACATAAAAAAAAAATACACATCAGTAGACAGCTGATTGACATCTTGCTCTAACACAGACTCACACCAAGACAGTGATGAGACTGCATCAGTTCACTTTATTCTTGGCAAATATAACATTTTTGTCAGTTCGCCTTTGACTTATTCTTTTAATATAAGTAGATTTAAGACTTCATTTAAATGACAAAGTCACAGAAAACTATGTTTTTGAAGGTTTAACTGATCAAGTCAGAAGTCTAGACTCATTGGAAAGTAGGTGAAATGACGATGATTGTGTTGAGCTTCTAATCGTCTCCTGTGGCAGATGTGATGCTGCCAGTTATATTATCCAAAAGTTGAAGTATGTTGGGGTTATATTAGTTCAGCTCCAACAAAGGTCACATTTGTTTACATACCATGGCTTGAACATCAAGTTCTTTCCATGCAGTAGAAGAAAAAAGAGAAGCAGCATATTTTGACTAAAATCTCAAAGAGATTTCCAAAAAAACAACATGGATCATTCCAACATGCATCGAGATGATAAAACACAAAAGTTTCAACCACAGAACTTCAATAATCAGAAGCATTAAAGCCTAAAAAACGTTCCAAACTAAACACTGACGTTCAAATCCCACTATTGAAACATCCAAGTTTGCAATATCACGTTCGCCGTCTGGCTGTCAAACACCAGCGCGCACTGTCAGTCGGCACCAGTAGCCGCCAAACATTTAATGCTAAAATGAAGACCAGATGAAGCATCTGTGAGATACTACTGGAACACGCAGACAAACAGTTCATAAGCTCGTGTCGGCACTCGGGTTACACTCGCAACCGCAGCTTCTATTTTGTTGTATTTTATGTGATCCCCTGCTTTCTTGTGCACACAAGTGCAACTACATGCGTCTTTCTTACAAGGCTGTAAAGAAACATTAAATATATTACAGCCTGGTGTGATCCTATTCTTTCTTGGACTTTTTTGACGACTAAAATTTAAATCTTGTACATCCCATTGCACCTGAGTTTACTGCTTTATGCACAACAATACAAGCGCTGAGACGGCACATACCTCTGCCAAGGAGCTTATTCTGCATGATCTAATAAGAATGTGGATTACTATTGAATCGATAAAACAATTTCATAATTCAAGATTCCTATGCTGGGATTCATACTTGCAGCACTTGCATTAACTTATCACTAGAATCAGTAGCATTTCCTTTTCAAAGCTGTAACAGTAATCGAAAACTCAAAGTCAATATAAAATCATATTCAGTCATTCAATTGTATCATGTGTTCTTAAAAAAATTAAATCTTCAGTTTTCTTTAGTTTTTTTTTTTTTCCAGCCGCAGCAATAAGTGCAATTGACATAGAAGTGAATTACGGAACCTTAAAAAACGTCCTAATCCAGATGAAACAGGAAACTTTTAATCTCACTTCCAAAGTCTCTAATAAATTTCATGTGTTTAATAAATGCTAACACTGTGTAAGGTCAGTTTAGTAGTGATTTAATTTAAATTTAAACTTTAAATTTAAATTTAAAGTAGTGATTTAGTTGTGGTGGTGATTCTAGTCAATATGTCAAATCCATGTTGTTTTAATTTTCAGTTTTAATTGTTTGTATGTAATTTCAACTCAATAGTAATCTTTAAATGGTCGTCAGGTCTTGTGAGGCCGTTGAGCAACGTGCGTGGATATTATGCTCACTGTGCGTCTGTGTCAACAAAAAGGAATTGTTTGCACTGTCGTAAATCACAAGTATTAAAGTAAGGCCCGGGGGCACTTGAGGCCCGCCAAGTCATTGTATGTGGCCTGAGAGCTTTTTTTTTGAATACCAGTTTATTCTTTTTTTTTACCAAACACAAGTTCACTCACAGTTCATTTGGATTTCATGACCTGTGATCCTTCACAGTTCCATAGGCTATATTCTAGAAAACTTTGTTAGTTCTAATGCCATTATTAATTCATCAGGATAGAAGTAAGACATTCTGATAAAAAGTGATGGATGCTTTTGTGGTGAGTTGAAAATAAACATGCTTTAAAGTACACATTTGTGTACATTTTGAACCTCAGACAGTACACTTTTTGTGATTATTATTAGCTAAATAAGCCTTTAGCCAAAACACATTACAATCTAACGCATTTCAAGGCTTTAGAAGAACGGTTGATCTTCCCCACGAGTGCCAGCACTTGTCCTTCAACATCATGAATGGAGCATGAAGCAGCAACAGAAGGTCGTCTTGTGTGTCTGCATGTGTAGCTGTGTGTTTTTCCATGAGTGTGTTTGTGAGTATTATTGTTAGCCAAATTTGGCCCAGGGCACAATATGACCTCACTTGTCTGATTTCTCAAGGCATTCATGGGTTTACATCATAAGCTCGGGATCAAGTTAACTAGAAAACGGTTCTCACACTCTCAAAACACACACACACACATATTTTCCACAGCTCGCGTAAGCCACTTGCTAATTTAAGGCTATAACAGCGGAGCTGTTGATACATAAACACGACAATGTAATCACACACACGCACACCAACGCTCCCAAACACACACCTGAGTGTAGTTAGATTACATCTTCAAACCTCTATTACTTGTCTGAGCCATGTGGTGCTGTAGAGTTATGGCAAAAACAAACACCTGTATGAGGTCAACGCAGCGCTTAAGTGTAGCCATGTGTGTTTAAGTGGACTAAAGCACAGCTAAACAAGACATGCTAGCAAACGTGACCATAGCAGGGGGAGCACACACACATGCAGAAAACTCTAGGTAAATGTTATGTTTGTTTGTAGGTTAGTACAAGACCCTTAGCATAGAGTAGTATGCTCGAAGTTTAATACCCTGTTTATCAAATATAATAACCCTTGAGTTATCTCAGGGTCAAGGTGACCCGAAGACCCCAAAAAACAAACGTAAGGAATGGATAAAGGGGATAAAAGTTTTTTTTTTTTTCGGGCTTCTGGGTTACCTTGACCCTGAGATAACACAAGGGTTAAGAATAGTCAGTATACAAATGTATATGTACTTGTAGTGTACTAAAAGTATACTAATAATATACTTCTTCATGCTAAAGTTTTAAAAAGCATACTTTGAAGTATACTCTATACTACCAGCGTACTAGTTACACACTCAGTCTACAGTTTAGTTCACATAAGTATACTTAATACTCTTGTGTTATCTCAGAGTCAAGGTGGCCCCTGAACAAATGTGTTTGAGGTATCCCTTGTGTTGTCTCTGGGTCAAGGTGAACGACCTTCCTGGCTTCCAATAATACATATGCAGTGGCCCAGAGGCAACACACCAGGTGGCACAAGGCACAAAGTATACTCACTTTTTATAATTCCAATGTACTAGGTAGATACTTCTAGAATGTGTTTTCGTAAAATGCACTATATACACTATAAATGCACACTAGCAACCTTAAGTTTCCAGGTATATGCTCTGATCACTATGCCACAGTATGTTACCAGTGGATTCGAGCAGTTGGACATATATAACATATTTTTGTCACAAGAGATGCATCAAAAACCAAATGCTAGACAAACAAGGGCAAGGTCATGTTTCCAAGTCCTTATGAAAGGGACTGGGACTTGAATGTTTCTCTTTTTGGTGTGTATCTTTTTAAGGAAGATACAGGTAAGCACACATATTATGAGCTCAAAACCTAAACTCCAGCTTACATCAAGTCAAGTCAAGTTCTTTTATTGTCAAATTGGAAAATATGCAAAATGGTGAACAAAAACATAAAAACACCGATCTGACGGGAGAGAGAGATCATGTTAATTATTAACATAATTATTAACATTATTTACGTGATCATACACATGTAAATTTATAATGGTGGTAATACCTCAAAGCAATTATGGGTATCTAACAATAACACCAAATGTCTGTTTTCAACCACCCGTCAACTACTCCCATAAAGGTTTTGAAAAAAGGTTTTGTACTCTTCTTGAAGTACATTTCATAAAGTATATTTCAGTATAAGTACACATCAGAATACTATTTTTAAGTAAAGTATGTCAAAAGTAAATTTACATTTTAGTATAAAGCAAGTAGACTCATAGTACACTTGAATATACCATGTATTTCTAAGGGGAAACACACATACGATGATGTAAACAAACGGTGTGTTGTGACGGCCATGTTTACGTGAATGTTAAATAAAGTGGTGCTGAGGTCAAACTCCGCTTGTTCGGTGCATTTCAGGGGTCACATACTTCTGTTACTTCTGCATGATCACGACCATGAACAAAGATGGCTGATAAACGGCGACAGCATGAACAAACGTTTCTTGAGAAGAAGCCCCGATTGGACCTGATCCCAACATGTAGGTGTACATCAACGACCCGAGGTGAGATGGGAAAAGTCTCTCTGAGGTCTCAACCCTGCATGGTCACAGCACACAGCGCTGCATTGTTAAAGAACTCCCTAAGAGTCGTGGGTGGAGGTTTAAGAAGGGAACATTGTCAAGCAAAACCATCAGACTTCCAAAGGAAGGTTTGTGAAATGTAACATCCTTTTGAGTTTGGCCAAAAAGCATGCACCAGAGACCACACAAACAGCATGTTGGACTTCCATGTTGCCAAAGCATGTACAGAAGTCTGTTGAAGTTCCTTTTCCTTTAGATACAGAGCAGACTATGATCAGTAAACTCTTAATCAATAAAACTGAGATGTGGTTTCGTCTTTATTTACAAGATATAATGTTTACTTTTGGACATTCGTGGATTCAAATGCAAACTAAGGTGGTATATCAATGTCAGCAGTATATTTAATGGTTGATTTAACATTTAAAATGTTGAAACTTTGAGGTTTTTATGTTAAAATGCTTGTTTTATGTTTTATGTTAAAATGTTGCTGTTTGATAATTTTTTTTTTTTTTTTTAATCATTTAATTCAAAGAAATATATATCTTAAAGTTTTATTTTTATGTATATAATTGAATGAAAGAGATGACATTTTTTCAAAATCAATCAAAATGTTTTATACATAAAGTTTGATATTTAAATTCCAATAAAAAAATGTATTAAATTCTGTATTTTTTAACAGTCTATAAACCATTTTAATTTTTTATTTAAAAGTCTCCAAATGAAGAAAATTTTATATTTAGAAAATGTATCTAATCCACATCAACAATCCATATACAAATTTAAATAGATTTAAATGTAATTTTTCAATTTCAACCTTTAAATATAACAAATAGAAATCAATAATTCAAATAAATAACTTGAGGCTTAAAAAAAGAACATTAAAAAATCGATTTAAAATAAAATGTAAATATTAATTAAAGGTTTAATTTTCAGATATACTTGTATAGCAAATTGGAAATACATCGAGAATCTGTATTCTGCAAAAAAAAAAGGGACAAAAAATGTTCAAAGATGAGTTTTGTCTTGCTCAGGAAAATAGTGACACAACTAGTTATGTTGAGACATCTTTTTTAATTCAAGAAATACAAAAAATGTGTTCTCAAACAGTTAGTTCCGAAGTTTGTTTTCAGTCTTGGTTTGAATCTTTGTAGGTTAATATCTGCTGGCACCTCAGTCAACACTCCATCATTTACAATGTTGAACAAAAATCAACATTAACGGATTTCTATTAGCCATCAACATAAATTCATTAAATAAGATTATATGGGGAGCGAAAAAGATGGTTGTAAACACAGTGAATGCCACAATCAGCTTATAGACTAAAAAACTATGATTTAAACAAATTTACTGGTGTAACGTCATTTTAAATATATTGAAGGAAAGAAAATTATAGATTACAGAGTGTTGAATTATTAGACATTTCTATATAAATAATTTAATAAAAAAAAACAGTTACTGCATAATGCTCCATATTGAAAACAGAGTTGTAAGCAAACTTCAGATGTACCCGTGGAAGTAGTTCATGCATGCTGGGGTTAAAAGAGTGAGAGAAAAGCGGGTTAAGAAACAAGAAACCAAGTGAAAGAACAGAAAGAGGCTTTTCTCCGTCGGGAAGTACAGTGAATGTGAGGACAGGGTAGGAGGCCCCGCTATCGACGACACTAATCACACTTAATGATTCAAATGGACCCGAGACATACCTTTGAAATCAAATCCACTTACAAGAAGTACACACACTTGCACGCACACACACATGCATGTAGACAGACACAGAAAACTCAAAGAAAAGACCTTAAAGCAAACTTATTTTTTATGTAAAATACAGATTTAGTCCCAACTTTAGGCCATTAAAGCTCTGAGAAAGTGTTTGCCACATGGATGTTTCCAATCCATCATCCGGACTCGAACCAGCATCACTAATTGCTACTAATACCTCATCGGAACACACACACAGATGACGTACGCGAGGGAAAAGTAAAAATTCAAATGTGTGACTCAACCGGAGGTTATGAAAATTGAGTACACCCTGGTCCATCGAAACATGACCATGATTACGGCTGGAAAGACCTTCCAAGTCAGCATCAAAAGAAAAAGTCGGTGTAGGAGGTAATCACAGAAGCAAGAACATGCTAATCACAACAAGTCGCTATTAGGTTGCGGATAAGATGGGCTGTAAAACTGAATTACGCTGTTGTGTTTATGTGTCAGGAAAGAATGCTCTTTTTTTTAAACTAACCTTGCTCATCTAAACAAACGGGAACACTCACAGCTCCGGCTCCTGGGTGGCTTTGCAGAGCCAGCAGACTTGAGTTGCTTTTATGGTCAGGGATAATAAAAACGACCTGCAATGCAATGCAAAAAAAAAGATTGTTAATATTTGTTGAACTCAAAGTATTCAACTGGAGAACTTGTGATGAACCAGCTACTTGAATCTCTAATAATAGATTTTATTTTGATTACACTTTAGATTTGGTCATCTTCAACTGCTACGGTTTTT
Source organism: Callionymus lyra (assembly GCF_982586985.1). Lineage (NCBI taxonomy): Eukaryota > Metazoa > Chordata > Actinopteri > Syngnathiformes > Callionymidae > Callionymus > Callionymus lyra. Next base: position 25,772,319 of record NC_141824.1, read on the forward strand.
AAACAGGATTAAGACATTACAAACAAGATAAAGACAATCAAGACACTAAAAAACTTAAAATAATAATAGTTTCAATATTAAAAGTTAGCCTTATGCTTAACTAAAAAGTAAGAAATTTAATTTTGGCCATTAAATACTAGTAAACCTGAGTGAAACAAGTGGTTTTACCCAATCAGTTAGATTCACTTAATTTCAGGTTGTGGATTATCAGGAAACATACTATACTATACATTCCTATGGAAACAAATTAACTTAAATAAAAAACATTAGTAGGCGCTGAAAGGTATATAAAATGCAGTGATGATGATAATAATAATAATAACTCCAATATAGAATAGAACCAACGAAAAAACTGATACCATTGTGGTCGTCTTGCCTTCCAACATGTAAAAGGAAATCATATCTTCATCAATTTGCTTTAGCATTGAATAGTAATCTTCATTATGCTGTCGCTCAGTATCTGTTTGTTAGAGGATAAAATAAGATATGTAAAAAAACAATTATTAGCAATATAATGATGCTAAGCTTACAGATACCGCCTCCTTTTTGTACTACTATGATTTTTTTAAAGGTTCTTCGCCACATTAATTGAGTCAATAAGTCCTAGATAAAGATGTAAATAATCTCAATTAATTTTTTTGTTTTTGTTTTAACCAGCACTTAATTTACTCAACTAAACCACAGTGTATGGGGCAGAGGTTTCTTATAGGATCAGTGTTCATTGGTTATTTTATAGGCTGTTTAAAGACCATCAAAATCTTGGTGTGTCCTCAGATTTGACCTCAGAATGATACAAATGCAACACATTTTTGTCATGTTTTCCATTTTACGGTTTTATTTTGTTTGTATGTTTTGGATTTATGGACGGGATACGTTTTGAAATTATTTATTAGATTTTAATTAAAGACTTTTTCCTGGGTCTTCTGTTAACTTGTGGTGTGTCATTTTGGTTTAAGTTTTTTTCTAATCCTGTAATATTCTACGTAATATAACTGCAATTGAATCATTGACTTCTCAAATATAAATTAAACGGCAACAGGTTTTTCTGCAATTCTGCTTTTTTGTTCAACTGTGTTTAAACCAATGTTCAAATGCGGAACAACTTAAAATTCACCTTGTCTTGAAAATAAATTGTCCCACAATTCCAAGCTCCTGATGTTGAATAATATCCCCAAAACCCCCTGGAGTTTTACATGCTTATCTAGGCGTGCAATAAAAGATGTAACCTCGACACAGATGGAAGCAGTTTCAATTGTTTGAATTTGAGTTTGTTAGCAGAGAGAAACAAAGAAGCTGTATGTCATCAAGGCAGCGTCAGTACAAGACATGCATCCCCTCTAACATCAACATCAATGCAATGTCTTTAACCTATTATTTACAAAAGAAAAAGTAAGAGTTGCCACCAGGGTAATAACTTCCCTTTGCTGCCAGCATGGAAAGTTGGGAGTAACAGGAGAGGGAAAATAATGGCTGTTCACAGTTTTAAAAAAACAAACTATTCTAATAAATTTCCCCAAACCCCCTTCTGCCGCTCCTTTTTTCTTCTTCCCAATTGCTTTTACGGTTGAAATTATTCCACCTCATCCCCCCGACAGCATAATAAAACACCCTGCCAGGAACATACTTCGGAGAGCAGAGCTTGAAGACGGAGGTGTGTGGGGGGGGGTGTTGTATAGGAAGAAAAACGACCAGAGAAATGTGAAGATGAATGATAGGAAAGATAAACAAAGGTAGGGTGCGAGATGATGGGGAGCGTAAAGAAGTGAGAGTGAAAGAAACCAACGGAGGAGTGTAATGAGCAGTCGGAGGAGTGAGGGCAGAAATGGCTTTAACATCTGTGGCGCAAAGTCCCCGCGGTGCTCCGCACATTCACGAGCAGAAGTAATTCTATGTTTCTGAGGTCATTCGTGACTTGATGCATTTTTAAGCACCATACCATCACTGTCAAACCCCACTTCTACATCCCGTATTAGCCCAGGCAGGACCTGTGGGGGAGGGTTGCCAAGTCTCATGGCTACATCGCTCCGTTTCCAGAAGCAGATCTGAGAGGTGATGCTTTTTTGGATTGTTGTGCTTTTTGTTTTTACTGGCTTTAAACAAAATCTTCTCGTTAAAAAGAGAATTCTAGTGTAAAGGATCTTAGGCAGGGGTCGGCAAAAACATTTTCTAATTATATACAGTGACTGTTATAAGAGGTCAAGCAAAAAGAAAGAACAAACAAATATCAATTAAAAATAAGAATAAATAAAAGAATATTCTCAAATAAGCTTTAGTGTTAATCTGATTTTATATTATTCAATCTTTATATGCATTTTATTCAAGGATTGTATTTAAATAAAGTATATCAAACCAGTATGCAATAAAATAAGTTCTTCATATTTCATGTAATATAAATTCCCTTTAAAATGTTATAGAAAAGATCATTATTTTCTGAAAATTAAAAATATTAACAATAAAAAGAACCGAGAGACACAAGATCAAAAGAAATAAGAATCACTAAGATCTTTAACAAGTTACATGTAGAGCTGTACTAGTAATACAATTGAAACTTTTTAGATAGGTCAGTTTGACAGAAGTATTTTGACCTCACACGGGCTGCAGATGTGCCTGATCCAAGGTAATGTAGGTAGATCACATGACGTTATAAAATAGATGTCAGCCTATCATCCATACCGTCACTTGATATACATACATACAGTATATGACAGCCAATCAAAATTCTTCAAAAAGTCCAGAAATACTTGGACTGACAACAAAATATGTTGTTTTTTTTGTCCAGACAGTGTTGGGACTCACATGTTATCAGTTCAATGTTAATATAACTACATTTACAACTTAATTGACACTACATGGCATCTTAAAACCCACTGAGTTAGACCACAATATTTGGTTGGATCAAGCAGCTGTCAATTAAAACAGATAACTGGATTCAACTAAATGTTGCTACAGTGCTGGACCCAAATGATTCAAATAATTGAATCAGTGCAAGGCGAGTAAAGTCAGGTCATGACAAAAATGAAGTTCTCTGTATATAGTATTTGTAAACCAATAATTTTGTCTCCTTTATTTTATAAGTACATTTTATAAGATTATAAGTTTCACATGATGAAACCATAAGGTCCAAATAATTATAAATTATTTAAAATTTAAGTTAATCAAAGTTACAATCCACTTTGACTTGCTTTATGATTCTCAACTACTATATTGAGTTCTAAAGATGCGTGACTGCCGCGTCACTTCCCGTCGCTCTCACCTCATCGCTGTGCTCCACAGTGAAAAACACAGTGCGCTCCGACGCAGTCGACAGACAGGGACAAGTGTAATTGTGGCTTGTGGTTTTGGCAACGCATTGGAAATGAGAAAGCAGCCTGTCTTAGTGTGTCATCAGGATCCATTTGTCTTCCTCTGTGTATACGCAGATGTGTGTGTGTGTCTGTAAACGACTGTTTTCTGCTTGTTTGCGGTAGCACTTCTGGACGGGCACACACGCGAGGCCGACCACAACTGCATCAACGGACCTGGTATGGTGAGAATGCTACACTCTCGACGCCCACAACAACAAACATCAATGCAGCATTTGTACCAAACGTTTTCTCACACACCAACACGTCACATGCTAGATGACGTACGGCTACGATCCCACATGGCCACTATCAAAATGAAACACCCACAGGGCTCCTGCTGTACACAAACAGTCAGACAGGTATATAAACAGTGGGTTGTCATGCACCACTGACCTCTGCTTCACTGCATCTGTCTTCTCAAGAGTATAGTTGAAATACACGCCATCTTGGACTATGTTAAAAGTTGGTCTAGTCTGTGTTATGAGTCCTAAAAGTATGTCAAAATCATTGACAACTGTTGATTAAATTATTTTTAATTTACTTAAATCATCTTTTGACGTAGATGTAGATTTTCTTTGCTTTTGTACTTTAGCTTTTACAAAGAAACTGTTTTTTTATAACTGGCCTCAGAGGCAGAGAATCTTAACAGGAGCCAAGGTCTCAAGCCTTCCCACATTATTTGATTTGATTTATTTGCTTATCGGTTAACTAACCTGAAACCTTCAGCCTGCTGTTAATTTGCGAGCCGGGAAATTATATTCTGCGGCCATCCATTTAAACTCCAAGTTTAAGGGAGCAAGGGATTCCTTGTACCGTATTTTCCGCACTACAGTATAAGACGCACTTAAAAGCCTTTAAGTTTATCAAAAAACGACAGTGCTCCTCATAATCCGGAGCACCTTATATATGAATATTACCTGGTGGGTGACTTGTGACTTGTTGACGCCTGAGCCTACACGCAGAATTACGTCATTCCGTCATCACGGGGTGGGATCATGGCAGAAAGCTATGGAGTAAGATTACTGCCACCATTTTGAGCGAGTGTGTCTCTGTTGTTGTACACTCAAAAAATAGTTTTTTGCACAAAATCACTCTGCTGCATGCTCAATCAGTCATAAACGTGCGTTCAACATGTCATACACGTGCGCTCTAGCTATCAAAACTTCAACTTCACTGCTGCACACTCAACATTTGTCTGCTCACACACCAGTCTCACGCGCTGCTGCTTGAAGCCTTTTAAACATCTTTTGAACATTGTTACAATGGGAGTGAACAGAGGTGTCAGAACGCTTAGTAAAGTTTGACTTTTTCTGACCTATTTTGTTGACATTCCCTTTAGCACAGCTTTATCTACTGAATGCATAACGCAACCGCAGTCAAACGTTTGACTGTATCTTTTATTCTATGCGCCTTATAATCCGGTGCGCCCTATTTATAAAAACAGTTCTAAAATAGGCCATTCTTTGAAGGTGCGCCTTATAATCCGGTGCCGCGAAAAATGCGGTAAATGAAACATGTCAAAAACACTTTAAAAAAAAGGCTTAAAGACCCCCCAGCCTGTAGCACGTGTCTCCCCAGAATTGACCTCTGACTGCCCCACCACCCACCACTTGAGATTGAGACCCCCGAGATCTAGGGACTATTACAATAAACTTCAACTGTCAAGTAAAATACGTATAACAATAAATGGTATAATTGCTATCTTTGCAATTACAGTGCTAGCAACATTCATTTATAGGATGCAGGATGACAGCATGACAAAAACTATAGTATTTTTATAGCAGTATAGTAAAATATATGCCCTGAATTGGGAAATATAATTATTAAAAATGGGTTACTCCAAATGTGATTTCTGAATGATGAGTGGACATTTTCTTAAACGAAGAATCCAAAAAGCATTAAACAGAAAAAAAAATGGCCAAACTTAAAACATAGTTGATTTCACGCTACAATTTTGGAATTAAATCAAGTAAATAATAGATTTAGAAAATGCAAAACCAGGGGGAAAACCTCTCAAGGCCATTTATTAGACAAATAACTTAATAATATAAATAATAATTTGGTAAGAAAATCATGAAATCAGTTATTTTATTTTTAAGAACTTGTTGTGTATTTAAAATTGAACCACCGCTAATTGTGTTTAAACATCAAAGCAATTATTTTATTTTCCATGATGTTTTAAGCTTGTTAACTAAACCTCACCGTCGTGACTGGCTTCTGTCGCTAATGAAGTTTTGTATTAATATGACCAATTGTTTTTTTATCTATATGCTTTTTTGTGTTTTGCGTGTGCGTTCCCACAGCAGACCAGTGTTTACTCCCCTCCTCTGGAGACACCAGGTCTATTTCAGGGAGTGGAGCAACAAGACGTGGAGCAGACAGGTGCCAAGGAAGTCAGCACTGAGCTCCGTGAATAACAAACCGAGGAGAGGCTGTCGACAGCGCCTCTGCTTTAAAAAAAAAAAAAAAAAAATGTTGGAAAGCATTTAAAAACCACAAGTATCTGGATATCCTACTAACGGTCCTGAAATAAACTTAATACAAATAATGAGAGTGTATATCATGGGGGGGTTATTATCGAAGGCTAATTTTAGCATGATCCGTCTCTGTTGCTACTTTCAAGATCTATAAAAGGTGCTCGTGTACTACACACTGGACCTCAGAACACAAGAAAAACGGCTTTTATTCTTAAACCGTACAGACACATATCATAACGGAGAGTTATAAAGGTGAAATGCTGTTCTGGCTAGTAATATTACAATGCTATCTATACAAATACATTAAACAAAACTTCGTCCTTTATATTTTGACAACATCTATTAAATGGAATTACAAAGGAATTGTAAAGATAACAAGTAGAAAAGCTAGTTGAATGTGGATCATGCTAATATAGCAATTGTGCTAATGTACCAGCTTTGTTAATATAAACAAAATCATACTTCTTATCAAAGTTGGCAAATCAAATTTACTACTCATGAAGATTTATGCATGACCAGCATAAAGCATTAACAAGCTAATGACAAAGGTTAAATGTATATGTAATGCTCAATAAACTTGACTTAATCTGACTATAGGACGGTCATTGTTTACGTTCACGTTTGTTAGTTTGCTTTTGTAATTTTCAAAACTGAAAATGTTAAATGTATTGAGAATTTGCAAATTAGTTAATATGGTTTAACTTTAATACAATTATTCTTCTTATCTTGTTTTAAAAGTTTTGATCCTCAGGCTTAAAGAAAAACTTCAAAAAACAAAACTTAATTAAACATGACAAACAATTAGTCCCTGAAAATAATATGTGAGAGAAAGTGTTTTTTCTTTGTTAACTCAACATTGTTTTAAGAGATTTGAAAAAAACTGAAAGACTTTCAGAGAATGTTGTCGTACCGTCACTGGTTGCAGAGTGGTTAAGACCAGTTGCAGAAAATATTCTAGGTGGGGCTCATTTCCATTACATTTTCCTGCCAATACCATTGGTAGACTCTCTAACAACACAGTATCAACGTTCAACCTTATGTATTGGGACTATAAGGGTCACATTTTCCAGCGCCCCAAAATCAGACATCGCTTCTCTGTTACTTTTTGCGGCATCTATGATTGACTGGGTTACAGAAACGTGACGTCACTGATGGACTCTTCAAAAAGCGACCCCAGAAAGACCAGATAAGACGAATGACGACACAAACCAAAATTATAATAAGAATGTGAATCAATGCAAATATAGTTTATCAGTGTGAAGAATTCTAGAAACATAAATCTGTGGGAGGCCCTTTATGTGCCAGCCCCCACTGGTTAATACACTGTCTGCTTCAGAAAGTTAATTTAGAGGGAATAATATCAACTTGAAACCTTCAATTCCAATTAAATTATGTTAATTGACAGCTTAAAATCAGGACATTTCCTGTAGTTCAATTTGTCCTGAAGCCCCTAGTTTGCCAACAATATGGCTTCATTGTCATATACTGTACGTAGGTATATAAACAATTATTTTCATAACTTTTTATCCATTGTCTTTTGTCTATTATTTGCATAGTAGCCAAGGCCGTATGAAAGAAGTTCGCTTGCCTCTTTTGGAGAGAAACCGATGCATTCCCTAGAAAACTTGATATGAAATTTTCCAGCTGTTCTGGGTCTACCCAGAGGCCTCCTTCCAGCGGAAAAGGCCCAGAACACCTCCCGAGGGAAGCTTAGGGTTTTAATGTGCATCAGCTACATGATGCATGAGAATAACTTACTTAAGCATCCATTGGTTGCTTCCATTTATTGGCAATGTGAACTGTGGTGTTTCAAGTGCAGAAACACAAACAATCTCAGAAACGTAATAAGTAAGTCCAAAAGCCAAGAAACAGCCCTCCTTCAGTATGGACGTGATCTCTATAGTTTTTAATGGCACCGCACATCTATTTTTGCTTTCCCACTGTGGACGGGGTTATAAGTTCTGGTGTCTGGAAAAAACAACATCCAGTATCCAGTATTTCTTTTAAAACATTCCTGACTAGGATGATAATTCATGGAGGCAACAAATCTAACTACATCCGTGCGTATAAAAGGCGGCCATTCATCCAGCGTGATGTATTGCCCAGACGTATGGAGAATACACACACCCCGCTCCCACACAGTTTTGCAACATATATGGAGATAAATCAGCGTGAGCGGAGCTGCAGATGCCCAAATTATCATGTTATTTAGAAGCAGCACATTAATAAACGTCGTCCCACTCAGACAACAGAACCCGGCTGTCTGCTGAAGGTCAGAGGGACAGCGTTGACTCCCCAAATATCTGTGTGCAGAGCTTTTACGTAATTTATTGCAGTATTACAGTGGAACACAATAAGAGTACAGTCCCATCCTTTACTTCATTAGTTGGACCAGACTGACCTTTGTGCGGATATGCCTGGCACAATCCTGTTTTCACCATCCATCATCCGTGTCAGCGAGGGCCGGACATGTCGGGAGATGGAGTCGAATTAATATTGGTCATATGCAGGCCAAGTTCTCGCCCACGCAACGACCATATATGGAGGGAAGGATGTGCTCTTTTTTATTCAGCCGGCTCATCCGTCCACTTCCTTTCTGGACCGCTACCACCTGCTCATCAAGTTTCTGGGAAAGGCTCATCAGCTGCCCGAGGCGAGTGAGAGGGGAGTCTGCTGTTACAGACGAGCGGGGTTAGAGGGGTTAACTCTTCAACAAGAGGCCGATTTACAGCCGCGGACAGGAACCATCTATCAGCACTCTGCTGTTTGTCACCAAACAGGACAGGAAGAGACGCCCAAGGGCCAAAGCCACTTTACGAAGAAAAAAAAAAAAAAGGCCCAAAATTAGATTTAAATGAAAAGACCAGGACGACCTTGTATTTGTCCTGCCAGTAACGTCTCCATGCTGGAGTTATGCAATGAATAGTTATTGGGATATTTCTCATGTGAACAAGGCATTTGGGAGTTTTTCCAGGGCAGAAAGAAAAACTGAAATCTGTTTTGTAGTCAGGACACAAAAATGATCTCTTAATTGTGAAGTTTGATCATGGAGGTATTTTCCGTGATTTATAAAGTGCTATTGGTCTTCTTCTGCTTATCAGCTTCAGCAGGGAGGCTTAGACCTTTCTCTCTCCAGCTGCATCGTCCAGGTCTTCCCTGGAGGCTCAACTCCTAACCTCTCCTTGCTGGCCCTGTTCTTACCAAGAGCCTACCCACAAGGGACCGCTTGTACCCGTCATTTTTTTCCATTCGTCCTTTACCCACTGATCGTGACCACAGGACACGGATGACTTAAAACAGTACAGTTATACATCTGTGTATGTCTTCTGATTCTCTCAAGAGTGTCTGCTGTTCCTGGAACTTGAGGTGCCTCAACGCTCATTGAACCATGGACCACTTAGACTAGTGTAACGCAATCTTTTTGACACCGCAACCAGCTCATAAGGCACTGTCTGACCTAAAGAGCTGCTACTTAGTTTAGAATCATCATGAGTTCCATGCAATAGAATCCAGTGCTAATATTACCAAAGACTCTTTGAGCACGTTGTTCTTTGAAGCAATTAAAAATAGTTCACCAGATCTTAAAACACAAAATCAAACGTTAAAGGTTTGTAATTCAAACAGTGTGTTGGCGACTCTCTAGTCTTGGTGCCCGAGGGTAACATTTTGGGGATCCCTGACCTTGAACATGTTGAAAACAATGGATTGATCTACCTAAATATTTTACGTATATATTTTTGGAGTATTGTTTTGCTTGTTTAAGAGCTTTGTGACCCTGGTCTAGAAAAGCTCTATAAATATAAATTACTTACTGACTTACTTACTTATATAACCTTAAACACTGAGAATGTCAAGTTGAAATGTTAAGTGCTAGCATGCGTGCTACGTATAATACAACTGAATTTAGAAATTGCAAAAAAATTGCTTTATTCAAAGATATAGGTCGTACACTTATATCTTAATCAAAGAAGCAGCTTCAGCTCTCCAATTAAATTTAACAAGAAAAACACTTAAACTAACCACCATGACATTTACGCTGAGACTTCACGCTCCTTTGTCAGATGTATTAGGTGCAATATTCCATGATCCACATGTTCCTCATTTAGCATAAGTTCTCCACCTCATGAAATACTCTGTAATTGGCCTCCGTCAACATGAACAGATGTTTAATCATACAAAATGAAGATGATGAATCCAAATCTGCACCAAGAGACCATCATTTAAGTTTGCTTGTCAACAAAAAGCTTTCCTGTGTTTCTAGACAAAAAAGCATATTGAAATTATTAAAAAAACAAACATTTCTCTGGTCGTGAGTTTTGCCAGATCACGCGTGAGCATCAGAAATCGTTTGTTAAGTAAACCCAGTAGCATGAATCCAGCATGCAAGTGACAAACCTTTTCTATTAATAAACCTAGGATTACTGTTACTGTCGCCTTGAGGGTGCATTGGTGATGTGTGTGAGGTATTGAGGGCAAGTATGTTTGTAGACGTGTTGATGTTGGATCATGTTTAATAATCAATCCAAAATTAAAAACACACAATTTCATCTACGTCATTGGTTAAAAGTTGTTTAAATTACTGAGAATCAAAAGCCTAATTGTGAAAGTAACAGCTACTATAGTGGACAGCAATGTATCATGGCACACACTGCTACCCATTAGCCAGCTGTCAGTGCCAAAAAAGTCCGAAGCAAGATGGCGGCCAAAGATAAGGTGCAGCGCAGGGAAGGAATATTAATAGGAGAATCCTGCCAAGTTAGTATTTTCTAAATCTGTGGACATGATTGATGGTCTTGGTCTTGTCTTGGTTTCGACAGTCTATGGTCTTCATATCTTGAGATTAGTATTTTTTGTGCATAAGTGCGTCTACTAATTCTTAGTATGCGAAATGTATACATATATATATACAGTACATATAGACAGATATATGCAAATACTTACAGGTGCCTTTTCAGCCAGCAGTAGGATGTAAGACAGGGCCGTACTGTCTCAAATCAAACACTGCCGCACTTGACAGGAATTTCTCAACAACACTAATTGGAACCAGCCGTTGGAACATGACACTTGACAGCGCTTTTGCCAATCTAGATAAGTTATTTAGTTGTTTTTCATTGTGTTATTGTTGTCGTTGTCTTGTTTTGAGGTGAAATGAGTATTTTCTCAAGACATTTACGCCGGTATCTGCTCCGAAGCCCCGTTGTCAGTGACGTATCTTCTGTTTAGCGTCACTTAAGTCACTAAGATGGCAGTTGTTAAGGGTGGAAAGTGTTGATAGATCCACACTCCATTTTCTTGGTGGGTTCTGAGTGTGCGATTTGGGACACAGCCTTGGTGCTCAACTTTAAAAGTATATGACTTAACACGATACATATTTGTCATCTTTTGCCAGCTCAGAGTACCAGACCTCTAACCGTCAAAAAATAATGCTTTGTTACCAATACTCTAGACAAGAGTTCAGCCAACGCGTTTACACTAACTTGTCTATGTCTGCCCTACTTCATCGTAGGATCCCCCTGCCGCCCACCAGCAGACCACACAAGCCCTTGTCACTGGAATCCCTTTTGACTCATATATAGTTTAACACCGAGTCCTCTTTCTTCTTACCCGTCTTCATCTTGACCCTCTCTTATGGTATTGTCTTGGTTAGTCTAATACAGAATACACCTTATCTTTGTATTTGATTTGATTGTTTCTTTTAAATGATAAAGCAAAAGTCGAGGTGAAAAAGCATTTTCCCACCATATGAAAGTTGAGCTCACTTTTTGGGAACTTCTTCTAGCAGGAAGACGCCTACAATACAATCCTTATTGAAGTCGGCTGTATCTCTCACCCGAGGACAAAAGAAAACATTGGTCTTCTCCAAAGTGCTTGACTCACTCACCAAAACTGGATGTTGAAGAAAGTCAAATGATTCTGTTTCTTTCGAAACAAACAAACAAGCGTAGTGTTACTTCTCAAATGACTCTTTTATTTTTAAATTTAAGAGCCGATGGAAGGGTTGAAACATGTTAGTTCCAGTCTCATATTTCAAACTGCGTGACTCGTGTGACAAATGAGATGAATGGATGATAGATGGCTAATAAAAAGGGGGATGACGGTCACAGTGAGTAAGTGTGTGTGCGTCTATGCAATCTGAGCCTCACCGCCCAGAGGGGACAGAACACCTGTAGAGACCCCTCTCTCTTTTTAATGGATCCCAGATTTTATCCATGTTTCCTCCTAATGCCGATGACTTGGAGAGATAATTCAATGAGGAGAATCCAAAGCGCCACATCCACAACTGACCAGCTTGGGTTATTCACACCATTCCAAGGAGTTGGCAACACTATTAATAAACTCTTCAAGGACTACAGGAGTCAGGCACGGAGCCATAAGATGCTATCTACTGACTGATACACACTTGTGTCTCTGGTTCTCTCCTCGGGGTACTGCTTTTTCACTCCGTCTGCCAAACTGAAAGGTTAGAATGGTAGCGTTCCCACATGAAGAATGAGTCGCCCGAGAGTGCGGCTAAACATTTAACATGGTCACATGTTTCAAGAGCCGTATATTTCCTGTATGAGAGAAGCACACATGTCAGACAGAGTGGCACTTTGATATTGAAAAACCTCGACTTTGTAGCGGAGCCTCTGGTGGTTTCAGATATAATTCACAAGCATATTTCTTCAGATAGGTAATGTGAGATTAGGACGCAGGATAATGCTAGCTTTGCAAGTTAAAAGGAAATTATTTGACAGCTTCTTTTTTGGAGTTGGTCCTTTACACCAACCCCAGGGTATCGGTCCCTTAGACATTTGTTACCGGGCAAGGTCTATTTTTTATTACTGCTTAAAAGGGGTTATGTTTAGAGAAAGAAAAATGATTTCCCCTGATATAACATTATTGTGAGACTCTTGACCAGTGAAAATAAGTAAAAGACATACTCAAGGAACAATACTTCTGTTTCAGATTCCACTTTCCATATAAATATCGTAAACACAAACTCACACATTGTAAGTCTTTAAAAGCTAGGAGACACACATAGAGAAAATCAAGTTCGGCATAAAATCAAACGTACGTAGATGCAAATACACAACTATCTGAACATCGTCTGTAAATATAATCCTGACGTATAACAGATCCGCAGTACCAAAAAAAGTTGGGGACCCCTTCTTTGCACCATTTAAACTGAGATCATGGAACTTGCTACGCTTGCTGTTCTTGTTGCAACATTTTTCGTCGAAATGAAACCTTAATTCACCATTTAACTGTTTCTTGCTTTCTTGACACTTAAGGTACATTCAACAGGTAGGAGGTACCCCAATGTCAACGCGGAGATACAATTGAAAGAAGTGACGAGGGTAAAGGTGAAAGATTGTCGTGCCAACCCTTGATGGGAAATGCTGAGTGTTTTGGGGTTGTGTCAGGGTCCCAGTCAGAATTTTCTTAAGTGTTACTTGTGAACTAGCAGCTGGTGGTTCACATGTGGGTTTTGCCCAAGCCTTAGTTTCCAGAATATTGAATACATTTTAGGAAGAAATGGTACAGTGCGTGAGGAATTGATTGAAAAAAATAAAGACCTGCTGTTTGTTACCCAGGAAGTCTACGACATGTGATGTTTAATATTCTGTTTATTTATATTTCAGTTGCTGGAGACCAAACAAAGATGGCAGTTATGCAGCGTCAGGATTAGAGTTGTTAAGATGTTAAGACTGTGGGGAGGTTTGATCCCCGGCCAGTCGGGGCACATTTGTGGAGCCAAACCGCACACACTGTTCACTCAACCCACAAAGAGCATCACATGAATGTTTTACTGGAGTGGCATAAATAATTAGAAAATCCTGACTTTTTTTCTTTCAGATCAATCAGAACCAAGAGATGAGAAGAACCAATAACTCTTAATGAAGATAACTATCTATATTCCAATTGTAAATTGTAGCATTTAATCAAAGGTAAAACATTTTGGAGCTTTTATGCTTTTTAAATAGCGTAGATTTAATTTAAGGTCCCTTTAATCTGATGTTTTAATCCAAACTGGTGTTTTCGGATATCCGCTGTCAGGAAGCACAGCATCAATTTCTTCCCTAACTCCTTCTTTCTTGCGATCAAATCTAAAGTTTATACAATTTGACGGGAAAAATACAGTCTGAGCCATATTTTCATGGCTTTCCTCAGAACCCTGTCAGAGATGTTTCCCACACAGTCATCAGTAATTAAGCAGTGGACAGAACTGTTTATGTTGCGCATCAACCCCAGCTCCCATTTTCTCCTGTGGCTGATTACTAGTTTAGTAAGTTGGTCAGAAAGTATTCCGACGTACACCCTGTGGGTTAAACAAAACTGAAAAAGTCATTTATTTTAGATTTCAGCACAAAAAAAAAATAGATTCATATTCATGATGCTTGTTGCATGAACAGAGAAAAAAATGTGTTCTTGTGACTATTAAGATAAACACAATACATAAATTCAGCTCAGCGGAGCACTAGCAGGCGGGGGTGCAAAATCATCTATCGTTCAAAATCACATAAACACATGAAGGTGATAGATATACAGTAACGATATGGATTCCTTGGGAAAAAATCCTTTGGAAATTAGAGAATTAGGTTATTTTAAGAAATTGTTTAATAAAATATCAGTGGTTACCTACTTCAACTTATCTTTGGACTCAATATATGTATTGTTTATATACAATTTGGTTGTTGAACAAACAAAACTCTACCCTTGTTACAACATTCAGCCAACAGGCTTATGTTGTATTGTGTCAAACTTACAGGAATCGGGACAAACCCAGCTCACCAAATCATTTATGTGACCCACCTAAATTTAAACAGGTTGTTTTAAGCTCTAATATGTTTTCTAAGAATTGTAATTTAATAAATTACGACTTAAATTCCTTGAAAATTGTATTCATTATACTCATTTTGCTATATATAAATGATCTTCATATATTTTACACAATTATTTCTACTGTCCTACAGCACACACTCCTGGTTACACAGTGATCCTTGCTCACCAACAGCCATCTGTCAATCCTGGAATGTAATTTTAATAGGAAACCTTGTTTGGAGACAGTTAACCTGGTGCCTTTATAACCTGGCGAGTAATTGTGGTCATTATGCACTCAGTGTGACGGTCATTAGCTCGACAATTCCAACACGTTGTCTGCTCACTCCTGTTATTCACACCCCACCGTGAGAGTAAACAGAGGGGGGCGGGCTGTTTCTGACCCAGGCTGATCGCGAACTATTGCTTACATCACTGTCTTTACTACCTCCATATTGAATTAAACTTTATTTTAAAAAGAGGAACTGTTGTTGTAGAGAACCATGATCACGTTTCAAGAAGGGTTTCCCTTCTCATGCATGTTCACACACACACCACACCCGTGATAACCATCAGCTGCAGGGCACACTATTGTTTGAGCTCAGTGCTAATTACTCCAGGTCTTGACCCCGGGTTCGATCAAGACCAGCGAGAGGAAGGGGGAGTACATGCGAATGTATGCTGGGGGGCAGGGAGGTTGATGCAAAGGTCAGTTGCTGTCCATCAATTGTCACTCAAAGTTTTGTCCTACAAAGTTTTGCAAAAAATCACCGCACACAGGATGTTGAAGACATGATAGCCACCTGATTCCTAACCAGAATGGAAGTGAAAATGTTCTACATTAATTAAGACAGGGTTCGGGTCCACTAGCACATGGGTGGGAAATTCAATTTCCCAAGTGCCACAATATATATGGTGAGGGGCTGAAAGCCAAAATAATAACTTGGTAAAGTAAAAATAGAGCCTTAATATGATTGACAAAACTAAAGGGAAAAAAAGCTACAAAACATGGCAAACAATTCAATTGTCTTAAAGGAAATAACAACAGTTGTGTAATGATGCCATGAAATGTAATAACGTGTATATACATAAATATGTGAATATAATATTAAACTGATCTTGTGTATAATGAATGGCATATATTATAAAATAATGTATTTTATAAATGGGATTGTATTTGTTTTTGGAATCAGAGATTCCACGAAAGGACATGAAGTCAACAAAAAAAAACTTCATCTAGATCTATTTTGAGTTTGAATGAATAATGAAAAACATTATTAAAATGATCAAGTGTGTTAGCTCTGTTATAGTTTCTCTGTTATCTTTTGTTATAGTTATTACTCATCAGAGCCACATAAATGAACTGAAAGAGCCGCATGTGGGCCCCGGGGCCACATTTTGCCAGGCTCTGCACTCGCAGCTGTGAAGTATAATCAGCGTAGAACTTTCTTTTTCAAGAACCTTTTTATCGGATCTAAAGTCTCTGGCGCTCCGAGTTGAACTCCACGTGTCGGATACCTAAACAACCTCGGATCTGTTCAAATCACGAGGACAAAAAAAAAAATCAAGTCGAGCTCTCAGCGTCCGTGAGTTCACCCCACAATAGCACAACAGTCTTCGGTGCTGCTTTCAAGCTGTGACAGTGAAGACTTCTCCGTGGGATCCAGCGGCAAACAAAACCTGTCCAGTGTGTTCATTCATTCATTGCGATGCAAACCAGATTTCCAGAATAGCTTTGGCATCACTTAAGTCCCTACTTTCAATTACAATGTCACGAGCATTTAGAGCCGAGGGCCTGACAGAAGGAGTGGAACGTGCGTGGAGCTACAGGAGAGCGAAGAATGCATATATCGGAATGTTAAAGCCTTTGATGGCCACTTAAAAGGAATGAAGGAAATTTATTTTGGAAATTAAAATCATATATTTGCTGGTTTTATGATGGCTTTTCTCATGACTCACAAGTATACTACCGTCATTATTACGTGACCTGAAGTTTGACAAATGAAATTAAAAATGAGATCAACAATATTAAAGCTAGTTCAGGTTTTTGCTGAAAGCCATTTAAGAGATCAAAGGAAGAAGTATATCAAATTAATTTAAAAGGGATAATGTGGAAAAAGATGATTTTCTGGTCTATTGCTAATATGATCAAATGAGAAAAACAAAAAAAACATTTTAGCAAAAAGAAATTTTGAGCGCTGTATGTGATTCATTGGTCATTCCAGGGAAACTGATTTTTTGTTTATCAAAAGTTTCATTACTGGTAATTCATATTCACACAAGCAAAGATAAATAAAGTTGGTTTACACCAATATATCAAAGGTTAAAGAAGCACAGATATTCTACATACATCTTCCAAGGGGCTTAATTCGCAATAACTTATAAAATAAATGAAAAAAATCATGGCTGAGAATGGAATTTCAACATTCAAAGTTGCTCCCATCTTACCAAGCAAACCTAAAACGATGTGGAATCATCAATAAAACTCCCTGCAGTTAGAAGGAATTTGATTTATTTCCTCGATTCAAATTGATAACGTGAACGACAAATCCTTCAAAACCTCCCGGGGTCCGGGTGGAACTTAGATTACCAACAAAAACCTCCATTTCCCGTCCAATCATTAGCAGCTTCTAAAAATTAAATGATACTCGTCCAATACCTTCAGGTTGTTTTGTTCACAGACTGATGGATGCAACAAATAGATCATTGAATATAAAAAAGGAAACGTCTAAAATGTGAATGACTTATCTGTGTGAACGTCATGTTGATCGAAAACTACTTGATTGGATATAAATAAAGCAATGTTCTGAGTTTGTTGACTAGACATAATGTATTAAGGTAAGGTAAGGTAAGGTAAGGTAGAACTGTATTGATCCCTCAGAAGGTCTCCTTCGGGAAATTGTATTTTTTCCAATAGCCACAGCAAATACAGCAATTATTCATAAAAAATCAATCAAAAATAAAATAAGAACAAGAACAAAGAGAAAGAACAAGATGATACAATCTAAGTCTAAAGATAAAGAACATATATCAAAGAAAATTGACAAAGACAAAGGATACAAAGCCTAACATAGAACTGAAAATCCAGATACTTTTACTCCACTCCTGCCCCCGAACTCAGAATTGTACAATTTAATAGCCCGAGGAATGAATGAGTTCTTGAGTCTATTAAACTTCTTGTAGGATCTCATTACAGTAAATAATATTTGAGGATGAGGTGTGTTTTTTTCTAGATTTCATGAAGGAAAACTACTTTTAATTGTGACAAATCGAGTGATGTTCCTCACAGAGGGGGGACACCAGAGGCTGAGGGATCAAGAGAGGAACCTCCTCTAGTGTTGTGCTCATTGGTCCCGCCTCCAGATGTGGGTTGGTCAGGGACTCCAGACTCGAGTCCTATGATTGGTCGCAGTCTTGCTGGTGGACTCACACAGTTTGCGCTCGCAGTCACAATAAAGTTTGGTGCTGGACTGCTGCGGGCGCAAAGGAAAAACCCGAGCACGCCGCTCAGACTTCTGGGGATTTTCTAACCTGCAGATGCACGCGCTGGTCCTCGCCCGGGCGGACCCGCTACCCCTTATTTTGGATGTTCTGACCTGCGAAGTTGGCCAACATTTCCACGGGGATCTCCGGCAGGATTTGTGAATCGATCCCCGACTGCAGCTGGTCTTGTTTTTGTGGGGGCGCGAGGGTGACCATGCTGGGGGTGCTGGTCTGGATCACCGGTGCGCTTCTGTGTCCGGTGCGGGGCTTTGGCGACGAGGTGGAGGAGATGACCTGCGACCCGATCCGGATCAGCATGTGCCAGGGTCTGGGCTACAACGTCACCAAGATGCCCAACCTGGTGGGCAACGTGCTGCAGTCGGACGCGGAGCTGCAGTTGACCACGTTCACGCCGCTGATCCAGTGCGGCTGCTCCAGCCAGCTGAAGGTGCGCACGCACACACACACACACACACACACACACACACACACACACACACACACACACACACGTTATAAAAAGCATACATTGAAGCTGTCGCATTTCAAATTTAGGAACTGTTATCCAACACTGAAATAGGCCAGACTCTGCAGAGAGAGAGAGAGGGAGCACATGACAGCAGCCAGCAGACTGATGGTGCCAGAGATAAATACCGACATATATAGACCACTTCTTCCTCATGGCTGCTTCTGTCATGCTGCTGTTTACACCTTAAAATGCCTCTTCTGTCTGTTGAATGATGACCTCAGTTGTGGGACAAAATACTCCTTGTTTGTGTACACAACCATCTAAAGTTCGTTGTAAGTTTTGACTCCAAAGTATGATAAAATGTCATAGGTATTTCAGATCCACACACCAGCTGCTGCAATAATGACATATATATTCAAGCAGTATGACTGTAACTATCATCAGAGTCAACATCATGAAACTTTATTTATAAGGGCGTCAGTTTACAACCATTCGCTGAGTTACAATGGATGAGCATAACTCGCTTGTTGGATTCAAGATCAAACTTTTCAACTTCAAATCTATAACCAGAATAACCATCTTAGGCAGCAGTGGGCAGTTTCATTTCCTCAGAGGCCACATTTTATACAGTGGTTGTTATGACCAAAACATAGGGGCAAAAAGTATAAAATCAAGTAACCGTTATTTAAAAAATCTAATATAAAGGCAATTTTTTACGACTTCAATATTTAATTAATGTTGAATGTTCAAAGCAGAGTAGAAACGTCCTAAACAAAAACTCTATAGTCATATTAAGAGATGAATAATTGAATTTAAAAATACAATTGTTAGTTAATACAGTCAAGGGGCCCGTACTTTGCAGAGGTCTGATCTAAGTTTTTTATTCAGGTTGGATGTGATCCGTCAGCTCATGTCAGTGATGCATGTGACCGTGTGAGTTGAGACAAAACAGATCAGGGAGTAACTGGAAACGGCAGCTTTGTGCTCCAGCTGAAAGTTGTCCTGTAATATTATCTGACCCACACACATAAATACACACGCATGTAGTGTGGGAAGAAGTAGGGGCGTAAGAATTGGGGTGAGGGGGGTCACAGAGGAACTGAACCCCCCTAGCATTTGCCCTAATGGGAGGCTTCCTGACTGGTAACCAGAGCAGCTTTTAGAAGTTAAGTGGCAGCATTCATGTTACCAACGGTCAGGGGAAAACACCCAGGAAATGCTACCCTGCTGCCTCCAAACATAACTCCCCCTTGCTCAGTTCCCCCCCCCCCCCATACCCCTTAACAAATGCTTTAATATCAAATCATACTCGAGCACAAAAACTCACTTATCTTCCATTCACTGAAAAAAATGACGATTTATTCAAAATAACTTGAGATCACATGGGTATGTAATTTGTTTTTGAGTTGCAAAATCCTGCCAGCTGCTCCAGTTAGACTTCATTCAGAGTTTAGCCCATATTTCGTGAGAGGGAAGCAATCAGACTCCGAATTTAAATGCCTCAGATGCCTGAAATTAGATTTGTGAGTAAAAAAAATCAAAATCACACTTGTTATGGCTGCTAAAAATACCCTCTTCAGAACTCTTTTAGAAGATTCGATAACATTTTCCCACTAAAAACGACATAGTTATGAGGTATTTCTTGCCCTTTCCAGCTATTCAGCGTGATTTATTCAAGTTTTTGATAATTTCTCAAGTATTTTTGTCCTTTTTAGTCTGACTTTATATTATTTGATTCAAAGTTAAAG
Organism: Callionymus lyra; assembly: GCF_982586985.1. Taxonomy (NCBI): domain Eukaryota; kingdom Metazoa; phylum Chordata; class Actinopteri; order Syngnathiformes; family Callionymidae; genus Callionymus; species Callionymus lyra. The sequence continues at coordinate 25,792,642 of NC_141824.1, forward strand.
TTTTTATATCATCATGTTTGTGCCCATAATACGTTTTCAAAATAATAATAATGAATTCTTTATGAATAGTCATTAGAGTCTAACATGACTAAAGTAAAGAAGATTTAAACCATAAAAAACATAATATCTTTGATAGCTTTTAATTGGAAACATCTAACATGTGCATCAATGCACATTAAGCTACAAACTCACTGACAATGATAACAGACAGGTTTTTTATCGCCATAAATATGGCTTCTACAAGCACATTAATAGCTGGAGTAGAGAAGCATAAATGCAGTTATCAGGTTTTCCTATTTCTAATATACAAGTATGAAGTCTTGTTAAATCAAATGTGAGATCTGACCCTGATTCCAAACATCCAACAATATTGATGGCCCTAAAGAAAATACCTGTTTCACAGCGGGCCTTCCGCCATACCGCCCTCTGCTGCACGTTTGACATAATCACATCCCAGGTGATTCTTCTTAAAGCTCAAAGGCATCTTGGAAATATCACCATGGTTACACTGCACTTTTCTTTTGCAATAAAAACGTTACTAATGCTACACTGAAGTCATATATCGGGTGACATAACCCTAACACTCTTCTTAAGTGCTGAACTCATGTCCCGACTCCTGGAACAATAAAGACGTTGTCTTGATCACTCTTATGTTCATACGTTTACTTGCTTCAATCTACCAACAATATCGATACATTCAACTGATTCAATTGTTTTATCACAGACAAAGCTGAGAAACTCTTCAGTCGAGAAACTGCAATAATAATTTGATCATCAGGAAATGTTGATCTTAAGGAACATATGATAAATATTTGTTGGTGTTCTGAGTCACTTTTTCTCTTAGAATATCCGTCACTCTTTCTGGTACAAAATAACCTCTATATGTGAACAAAGAAGCTGCTTGGCAGAGGTCTGTGCTCTCTGTTATATACACTTTATTGAAATGCAAACCATTAAAAGTGCTATTATACAAATAAAAAAAGCTTTGAAAGCAAAAAGAAAAACTATTTGTAAAAGGAAACGATACAATGTTGTTGTTCTTTGATACAGTATCGTGAAAGAAAATATATCGGTGTGTGGATATTTTCTCACACTCCTACTTGTGTACGTATTGTTAAAACTATTTGACTTGAAATGATTGAATGGTGCTTTTTCTTCCCCCACAGTTCTTCCTGTGCTCCGTCTATGTACCCATGTGCACGGACAAAGTTCCAATTCCCATCGGGCCCTGTGGCAGCATGTGCCTGTCCGTCAAGAGAAAATGTCTTCCTGTGCTCCAGGAGTTTGGCTTCATCTGGCCCGAGGTCTGCCAATAGATTCAGCTGGTGACGCCATCGCGTCATATTTAGACGGATGATCAACCTTCTCCTCTCTTGCGCCTTTACAGGAGCTCAACTGCAGCCTGTTCCCGCCTCAGAACGACCACAACCACATGTGCATGGAGGGCCCGGCGGATGAGGGTCCGCCCTACTTTCCGGTCCGGCTGCCCCCCCACCTGGAGGAGTGTCAAGCGCTGGGAACCGCCCCGGACCAGTACACCTGGCTGAAGCAGACCGACAGCTGCGCCTTCCAGTGTGGCTACGACAGCGGCCTCTACAGGCGAGGGGCCAAAGTCTTCACGGATGCATGGATGGCAGTTTGGGCCGTTTTGTGCTTCCTCTCGACCACCTTGACCGTCCTTACGTTTCTGTTGGACTCACAACGATTCTCATACCCGGAGAGACCCATCATCTTTCTCTCCATGTGCTGCAACCTCTACAGTGTCGCCTACCTGGTAAGAGAGCCAAAATCCTGCACTTTTGTGGTGCAAGGTTAAGACCAAAAAGAACAACTTAGCATGGCCAGCTTAACACAAACATGTTCCTGGAACATAGAGTTTTTCACATGTAAACAAAACGTGATGAACTGTGAGTGAATATTGGAAAGAACATCATGTTACGATAGCTATTACGATAATATACGCATTACAATACGCATCCCGATATGATAAGTATCATGGTACGATACACATTAGATAAGATAGAGGTAATTATATGATATGCATTAAGATAATATTTCCAATCAAAAATACGCATCATAATACAATATGGATCAGGATGCGTGGTGTGTAAAAAAAATTAACAATTTACTTTTTACTTACCTGTAGAAAATTGGAATGTCAGTTCCTATTTAATGCATCAGAATGTCTTTAATTAATTTATAAATAATTTATTACTAAATCTTGAGTGTTGGTTTGTCGAAACCCCCAACAATAAAAATACAATTTTCTATTTCAAGGAATCTTACTGATCTGTAAAATAAGTTTTAAGTTGTAAATAAGCAAATATACATTCATTTTGAATGGAGAACTTTCTTGGTAAAGAAAAACAAAACAGTATCTTCTTTAGAATCAATTCAGTTAAAACATACCTGTTGATCTGGTTCTCTTGTGAAAACTCAGAAGGAGTCCTACGGAACTGATGAAATTATTTGTACAACGGCTTAATGTTGCGCGTCTATATTTGTCTACCATTAACACCACTCTCTCGTTTGTGGCTCTACAGGTTCGGTTGACCCTCGGGAGGGAGCGTGTTTCCTGTGACCTGGATTCCACAGCGGTTCCAATTCTAGTCCAGGAAGGGCTCAAGAGCACAGGCTGTGCGATAGTCTTTCTCCTCCTTTATTTCTTTGGCATGGCCTCTTCGATATGGTACGAGCAAAGCAAGGACGCTTCCGCACTGTCATCACATTCGTGGAAAAAAATTGACCTACATCCTGTTTTCCCCCCCAAAAAAACCCTGTTTCAGCAGCACTGACAGATTCATGAAAACGATGTTTCCCAGTTCACCTCCTGTTATTGCTTTTCATGCAAAATACTTTTCATATTTCTATCGTTGCTTGACAGAAACTTTCCGTCTCTTCCAGGTGGGTGATCCTGACCCTGACCTGGTTCTTGGCAGCTGGGCTCAAATGGGGCCACGAGGCGATTGAAATGCACAGTTCCTACTTCCACATAGCTGCCTGGGCGATACCAGCCATCAAGACCATCGTCATTTTAATAATGAGGCTGGTCGACGCCGACGACCTGACGGGACTTTGCTACGTTGGCAACCAGCAGCAGGAAGCGCTCACGGGCTTCGTGGTGGCACCGTTGGCTACGTACCTGCTCATAGGTGATTTACATAACTGAAGTCTATTGCATCACTTTGTTTGACTCGCTTCCTATTGGACTTCTGTGAAGTTAATATTCATAGAATCAACAAAACCTTACCCTAATCATGCTGCCAGTGGCTGTGCAAACACTAGAGACAGGTTCATGAGGCTTACGGTGTTCAATAAATGGCAAAATAAGGAATTGGGCGTAAAACATCATTAGCTGTTTCATGAAACCTTGTCAACATTACTAGATGCTAATGCTTTGGGTGAAAATAGCTTCACCCAGAATAGTGCGGAGCCCCGGACTTGACATGGTAAAAAAAAACAAATTAAATACAATTATTTTATCCCTCACACATTTTACAGATATTTTTGTGTTGCGGCTGCAGTAGCAGACTTGCTCTCTTCAGCTGTGACCAAATGGAAGAAGTTTGTAACAGATAAATGAACGAATTCATGGCCACAAATCAGCATTTGGTATTTTGGGGACACAAGTTATAGTGTTTTGTGGCCATGTTTTGGTATTTTGTGGCAATGTTTTAGTATTTTAGGTTAGAATTGAGGATTTTGTGGCCATGGCTTAGGATTTTGTAGCCATGATTTAGTATTTTGTGGCCATGATTTAGTATTTTGTGGCCTTGAATTAGTATTTTGTGGCCAGAAATTAGTATTTTGTGGCCACAATTTAGTATTTACTGGCCATGATTTAGTATTTTCTGGCCTGAAATGTGTATTTCCCGACCATGATTTAGCATTTTGTGGTCAGAAATGAGTACTTTACTTGACATGTCTGGGCCTCTGTAGAATAGCAACCAAACCACCAAGCAAAATCGCACTCTTTAACCTTCATCAGAAAGAATGTCCATAACAAATGTTCAAAAGTCATCAGACTGAAAACTGTATCTTGGCTCTAACTCTCTTCTATAATGTTTATTTCAGGCACCCTCTTCATCTGTGCGGGACTAGTGGCTCTTTTCAAGATCCGCTCCAATCTCCAGAAAGATGGCGCCAAAACAGACAAGCTCGAGCGGTTGATGGTGAAGATCGGAGTGTTTTCGGTTCTCTACACGGTTCCGGCTTCGACGGTCATCGGCTGTTACCTCTACCAGCTTTCGAACTGGGCCGAGTTCAGGAGCACCACGCAAGACTCGTACGTAGCATCTGAAATGCTACGGATTTTTATGTCCCTGCTGGTGGGCATCACTTCAGGTATGTGGATTTGGTCGGCGAAGACACTCCACACGTGGCAGCGCTGCTCGGCCCGTCTGCTCAGAGACGGCAGGGCGGGTCGAGCGGGGAAGCGAGCGCCAGGACATGGCTGGATCAAACCGGGGAAAGGAAACGAAACAGTGGTATGAGGGGAGAGAACCGTGGAGCACCAGGAGCTTCCACTTGTCATGTTCTCTCAAGAGGTAGACGTAAAAACAAGAGATGTCGATCCAACGTGACTCAGAAACACAGCAAGTTTCTCACAAAAGCCACTGGATGAAAAGGAACTGTATCAAGTCCACGAGCACGTCTCTACACCTCGACCGACTCTGAGCCTTCGGCGAAGGGTCAGCGTCGCTCTCTGGGATGGTGGTGTTGAATTCCGGTAGCTGTAGTAGCTTCTCTACCTCTGTCGGACACTTTTGTCGAACGAAACGGAGAAGGAAGGAAGTACGATGGCACATGTACCTTTCGTTCATTTGATATGGAATTAAGAGTCAAATCAGGAGATTCAATAGGTTAATGATGACACTAAATCTGCTCCGATCTCTGATTGTCTGGTTTTCCAGGGTGTCCGCCATCCCTCGCATGGTTAAGCCCAATACTAACAGTTAAAAGCTTTGATTCTTTATTAGATATGGAATGAGTTATACTCAGAGTGAGGTTGTTGCCCTCAGTCCAACAGAAGCTGGTTACCCTAAAACAGTTTTATGTTTCAGGCCTTATAATGTTACACTGGAGGGTCCTCGGATGCATCATCGAAATGGCCTTAATTAAAGTGTTTCTACATTTTAAACAATGTATTTGGGACATTTAACTTGTAAAATACATGTGATTTTATGATGACTGACCATTGTATTAATACATCATGTTTGGTGACACAAGTTTCTCAAATCTAAATCTAGTTACATTAAGTTTTTTTTTCCTTTGAAACTCACTATTTCAGTGAAAAAACATGGTGAGTGTCCCTATTTAAAGCAGCAATATGTAAGATTGAAAATATTGTTTGGCGCCACCTGGCGTATGAACAGTGGAACTTGCCATGTGTACATTTGTAAATAAACAAGATAAAGACTCAACAAGAGTCCATTGAAAATGTCTCTCAGTACTTCTAGTACTAGTTGTTCTACATGAAATCCTAATGATAGAAATAAAATAAAAAATGTGTTACCTATTGCTGCTTTAAAACAATACGTTCATTTAAGATAGCCAAGATAAAAAAGTTAGCAACAGCTACTGTAAGATTACAAACATTAAAAGTGTTTATGAGCAACATTTGAGGAACCATTTTCACTTATAATCTCCAATAATGTGCAGCGAAGGGCCCCGGATCTCAGGAACCTCCCGTACAAATATAGCTCAAGAATTCATCGGACAATCACGAGCAAAATATCACACACACCGTTCAATATACACAATTGTTCTCCGGTCACCATCAGAAGGGAAATATAGATAAACAGTGTTTTTCTCTCTCAACTCATTTTCGCTCAGAATCATCTGCTTCTGTAAAAAAGTCTTTGCCTGACAATCTATAAAAGAGCTTCTTTCTTTTGGGTTTGAAAACACTGTTATTGCATTTGTTCCTCCTCCCGAGTGCTGAGAGAAGGACTGTTGGATTTGAACTCAGACGTTCATACATAAGTTATGATAAAGTAATCAGGAAATGTTTTTTTGTTGAAACCCGAAACTCTAAAATGTGGCCAAATGTTCTTTTACGGTGAAGAATAAGTGAACGTAAATTAGCTTAAGCCATGACCACCTCCTTCTTCTTCTACTGCAAGTTTTCCTATTTCCCCACATTTGGCCGCCGGCTCCGCTATGACCATATTGACGTCCCATGACATTTTAAAACAAAGACTGTGCCTTGAATTATGCGTCCCACTGCCCAAATAAAAAGCACTGGTAACAAGAGATGATGTGGACGAAACCATCGACTCAGTGTCGGGGATTGTGCACCAGGACTGATATGTTCCTCTGTGTAGTTTGTCACTTTGTTTTCATACAATGATAAGAATGTTAATTTATAAAAATAAAGAAAATCAAATAAGAAAAAAAAAAAAAAAAAAATCAACATTACCAGCTTATTGTTATTTAAGACACTTTTTGTATCAAAAACCTGTGAAATAAATGTTTTCAGAACGTTGACATTGTTTGTGTGTTTTTCTGCTCACGGAGACAAAATGATTAAATCAGATACTGAAGGATGAAAACTTTCAACAAAAGAACTTTAAATAAAAACATGAAGGTCAAAAGATAATGGTCGTACATGTAGTTGAACTACATGGTTTAATTAGGATACTTTTTAATCCAATTGCTACGTGTATCTATTTTTCTAAAATAAAAAACAAAGACTAGTACTTGTAAGCTACACACCGTCCACTGTAATATAGCAACACAAGCTCTCCTACGGTGGCCTCAGGTGGACATAATCATGTCATGTCATATCACTAATGAGACAAATGTGCATCAAGTACACTTGGTCACACTTAAATATGAATATATTATTTTTAAATGATACTGTATCGATATTCAAAAAGCCCTCTATCTTATCCTTTCGATCTTTTTCTTTTTTGGCTTTCAAATCAGTTTAGTCCTATTATAGTTACTTTAGGGTTTATATTTTAAGATAATTTTCTGAAAAAAATCAATTGTTGTATTTACAATTAACATTCTTATATTCATGTCATTTTTGTCTCGCAATTCAACCTCAAGCTGCAGTCAAGGAACTTCCCCTGCAGCTAAAAGAACACTGCAATTCCAAAAAGATTTTGGTGATGACTGAGGATGAGAGGATACAGTCAACTCAGTCAGCTTCTAAAATGGATGTTTGTGTATGTTTCAAAACAAATGAAACTAGTGACGGCTTCATCAAGAGTCGTGTGGTCTGTTAATTCTGCAACACCAGAGTTAAGTATTCAACTATACTACAAATATATTATTGTTCCGACAGTATTATAAAATATCGTATAGTTGTCCCTGTATACGGATCGTATCACCAGATTCTTGCCGATACACACACACACAGATAGAGTGAGAAAAAAAAGATGCTCTCTCTAACTCTGCACAACGAGCGAGACTAATTCTTCAAAATATCTGTGGATCCAGATGGTAATCCAGAAGACCACCAACGTTTTATCACCTGTTCCTTGGTCCACTATGAACATTCCCTGACATCTTTACCTCTATTCATCCAAATCTTTAGGAATGGATTGAGGTCATTGAGCTCATTGGAGAATGTAAATGTTCACAAACTCATCTCGTAAAACACACATTAAACAGTTAAAGCAACAACGTACACACCATGTACTTGAGCGCTCGCAGGTGTCAATCTTCGGAGCGAACACAACAAACCTCTTGTGTTCTCAGCGAGCGTTGGAAACGTGAGTCGGACATGTAAACATCAGCGTCTCATCAGCAGTGAACCGACGACCCCAACACAATCACACACACACTTAGAGCGCACAAAGAAGCGTGAACACACTTCCTATTATTCAACAACATGTCGTGTTTTTCTTAATGACGTGTGATGCCTGTTAGGTCACATGAGCTGGTGTGTACGTTGGCATGTTCGGGGGCCGAGCGGCCAAGTCTGCGGCTCAGATTGCCTTCCTGTAATTTACTGTGAGTGAATGAGTGTTTGTTTAAGAGCTGCCTCCAAAAGCCTGAGGTACAGAGAAAGTGACAGCATCTACTGCTCTATTGTTTCCAGATGTTCTTCTCCCAACACACACACACACACACACACACAACACACACACAAGCAGGTATTTCCAAGCACTCATATTTGAATGCTGGACAAACCACTTCCATAAATGGACGTTGCCGCAGATGCGTGCTCGCTCATAAAGAGAACCTCTAAATGCTGCCGACACTTATTTCAATCTGGTCGCTGTGGCTTCCTGATAACTGTGGTTATTTGGAACTTGTCAAACACTCATAACTCCTTCACGGCATCCTTTATTCGCAACCAGCAGTCAAACCATAAACACAGATTTTCCAGTCTTAACGCCAAGATAAAATTATACTTCAAACTGTTGGGCTTTTTTCTCTCTCTCTCTGGACTTCTCTTCTCGACATCTTTCTTAACCTATTCACTTTTGTGGTGCGTTAGATTCTTGTGTGCACATTCAACATTCAATGATCGCATGACATCTATAAATCATAATATGACACAATGTTCACATAACTGATCAAAGGAAATAGATAATTGAAAAAATATTGTTTGATGAGCTCAAAATTGTTGGATCACAGTTGAAAAATGTTTAATTTCAGTTGAAATTAGTTTGATTACAGTTGAACATTGTTGGATAACAGTTTAAATTAAGTGTAAAAATAGTTTGATTCAAGTTGAAAGTTGTTTGATTTTAGTTGAATGTTGTTTAATGCTAGTTGAAAATTGTTTGATTCCATATGAAAATTGTTTGATTCCATATGAAAATTGTTTGATTTCATATGAAAATGTTTTGTTTCCAGTTGAAAATTGTTTGATTCCAGTTGAAAATTGTTTGATTCCAGTTGAAAATTGTTTGATTCCAGTTGAAATTGTTTGATTACAGTTGAAAATTGTTGGATTACAGTTTGAATTAAGTTTTAAAAATAGTTTGATTCAAGTTGTTTGATTTTAGTTGATTCGATTTTGTTTAATGCTAGTTGAAAATTGTTTGATTCCAGTTAAAAATTGTTTGATTTTAGTTGGAAATTGTTTATTCACAGTTGAAAATGGTTTAGTTAAAGTTCTAAGTTGTTTTATTACTGTTAAAAAATGTTCGATTCAAGTTGAAAAAAGGTTTATTCCATCTGAAAACTGTCTGATTCCAGTTGAAATTGTTTGATTCCAGTTGAAAATGTTTTGATTCCAGTTGAAAATGTTTTGATTCCAGTTGAAAATGTTTGGATTCCAGTTCAAAATGTTTGGATTCTTGTTGAAAATGTTTTGATTCCAGTGGAAAATTGTTTGATTTCAGTTGAAAATGTTTTGATTCCAGTTGAAACTGGTTTAGTTAAAGTTTAAAGTTGTTTAATTCCAGTTGAAAAATGTTTGATTCAAGTTGAAAATAGGTTTATTCCAGCTGAAAACTGTCTGATTACAGTTGAAAATTGTTTGATTACAGTTGAAAATTGTTTGATTACACTGGAATATAGTTTCAATATAGTCGAAAATTGTTTGGTAACAGACGAAGATTATTGTTTAATTGTAGTTGAAAATTCTATGATTTTACACGAGTGATGTTTACAAGAGAAAACTGTGTTTGACTCAAAGTGTACAATTGTTTAAAAAACCTAATTTACTGAAACTGATGAAGGACAAGATGAGTTTGAAACGAATTTGCAATAAAAAGACCAGCCTGTTTTCAAACACTGAGACTCTGTTCCAGGCTTTTTTTGGACAGAAGAAATGTGACCATGCCCTATTAAAATTCCTTGGACTGATATTCCTGGGAATGTGGGGAATTGGGATCCCTTGTGTGTAATTTTGAACATTCGCCGGTGTGCTCGCTAGTGTGCATAAAAATTGTCGAAAATGCGAGCGAGACAGAGGACTGAAGAGAAAAGGTTCCTTGGAGACGGATAAAAAAAATCCAGGATATGAAAAAGAGAAGTGGAGGGAAGAGGACAAACATTGAAGGGAGGCTTTCGCGGGGAGGAAGAGGGAAGGAGAGATTTGTCATCCTTCAACGGCAGATTGCTGCAGCTGTTCTTCCACCTCAGTAATGTTAAACTTTCCCAGTCTTCTCTGGTGGAGAGTGTGGAGTAACGGCCACCGCTGGGGATTCAGGGTGACGTAGTGGTCTTGGCAGTGATTCCACGGACGGGTTTATGTTGTTTCACCCAGCACAATGGAAACTAGAGGCATTCTTTCATTGGCTGGGTTTCAATCTCAGCACTAAAGTTGTGTTTAAAGGATTTCTTTTAAGTGAATAAACAGAGGAAACCGATCAGTGTGGACACGATAAGCCTGGCAGACATGATCATAAAATAACAGTATATCAATGGGCCTCATTGTCTCCCTGCTACTTTTTAAGACATATACAGTATGTGAGGAGACAAACTGTAAATATACATTCATTGTGACCCAGGTTTCATTTCACTTCTCCATTCGAGTCAGAATAAATAAACATCAAATGACATAATAATGATTGATAATTCAGAGTTTAGATAGTGATGTTCAAAATGTGCTTTTACCTCAAAATGCCTTCAGCTAGTGCAGAGGTAGATTTGTTACTTTTTTATTGTAAAGATATACTTTTTGGGGGATTAATTAAGACACGTGTCTTTAATCAAAGTCTTTTAAATAAATAAAAAATCAAACACTTTTTTTTTAATCAAAGCTTTTTGGATTATTTTAAATGAATTGTTATTTTAATTAAAGCACATTGTGTTGTTGTTGTTGTTGATTCAAGCAACTCTTTTTGACGAAAACCTTTTTTTATTAAGGCAACCTTTTTTATTGTAAATGTTATTTTGATTAAATAAACTTTTTTTTTGTTGGTTTTGTTTGTTTGAATTATAAACAAATCTACCCTCATACGTCAAAACTAGCTATTTTGCATCCTATTCATTTTAAATTTCTATCTCACTTAATTCTTTTATTTTTATGTCGTGTTGTTATATTTTTTCTAGCTTCGCTCTCAGGATTGATCACGAGATCTGCTGACTCCGCCCAACTCGCCATTACAATTGTGTTGACGCTGAAAACGAAAAGGTTTTCTTGTAAAGAATGAAAATCTTGATGTATTGATATTGTGCGAATGTTGTGTTGTTAGTGTTACATAAGTAATGAGTTTAAATTTTGTCAACGTTGTATTGTGTGTTCTGTCTTTCATCCTCAAGATGGTGCTATTTAGTCACGAAAGATCCAACAATTCTGAACATATTTATTCTTAAATATATATATATATATATATATTTCAGTAATTTTATAAGACATTTATGATAACGCTGTTGATGGGAAGCCTGTGTATCGAAGGGACAATCTTTATTTCGTTTATCTCATTTCCAGAAAATTAAACGAGAATGGAAAATACAAAATATTGCCCATAATGGTTACACTGGCAAGTAAAGCAACACGTTTCAAATCCCATACACACTAATATAACTAACATATTTTGTGTTACTGTCTGTCAGGCACAGATTCACCACTAGATGTCAGCATTTATCCAGGTAAAATCTCCTCCTGCTCATTTTTCACGAGTGTCTTCCGTTTTTGTGTTCATTTTACAAAAAAACAAAAAACAATACATATTTATAAATCAAAGCTGATCAAGTTTAAGTTTCTTGCCGCAATATAAAATCCATTTAAGATAATTTCAAATGTCACAGATTTAGTTTTTCTTATGGCGTTTATCTCGATCAAAATAATTGGAAAGGAAATAAACAGAGAACAATGAAACTTTCATGAACTCGAGATCGTCTGTTGATGCTTTAGAGCTAAAGCTAGTTATATAATTACTGTTTTATTGATTGTTACTGTCTAAAAGGTGTTTGATGATATTTTATCTGAAGTAACATTGGTATGTGGGTCTTGACACTTCAAGATGCTTGTTTCAGTAAAAAAAAAACAAAAAAAAAACAGTTAAATATGAAAATGATTTTTATCTGAAGGTCAGTGCGTGACTATGAAGTGGTAGACGGTGCAAAAAAGGTTGGTATAGAAACTCAAAGTAAGGATTCGATAATAGTAGATAACAGATAATATGATATATTGATCTATGGACGATGGTATCTACGACTCCTTTATAACACACCAAATGCACTTGTTCTCTCCGTCCATTATACTCCACACAGATTGATGCACACAAATATGATGGCGACTAATGATTCTGATAAAAGCATTCCAAGATGATATTTCCTGCTCCTAAATGGACTGTTGGGATGCATAAATCATGCAGGTGGAAGGCTGAGTGCTCCATGTTAATTCAACTTTTAAAAATGTCAAATGGTCAATACAGTCTCTGCCGGCCCGCGCGTCAGGCCTGCTTGTGTGCTAATGAAGAAATATTAATGAGCAGAGAATTTATTGGTAGAATAAAAAAAAAAGGATCCTAAAGTGAAAGAGGAAGTTCCTGAGAGGATGAACCAAAATGAAACTTGGATAAAAGGATTCATGTCAAAGAGTTTCAAAAATCTCCCTTTTAATGACAAGATTGCTTGTGACTTCATCATAACTGGAGCTTTACCATCCAACATTTCCGTTGTCATGGAAACAATCGGTTAAGGATCATGTTTATCATATTCTCAAGGGCCACACAAATAAGAATGTGAAAGTGTGGCACACTTTCTGATAATGATGGTGTGATGAAGCTTCATGAAGCAGTGTCATTATGTTCAGAGTCCACTAGATGGCGGTCTCTGCACTATTTTTCCTTTGTTTTTAAACAACTGTTCCAATAATACATCACATCATTTCTGAACTGATTGCACCACCTACTGACCGCTAAACAACATGACACTGCTCCATGAAGCTTCATTAACTATTTCTGATGATGACGATGATGTTTTTTATGCCTTTGTATATTATTATATTCATTACTTTTCCTGTTAAGAAATACATTTAAATATATATCTCTTCCTTCAAAAAGAAAAATTGAATTAAGTGTCTTTTAATTCGTTTTTTTCCGCACAACTTTTTTACCATGTCAATATAAAATCAGATATTTATTGATATACATTAGAAATTTAAAAAATAAAGTTTACAAAATGAAGTGAAATATAATCATTAAAATTAATCTCAATTATGGCACGCCAGGTTTAAAAATTAAGTAGGTGTATTATTTTGTTGTTGTAATTTTTTATTTTAATTCTTTTGACCACATGTTTTGCAGTGGAGAAATGCATAAACAACAAAATGAGTAAAGCTACTAAATATTGATTTTGTCGTTTTGTTGTGTAACTTAGTCATGTTAAAGAGTTTTGAGTTGCTGGTTGACAAGCAAGTTTTAGAAAAAAAAAGTGCTCAAACATCTTCAAATATAGCACTTTTATTGTTAATGATTTTTGTTAACAATGTAGCCATTAAATCTTGAAATCATCGTTACTTCTCAGCACATGAAAAATAAGTGCAGTGTTTTAAATACTTTTTTAAATGTTTCAACATTACATCGACTACTTAACGTGTGTGGACTTTTCAATATATATTTTTTATTTTAGTTTTTTAAGCATAAAAAGTTGTGGATGTGTAGGTAGAGTTTTAGATATTGAGGACATTTGGTTTTATTTCAGGCATTTAGTGCACATCCAGCGGGTTATTATTGGAAGTATGTCAGAAGAATCGCCCCAGGAAGTTTTCACTTGATGTACATGCTGTCGAGTGACACGTTTTAGGGTTGTTGTTTTTTTGGACAAAATTATTTTTCGTCGACGACTAATGATAAGTACATTTAAACAGTTAAAAATATTTTAAAAGTAGGACATTTAAAAAAAAAATGTAAATGATTAAAGGATGAAAGATCTGCAGCTCCCTAAGATCCTGCACCTCCGGAAATTACAATTGTAGAAGAGAAGAGGAGAATGAAAGGATGAGAGCAGCCGAGGAAAAGAGCAGGTGATTGATGAGGTCTGTCGTTTTCCATTAGTGAGACCAACATCACATATCTCTTTCCTAACGAGACAAACATTGGCTACAAAGTCCATCACACACAGTCCAACATGCCATGGACGTCACAACCTCCAGCTTCTAAAACTGTTCTTCTAAAATACACTGTTTATACACAGGAATTCAACCTTCGACTTCCTCCAGTAGTTGAAACTAGTAGCCACAAGTTAAAAGTACAGACAGATTTAAGAGGAGACAAAAATTGCTCTCAATTTTAAATGAATAGATAAAATAAATAACTTCACAAATATTCAATTCAAAACAGTATATTGAAACTATTGGAATCATGTGGCGCCCCCTTCTGGGTTTGACTTTTGTCACACTTCAGAGGTGTCCAAGCTTTTTTTGAGTAGGGCCACATTTGATGCAGTGAAAACAAGTGTGCGGGCCAAATGTAAAGAGAGTAACCAAGAGTCATCTCATTCAGAACTTCAGAATAAAAGCTTCTATAACTTCGACCAGACAGTGTTAAGGAATAATCATCGACTTTGTAAGTAAGTAAGTAATTTGTATTCATATAGCAACAACACAGGAGTTCCAGAAAATCAAGGAAAAGTCTGAACAAATAAAAATGTCTTAAGATGTTTCTTGAAGGAGTCAGTAGATCCATCAAAAACAGAGGGAGAGGAAGATCGTTCCAAATTAAGTAAGTAAGTAAGTAAGTAATTTTTATTTGTATAGCGCTTTTCCAGACCAGGGTCACAAAGTGCTTAAACAATCAAAACAATATTCAATAAAGTATATATTTTAAAGATCAAGATAAAACTGAGACCACAACAGGAGTTCCAGAAAATCAAGGAAAAGCCTGAACAAATAAAAACGTCTTAAGATGTTTCTTAAAGGAGTCAGTAGATCCATCAAACGCAAAGAGAGAGGAAGATCGTTCCAAAGCTTATCAGCAACAGCCTGGAAGGATTTCTCTCCTCTGGTCCTGAACCGTGTTCAGGAACCATCAGTAGATTCTGATCCACAGACCTCAGAGCCCGAGCTGGGGTGTAAGGCTGGATCAGATCACTGATGTAAGGAGGAGCCTGACCATGAATAGATCTGAAAGTAAGAACCAGAATTTTAAAATTGATCCTGAAAGAAACGGGAAGCCAGGGAAGAGTTTTAAGGATCGGAGAAATGTGAGTTCTTCTACTAGAGCGGGTCAGAATTCTCGCTGCAGAGTTTTGAATCAACTGCAGGCGAGACAGCTCCTTCTTGTTAAGACATGAAAACAAACTGTTGAATAGTTCAGACGAGAAGACACAAACGCATGGATTATAAGATCAAGATCATGTTTTGACAACATTTTCCCAATTTTTGTGTGTAATATTTAATAACATAATATTTTAACTATATTATGTATGTCATTGTCAAAGATGACAGGTTAATGTTGCTATAAATCAATAATTTATCCCAAGTTACAATCAATGAATGCCTCAGATCTTTGCTGCAGGATATGTACTAATATCCCACAGAATATTATTATATTTTAACATAGAATTTTAGAGAAATTAATAATTGAATCATCATATTTATAGAATCTTAGTTATATGGAATTTTATAAGGTTACAGGATAATTATTGATCTATAGCATCATGAACTGAAGTTACAATCAATAACGGCCTCAGATCGTTTCTTGAGGATATCGACTACTATCCCACAAAATATATTTCAATCTAGACTTAATTAAATTTCACATCTTAATTTGCTGTTTTTTATTGCATTTCATATTGGGTTTTCAAAGATGACAGGTTTATGAAGCTACAGCTAACATAGAGGTGAGGATCGTCATCTTAATGTGTATATTGACGTAAAAAAAGATCAATTTTCTTATTGTCTAGCACATCATGGCACTACGATCTCACTCTGAAGCCCTGCACTGAGAATCACATGACCACAGTAAGAGGTGTTCAAAGGTGTAAGAAGAGCTGCATTATTCTATCTTTTAGTTGAGCAGTCGCTGTCCCAGTAATGTGGGAAATACCCAGGTCTGACCTTTCTAAACTCAATAAGTAATGCTGCAGCAAGGAAAATGCATTTTCTAGAAATGTTCCAAGATTAGATTTGGGTTATTGCATCATTCCCATAGTACACTTGCCTCCGAATGCATCACCCTGGCAGAGCCCCCCATAGGCCCACCACGTGAGATGAGAGAAGGAAGCTACGATCCTGTGGCTGCAGGGCAACCAAATATATTCTCCTCCTCAGATGTCTTCATCAATCATCAACATCAGAGACTGGTTCTGAGCTCTGAGGGCGACACAGTTATTACAAAAAAATGACTGAAGATTCATCCTCTAGGGAAATGAGAATGAATAAAAAAAACGGCTGCTTCCTTCATTTCATCATCACTTCATCAATCTGACATGTGACCACCAGGATGTGTAAACAGGAAGTAAACCCAGCAGTACCACCAAAACCATTTAATGAAATTGTTTCCCTTCACAACTGACTAAACTCACTTTATCAGTGTTTGTGGAACAAATGGTTCTAATAAAAACAATCGATCCACAGCTCGCTCTAACAGCTCTTAATTTCCTCCTAAGACTCGCTGCTGTCGGTGTAACATTTACAGTGTTCAGTGTCCTTTTTAGAGGCTATTCTGCTTTATTTTGGAAATAGTTTTTTAGCAAACATTTTAAATACAGTAATCATTTATTAGGAGAATAAACCTCCTAATGTTGAAATCTCTATATGTATTTCTGGAGATGCTTGTAATGCATTCAATGTAGTCAATATATATATATATATATATATATATAATGAAATGAGAGAAAACAACGAAAACAAAGGAGAAGATGGAAGCATGTTGTTGTTCTGATTAATCTAAACATGTGCAGTAGGTTTTATATAATATATATATATATATATATATATATATATATATATATATATATATATAAATTAATAATAACCTACATTTATAATTAAATAGTAACTCCTCTAACTAAAAAAAATGTTTTAATTATATTATTAATTATATAGATATTGGAATTAGAATATAAAACTATGTTTACAAAAATAACTTGAAAATATAATATATTTTAAACTTACAATTTATCGAATTCCAATTAATCAATAAAAACAAATTCAAACTTTCAATATAGACATTGTTTATTTCACTCTTTCAGAAATAAAAGAATCCAATACTAATGAGAAGTTTCAACATTTAAAATGTTACTTAAACCATTTAATATTCTGAAACTGATATACTTTAAATTAAATGTGTGCGACACTAAAATATATCCATACAGTCTGTATCTGTACCATCTGACTAAACTCTTGGAGACGCAAGCAGGTAAATATTTTAAACATGACAACGATTCCTCTGGACACACAAGCTCCTCAGTTTCCTCACCTTCCTCCCGTCATTATCTCACAACATCAGTGTCCAGCTCCTCCCTGACCTCTCCGCTCATCATCGCCTCCTCTTCCCCCGACAACCCCTTGTTCCACATTTGTAATCGTTACATGCTCTCAACTCTCCCCTCTTCCTCCCCCCCGCCTCACCCCTAGCTCCCTTTCATCCTCACTGTTCAATTCACTTTCCCATCGAGCTCTGGCCGCTTAGGGCTATAATCCGTCTTCCCCTGCTTCGCCACTGTGATTGGGTCCACGGTGAGCCGGCGGCAGGAGGCCGCCATCGAGCATCTGACCACAGAGCAGCACACGCATGTTCTCTGTCCTCCCTCTGCATGTGGTGGCGCTTCATGCATTATGAATAAAGGTGAGCGGGAAGGTGGTTTGTGTGCAGGGCAGCGTAACAGACTCCCATTTAAGAGTGGGACTATCCGAAGCTCCTCTGAGTGTAATAAATCTCCGTCCTAGTGCGTGAATCCCCCAACACACTATCAAGGCTCCTCTCTGCGAGGTCTAAACGTGGCCTTGTGAACAAAACAACACTTCAAACACCTGAAAAAAAAAGCATCTTTCCTTTTTTTTTTTCACTTCCCGAGTAAGAAAAGTAGATCTTCGCTCGTGGCACCAGAGCATGAAGTTCAAACTAAATTTTTTTTAGACGTGAGGAGCTAAAATAATGAGGTTAGTGTTTAGCTCGTTATTTTTTACCCTTTGATGTGTCTGTTGTACACAAGTATGTGTTGCGACCAAAAAAAACAACACACAATTATAGTAAAATGGCTTTAAAGATCATAATTGTAACATGACATCCATCTAACTGGCTGCAGACCTCTAATCTCAAGCCTCTTCAATGTATTCCTCTTTGCTCAAGTCCCTTGGAGTCTCACAACAAAAAATAACAATTTTCTAAACTTTTTCGGGACCCAACAGATGGAAAAAACAGTAGGTGACATATTTGTGGTGAACTTAAAACTTCAATGTTAATTTGTTATTGTTTAAAATAAAATAAAAAATGTATAAAATACTGTTTGTTAAAGCGAGCGGATGTACTGGACTTGTGATGGCAATTGCTAACACTGGTCTTGTATTGAAAATATATATGATCGTCTTCAACACAGAATAAATGTCAAACCAAGTGTATTTTTCTAAGCATACCAAGTTAGTGTACGTTGGATCTAGAAAGTTATCTGGGCAAAGAAAAATCTGTTCTTGAAATCTGTAAGTCAGCTGTAAATGTTGTGGTGAGAGTTCACAAGATAATCTGTATAGAGGCAGGGGCCTGAGGAGAGAGGTCTGCAGCAAGACTGTTGTGGACAAATAAGCTAAAGATAAAGTCAGTATTGTGTAGCATTTATAACTAATAAACAACTAAAATGAATTACAGTAGGAAGTACATTTTTTGAGTCAAATAGAAAAATATAATAAATAAAATGGTTTAATTACAATTTAAAATGATTGTAGTTAAGTAATGTATTGAAAAAAAAATGAACATAACATAACAATCAAAGGTTAAATTCACCTTAAATAATTGTTATGATATCATGCCTCAACAAGTACCAACCTTACACTGATAATCACTTTAATGATGACTTAAGTGCAACTAGAAGCTTCATAAGGAAGTGTCATAATTATTAGAGCTCAGTAGGGGGCGCTGTCAGTTAAAAGGATGATGTAAGGTTTCAATAGCTGTTTAGAGCAATAGATTACAGAGCAGAGAGTGACACCTAGTGGGCTCTAAGAATAATGATGAAGCTTCATGAAGAGTAATGACGGTCTGATGAAGCTTCATGAAGCATTGTCATTATTTTCACTAGAGTCCACCAGATGGCGGTCTCTACACTATTTTACTTTGTTTTGAACAACTGTTCTAATGAAACATCACATTATTTTTAAACTGATGGCGCCACCTACTGACCTCTAAACAACATGACAATGCTTCATAAAGCTTCATCACTAATGAAGAGCATCCTTTAAAACATTCCTGAGTACAGGTGGAACCAAAAGTCTGAACACCAGTCACCAAATCAATACTTCCTCAAAACTTAATTGAAATATGTCATCCATTTTGAACAATTTTGCCAAAAGACAAACAATATTCGCAATATCTCCTTGGCAGAGGGATCACTGAGAAAGGAATACCCCCCAAAAAATTTTAAAAAAAATCTTTGAACAATCATTTTGTGTTTTAAAACTAATATTTCTAAGAGTTGACGTCAAACTGAACCTGGTTTAGTTAAGCTTTCGTTCCTTTCTAAAGCCAAAAAAAAACCCTCCTGCAATGATGATCAACAGCAGATTCATATCATCTTCAAGTTAGTCTGGAGCAGGAAGAGGAAATAAATCACTTGCTTTGTATTTTTAAAGGTCGACGCAGTCATTCAACCTCAGTATTGATTGAGAAGAATGATCATGAGATGCTAATTTAGGTCGCAGTAGCATGCTGATGTGTGATCCGTCAAGATGAGATTACACATGTACTTCCACTGGTGTGTGTGTGTGTGTGTTTGTATGTGTGTGTGTCAGGGACGGTCGCTCTCTGCAGCGTCTGCCAGCAGCTGGAACTCCATCAAAGGCCACGAGAAATGGACAAAAAGAGAGGAAGACATGAAAGCCAGCGAGGGAGCGAGAGAGTGTCTTTCAGGGGCATATGGGCTGTTTGAGGAGACAGATGTTAGTGTGTGCAGGGGAGAGGTGAGCAGACTCGGGGCCCGTCGTGTCAGTCATGGAACCCTCCCGGGGGACGGACCGACAGATGCGAGGCTCACCGACCTCTCTAATGATAGTCTCTCATCAGCACCAATCACACTCATCAGGACGTCGATCTGACCTGCTCCAAAATTACTTCACACACGACTTCCTGAGGTCATTAGAGGCATCGCTATTGAGAAGTGCATTGTGGGAAGATGGCGATTTTTGTCGAGTTCATGTGGATGCAAGTTTACGGATGTGAATTTTAAGGTACCTTTACAGGCGGAAATACATGTGTATTTATCACATTCTCTTATATGTTGCACATACAGTTCTAGCACATCTTTAATAATTAAAGTATAAATAAATAAATATTCTGTTCAGTAAAAATAGAAAATAGGCGGATGTAATAATAACTGTTCTTCTCTCTGCTCCTGTTTAATCTCTCAATATCTTATTTGATCAACTTCAGAATGTTTGATTAAAATTGAAAATTAATTTGTTTAAAGTTGAAAATTGTTTGACTACAATCAAACAGAAAAATGTTTGTTTGTATTTAATTCTGTATTATTGTAAATACGTGATTTATACCAAACAAACACGTGTTTGACTTTTGTTTTTGGGCCACTGGGTCACATTGACCCAGAGATAACACAAGTAATAATAACACACACAATAATAATTATTAAAGATAAACACTTGTAAAATTATAACAGAGAATTAAAGATTAAAAAAAATAATAATAATACATTTAAATGATTTGATTTGTGAGACTGACATATATTATCATCACTTTATTTTAACTGGTACTAAAACAAGCACCGTTCCTGAAGATAGCTTTAAGGTTTCATAATTTACTAGCACTATGGAGGATCACAATGTGTGTATACCTCTTGGATTCCTCTCCGCCTGTCGCTGCTGATATTCAGGTCATGGGTTTGATGTCAGGACTCAGCTGGTCGTCTTCGCTGTCCTCTTTTTTCTGTTCATCCGCTCATGCAGGGACAGACTAGGTTGTAAATCACATTTTGTGCGGAGCAAATCTCATCCGCACCTGAAAAGATGTGGATTGTAACACAATATAGACACAAATGTAGTATAAACCACAGAGTCAAACGTTCTTAAGATTTTTTTTTTCATTATTATTATGTAATGGTATTACTTATCAAGGAATTACTTTCTAAGTAGGTCTGAGGTTTAGACATGGTTTCAGAATAAAATCATTTATGACATTTGTGAGCAGAATTATTCTTTATCATCATTGCTTATGAACAACTGGAAATATGAACTAAACAAAAATGGATGTATTGCAGAAAACCTCTTTAAATGCAGTAAATTAAAAATAATATTTTATTATTTTTGAACTTATTTTGTCAAATAAGGATACTTTTCCTTACTGTCCCTATTTTATAATCTTAAGGGCCACGACTGGCTCCCAAAGCCAGACTTTAACTTGGTAGCTAGACTTTTTATAGCAGTATCTTGTCATGCCAATGATTTTACACAATCGCTGCCGAGGAAAACATGTCTTACCGGTAGATGGAAGCAAAGACACCATGTGACGTTGAAGGTCAGCTGACCAGTGTAAGAAAGTAGCGTGAACCTTGGACAGAGATTAGATCACATTCCTGCAGGATCATGTGACTCGGCATCGATCATAAAACCTTTAAGCTGCCCCACGATGGTAAGAAAACATATTTTTAGAAACTTAAGCATTCCTTGAATTTTCTTAAACGACTCAGAGACTTTTTAAAATGTACCTTTAAATCAAGGTTATGTCTACAAGGACATCAGTGATCACTGGGTCTATGTTTATTCAGATGCGGTTCATTTGTTCAGAATAAACAGATTTAATAACTGCTTAACAAAAGAATAAAAAAATAGTTCCATCCATCTGTGTTTATGTATGTGCATCCATGTGTATGTGTGTTTGCCTGCATGATTGCATGTGTTTTATGTATTAGTGTGTATATGGAGTATACTGGCATGTGGTGCATGTGTATGTTAAATAAATTAGTGTTTGTCTGATGAAGCTTCATGAAACAGTGTCATGTCGTTTAGAGTCCAGTAGGTGGCGCCATCAGTTTAAAAATTATGTTTCATTAAAACGGTTGTTCAAAACAAAGGAAAATAGTGCAGAGACCGCCATCTAGTGGACTCTGAAAATAATGACACTGCTTCATGAAGCTTCATCAGACCATCACAACAATTAAGTATGTGCATGTGTATGTTTATGGATGCATGTGTGCGAGTGTATATGCATGTGCGTGTGCATGTGTATGTATGGGTATATGTGCATGTGTGTGTGCTGCAGGTAAAGATGTATAATTGAAGATGTATCTTGTGTTGGAACATGTCACCTCTGCACCGACACAGGTGCTGGCAGCAATAATTCCGATCACACAAACACACAGTAACGAGCTCTCTGGCAGCTTCTCTGCAACACATGACCTCCGTTTATACATCTGCTGCTGTGGGAAAGTGGAGAGGAGAGAAGGAGTTCTGGGAATGCGGCAGACGGGGCAAAGGTCAATAATAACAACAGTAACCATAAATGTATTAAAGGTAAAGAAAATAATAAAAAATAGATTTTAAAGCACAAGTATTTGCTCAGTAAAGAGAAAAAAATGGGTAACCGAGACGAGAAATGAACCGATTTGTCTTACTTATCATACCATCACTTCACATGTCATGGATCGTTCTCAAATCCTCCGTTAAATAGAAATCAACGATCAACTATGAACATCAACTCACACATATTTTCAAGTTAAGACGTGACTATATATCAATAATAACTTTGATTATATAGTTACATTGGAACACATACAATTGATAATAAATCATTAAATCACACTTTCACTCTGATACCATATATATATACTCCTCAAAATATTGAACAAAATGTTTGAAAAAAAATCTCTGGTGGCCTCACCGGACCAGTTGGAAGATTTCATACTTCAAACATTTTGTCTTTTAGTTTTCAAATGAAATATATTGTTGTATATTCAAGTTTGCCATGTGCTGCTCACCTCTGGATCCATTTTTTCCTTCGCAACAAGAGGCGTCAAACAGGTCTGTGGGGAGAACCTCTGATGCAGTACTAAAACATTCTCTTTTTCTCCTGCTCGTCTTCAACCTTATAATGAGTGGCTTCCCACTGAGGCAGCTTCTCTGAGGCTTCTCACAGGCTTTTGCTCTTGAAGAGAAACACTGCATGTGAATGAATCACAACGTGGAAAACACTCATTTAGAGAATTTACCAATTTCCCAAAGATTCACATAAAGCACAAGATCAAAGTGTGATCACTGAACCAATTATTTAAGAGGCTAATGACCATGGTTCTCAGATTGGTTTTTCCCATTTTACTGTTTTAATTTGCACAGGGAACCTCAGAATGCATTTAAAGACACAAACGATATACAATTGTGTATTCCAAAAATGAATTGAACTTTTGTCTTTGTTTCAAACGCTCTCAAACTAACTGTAATCAAATGTCCTTTAATCAATTATGTCTGTAATGGGGATATTATATTTATTATATGAACATGATGTATGTTGAAGTTAATGTGTCAAGAACACATTGTGTCATCATGTATTTGTCATCTCAACATGCTATATGTAATGTGTATATGTGTCATGTGATCAATTGTTTATGTCACGTGACCATTATGTGTATCATGTGATTATTATTGTCATGTGACCATGTTGTTTAGAGGTCAGTAGGTGGCGCCATCAGTTTAAAAATTATGTGATGTTTCATTAGAACAGTTGTTCAAAACAAAGGAAAATAGTGCAGAGACTGCCATCTAGTGGATAATGACACTGCTTCATGAAGCTTCATCCGACAATCACTACTTTGTGTGTCATGTGATTATATCACGTGAGCAATGTGTGTCATGTGATCATTTATGTCATGTGAGCCTTATGCGTGTCATGGGATCATGTATGTCATGTGATGATTTATGCCATGTTAGCTATATGCATATCATGTGATAATTTATGTGATGTGAAATATATGCATGTCATGTGATTATTTATGTCATGTGAAATATATGCATGTCATGTGATGGTTTATGCCATGTGAGCTATATGCATGTCATGTGATCATTTATGCCATATGAGCTATATGCATGTCATGTGATCATTTATGTCATGTGAAATATATGTATGTCATGTGATCATTTATGTCATGTGAAATATATGTATGTCATGTGATCATTTATGTCATGTGAAATATATGTATGTCATGTGATTATTTATGTCATGTGAAATATATGCATGTCATGTGATTATTTATGTCATGTGAAATATATGCATGTCATGTGATTATGTCATGTGAAATATATGCATGTCATGTGATTATGTATGTCATGTGAAATGAATGCATGTCATGTGATCATTTATGTCATGTGAAATATATGCATGTCATGTGATCATTTATGTCATGTGAAATATATGTATGTCATGTGATTATTTATGTCATGTGAAATATATGCATGTCATGTGATTATTTATGTCATGTGAAATATATGCATGTCATGTGATTATGTCATGTGAAATATATGCATGTCATGTGATTATGTATGTCATGTGAAATGAATGCATGTCATGTGATCATTTATGTCATGTGAAATATATGCATGTCATGTGATCATTTATGTCATGTGAAATATATGTATGTCATGTGATTATTTATGTCATGTGAAATATATGCATGTCATGTGATTATTTATGTCATGTGAAATATATGCATGTCATGTGATTATGTCATGTGAAATATATGCATGTCATGTGATTATGTATGTCATGTGAAATGAATGCATGTCATGTGATCATTTATGTCATGTGAAATATATGCATGGCATGTGATTATGTATGTCATGTGAAATTAATGCATGTCATGTGATCATTTATGTCATGTGAAATATATGCATGTCATGTGATCATGTATGTCATGTGAAATGAATACATGTCATGTGATCATTTATGTCATGTGAAATATATGCATATCATGTGATCATTTATGTCATGTGAAATGAATGCATGTCATGTGATCATTTATGTCATGTGAAATATATGCATGTCATGTGATTATGTATGCCATGTGAAATATATGCATGTCAAGTGATGATTTATGTAATGTGAGCTATATGCATGTCATGTGATCATTTATGTCATGTGAGCTATATGCATGTCATGTGATTATTTATGTCATGTGAAATATATGCATGCCATGTGATGATTTATGTCATGTGAGCTATATGCATTTCATCTGATCATTTATGTCATATGAAATAGATGCATGTCATGTGATCATTTATGTGATGTGAAATAGATGCATGTCATGTGATCATTTATGTGATGTGAAATAGATGCATGTCATGTGATCATTTATGCCATGTGAGCTATATGCATGTCATGGGATCATTTATGTCATGTGAGCTATATGCATGTCATGTGATCATTTATTTCATGTGGGCAGTATGTGTGTAATTTATTTTTTGTGTAGGGTTCAATTTATTATTACTAATTTACACAAGTTAGTTGAAAGAAAACTCACCAGACGTATTATATTGTCAAATAAAAAAACAGCAAGGACAAGGTCGTACAAACATTAAAATTCTGTCCCAGAGTTGAACACATCCACTTGAGTGGAGGAAGTTGGCACAGAGCAGAAGGACATTTATGACAAATGACACAGCCTTTTGTCTGCCAAAGCAAAGACAGAGTGCAAACAGTGTCACCGCAGACATGATGCAGAGCAACACCATGAAACAGAGACAAAAGCCGTCCTAGACACTTCAAATGTCTGCTGTCAGAGAAGCAACATTTAAATATTTGTCAAGATGGAAGCGGTGAAAGTCTGACTTCTACCTGGTTAGATGTGGTTAAGAACATATTTTATGTTGCAAAGAGAGAGAATGATTTAAAGTCAAATCCCTATGAAATACTCTTAAAGTCAAACCAAAACATCATTTCTACAGCCGAGGGAAATCCACTTTCATTCGCACACGTGATGTTTTTCCTCATAAGAGAAGGTTGAAAAACACCTTCAGGCACTGCAGGTCTTAAACCAACAATGGACTCATGAGTGACCACCAGGATTAAGGGGAACAGCAAGTGGACGCTTCACTGGGTGCTGTCCAAGGTTCTGATTTAAGCCACACATGAGGGGCTGAGAAGGTAATCCTCGCTGTCTATGGTCTGGAGATTCATTCATATTTATGATTTGAGCCCTTTTATTTCACTTCCTTAACCAAGGAGCGTGTGTTTTTTTTTACACGTTAAATGTTGTTTTTGATGGTGTTCACTGCTGGTTTTTGTATGTAGCATGTATATGTTGTAAACTTTTCCCAGTTTTTTTGTTTCATTGTTGTCGTTATCAGGATGAAATAGAAAATAACAGCTTGAAGCAATGTTCAGCTTTTTGCATGTAGCATGATCAACCTGTCGAATAACCCTGTGTTAGCTTAGCATTAGCTTAGCATTCAGAAGTGAATAAAAATTAAATTTGAGCTACACTGACTTAATGATTGTCCAAAAATGTTGCTTTAGCGTCTTATCTAACCTGTTGTAGCATGATGTCTACACACTGATGGCATCAAAGCAAGACAAGCCTCACATTATTGTCCAAAACTAGGTGGTATTGTCGTCAGGATCTTAACCAGACTGTGAGTTTTCTTTACTTTTTTCACTCAGGGAAAGAGTTTGCCTTAAATGCATCAACATAGATCCACAAATTAAAGCCTCAAGCTTAAAAAAAAAAAAAGAAGAGAAAACTAGACCACTAGACCTAAAATAAGAGTAGATGTCAAGTTTTTTTCGTTGTGTCAAAAAGTCAGGGATGTTGTTAAAAAGAAAAAGATGAACAGAATGAATTGCCTGTCAAAAAGAGAGAAAGTTTGGAAAATGAGTTTTCCCTGCAGATGTCAGAGATGTGATGGACGGATATGATTTCTACACTGGGATGAGGTTAAATAAAGGATACAGCATGAAGATTCTCCACTTTTTAAAAAAACACCCCCAGTTAACTTTTCTTTTTTATTTCAAACCTTCTAGCAGACTATTGTTTCAACTGACAAAAATGTGGGTGGTTTAGAACATGCTTCATTTCACTCCAATAAACAAATAACAAAACTTGTGTCTCCTTAGATCAATCATCAATTGTCCCTCCATCAAGAATGTACTCCAGCTGTACTCTACATCCCGGCTACAGTTGAGGCCAAAATGATTTTTAGACAAAACTCTTAAATTTCTCTAAAGAAATGACCACTTACAAAGTCTTTATATTGCATTTGTTTCCAAAATACCAAAGACAACATTTCCACTAAGTTTGATTAGAATATTTTATTGATGGACTAAATTGAACCAAGAAAGGGCAAAAATTAAACGTCGAAAATGATTAGCCCCCTGGCCATTATTAGTCCGTGGTCTACCATTTCTGAGCCACAACTTACAACAACTTCTTAGAGTAGATCTTTTCTAGGATGGCACAGGTCTCCTGAGGGATTTTGGCCCATTCTTCCATTGTAAATTGTTCCAGCTTTTTTGGCAATGATGCAAAATACAGCAATTCTAGACACTATGAAACTCTTGGAAATAGCGGTCTAACCTTCCTCTTTCTCTTGAGCCTCCACTATCTTCTTTCTGAGCACAAGACTGATTTCCTTTATGCTCATTGAAGTCATGTGATTTAAGAAATAAGTAATCAAAATGTCATAGTAGATCGGACACATCAGCTTGTCGTCTAGGAAACCAAAAGATAAGATTCTAAAATAAAATCCTCTGTCTGTGTGTGTCTATGTGTGTCTGTGTGTGTCAAAGACAAAAACAGAACAGCAGAAAAAAATAAAGAAAAGGATGATGATATTTTCTGACAGACGTTTAAGTCATCTGTCTCTCAACTGTTCTTCCTCCTGGTTTCACACGTCTGAGTGCATGAACTTGTGCTTCTCAAAAGAAAACTAGAGTCAGTTCTCCACCAACACGCCTGTGTTCATCACTAAGCAAGGAGTTATTTTCAAGTGGATCACAATGAATTCAGAGAAATATTCAGCGTCAACATTGTGGTACATTTTGTCTTTTATTGCAGCTCATGAACCAGGAAGTGATGTAAATTCCATCCCAGTCGCTACATTGAAGAGTCACGTTTTATTCTGCTGTTCAGTCCACGGCCATGAGTATATAAGTGTGAACAAACTGACTGAATTAGAATCTTAATCTCACAGGAAGCCATCTTGGTTAGCGTGATTCTTTTGAACTGTTTAATCTCTGTATTTGTCCACCACTGAATGTTTTCCTGCAAAACACCAAAATCAATTAACTATATGTGTCACTAAAAAATAGTATGCACTATTAAATTTAATAATTTTTCCATATTAGACAAATGTACACTGCCAGTTTATTTTAGAAGTATTTTACTGAAAATAAATAGAAACATTTCATTTGGGATTTTTAAAATATTTTTTCAAGGATTCATGCCTTAACTTTATCTGTTTGTTTTGTTTTTTTTAAACTGTTTTTTTTATTAATATTTTCCTTTATAATTTGTCATATTGTTTATGTATTTTGTAATAATTTTAAAAGAAAAGTAACACTACAAAAATTGAATTATCAAACACAAATATTAATTAAAACCCGAAACTAATGAAATGTTAAAAATTGTTGACAGTTTGCGTTTTCCTTTTCTATTATGAGAAATAAACTGCACATTTTAATTCCAGGATTAGACAATTCTACTGATGCAGAGGTTAAAAACTAAAGGTTCACCTCTTGACAGTATAAATAAAAAAAATTATGTCTTAGAAGATTTTTGAACTTCCCAGCCACCGTAGCTTTCTTCTGACTTT
This sequence comes from Callionymus lyra, assembly GCF_982586985.1. NCBI lineage: Eukaryota > Metazoa > Chordata > Actinopteri > Syngnathiformes > Callionymidae > Callionymus > Callionymus lyra. The sequence continues at coordinate 25,821,464 of NC_141824.1, forward strand.
TATTTTAGCGTTTATTGATTGTTTTAAATTAAATTTAAATGAGAATTTTTTGTTTTATAATATTCATCTTTTTTTGCTTATCCAGCAGCTTCATAATTCAATAATTCAGCATGGAAACCCAGACTTTCCCATCCGCGGCTGTATCATCGAGCGCTTTCCGGGGGCCCCTGAGGTGTTCCCGGGGCCAGCTGAGAGACATAGTCACTCCAGAATCTCCTGGGTCTTCCTTGAGGTCACCTATCATGTTATAATACTATTTTATGAATTTAATTCTGGATGGTTGTGAGTTTTTTTCCTGGCTATCTTTTGTGCCACACAGACACACAAGTCAGACACACACACACACACACACAGCTGGTGTGTGCAGTGACATTCGCTCCACTTCTGCTCAAAGATTCCATCTGAGAATCAGATACAATTACAATCAATTACACAACGACCTTCTGTGTCTAGTTCACGACCTCGGCTCTACACCATTAGGAGCCTCGCACCGCAGCCCGTGCGTCTGATGAAAAGAAAACCAACTCGCCGGCAAACGATGCTGAAAATGTTATCTCGGACGGTGATAATTAGCGAGTGTCAATCACAGGCCGGAGAATAGAGGCCCGGCGGACTGTGAAAAAGGACGGACCTTTAATTAACCTCATTTACGAGGCTTGTTTGTGAGCCCCATTGTTTTCTGTACAAATGTCACCAAACGCGTCTCCATGGTGGCGTCTTTGTTGTCCACTCTTTTCTGAGCGGGTGCAAAGATAACGACAGAAATTCATTTCAATCATTTTAAAATCTGTATGTTTGAGAAAATATGTGCCTAGTCATCGCTTCATGCAAGACTTCTGCTCCCTGCCTTTTCTGCACAAACCTTTCAACATCAAATGTGACCCAGGAGAAGGTTTTTGTTTGTTTTTCCTGCTTGTCTCAGAAATAACTTCCTTAAAAGTATTTTTGAATGCATTCATTAGCTTGGTGTTTAACACAATTTTAATTGTTTAAAATATATTCATGAATAGAACAGAAATATAACAAAAACAAAACAATGTTTTCTTTATTTATGTATTAATCTTAGTTTGATAAGAAAATATCTCACAATAGTCCAGGTTACGTCCAGGGAAGGCTGCTGGTCCTGATAAGGTGTCTGCTCGACTGCTAAAGACCTGCGCTGCTGAACTAGCTGAGCCACTCCAGCATGTCTTCAACCTCAGTCTACGGCTGGGGAAAGTACCAACTCTGTGGAAGACTTCCTTTATCGTTCCAGTCCCTAAAAAGACCCGACCGAGTGTGCTGAACGATTACAGACCGGTGGCACTGACTTCGCAGCTGATGAAGACACTGGAGCGGCTGGTCCTCAAACATCTCAGGCCACAAGTCCAGCACGCGCAAGACCCCCTGCAGTTTGCCTACCAGCCAGCAGTTGGTGTGGAAGATGCCATCCTTCACCTCCTGCATCGGACCTACTCCCACTTGGATAAAGGAAGCGGTTCAGTGAGAATCCTGTTCCTGGACTTTTCTAGTGCCTTCAACACTATCCAACCCACTCTGCTGCAGGACAAACTGACTAAGATGCATGTGGACCCTGGTCTGGTCTCCTGGATTACGGACTATCTTATTGATCGACCACAGTATGTCAGGCTGAAGGACATCAAGTCTGACACTGTGGTGTGCAGTACAGGAGCACCTCAGGGGACAGTACTGGCCCCTCTCCTCTTCACCATCTACACTTCAGACTCCTGCTACAACTCAGAGCCGAGTCTCGTCCAGAAGTATGCTGACGACACTGCCATTGTTGGATGCATCAGGGACAACAGCGAAGACGAGTACAGGAGTCTGATACGTGACTTTGTGGACTGGAGTGTGAGGAACCACTTGCAGCTGAACACCTCAAAGACCAAGGAGCTGGTCTTGGACTTCGGGAGGTCCAGGACAAAGCCACATCCAGTGTCCATCAGAGGCGACGAGGTGGAGATAGTGGACAACTATAAGTACCTCGGTGTGTGGATGGACAGTAAACTGGACTGGTCCTGCAACACAGACCATGTATATAAGAAGGTTCAGAGTAGACTGTACTTTCTGAGGAGGCTTCGATCATTTAACATCTGCAAGAAGCTCCTCTGCATGTTCTACCAGTCTGTGGTGGCCAGTGTCATGTTCTATGCTGTGGTGTGTTGGGGTGGAAATGTGTCCAAGAGGAGTGTCAACAGGTTGGACAGGTTGATCAGGAGGGCTGGCTCTGTGGTTGGAATGAAGCTGGACTCACTAGTGACAGTTGCTGAGAGGAGATCATTGAACAAACTACTGTCCATCATGGATGATGACAGTCATCCTCTGAACACTGTCATCAGTGAGCAGAGAAGCAGAATGAGTGCACGAATGCTCCTTCCCAGGTGCAAAACAAATAGACTCAGGGACTCATTCATCCCTCGGGCTATTAAATTGTACAATTCTGAGTTCGGGGGCAGGAGTACAGTGAGAGTATCTGGATGTTCTGTTCCATGTTAGTCTTTGTATCCTTTGTCTTTGTTGTTTTTCTTTCCTTGACCTATGTTCTTTGTCTTTGTCTTTAGACTTAGATTGTGTCATCTTGTTCTTTCTCTTTATGTTCTTCTTCTTATTTTATTTTTTATGTATTATTTTTATTGTTTATGAAAAATTGCTGGCTATTGGTAAAAAACAATTTCCCGAAGGAGACCTCCTGAGGGATCAATAAAGTTTTACCTTACCTTACCTTACCTTAGTCGAGGCTTTATGAAAATGAATATATATGGAATATTCATTTAACCTAATTTACACACTGTTGGAAATTAATCCATTATTTATGATGTTGCAAATTAAAACACATGAACTATTATTATATCATTTTTAACGTATTCTTGTCATTAATTTTAGATGTGAATTAAGTGAGATGTGGAATATAAATCAAAAATTAATCATTAAATGACTTTAATCATCGAGTAAAGTCAAGTTTTGTTTTGATGACATAGAAAAATCGAGCATTTGGAGCCACATTAAAGATATTTTTAATGATTGAATTTAATAAAACAGGAACCGAACAAGCCGACTGTAATGGAAGGAATTCAAACTGAAGGATTTCCTGGACTAAACCACTGCAAAAATGGAAAATTATGTCAAAATACGATCTGGAGCTTGTAATCCATGCGTTTGTGTCTTATCGTTTCGACTATTGTAACAGTTTATTTTCGTGTCTTAACAAGAAGGAGCTGTCTCATCTGCAGTTAATACAAAACTCTGTTGCGAGAATTCTGATTCGCTCCAGTAGAAGAACTCACATTTCTCCGATCCTTAAAACTCTGCATTGGCTGCCAGTTTCTTTCAGGATCAACTTTAAAATTCTCGTTCTTACTTAAGACCTTTTTACGGAGCCCCTAAGGGGACATGGAAATAAAAATAAATATTGCGTGATCTTGCAATGACACAGGAAGTACGTCCTGGCCCAACAACCAAAGGATTAAAGACTGGGAGACAACATCAGTAGGGAAGATTAATTGAATTTCATCTCTACTCAGACATACAGGAACAACATCGAGTGGTCGAATCGCCGTAATTTAAATTAGAAAGTTCTCTCTAAACCGTGCAATAAATTCCCCAAACGCCGTTAAGAAGAAGGTAATAAACTTCCGGCTTTCAAATTAAGAGCATCAGCACAACTGTCTTCATTATCACAGTGATTCTCTGAAATACAATGTTTTAAATGCACCTTTGTTAATCTTTTAATCATTCATTCGTTAATTCATTTTTCCCACATCTATTGATTGATTAAAACAATCTAAGAATGTCACCCAATAAATAGAATTTCAATTTTATTTTTTAAATGTGTATTTATTTGGATTGTTTAAGCGCTTTGTGACCCTGGTCTAGAAAGGCGCTTTGTTTACTTACTAATGTCACGTGTGCAAAGTCAAGAGTGTTTAACAAAGACTTACTAATCACTGTCCAACTTTGTTCTCTTGGATTCCTGTGGAGTTCTTTCGTCAGCGAGCGTTGCTTCCTGTTGGGTCAGGAGACTCACAGCTGCCTCCACGTCAGTGGTCGCACTAATAACACACTGGTGTGTGTGGACTCGTCACAACAAGAGAGAGAAGGAGGAGAAGAAGAAGAAGAAAAAAGAAAGAAGGAGAGAGAGAGAAGGAGGGAGAGAGAAGACGACACACGTCACACATGGTCACATGACACCTCGTGTCTCACTCAGAGCTGAACTTCACTGTGAAACTAGATTTTCAACCCATTAGTGCGGTTGACCAGAAACACACGCCTCAGACATGTTTAACCAGAATGTTAACTTTAACGCGCCTCAAAGTGAAATGATCGATGGAGTCAATCTGCTACTGATTATGATGTATTTTAACAATTACATTGGTTTTTTTTATGATGTTATTAGACATCAGAATATTTAATGGTTACATTTAACAGTTCAAATGTGAAAACCTTGTTGTTTTTCCCAATCATTTAATTAAAAAAGTTATTTTATTCATAGGTTGAATTGTTTTGTTTGTTGGGAAGTATAATGTATTTTGTTTCTAAGATTAACAATTTCTTAATTAAAAATGTGATCTTTTTCACCTCTTTTATCTTTTAATTCACTTTTTGCATTGTGAACATTTTTTTTTTGTATTATACGAACACAATTAAAATTGAATCGTGCTAAAAAAATGATTGGATGTCTTAATTTAAATAATTCAGAAATAGATTTTTATGAATTCAATATCTTTTATTGAAATAATGTAGACATAGGTAATAATTTCAACATTTTTATATTTAATGAAAAGGTCTACGACTTGGAAAAAAAAAACTTTAAAAATCCATTGTTGGAAATAAAATATAGAACTGTATATGTAAAACAAATCCATTCATTTTGAGAATTTTGGAATTTAATAAAATTCAATAAAACAATTTTAAACTTTGGATATAGATAATATTGAATTCAATTCAAAACAACAACAAAATAAATGCAAAATTTAACCTTTTTATATTCTAATGGCACTGATATATTTGAAATATATTTGATAGTAATAACTCACTTTTTTAACGTTTTTTTTCAAGCAGGCTTGACGTGAAAATGACTTTGAATGTTAAGTTGAAAGACATGAGTTTAAATTGATTTATTTGTATACCTTAATTCAATATTAACCTGGGAAATCAACTAATGTAAAAAAAAAAAATGCAGAGACATGTGAAATTCAGTATTTATTGTTGTCAACAGATATATCTTTGTGGAACAAGATGTTCTTCACAGTGAGTAACATTTTTCAACACAATTTTTTTTAACATTACAAGTGAGTCATTGGTCCACTGGAGAGCTCTTAGTGTTAGATATTTATTTAGGAACATATTAATTCATCCAGATGTTTGATCACATTAGTTCAAGACTTAAAACACAGAACACAAAAATTCACCATGTCAGCGTTTTTTTCTTGTGTGACGTGGAGGGTGAGTGAGAACATGAAGTGCAGACAAACTTATCTGGAGACCGCAGAGTTAGTGTTGCAAATGTGTGGCCTCTCAGTCGTGTTCTGCATTTGGACCTGAACAGGCAGTGGAGTGTGTGGAGGTAGGTCAGACACACTCTACACAAACATTAAACGAACAGTGCAGCGTTCTATCACAACATACCGATGTATAAAAAAAGGCTCCTTCGGCGATAAAAGTAGCCGCAATCACAAGTTTGTCATTAATGACCAGTTATGAAGGAAAAGTTCTCAGAAAATATCTTGAAATAAATTCTTCTATATGTCCTCTTATTTGGGATTAAAATGTCTAACATTAACAATCTGCTCTTACACTTTCGTCCTGCAGGTCCCATACTGCACTGCAACAGTTGACGTTACATTTAAGTTAAAATTATAATAATTTACAACTATATGATGTGTTTATTTATTCATTTTTACTTTAATTTACACAGAACCCTGTCCTTTCAATGCATATAAAATACATTTGTTTTCATTCATTGTAGTCAAATCATTTCCTTAATAATACATGTTCTGTAAAAACACGATAAAAACCAAAAATATGAAAAACGATGATGAGAAACATTGTTTAATCAGATCAAAATATTGGAGTCAACTCTCATAAACGTAACGCTTGTTCCTGCTCGTGTTTCTTCGGAGACGGAAGTGAGCAGCGCTCGCTCTGAACTGGTGAGATACAAAAACCAACAACATGTGATCGTACACCGGCGTGTTACTGGGACTTGAAGCAGGACGAACATGTCCCGCCTTTATCCTTCTCTAGCTGTGGCGTGACGGTGTCGGCGTCCTGTGACTGCAGCATGTCGCTCTCGCTGGCGATGATGTGTTTGACCAGGCAGTTGGCGGCCTCGTCGATGTTGATGTTTTCCTGAAGAAAAATACGTTATTAATAAGATAATTCAATGAGTTTGAGGAGAAATATTACCAATGCTAATGCTAGCGAGTGCTAACTACAAACCTAGCTAAGTAAACTAGCTAAGTTAGCGTACACCCCAAAATCAAGTTACTCTATGTAAACTAAAAACTAGATAATATAATTGAATGTTATAATTTATCCATATGAGATGATAATCACGTTATAAAATACATATTTTCATGATAATGAAATAAAGAAACATGTCAGATGGAATTTAAAAAATATTTTTTCATATATTATTTTAAATGGATTTCTGACTTTGAGCATTACCTGTTTTGTTTTTTTAAATATATAGGTTTATAAATACTAATATTTTCTCATGCATTTTGTAATGATTTAAAAAGAACAGTATCATTTAAAAATGGATTTATCCAACGCAAATACTAATTAAAACCTGAACAAACAATAAAATGTTAAAAAAAAAAGAAGTTATTTACAGTTAAAATTTTCTTTTTGTATTATAAGAGATAAACTATACAAACAACTAATACCAGAATTAAACAATTCTGCTGATGATGTTAAAAAATGAATGGTACAGTATAAATAAATTAAATCTGTGAAGTCCCATCATGCACTGCAACAGTGCTTTCAAGACTGAGTATGTTTGAATCCTGTTTGTTGACAGGAAAATTAATCCTGGGCTACATGATGTAACAAATAGCAGGATTAAGAATTGAATTGTCGATGAGTTCATTCAAACCACCATAGCATGTTCATAAACTTAAAAAGGAGACAAACAGAAAAAATTGTGTCATTTAAACATCAGCTGTGTGTGTGACTCCATTATGTGTTACCACCCGGCTGTGAGATTCCTGTTCCGACTCAACAGCTATATCTGGACCGCGTGCTGGTGGGTTAGTGTGAAAGTGGGCCACTAACCTCCCTTTCATTTTTTTTGGCCCCAAATATGGATCGTTCCTGTCGCCATTAATACTGTTATTATCTCAGAAGTGACATCATTATAAGTAATGCTGGTCTGATAAAGCTTCATGAAGCAGTGTCATTATTTTCAGAGTCCAAAAGATGGCGGTCTCTGCACTGTTTTCCTTTGTTTTGAACAACTGTTCTAACTCAACATCACATAATTTAAACTTATGGCACCACCTACTGACCTCTCAACACCATGACACTGCTTCATGAAGCTTCATCAGCTCATCATCTAATAAAAAATACCTACTCTAATGTGTTATTACCTCTGTCTATGTTGTTTATATCATGCGAGCTACTCACAGAATGCTCCAGTCAAAATAATATACAGTAGCAACAACAGAAAAGCAAAACATATATTGATATATTTATACATATATTAAGAATTATTTAGTGTCAATAAAGTAACTATTCTAACAGATTATAATAAAAAAGTCAGATGTCAACAGGCAAAAATCTAATATCTGAAAATAATAATGTGAATGAGTGAACTGATGACGTCAGTAAATGACGGTAGATGATACACATCTACTTTTGTAAGATCATGGGATCTAGCTTTGATAGACTGGTATTATACATTGATGTATTGACCTGGTTTGTGTGCCTTGATTTACATGTGTCACGTATGTTACGATAATTTGAATTTTAGTTATGTTTGTGCATCATCACCATCCTCACCTTTGCCGACGTCTCGAACCAGCCCACAAATCCGTTGTCCTGGCAGAACTGCTCCATCTTTATTCCGTTATTGGTCAGGACGTCGCGGCCCTGGTCGCATTTGTTAGCCAGCAGCACGGTGGCTATATTTTCCCCGTTGGCAAGAGTCAGTTTGGAATCCAAGTCCTCCTTCCATTTGGTGACGGCCTCGAACGAAGCGGGCCTGGTGACGTCGAAGACGATGAAGGCGCCCATGGCTTCGCGGTAGTACACGCGGGTCATGTTGCCAAATCTCTCCTGACCTGAGCAACACACGGGAAGGAAAGGAAATCATTTTTTTTCTGCCTCAAAAGTCTCCATTCTTTATCCCCATGTGAGTGCCCGGTTATGCTTGTAAAAATTCCTGAGGGTGAAAAATTAATTTGATAAGCCGTGTTGGAATGTTGTAGACGCACCGATTTTCCCATCCGTGAATTCACAGAAGGGAATGCGACTCACAGCAACAAGGTTGCTGGTTTGCTTCCAGCTTGACTTTTTATTTCCATGCATGTTTGCCAGTCAAATAACGTACTCGAGTGGATTAAGAACTTGTCAGTAGGTGTGAGTCTGTGTCTGTGAGCCTGTGAAAGACTGGTGACCTTTTCAGGGTTTCCCCCAGCCTTCATCCCGAGGTAGCTGGGATAGACTCCAAAAACCCTGCAGTCCGATAGAGGAATCAGTGGTAAAAAAGGAATGAATTGACAGTTCATTTAGACTGTGGTTCTTCAAAGATTTCAACCAAATTACTTCATGGTTTCTGGTGAACTTATTCTGACTTCCGTTCCCCCGAAGGCCAATTTCATTTTGAACCACAGAGAATGGTTTTTGGCCCAGGAAAATGTAAGTAGGCTGATCTCCTAAATAACAGTAAAAAATAAACCAACTTGTGTTTCAGTGATGATCAGTGTTGATGTTATTTTATCTTGGTTTTATCCTGGTCTATTGACGCTCCTGAGCCAAAGACTGGATTGGTATTTTCAGAGCACGCCTGTGTAACAGACCCCATGACCCTCAGGCCAAAAATAGAAGGTCTTGAGTTGTTTATTTGCTTAAATGGCAGACACTGAAGGTGATTTATCGCAGGGATGTCAGGAGAAAAGCTTCATCCTATGTTTGACATGAATGCAAACAAACGTCTAGCTTTTTTAATTACTGTTATGAAAACACTACGTTAACCATGGAGTTGACAACAGAAAATGTTTTGGTGACAAGACTTGGATTTCCCTAATTCCTAATGGTTTAACATGATCATCCCACCGCTAACACCATTTGTCACAGAGAGAAAATGGAGATAACTGGCAAACCTTAACACCTGATGAGAACCTTGTGTCTTTATTATTTTATCCTGTCAAAATAAATATATTTACAACTTTATTGACACTACGCAGTCGCAGGAACAATGTTTGTGAAGACAAAGTCAAGTTAAAGAAAATTAACCAAATGCGCAGCTTTCTTTCACATAAGGTCTGCCTATTGAGTCGAAGCACTTAATGATGTAATTGGATCAGCAAGCTGTTAATGGAAACAGCTGACTTGGTGTTTGCAAGATGGATGGATTAAACTCATTTAAAGTTGTGAAGAAGTGAAGCAAGACCTTCATCACAGAGGGATGTGTTGATGCAACTAACACAGATGCACCTGGACCCTGGCCTGGTCTCCTAGATCTCGGGGCTACCTCACAGACCGACCAAGGAACCTCAGGCTGAAGGACATCACACTGTGGGGTGCAGTACAGGAGCACCTCAGGGGACAGTCCTGGCCCCTCTCCTCTTCATCGTATACACTTCAGACTTCTGCGGACACTGACATTGTTGGACGCATCAGGGACAACAGCAAGGACGAGTACAGGGGTCCGATACGTGACTTTGTGGACTGGAGTGAGAGGAACACTTCAAATACCAAGGAGAGGGTCTTTGACTTTGGGAGGTCCAGGACAAAGCCACGTCCAGTGTCCATCAGAGGCGACGAGGTGGAGATAGTTGACAACTATAAGTACCTCGGTGTGTGGCTGGTCCCGCAACACAGACCATGTATATAAGAAAGTTCAGAGTAGACTGTACTTTCTGAGGAGGCTCCAATCATTTCATATCTGAAGGAAACTCCTCTGCAAGTTCTATCAGTCTGTGGTGACAGGTGTCCTGTTTTATGCTGTGGTGTGTTGGGGTGTGAAAGTGTCCAAATACTATCAGTGGTGCATAGCTCGTGCCTCTGCTTTTCGTGTGAGTCCTCAGATTTATTTGTATTAGTTCCATTTTCCAAGAGGCATTAAATAAAAGAGTGAGCGCTTTTTGTATGATTCCGAGAAAAGTTCTTCAGCTGTTTGATTTTGGATTGTGAACTGGGAAAACGGGAGATTAAATTCAAATTAAAAATCCGATTGTGTTTTCCTAGAAACTGTAATAATGATGAATCAAGAGCATTCACACCTCAACGCCGTCATAAACTTGTAACTAATGTCAAGGGTGGAGGGGGTGGTGGGGGGCACAATAAGATCTTTCTGTAAACAACAGATCAGGCCTCAAATCTCCCTCACATGAGCTGCAGACACATGACTGCTTACAGGAGAAGGAGCACAGGAGGGGCGAGAGCAGCAGGTCTTCAAAAAAAACCTCAGCAGACACTCATGTGAGAAGATGATGTCGCCTTAAGCTCTGGAATTTCACTTATGCCCTCAAAACATACATTGATATTTGAATGATTTAGAAAAAAGAGTTTAAAGCAACTGAAATACATATGAGAATAAAGTTCTGACCTAAATATTAGCCACACAAACTCAACTTATAACAGGGTTTTTTTTCAATGAAAATAAAATAAAATCCGTTTGGACAGAAGTAACTTTTACTTAAGTGAGTGAATTTAAAATAAAAATCTTAAAAAAAAAAGTTTACCTGCGATGTCCCACAGTTGGAGTCGAACCGTCTCCTGGTCCCAGTTGAGCACCTTGAGAGCGAAGTCCACGCCGATGGTGGCTCGGTAGTTGGGGCTGAAGTTGTGATGGACATACCGCTTGATGATGCTGGTCTTGCCGACCCCGAGGTCTCCGATCACCAGAATCTTATAGAGATGCTCCTTCGTGTGGTTGTTCTGCATGACGGCCGAGCGCTGAGCACGAATTCACCGGCATGGAGGAGAGGAGGGAGGAGAGGAAGAAAAGGACGGAGGTCGCGAGGAGAAGTGAAGCCAGGGCTGGGATGGACTGGGAGGGACTGGAGCGCCTGGCCCACACACGCCTGGACCTTGTGACCGACTCTGTCTGCAGCGGAAAGACCTCCAACTGGATCAGAGTCCTCTGACGTTAAAACGCATTTTTTTTGTATTTCTTAGATAATTTATTATTAAACATTGACCTTTTTTGACACGTGACGCACGAGAGTTTATGAAACATCACTTCGTAGACAAAGAGTTTATTTAATAAACTTTTGATCTGATAAAGTTTATTTAACCACTGAATTTATTTATTTTTTAAACCAGAAAACCATTTAAATTGAGTTATAATACCTATCAGTTTATTCTTAATTAGATGTGGAAAAAGTATTACATATCAAATTAATTTGATGGCATCAAGTTAAGGTACCGCATAAAACAGTTAAGATTAGATTGACCTTGTTTAATCTCTCTAAAGATCTCCTTCAGGACATTAGGTTTCAAGTTCACAGCAGATGAGTTTCATAAAAAGTACAAAGTTAAAATAAAAACAAATTGCAAATATAGAGTATAGATGAGAGAAAAACTTCAAAAAATCTGCACTCCAGCTTCTCTGTTCAATAAAGATAGTTTTTGGAGGATGACTGTCATCTATGAAGGACAGTTGTCCAAAGAGTTCCTCTCAACCGTCAAGTGAGTACAGCTAAATGTCAACCACAGAGCCAGCCCTCCTGGTCAACCTGTGGACACATCCCCACCCAACACAAAAGAAACTGGCCACCACAGACTGTGGTAGATGACAGGTAGAACGTGCAGAGGAGTGTCCTTCAGTTAAATGATCAGAGCCTCCTCAGAAAGTACAGTCTACTCTGGACTTCCTTATACACATGGTCTGTGTTGCAGGACCAGTCCAGTTTACTGTCCAGCCACACAGAGGCATCAACTATCTGCACCTTGTCACCTGTGATGGACACAGGATTACCTTCAAATTAAATTTATTTTAGGTCAAAAACCCTTAAATTTAGAGGAATTTGTCATTGAGATTTAGAGGTGGTGAGTGAAAAAAAACAAAAAAAAACAGGATGTTCCACACAAACATGTCATTCAAGTGTTTATTCTTGACAAATCAGTGCATGTGATCACAGAACCATTGAGACAAGCAAAACAAGGTTGTAGAATATCCCTTTTCAGACTGCAGAGAAATATGGTTGAGATCAACTGAAACCACCCACATCTCATACAAATCTCCCAACATCCCTTAAAAATGACCGCCTGATTCCAGCAGCCGTGACATCTTTGGTGGAATAATAAAATATTATTTTCCAAAAAGTCAGTAAAGGTGCATGACTTTAAAGCAACAGAATTTGGCAAACATTTGTGTACCAGCCATGATCAGATTGTTATCCCTTTTCAACTGCAGATCAGTCTGCACTCAAAAGTTCAGCCTACAATTTAGGGATGGGCTGTGCTGCTACAGCGATGCTCTCAATGGAACACTCGTCGCTTCCACGGCGGATCCTGAAGAAGCCATCTTCTCCCCACGTGGCTCCCCAGCTGTTCTTGACGATCCAATACTTCTGTCCAGTCATGTGACAGCGTCCGTAGCCAACCAGCAGCACGGCGTGGTTTGTCAACTCGAATGGATTGAAGGGGTCCATGAGGCCAGTGTGGTGGTAGATGCCCTCTTTGTAGTGCATGAAGTCAGGGTAAACCTGCAAGCAAGAATATAGGTAAACGTTCCTGTTTGACACAAGCAGGTCACATTAGATGTGATGATGAACTCATTTAAATAAAAACAAAACAACCATTAGAGGAAAGATTTAAGACTTAATTTCCTCTACAAATGTTGCAGCGTTACTGGACACCAAGACTGATTCATACTCTACTCATTTCTACCAGTCAGACACTTCTATTACTTCCTCCTCCAGGCAGCCACATAATAGGAACTTAGACATGTCATGGATTTAAAGAAGTGTGCCGATATACTTTCTTTTAATATACTCAGACAAAAATGAGGTTCTAATAGTTGGTCAATAACATCTTAAATCCAACTAATTATCTAGCTTTTCATAATCTACTTCCTGCTGCTAGAACCAAGGCGTTTTCCTTGCCATGTATGAGGCTCACTTGCTGCGATTGGACAAATCTCTAATCTTAATTTAAACCCAAAAACAAGTCAAGAAATCCAAGCAAGTGTTTCAGAAATTATACGTTTGTACCTCGAAGGCGACCGCTATTGGACCATTCTTGACCAGTTCCAACATCATGGCCGTCTCGCTGCAGCCGCCATAAAAGCCTCCAACATAGTTGTACTCTGCTGTGTAGACGCGACCGCAGCTCTTAGGAACGCCACACGGAGAGTCCTCGGCCATGTATGGGAAACACGACTCGTCCACCACTCCAAAGTCCTGGATGTACTTTCCTATCAGGTACGGGAAGCCGCCGTCACAACCTGCGGAGAAAAAAAACCAAAAAAAAAAAACCAAGCAAAGCTGGTTTAATAACATTGACCACACAACCATAAGCTCAGCAGCATTCAGACGTTTACCTTGAGAATACTCCGAGCAGGAGACCACCTGTTGGGGGCTGAGGATTGGGGTTTCACTGTTGTTTGTGAGGATACGGATGCGAGACTCCAGCATTCCCATTGAAGCAAACGAGTAGCAACTTCCACATGAAGCTAGAAGACAGATAAAAAGGTTAGCCCTCAGTCAATAAGGAAAAATTGTGGGTTAAAGAACAAATGTAGATACACTGGAATAAATAATCTACTATGAAGTGAAATTATACTGAACCGAGCCTACAAGTATGCTTTACAAGATCTTGCCAAGATCATCGTCCATAAATGGACATGAACCAAGACATTGAAGAGTTTCACTTCCTGTCATGAAGCTTTCCTGTTGATTAGTCATGAACGAATAGAACTCTTGCTGTCATTTTAATTATATTCTTAACTACACAACTTTGTCTGGACGACCCACCCAGAGGGTCGTGTGACCACCAGACTGCTTTACAGTAGTGGGTCAGACTATATACGGTGCAGACTTTAACTTCACAGAAGATAAAAACGAGAAACTGGACAAAAAAATATTTAAAAAAAAATTGAAGTTAGAATAAAGTATAATTAATTAGTTCTTGTACTTTTATGTTCTCATCTTTATGAATAATTGGACGCCAAACCCGGCAAGTCATAGCGACAGTTTCCACCAATTTAAAAGGGCACCGACAGGTTTCACGTGTCAAAAGAAACAAGTTCAATTTATTCTGTGCAATTAAACAAGGCCCACAAATCCACCTGCCTCACATGGTCACTAGAGAATATGGCCTCGACAGCACAGCGGCTTAGATTGAAGTGACACACTCCAGACCTTTATACACAACACCTCTCAAGACACTCGAGTGGCGCACACACATAATTCCTCCACACAAAGTGGGGTCAAGGAAAAAAAAAAGCAGGAAGACATTTGTGAGGGTCTCAGCTAAACTGGACATGCAATAGTTCAACTTATTGGACTTTGGATTGAAGTCAACCTTTAACAAATGGACGCAAAGATGAAGGTGATTACCTTGGTTCCTGACGGGGCTAAGGAAGTTGACTCCACCAACATTCCTCCAGTCCCAGTGCTCAGGAAGAGAAGCAGCCATCTTTGCCAAGTCAGCCGTTACAGGAAATGTGCCAACACGTCTGGAGAAAAAAAAAAAAAAAAAAAGGTTCCAATAATTTGCATGTTGAGTTTTTAAATGTATAGAATATACTCACCTAGGGATGCGAGAAGCTGGTCCTCCAGCTCTGTAAAGCAGTTCTTGCAAAGTGTACTTCTCGTGCTCTGCGTAGGAAACAGCCTTCCAGAGGTTCTGAGCAGCGTTGATGGAGTCGATGATCTCCAGGTTTTGCTTGTAAGGCATCTTGAGCAACCTGGTGAGAAGACAACGTTAAGTCAACTTGTGGAACACTTAAGCGAACAAAACATTATACCTTCTGTTGTATAATGGTTTGAAATCAACCTGAGGTGGCGTTGGCTTCAACTTCTTTCCAGAGAAACAGGCCCAGTTGTTCCCCAGGACGTCATGGACCCACCCTGGCAGGGTCTGGTCACAGTAGCTGGTCACTTTAGAGCCTTCTTCTGTGTACTGAACCGGTGAGGGGAGAAAAAAAAAAAAAAATCCCATGCAAAACATTAATGTAGATTAAAATTGAGGCATGAAAATAAAGTTTAAAAGAAAAAAGAAAGTAGTCAGCAGTAGACAGAGGGTGACAAACTGTCATGAGTGGAACAAGTCATGAGACCGCAGAACCACACAGGAAACATGCATCCGACATGTGAAAAAGGAAATGGACACCATACATTGCAAACAGTGCAAATACAGAGTGTTATACCCTGAACGCAAGAGTAGTTGGTCTAAAATACAGGGAAGATAGTTTTATCAAATATGAAGAAAATAAATAAAATATAAGGACATTTAAAATGTTCTTATATTCTATTGCCAACTCACAGCTTAAGGAAAGTTAAACATAACTTTTTAAATACCATCTGAAATTAAATGGAAAACCAATTCAAGTTAACAAAACTGAATAAAAAGATAAAACAAATTACAGGGGACAATTTTACCCATTTATTTTGACATAAAGCTGACTTTTTAGTCCAACGAAACTTTTCAGATCCTCCATGTAGATTTAAACTAGGTTTCATCTCATTGCCTGTTACTGCTTTCAACCATGAAGAAAAATGTTTAATTCACACTTGCCACATGCTACCAACCAAACATCTAATGTATGTTTGTTTGGATTTTTGTGGTCAAGTGTCCATCTGTAAATTATTAGTATGCCATTATTATGTAGACATTCTAAGATTTGAACATTAAACCCGACATTCATATTTTAAGACTTAAAAAACATGATTTAATACACATCAATGCCAATTATAAGCATATTCTTAGATTGATTAATTGAATGCCCTTTGAGCATTTCTAAAGATCCACAGGGACCATGTAACTATACAGAACTCATTACCTTTTTTTAAATGACTTTAAGTACTCAAGGTTTTTGCTTTGGATACGTTTCAAGTTTTTCTTGTGGTAGATATACTTTACCTTGAAGAAGCCAAACCACTTGTAGCCATTGATAACAACTTCGAAGCCCTGGTTGTAGATGAGAGTGAAGAAGCCGTTGTTTCCCAGCTCATCTGTAGCCACGGACAGCTTGTCCAGGTGCACCATCACAGCACTGCCATCTGTGGCTGGAGAGAGAAACAAGAAGTTGGAGAAGGTGAAACTGAAATAAAAATCTAGCCCTCTGACAAAAACTCACTTTTAAATGTACCTTGATCAATGAAATAGTCTCATAAAACCTGTGATAACCTTTATATTTAACTGTTCATAATACTTCATATTTATAATTCACAAAGTTTAAAATAATGTGTTAAATAACTTTTTAAACACCTGGTTGTTGCGCTTAAGGCTTAAGATTCACTAGAAATAATAAGAAATCTCAACTTTAAAATACAAATGCTCTACAAATACTATACAATACTATGCACAAGAAAAACAAATGAAGGATTTTAAAAAAGAGTCCTTAGTTACCTTGACCTGAGCAGTTAATGCTCTTGTCTTGTCCGCCTTTAGACACCTGGAACATCCATGTCCCGAGCAGGTCCTCGTAGGAACAGTTGGCTGGAGTATCGGCGCAGGACCGCTCGGTCCAAACCAGGATCAGAACCACAGCGACGACCCACGATCTCATGTTGACCCGGGACGAGTTGTTTGTCTGCAGCGTGTTCTTGTTTTTCTATTTATGCTAACCTAACTTTTACAAAGACCCCCGCGCCAAGATGCTGCCGGTCGACCTGGGTACAGCGGCTTCAGACAATGAGCTAACCGACTAGCGAATTAGCCTCATCGTTTGAGGGAATACATTAATGATATAACGCATATTTATGAGGCTTTACTCTCAATACAATAGCGTATTTTATATTTTTATAGGTTGTCAAATAATAAACAAACCCGCTATTTACTCAATAAAAGCATATTTAATATTGGATTGTTTAGCGAGCATGAAGCGAAACCGGAAACACTAAATGTTGTCATCTTGCTGTAGTCACTCTTTGTTGGACTCACGTGACATTTGCAGCTGCGCGACAAGGTGTTTTTCAACAACGGTAATTTGTAATTTAAACAAAATAAAAAATCGTTGTAGTTTTTTAAATACACATACAACAGACGTTTTATATTAATAAAGTGAGAAAAAACTCACACTTAAAATATTTTTAATCTAAGGCTTTTAATGGTCAAAAGGTCAGGAAATGTCCCAGCGACTTAGGGCAAGAGGCATGGAACGCCCTGAACAGGATCATCCTATTAGACGTAATGTCAGACTGTCACTCACATGTACTCAGAGGTTGGAGTAAAAATAATAATAATAATAATAATAATAATAGAAAATACTTTTTGAATCAATAATAACAAAATTAAATTGTTTTATTTGCTCACATTATGACTTTGTTTTCCCCAATTTCCCATCAATTAACCTGGGAACGCCCTTTGATCGAGGGAGGAAATCTGAGTGCCAGGAGGAAGTTTGGCGAGCGTGGATCAGACGCAACAGATCCACAGAATTTGCGAGCAGCCAGAAGGTCAGTGAGTCAACATCAGTGTGTTCATGTGTCATGTCTGTGTTCAAGTGTGGTGGAGGACAGAAGTGTTGTCGTCATATTTGAACCACAGATTAAAACCAATGATCCACAGACGTGTCTTAGTTTAGAGGAGCATTTATGACTTGCTATTGATGCATATGTGTGCACATGTGTGTGTGTGTGTGAGAGAGAGAGTGTGTGTTCTGTGAGACAGAGATACTGTGTGGTGTGTGTATGTAGTTTGTGAAAGAGAGTGTGTGTTGTGTATGTGCATTAGTGTGTGTGAAGGAGATTGTGTTATTTTAGTGTATAAGAGAGTGCGTTGTGTGTGAATGTTGTTTCTGTTTGTATGATGAGTGTGTATTGTATGTATGTATGTAAGAGAGAGAGTGTGTGTGTGTGTGTGTGTGTGTGTGTGTGTGTTAGAGAGAGAGAGAGATAGAGAGAGAGAGAGAGAGAGAGAGAGAGAGAGAGAGAGACAGTGTGGTGTGTGTATGTAGTTTGTGAAAGACTGCGCTTTGTGTATGTGCATATGTGTGTGTTTGAGAAATAGATTGTGTTCTTTTAGTGTAAAAGAGAGTGTGTGTTGTGTCTGTTTGTATAATGAGTGTGTGTGTGTGAGAGTGAGAGAGATAGAGTGATAAAGTGTGTGTGATAAAGAGAGTGGTGTGTGTGAGAGATGGAGTGTGTGTTGTGTTAGTGTCAGAGAGAGGGAGTGTGTGTTGTGTTAGTGTCAGAGAGAGAGAGAGAGTGTGTGTTGTGTGTAAAAAAAAGTGTGTTTGTACGTGTTGTCTGTTTGTATAAGAGCTGTATGTGTGTGTGTGTCTGTTGTGTGATATTTGTGAGAGATAGTGTGTGTGCGTTTGAGAGCGTGTGTTGTGTGTTGTGTGTGATAAACTGAAAGCTTTAATCTTAATATTGATCTCACTTCCACTAGCAACACGCTGCATTCAGTGAGTGTGTATTTGAATAGTTCACCACATTCAGCTTGTAGACGTGAACACGTTCCTTAGGAAACCTCCAAGTGATAAAAAATTACTTATCAAACCATCGAGTGCGGAAAACATCAGTGTGTTCGAGCTCGTGAAGGTGACAAATCTAAAGACTTTCTTAAATATTGATTTAACATTTGACTTTGGCGAGAGAAAAATAAAGTGAAGTAAATAAATAATTGTTTTTATTTAATTTAAAGTACTGTTGTATTTTTGAAAAAGGAACTAGTGAATAAAAAAATGATAAATAAATGCATCTATAGATTGTGTTTTCTTTCCTTTCTTTGTCCCTTTTTAATCTTCTCACACGGAATTAGTTCTTCATCCACTCTGTCTTCAATCTGTATCCATTTGAAAAATGCTAATTAAGAGACGACGGATGACGATTATTCATAATAAAAGTTCTAACTGCACCGACCTGTCGAGTCACTTCTTTGTGAAAATTGAATTTCAGCGTGAAATGTGTAATTGTGATGTAACGTCAAACACAGAATGAAAATCGGGAACAACTTAATTATTCTATAATTAATTGCTCGACGCTTGATCATCCTGCCGGCGCTCGTCTGACAAGGGTTTTTTATTTTGGGTGATTAGACACAGCTCGGATGGGTGGAATATTATTTCCTGGGATCAGTTGTAAATCACGCTGTCGTCTCAACTGCCTGGTCTTTCGCTCTAGCTTGAAGAAACCAATTATTTTGTTTCAAAAATTCATTCTTAATATAGGAAAATGATGTCACAACATGCTTGTAATACATGTGTTTGTGTCTTCTTGTTTAGACTATTGTAACAGTTTATTTAAGTGTATAAACAAGAATGAGTTAGCAGCAGTTGATACAAAACTCTGCAGCAAGACTTCTGAGTCGCTCTAGTAGAAGAACTCACATTTCCCTGATGCTTAAAACTCTTCACTGGCTGCCAGTTTCTTTTAGGATCAATTTTAAATTTTTCTGGTTCTTACTTTCAGATCTATTCATGGTCAGGCTCCTCCTTACATCAGTGATCTGATCCAGCCTTACACCCCAGCTCGGGCTCTGGGGTCTGTGGATCAGAATCTGCTGATGGTTCCTCGCACACGGTTCAGGACCAGAGGAGAGAAATCCTTCCAGACTGTTGCTCCTAAGCTTTGGAACAATCTTCCTCTCCCTCTGTGTTTGATGATCTACTGACTCCTTCAAGAAACATCTTAAGACATTTTTATTTGTGCAGACTTTTCGATGATTTTCTGGGACTCCTGTGTTTGTGTTTTAATTATTTAATTAATTAATTTGATTTACTTTTCTGTTGCCTGTACATTGTTTTTGATTTGAATTGGACTTTCGGATTTTGCTCCAAACCTAATAGTTTCTAAATTCTTGAATTGGATACAAACCCCTTCCAAGGAGGGTACAATGAAGATGACATTTCAATGTGTTTAACTACCAGTGGAATATATAAAGTATATACATATATATTGAAGGATTCGTCAGCTTTCTTCTTTAAATTGACCTTGTTGGCATCAATGATATTTCAAATGTTAAATTGAAGATCAGATTATTGTTTGTAGGTCAGTAATATTGGGTTAAAAGGGGGTCTGACTGAGGTCTGCTCTCTCTGAGTGTTTAAAAAAAATAAACTGTTAATAAAGGGGCCTATATTCAGTTACATTAATGGTTCTGAATGTAGCAACATTTAAAAACAATTCAATTCAAAACACGTGTTTGCATGGATTTACTCCATTTACTCCTAGAGTCAAAAACAAACAGGGGTTGAATATGAACTAGAAGTGTGAAAATATATATCAATAAACTTTATATATATTCGAGATGAGTTTTCACAATACTGCCTTGGTATTCAACAGCAGTGTATTACATTTTTCCTTTATTTTAAGGATTGAATCATATTTTTCATAGTTCTCTAATGGTTTATAATTTTAAATAAAGTGTGTGTAAAACAAAATCATTCGATTTTTAAAAATAAATAAAATTAACGTCCAAATATTAACGGTGTTATTTAATTTTTGAGTTTCAATGAAACCTCATTACATTCTCTGCATCTTATAAAATGGAAAATCTTGCGAAATCCCGACGATGACTGAGGACAAGAGGATGCAGTCGTCATATTTAGAAACAAATGAAAGCAGTGACGACTTCATCAAGAGTCATGTGGTCTGTATATTTTGTAAAGTCAGGGTCAAATACTCGGGCAATGCTAAAAATATATGCTTGTTCCTACAGTATCGTAATATATCGTATCGTTACCCTTGTGTAGTGATACGTGTCGCCAGATTTTTGACAATACACACCCCTATTAAGAACTCTAAGTTGGATGTATGTGTGTATATGAATGGTTGTGTTTCCTGTGACAGATTGGTGACTTGTTCAGGGTGTCCCTCGCCTCTCATCAAACTAATGAAAGTTATTTAATCTTATCTGGACGTTTCATCCACAAAGAGACAACGAAGTGATGTCACTGTCTGGACCAGAATGTCGAAGGTTAAATGAACAGAATGTATTCGGTGACTCATTGCAGCGTGAGAGAGGAGGAAGTGAGTCGTTCTCCATCTATCTTTGTCGTGTTAGCTCGTGACTCATAAGAGGGTTTATCTTGGGCATGATAGAGCTGTAGATGGTTACCAGTAAAAGCATACGAAAGAAATGGAACGTTATATGACGAACATGGAGAAGTCGACAAGCGTTTTGTTTCAGCTCCATAATAAAGAATCAGCAAAAACACTCCTCCTGATCATTTAAGAGCTGAAAGTGGCTCTTTACAAGCACCTGCAGGTTCAAGGTGTCTAGGATTGTGTGAGTGACACAGAGAAAAACAGAATGATGTGTATTTTAATGAACAGTTATTCAAAGTTACATGTGCACAATCATGTTTGAAGCCTGGACACTTACAAAAAATACAGAATTAAAGGTGTTTATTCCACCGTGATGTCGGGTTGTACGTCGACACAAGATTCTGACTTGCAAACATCTTGTTTTCTCCCACAGACTTTCAGATCTCATCAAGTCTTGTTTCTGCATTTTGTCACTCCCTCGCTTCCGACGTAACGAGCGAACTGGGCCAGTGGCGGGAGAGTCATCGGACATCATCAGACTTTTTAATCAGTCAAACTTGGGCAAATCTAACGTTTTCTTTTTTTTTTTTGGTTTCGTTACAAGCAACCTGCCCACGCTGGGCTCGCTCCGCCACCGACCACAAATCAGCCCGGAGAGATGCTTCGTGAGCCAGTTTGGACGGAGCTCAGAAAGATTCATTAATGTGGTTATTAGCAAAAACTCAGTGCAGCCAAATGAGCTCTGATGTGAGCTGCCAAGTCAGAATCTGAAGTCAATGTCATTCTCCGGGTCCTCGGACGAGATACAAATTCTGTGCGGAAGTCGTGCTCGTCACAGAGGAAACGAGGAGCTGAAGTGACACCATAAGTTTGTTTTGAATGCATTGAACTCAATTGTACTCTCAAAAATGTCTGTGACAAACCTGCCCTTGAACCATGATTGCATTTATTTAATAAGAAAAAAGTTGTACATTTGGACATAAATAAATAATTGATCCAAACTGCAGATATTTACCATCTGAGATACTTGGATAGAAAGGAAATTGAAACCAAAAAACTTTGGGACAGACCTACTTTTCTTTCTCTCCAGCTGCTTCTCTTTCGTCTCCACCTGTGCCACCACGTCTTCACTCTCCTCTTCACCTCCCTCTCTCCATCACTTTGGACAACCTTAACTTTTCTGTCTTCACTTCCTCTCCTTTTTTTCCTCTCATTTCTCCTTCTTCTGAGTGTACTATCACTGCTCCAGTTGATTGTAAATAAGTTATATGAACGGGCGCGCGGTAGCATAGTGGTTAGCTTGTGTTGTTTTACTCCGGGTACTCCAGTTTCGTTCCATAATCCAAAAACATAAGAAGGTAAATTGAGAACTCTAATTATATCTTTGGAAAAGTACACTATTTGTTTTATTTTTTATTATTAAATTCTATTGGTACATCATTTAATTCTACATTGACTTAATGAAAAAATAAATATATTATTAATAACAATCCAT
Source organism: Callionymus lyra (assembly GCF_982586985.1). Classification (NCBI taxonomy): domain Eukaryota; kingdom Metazoa; phylum Chordata; class Actinopteri; order Syngnathiformes; family Callionymidae; genus Callionymus; species Callionymus lyra. Next base: position 25,844,288 of record NC_141824.1, read on the forward strand.
GATACTCAAATTAATTTTAATGTGTGTTTAATCACAGGTTGAACAAATTAAGTTAAGGGCTAGAAAAGTAGAAAATCTGAATAGCTGTTCTCAAAATGGCAAATCACTCCATGTTTCTTTAAATGAGTCAAAACATATAATCTATTTTTTCTCACATCACATTACATTCAGCTTATTGTTGAACATCAGGAAACATAAAACCAGCAAAAGTGAATGTTCCGGAGAAAATAGAGCAGGCAAAGATTTTGATCATTAAATTACTTTTTGTCTTTATTCACCACAGATGAATGAAAAGAAATACCACTTGATGCCAAACATTGTTCAGATGGCACTGAGAGGAAGAGCTCTACATGAAAAAAAAAAACACATCTAGTTTGGATGTTGATCAGCACTTATGTAGAAGTTCGCTCGATGTTTCAACTATTGGAGTTGAAAAAACATATTTTTATGAGTCACATTATTATAACCACTTCATTTTCCATTTGCAAAGAAATCTGAGGCCGTCGCTCCAATTTAAACGAGACTATCAGGGATTGGGATGTAAACATTTCCTCAAGTTAACATTCGTCTATTTTCATCACAAAAATAGAAGCTTTAGTCAAAAGTATTCATTTCTATGATATCATTTCAGCAAACATCATCAGGCATGTTTTTAAAACATATCTTAATGTAAGACACTCAACACACAATCACCAGCGTATTTGTTTTGTTTATTCTATAACTGAGATCTCTCTAAAGCATGGATGAAAAGACAATTTATATATTTATTTTTACTTAACTTCGTCAGCTCGACGAACCTGAACAAATAAACACAAGCTTTAAATCATACTGTGACCAGCTGAAGGACAGTTACATACTTTTTTTTAAATATAAAAACTGGCACAACTGATACAAAAAATCTTACATCATTCACATTTATATTTATATATTTCCATGTTTATTTCTTTTGTTCACTCCCACTGTGCCATTATTTCCATCAAACAAATGAAGCGGCAAAACTTGAGGACTTAAAATTTAAATTATTTGTCATAAACCAGAAAATAAAGATGGGTACAACAAAATTCATATAGCATGTAAAAGAGTTTACACAGTAAACATTTTTTTGCTTCATTCAAACAAGCAGACAATTTCCAAAATGAAAATGAAATTTTCCTTTCAGCTAAAAAAATGCTTGAAATAGATAATTCTATTTTCACAAAATGATTGGCAGGCTGGTTGGTTGTTTTTCAACCTTGTGTCATGTCAATAATCAGCCAAAAAAAAACATTCACACGATGTCTTTAGCTCATTATAGTAGTATCCGGTAAACTGAACAATACTAGGGGCAAAAATGATGAACACAATCCAGATAATGCCCAAACAACAATTTTGGAAAACTGCAAGCAATAGCAATGTCCCTTTTAATTATCTATGTATATATTTTCCCTCCAAATTCCCATAAGTCACATTATCCAAGCTGTAGTTTAATGTTGCTTAAATCGAATTTTGAGTCAACTTTACATTGTGAAAGCTCTTACAGACACAACAACTTGGAGAGATAGATTTGGCCCCTGGGTTTGACACAATAGTGGATGTTTACAATGATATTTAACTCTCTCCTTTAACTCAAAACAGGTTCTACAGTTTACATCTGGATTATGGTTGATTGTTGACAAGTCCATGGTCAAGAGAAATGTAGTTTAACATTTTATGTTTTCATGACTGGGAAGGGAGTTGATCTATAGTATGACTTCTGTTCTGCTGCTACAATAAGACTGTCAGAGACGCGAACACATGATCATCAGATGAAGAGAGGAATGATCAACCACAACACACAAGGCCACAATTCTTCTACTTGCACCCACCAAACATTTCACTCGACAAGAAGCTGCATACATCTAACGTCACATGACTTCAATCTGCGACGATCTGGGAGCTGGTACAGGACAAGACAGTCCAAGATGTGAGCACTGATTCCGCCGCTTTTTGCAAAGGCAAGCGCAACTGTCGAGACGCACCCGGGGGGGCGGGCTGATAACATGCCAGCGAAGTGCTGAAGCAGCTCCACCGTTTCTCCCTCAGCAAATTAAAAAAACACTCCTCAAATTGATTAACCAGATCCTGCCGGAGCATCTGTGGAATTTAGATGGCGACGACTTAAACAACCAACATTTCGTTTCACGTTGAACTTACTGAAGCTACGGCTAAAGAAAAACTATACCTGTCCTGTTTCACCACTTAAGGAAATAATGGCACTGAACGTCCTGTTATCTACGGCACGGCACAGTTGTGTCATTAATGTGGACTAGAAACCACGACTTCTTCTAAAATATGTATCAACACACACGTCCTCCAGACGATGACAGAGTTTAGAAAACGCTCAGATGTGCACCATAGTATTGCTCTCACGATGGTAAAAGTGGATCCACCATATAGAAAATATTCAAAAGCAATAAAAACGCTTCTATTCTTAATATCAAGTCTTTATATGAAACCACATAATAACCCACAAACTAGTCAGCAAGTCCCTCCCCGACCCATTTGGCACATTTCATAATTTACATTGTTGAGTTACAATACATTTGAAGTGGAATAGTCACTCACACATTCATAGTTACACAGTTTCTAAAGTACACACTTGTACAGTTGATATATTTCAAAACTTGTTTTTTTTTCTTTAAACTTTCTTCATATGTAAATAAATAATTTCTAAAATCAAAACAGAACGGTCTTGGCATGCCCTTGTTATATACAGAATCCCTCAGAGTTTGTTCTTGCTGGCTACTGTTGAGCAGGGATGCCACACAAGTGGGGGCACTGTTACGGCAGAGAGGATGAGGACGAGAAGAAAATTAAATAAGGCAACATTCAGAAGCCAAACATTTTTTTTTTTAAATGTCCTATACATGTGCCATAAAGGCGCAGTCGGCATGAAGTTCTGGGCATCTCACCGGGTCTAAAGATTGTAACCACTTACTGGCCTACTCTGCAAGGCCGGCGTGGTTAGAGGCTGCTTCATCATAGATAAGACATTTTTTTTAATCTTGCTTTCTGTACCTTTAGTTCCTAAGTCTCTTTTAGGTGCTTTCAAACAAACCCTGGAATTGTTTTCTTTTTCAACCCAACAGTGGCACTTAGTTCACATCCACGTAGACACTACCACCAAACTTTACACTTGATATTAGCCACTAACGTTGGTTTGTTCGGGTCATATGTTTTTGAATCAATCTGTCAATGTATTGAACTTGTTTGCAATATGTTACTTGCAACTTGAGGCAGGGGGCCAAAAAGAAATTCCTCTCACCTGCACCCATGATTGCAAACAAAAGCTGGATATTATAAATGTTTTCTTTATACAATAAATTTCAATTCCACCAAAGTCCCTTCATAATGACTTTATATATCTTGTATTGGCTATTTTTTGGGAACAGTTTTACATTTACATTCATGCATTAAACATAAATATAGATTTAATTTTGTGCAAAGCAACCAGGAAGAACCAAGGAGTAAAAAGATTCAAGAGAAGATAGGGAAGTACAAATAAGTGCTAGGAAAGGAAGGTGTTCCGTTAAGAGCTTCTCGAAAATAGGCAGGTACGTTCTCCTTCTAACGCCACATGATAGGTCGTTCCACCACCATTGGAGAGCACTTGAGAAGAGCCCGGTTTGTCTGGTACGAGGTGTTGGGACCGCCAGACAACACTCATGCCAAGCAAAGTGGTCTCAATATGAGGTGTCTCCAGAGCACTTAAGTAGGAAGGAGCAGACCCGTTAAGTACAGTGTAGGCCTTTCATCAGTGATGAATCTAGTGGTAGTGAGTTTTTGTTGGTTTTAACTGCCAAATCGCTTTGGCTATTTCGAAGACTTGGTGCTAGTTTTCACAAAGCTAAGAACCGCTTTTAATACTACTTCTCTATGATCACCCATTTTTTGACGGGCCGGTATGCTCCTACTGTACTTTGTAACGCTTAAGTGTCCATGTAGAAATGTATGCTTACATAAGGAAGTAGGAAAGATGTCCATAGACTCTCAATATTGGTGATGTCCACCTACTGTACCAAATAGAAGACAGTCAGAGCCTACTGACCCTACGAAAGGTTGACCCAAATCAGTGTTCATGAGTGTTTTATAAAGCAGAATTATGACATCACTTTGAGAGTTGCATGACATTTTTTAATAAGTAAAGTATCTTGGGCTGTGTCCCAAATCGCGCACTTCTGCACTTAATATTTTGAGTGCACAATTGCGTCTCAATATGTCTCAGGGTATCAAAATGTAGTGCGCCACCCTTAACGGCCGCCATCTTAGTGACGTAGATAACGCTAAACGGAAGCTACATCACTGACGACGCATCTTCGGAGCAGATACCGGCGTAAATGTCTTGAGAAAACACTTATTTTACCACAAAATAACAATAATAACACAATGAAACACAACTTAAAAACTTGTTTCAATTGGCGAGTTGTGGGCGATACGCTTCCAGCGGTTGCAATCAATGTTAAAAAGTAGTAGAAGAAGAAGCTGTAGAGTTGTTTCCGGTAGGTGCGTAGCGACAGTGTTTGATTTGAGATGGTACTATCTGTAGAAAATTTGCGCTCCATGCAAGTGCGTACACTATGTAAATTTGTAGTATAAACCAGTGCACTTGGAGAAGTGCGTGATTTGGGATACTGACACTGCGTTGGCCATCATATTAGGACGCCTACTAGACCCTCGCCGGGGAGGTGTTCAGGGAATGTCCCACTGGGAGGAGATCATGGTGGAGACCCAGGACCAATGGGGAGACTACAGTATAGAAGTAGGTTTGTATCAAAGCACCCTCAGAGAACGCGTCCGTGTTGTATCAGACGATGGAATAAAGTTGTTTCCTTCTGGTAAGTTTAATGTCTGACTCGCATGAATGCTTCTTGGCTTGATTAAACAAAATGAACAAAACTGTACAAGAATCTTCTCTTCCTTCTTTCTCGTGTCATAAATAGAGAGGTATCACGGTTTGGTCCCAAATGCGTCAGTAATCAAATACATACATTCAACCATATTAAAAACAACATAATGGAAGATATAAAATGAAAGAGCTAAAGAAAGAGAAACTATTCTTCTCTCTGCTTTGTTGACAAAATGTACTTCTGTCAGACATATCTTGGTTCTACCGAGGAATTAATCCCTTTTTTTATTTTTTTTATTTACACAGTTTTTCCCTTGTGTGTGTGTTTGTATGTGTGTGTGTCGAATTGTCTCTCACTTTGTCTCAGAGCTGTTCTACCTCTCCATTAGCTCTACTGCTCCGCACCAACAGCAACACACTCTGAACACACATCTACAATCGCTAATTAGTTGCTAGCCATGTTATCTTAAGGCCATTGCCCACCTTTACACCTTCAAGGACAAATCCTAGGCTCCACAACACCAAATTCAGAGGCCATTCCTGCAGGTCTACTCTTACCTTCAGAGGGTGAACCTATGACATTACGACGTGAGCGAGATTTCCACCGCAAACATGTAAACACAATGACAGCCTTCCCGTTGCCGGCTTGGTGTCTTCGCCAACTTCTGTCCTTTGACCCGTCGTAGAAACGAATGGATCCTATTCTCCGCCCCCTTCTCGTAGCATCGCCTGAACTTTGGGAGTTTTTTTGCTTCTCCGCTCTCGTGTGTTCCTAAACTTCACGCCCGCGGCCTCACAGTGAGGAGGAGCTCTGACTGTAGTTTCTAAGGATCAGTCTGCTGTACCTCGGGGACGGAGGGGATGGTGGGGGGTGGGAGGGCACCGGCGGAAGACAGAGTTCTGTCTCGGAAACAGGGGAGCTGCTGCCGGATGCCAAAGAGTCACGGAAGGGTGACGGGGGTGTCAGAGCGATCAGCTCTTCCTCCAGATCCACCCGTCTCAGCGGGGACTCGAGACAGGTGACCCGGCCTCCTCCCATCGGGGAGAGAGACGTGGACGACTGCGGGTGAGGCGGGGGCAGCGGGTAAGGTGACTGGTGGTGGGCAGGAAAAGAGTGGATGGGGCAGCCGCCGCGACCCCCTAAACTTGACTCTGCGAGATTGTGAGGCTGAACATCTGCGTAGGTGGTGAGGGTCTGGTGGACCTGCAGGTCGTGCGGCAACAGGTAGGGGTCGGTGGGGTGCTGGGGGGGGGACGCGTGCTTGTGCGACGGGGAGTTCAGGAGCATCATGCTGTTGAGCTCCGTGATGTTGGCGGTGAAGCGGTTCACCACGCAGCTGATCTGGTCCATCAGGGAGTTCGGCGGCCCGCCAGGGGGGCGTCCATCCACGACTATCAGGCGACCGTCGCTCGTGGTCACGCCCGAGCTGCTGCTGGGGGGTCCGCTGCTGCTGCTGCTGCTGCTGCTGCTGCTCCCGCCACTGCAGGTGCTGCCCGGGTACTTTGGGGGTCCGCTCATCTGAGACTCCTCCGCAAACCCTGCCGCCAGTCTCTGACTCACCGTGCTGATAGGGGAGGGGGTCTGAGGCCTGTACGTGATGGAGTACTGCTCGTCCACCTCGGAGAGGTCGTACAGAGTCTTGTCGGCGCCGCCGTCCATGTGGGAGGGCAGAGAGGACATGGAGGGGAGAGAGGGCAGGGGCATGTGTGAAGGGAGGTCTGATCCCCCACTGTAGCGCTCCTCCGAGGTTTTGGAGAAGGGCTTGATCACAGCCGTCTGGTTGTTCTCCTTCTTCTTGATGTGGAAGGAGAGCCGCTGCCACAGGTGGCTCCCCCGGGAGCCGGTGCGCTCCGTCTGAGCCCACGACACCGACTTCCCGTTCGAGCTAAACACCAGAAAGAAAACACACAAATTGAATTAACTTCACTGGGAAAGAAGCAGCACACAAGGGATGTTCAACAAATAATGGGATCTAACAGGTTCTTATTCCCAGTGATTCTGCAGGTTAAACATATGTTCCATTAACTAATCAATAATCTTAATAAACATTTAAGTGTCCTCATGAGGAGAGTTATATGAGTGATCACAAATATTTCTAAAGGCTGACAATTTAATAATATAATAATGATAATGATAATTTGAATTCTGAGATTCTTTTAAAAATTCCTTTCAAATTAAACTCAATACACATATTTTTGTCATCTTGACCCTGAAAAGAATTATAAATATATAAAATGTGAACCTTTTCCAAGTAATTCTGTTTATGTTTTACACAGTATATATAATTACATTTGTGTAAACACTGAAATATTGGACACTCAAATAGAAATGTCAACACATATTTATAGTTTTCTGTCCTTTTTTGAAAATTGATAATAGTTTGATTACAGTCGAAAAATGATGTGTTTTCTAAGATTATGAGTTATAGATTTAATCGGTAGATACAACAATTATTACTGCTGTTAGTTGAAACTGTTACACATGAGACATCAGTCATTAAAAACTTTTAAAAGATAGCTGTCTTTGGTTTAGTTTCTTTCTTTTTTTTACTTGGTTTCGACCAGACTCTTGGTCTGGTCGTACAATAATAGCTTCTCCTCCCACTGTACTGACCACCAATCGGCAGCTTTCACAGAGAGACTGTTGATGGGGGGAGGAGAGGAATAAAAGAGACCAAAGGCAGAAACACCCATGGTGTCTTTTATGAGAACATTCAAATCTCTGATGAAACCTGCCGACAGATGTATTCAGTTTTCGCTTTTCATGACATGAAAGTGACTATGCGTCATTTGAAATGGTCACTGCAGATGAATAGTAAATGTTTCCGGAGTAAAAGTCTCTTTTCCACATCCATCCTTAACCCCCATTTTATCGCTCTGTGAGATCCCCTCTCTTTTGTACTTTCTTTTTCATAATGCTGCGACTACCTGATTTTCCCCTCAGATTATTTTCCCTTCCTTCATTCTCTTCTTCCCTTCTTTCCTCTTTGCTGCGTCTCCATTAGATAATTGTGTTCAGTTCATGTTAAGGTCAGAACAGTGAGCCTGCTCAGGATTCAATCTCTGAGAAAGCTCACACACACACACACACACACACACACACACACACACACACACACACACACACACACACACACACACACACACACACACACACACACACACCCACACACACACACACACACACACACACACACACAAACCCACACACATGAACACACATACATAAACTCACTCACACACACACACACACACACACACACACACACACATACATAAACTCACACACACGCACAAGCATTGCACAAAATCACACGCACGCACTTAAATTCATACAAAAAAGTACACACAAACACACACGCTCAGATGCAAGAACGCATATGGACACACACTAGGCCACACAGAAAGAGACACACGCACATAAAATGCGCAACACACACAGGCATGCATGCACAAAGACACACGTAAACACTCACAGTCGCGCACCATACATACATAACAAAGCTCACACGCATACAAACTTACACGCATATACACAAGCACACAGACACGCTAAACCACACACAGATAGGCACACAGACTCAAACAGACATACATACACACAGACATATAAAAACAAATTAATACACACACAAGCAAAACAAAACACACATGCGCACCAACTTGCAGTCAACATACAAAGACACACACAAGCACACATTCACACACCCACACACCAACACGTGCACACACAAAAAATAATATAGAAAAACTCACAGATACATATACACAAGAGCATACACAAACACTTACAGGCAAGCAACACACAAAAAACAAGCAAGCACACAAAATCAAAAAAGTATAACACACACACACAACAAACTCCACTTGGGACACTATCTAAAGAGTTACCTGGTGTAACCTGAGCAGTTGCAAGCGTGCACACGCAGACACACATTTACCTGAGGGTCTCTGCAGTGGAGCCTCTACGCTTCCACAGGTTCACCAGACTGGACGATCGACTGGCAGCAGAGGAAGATTTTCCATCACCCACATGCATGCGCACCACTGTGCTGGTGGTGAAGGCACTTCGCACGTTGCGTTCAGGCTTAGCCAAAATAATGTAAACCTGTTTGAGAGAGAAAAAAAAAGAAACTTTGTCTCTTTATGTTGTTTTTTTCTGACATCTCTCATGAGTAACTTTCAGGCAACTCTGCACTCATTATCGCACAACTGTGTCAGATGATTGACAGACACACAAGTTGGTGTGATTCCAGAGGAGTTTCAGCAGTAAACAGATTATCATCAGTTTCAATTTCTTCCAGGAACACGTTGAACGTGTTGCCGTCTTTTTGTCGCTGATATTTGGGCTGTATTTGTGTTACAGACGGCATCATTGTGGGTCTTCAGCGCGTGGATGTGTGACTGTGGTCTCACCTTGGGTACGAACATGCAGCAGAGCGCCACGGTGGCACTGAGGCTGACACTGAAGCACATGGTGATGATCTTGTAGTTGGAGCCGAAGTAGATGGGCACGAAGGCCAGCCAGATGATGCAGGTGGTGTACATGGTGAAGGCGATGTACTTCGCCTCGTTAAAATTAGCAGGAACGTTGCGAGTCTTTGAAAGAAAAGGAGCAAAGGATTTATTTCCACCGTTTCCTGGAAAGGACGCTTGATTTACCTTGAAGGCATAAAAGGTGCAGCTCAGGATGAGCAGGCCGTTGTACCCCAGCGGGGCCACCACGCCCAGGTTGGTGGTGTTGCAGATCAGGTTGACCTGGCGGATACTGGGGTAGTCGTTGATCACCTGTGGGACCACCCGAGAGAAAAGAACATGTTTTTAATAAACTACAAGGCCTTTTTTTAAAAGCTACAAGATGTGGAAATGCATTGTTTGTTTGCACATTTGTATCTGTATGGGGTTGCATTTGTCCAAAAAATATACAAATATATATATTACGGGAGATAAAAAACTCTTCTGTTATATTGCCTCACAGAGTAATATTACAGAGCATAGTAGAGTAATACCACCCATCCTCATGGAGCTATCGCACAGAGCATAATGGGGTAGTATTTCTTATCCTTGTAAAGTATTACTACAAAGCCTCGCAGAGTATTATTTTGAAGCCTCATGAAGTAATAGTAGAGAGACAGTGCAGTTGAACAACGGAGCCCTGTGGAGTAATACTACTGGGCCTTGCGGATTAACACTTTGGAGTCTTACTTAATATTACGGACATTTACGGAGTAACGTACATAGCCTAGCGGAGTAATACCACTAATATGGAGCCTTGCTGGGTGTTATTTTGGAGCCTCATGGAGTACCACTACACAGCCTAGCCGAATATTACTATGGAGCTTGGCGGAGTATTATTATGAAGCCTTGTAAAGTTATACTTCGGAGTATTATTATGTAGCCTTGCGTAGTACTACAACAGAGCCTACCAAAATAGTACTATGGAGCCTGGTGGAGTACTATTATGAAGCCTTGCGGAGTACTACTACAAAGACTTGCAGAGTAATACGCCGCAGCCTGGCAGAGTATTATTATGGAGCCTCACAGGGAAATACTACGGACCCTAGTTAAATAATACTACAGAGCTCTGAAGAGTATTATTGAGCCTCATGGAGTAATACTACGTAGCCTTGCAGAGTATTATTATGGAGCCTCTTGGAGTAATACTATGGAGCGTTGGGGAGTGTATTATTACAGAGCCTTGCGGAAGATTATCATGGAGCCTCTTGGAATATTATTGCCAGCCTTGTAGTGTAATACTAGGATTTTAAGGGATCAATATTCTAGAGTTAAAGGATTCATGGTGCACCTTTTACTCTGAAATCCAGTTTTATTCACCAGGCGGTATTTTCTCAAAGCCGCGACTGCATTCGGTGTAAGTCTGTGGTCATCTTCTGATGTCTTCCTCCAGTTATTTTCTCGCTTCAATAAAAGCTAAATGTGCTTCACACACTCACCGCGGGATTCTCCATGAGAAACAGAGCCACGATGATCCCCAACTGCAGCAGGATGAGCAGGAAGGCGATGATGAGCTGAGCGCAGGCGGACATGAAGCGAGGCTTCTTGGTGCAGATCTTCTTCTTGCTGCCGGCCAGGATCCGCGCGATGCGATTGGTCTACGATCACAGAGAAAAAAAAAAAAAAACTTAATATTTATATAAACAACTTGAATTTTTTGTTCATACTTTAGTGACGAGTGCGGAGTAGCTCATGGCCGGAGACAGGCCGATCCCGAGTCTCTGAAGGTAGCAGAGAGCGACGTGAGGTTTGGCGATGAGGCTGAACGTACACAAGTAGCCCAGACAGATCCCTGCTAGGATAATGTAGCAGAGCTCCCGACTGGAAGACTTCACCACGGGTGTGTCCCGGAACCTTAAGAGACCAGGATGAGTTGTGCAGGGAAACCCATGGAGTGTGTCATTTCTATATGAAGGTGTATCTACCTGATGAAAACCGCTGTGACGAAAAACGTAGCCATTAAACCAAGGCAGGCAAAAACCACAGCAGCGATGGGCTCGGGGTCTCCCCACCGCAGGTACTCCACAGGGATTGGATCACAGCCTGAGGGAAGTCGGAATATTTACTGTTATATATGCCTGTTGCTTCCAGTTTCAACAACACATCTTTGTTCCTGCTGATGTGTTCAAGACAGGATTGTGTAGTTATTTTCTCACACCTCAGTCCTCTTTTCTCTCCTGCATCGTTAGAGAGAGAAGAGCTCTTCAGAGCACTGGGCTTGTTGTATCAACCCACAACAAGAGGGGATTACAATTTTACTCATCAGCAAGTACACAACTGCAAGTTAGTGCTTTTAATGACTCGACATAAGAGGACGACAATAAGCACCATTTCCAATTGATTACTTGTGTTCGCAAGCTGCAGCTGTTTGATTGTGAATTAGAGAGACAAGTGTGTGTTCGTGTGTGTTTGAGGTTATGTAAAGTATATCTCTGTGTGTGTGTTCATATGTATGTTTGAGTTTATGTAAAGTATATCTGTGTGTGTGTGTGTGTGTGTGTGTGTGTTCATTTGTATGTTTGAGTTCATATAAGGTATATCTCTGTGTGTGTGCGCATACTGTGTTTGTGTTTGTGCATATGTGCATATGTTTGTGTGTTTGCACGCAAATGTGTGTGTTCTTATTTTCATATGTGTGTGTTTGCATGTGTATATGTGTGAATATGTGTATGTGTTTCCATGTGTGAATACGTTTGTGTGTGTGTGTGTGTGTGTGTGTGTGTTTGTCTGTGTACAAAAACAAACGGTCGTCGATGAAATAAAAAATACGGCTTTATAACACATCAACAATCATTTTCACATTTTTTTCATTTGAAACTCTCACTGAAGTCATGCTTGTTTTTTTTAGAAGTGACTCCTGTGTGGCTTCGGAACAGAAACATTTGTGAATCGATCAGTTAGTCGTCTTGCCCTCACTAACGGTCAAGAGCTCTGATTCAGCCAGAAATGGATGTTGTCCTCCGTGGAGCTCCACTTGCAAAGCGCAGACTACATTTGTCATTTAAAAACTCAATTAACCCACAGAACCTGCTGGAAATTGTGCGGGCTCCGACCCAGAGCAGCAGTTTGACGGCTCAGTGCGTATAAAGTTTCGAGGCAAACTACTTCAAACACACTCAAAGAGTGGATCTTCCCGACCAGTGAAGAGGCTCAAATCCCAAACCTAATCCTTCACTTCCCTTTCTCCATCCTGGCTTCTTCTGACAGACCCTCTATTCATCTCAATCCCTCTTTCCTTATTCTTTTTTATTATGATTTCTCAGTCTCTTTTATCCATTTTCTCACTGCTCTTTGCACCAAAACATTTAGCACTTTCAGCAGCCGTCTGGTCTCCCTCCCCCGATATGACTATTCACTCAAAACTAGCGCTGAATGCTCATTAGATGACTTTCCACACAGCAACAATGAAAATCAATCGTTTATGTCCGACTTTCCCACCGATAGCTACTGCTACCGTCTCTGGCCCGATGCGCATTTTGAATTTTCAGCAGCACCGCGTTCATGTTTTAATCATCACGCTTGCTGAGGAGCTGAATAATGAGCCCTGTGGAAGCACAACTAGACAATATTGGGCTGTGGTGAGCGCGGTGGAGGGAAACACACGCTCAATGCTGCTGAAATCTATTTGCATTGTAAGATGCTGTTGATGCAGAATAATTAAAACATAGGTGAGTGCGTTGGTAACAAATTGAGGCGATGAAAGCAAAGGGGGGGAGGAGGAGGAGGAGGTGGGGCGGAGAGAACAGATATTATCTCTCAGTCACGATATGATTGGGGATTTACAATAATGGGATCTTTAGGCTCGTGATAGCAGCACGGTCATTATCTAATTCTGCTGAGCCTCATTTCTTCACCGACCATGCACCGAAGAAGAGGTGAGGCTACGATAAAGGGACCTGCTAGGAGGCTTTAAAATGGTTATTGCATCCCAGAAAGTTTCTTCTCAGCCTACATTTCAAAAGTTTAACCGAAGACCTAAAGATGTTACCTTAGAGCAATGAGCCTGCACACGTAACATTATTCTTCTAGGGTAGAACCTTTTTGTCTGTGGATCTTTGACTTTGATTATTTATTCTGTTAATATTTAATATTAAAACTTTATTGACACTACACGGTCACAGAAAATTGTTTGTGAAGGTCAAGCTGGTTGGACTAGCTTCTACACAAGTTAGAAAATGGACCAATGAGCAACTTTTGTTTGTTACAAGCTCCGCCTATCGGTCAATGTTCTAACAGATTTCATTGTAGGAGTCTGCAGACAATTAATACAGCTGATTTGGTGTTTGGTAGATGGATGAATGAAACTAATTCAACTTAGAAGTGAAGCGAGAGCGTTATCTGTGGCAAAATAAGCAAATCACTTTTGGTGTGAGTCCAGGGTTACCCCTTAAACAACGCCAGACTTCTCTCTTCTAGTAAACCTCAATGTTGAACTTACATTTAACCATTCGCTAACTGTGGTTGGTTTGTATCCCTTTAAGAAGTTTGTAGAAAAGATTAGGGAAGCCAGACTTATAAAATAAGTAAGTAATTCTTATTGGTATGGCGATAAATAAACAGCTAAATAAAGAATAGAAAAAATTGAGGCGTGTCTAGTTTAAGGAAGCTAAAGGAGGCTAAAAATAGGCTAAAAAACGATAATTATACTGAATCCAGAACATTTATAATTCACTATAGTACCAATACTACAGCGCACTCTGCAGAAGGTGTGTGTATTCGCAGCAATCTGGCTATATGATAAGTATAAAAATACAGGAGCAACAGTGTGCTATATTGCGATCTACCAAACTGTAGGAACAACTATATATTTGTAGTATTGTCCGAGTACTTGACTCTGGAGTTACAGCTTTTACAGACCACATGACTGCACAACTGCTTTGATCAAGCTTTAAAAGGCTGCTATAGTCCACTGTGTCCTCTTGTCCTCAGTCGTTACTTGGATCTGAGGGGGGACGTAATGACTGTTGCCATATAGATGCTGAAAGTTTAATTGCAACACAAAAATTGTGAATAATTGCATGTTAAACATATAAAGAAAAGAAATAGATACAGTGCCTGGGCGGGAGGTAGACTCAACAATAATAATAAAATTAATAATTATATTATAAGAAGAGTTATTTTCCGCCAAAGACAACCAATAAAGCAAACACTAACCTGTGAGATCATCAGTTGGCCATGAACCTAACTCGCAGGCGCGACAGGTGTACTCGTCAAACACAAACTCGTTTTCTTTACACGGAGTGCAGGTCCAGCAGCAGCTCACCTCGCCTTTCCGGATCACCTGCAGGAGAGTCGTTAATATAAAAATCATGAACTGAAATGATGCCAGAATTAAGCATGATAAGGTTTATAAGAAAGTAAATATGCTGCTTATTTAGAGTAAAGATAATACATTTTTAATGCTCTTATCATCTTAAGTATGTCCTGATATGACGGCATCACCTTGATCTGTCCTTTAGCACACGGTTCACTGCACACAGATTTGATAAAAGCTTCTTTGTTGGGCCAGATTTCATCATCATCGATCTTCAGGCCTCTGTTGTCCCAGCTGCCAACGTTGATGTAGTCATAGTAGTCCTTCCCCATCTTCTTAAAGTTCATGATTTCATACCTGCACGTTTGAGAATAAAAACACGTTCCTGCCTCTTGCTTTTTTATTTCTTTAGGGCCAGTGTGTTCCATTGTTTACCTTCCAGGTGAGTCTCCATTTACGTCGAAAAGGATCCCCTCCCCCGAGACTCCAGTGAAGTTGGTTTTCATGAGGAAGTCCAGCAGAGTAGCGCCATCTATAGGTCGCATGGCATCACAAAGACCCTTTAAGAAAACAGACACATTGCGTCAGCAATAAAAAATAAGAACATGTTAAACTAAAATAATACTATAATATAAATCAAATATAAAATAAATATAACAAATATAATAAATATAATATAATATAATATAACAGTTTGTATGTTCTCCCTGTGTTGCATGGGTTACTCCAGGCACTCCGGTTTTCCTTCAGCCCCCCCCCACGACTCCCATAAGGGATTAAGTGGTAAAGAAAAATGAATAAATGATAAGAAAAAAATATATAAATAATGATAATATCCAACAATATGTAAACTTTATGAATAATGCAAATAAATATATCTATCCATCTAAATGAATAAATGCGGCTCAATGAATGTTGGTTGTCATACTAGGTCATAGGTGACAAACATGGCTACCTGGTATCCTGGGCACAGCGAGCGTTGCATGTTGTGAAGACCATATGCCATGGAGTAGATAGCGTTAATGACGAAGCCCATCTTGGTGTCCTGCGCGTACTGCTGTCGAAGTGACTCTCGCTCTGCAGAGGCGGCGCAGGAGTCGAAAGGTTGGAGAACATTTTCAAGGGGGAGAAGAGAAAGTGAAAGGTCAGAACACATGAATACAAATGACTCCTATTCATAGATGAAAGAGCTTTATTCTCATTTCTAATCAACTCACGCCTCCTCGTTTAATTTAATAATCCTGTTCTTTGTGTATTTCACACCCATCTTCCCCTGAAAACATCTTTCATGTCGTCCTCTCATTCATGTCCCTTTAGAGTGAAAATAGACGATGAAAAATATTGAACAAACTTTTACCTGAATTTTGTATGAACGTCTGTGTGGATGAGCTGTTTAAATGTTTAATGCAAGTGAAGACCAAAGGTACTTATTAACGTCTAGAACACTGCAGCAGGATAACATTAAGAATTCAGACCCGTGTGTGCAGTGAGTCAAGCAGACGCAGTGAGTTCATGACATTGTTGTTTTGTGTGCAAAATTGACAAGTCATCACTTTTTCTTTTCTTTTTTTATATACAAGTTGTAACAATTCTTTGTTTGGGGATTTGAGATGATCCTGTGTATATTTTCCTTTTTTAGACATTATTTAGTCATTAAAAGTGGAAAATATATATAAAGATATATTTTTTTAAACGTTAGAATTTAATATATGATATAACGATATAATACATGTTATATAAATACATATACACAAAATGGTCTTGCTTATTGTCTCCTTCATTCTTTACTTGAAACCAGGGTAACTATTTCAATCATAACAAGCACATTTTTTTGGTTTTAGGAAGAAGTTCTATAGCCATTATTTCTGGACTAAAAGCCGCTAGAGAACAAGAAAACACAAGAGCAAATAGAAGAAGTAATGTCTCAAGGCAGACGATCAGCGAAGAAGGACATACAGTAGAAATGCTGCACATTAGCTTAGCATCAATTAAGATGTTGGAGACTGCAGCGTAAAAAATGGACTAGAAGCAAAAAGACAAAAAATGCATTCAAAAGTAACAAAAATACTTAGTCCTATTAGTCCTTCAGTACTCCTAATATATGACTATTGGTATTATGTGTATCCTTCATACCGCTCGTTTTAGTTTGATCTGGAGCAGGTGCCTTAATGGAGCCAATGAGTGCAAAACATGTTTAGCCCTTTCAGTTGAAAAAAGCTATATTTTCAAGAGTACTTCGAATGTGTTTCCATTGTAACATAAATTGTGTTCATTTCTATGTGTGAGGGTAAGATTTTAAGGGGATTTTCCAAATGTAACCCTTGTCAAGCTGACCCAAATGCCTGACAACAAATGTGTTTGTGGAAATGATTTTGGGAAATGAACAGAAAATGAAATGAGTTGTTCACTAATGTCCCGCATCTCTATTTGGGTGTAAATATAACATGTAGTTAAACACGAGCTCGAGGACAAGATAAAACGATCTTGAATAACTTCACAGTGAAGACTTCATACATCGTCATGAGCCATTACACGAAACAAACTCATCCTCCACTAAAACAAAAACAGAGAAGTGGCTGACTCATCTTGAATAACAGTGTGTACTGTTGACATTTACACCCAAGAATAATGTGTACTCACTGCCACAGGTGCGGTTGTACTTCATGTTCTCCTGCGGGTAGCCCTTCAATCGGCAGTGGAAGCGATGCTGCCAGAACTCGATGAACCAGGGGTTCCTGTGGTTGTTCTCGGGACGGAGTTTAAGGTAGTAGTCATCGAACCATTTGACATCGGCGGATTGGAGTTTGATGGTGATTCCACCTGCGGCTTCTCTTACGTAGCCGTCCGTCACGTCGTAGCGGTCGGCCCATCCATCACTGTGGGAGCGAACCAACAACGGTTAGCTAGAAAACAATATCAACGGATGCTGCTCAGGACATGTCCACTCCTTTAGGAATGTCATTTTTGAAAGTTCCACTCCAGTAGTTTCCCATCTTTTGCGTATTACTTTCCCCTTTTTGGGGGAAATTGAATTTGAGAAGCAATTAATGTAAATTCCTGTCGGTATCTTTTGCTTTAGAGGAATTTCCACCGAGTAGAGCGGGCGGTTATCAGTGCACGAGTCGCATGTGAGTGTTTGCAGCGACTCCCAAAGTTTAATTAGCTGTGTGGAGGTTTGGACGAGGGCCAGCAGCCGCCACAGGACTTAATACCTTCATAATATAATCAACTTGATAATGTGTGCACTGTGAATTAAATGATGATGTGCAGAGATGAACGGAGCGTGTTTCTGAATCCCATTAGAGCGCTTCTGCTGGACTGTAAGAGAGAATCGAATGCTTTTCAACTTGTGTTTCAGTATTTAATTCAACTCAACTCTGTCTCTCTTGCACCTCTATTCTAAACTCTTTTTATTGAACTATTTACATTAGAAAATGTGCTTAAGCCCCGCCCACTGAAACCACTTGGTTTTTCTGGAGATGAAATCTCCTTTACCATAACCATACCCACTCTGCTGTGATTTGTCAAACATCAAGGTTTGGCACCACTTGTAATCAATCGTAATTTGTAATTTCCACCTTAAAGGGACTCGTTTTATTAAAAAAAGTGGGGTGTAATTACAGATGGCTGGAGGAGTGAAGACCATTATTATGTCATAATGGACTCTCTCTCATAACCTCTTGTTCACCAAGATTTCAGACTATAAAGTAATAAGTTCAAAACATGGTCATGGTGAGGGAGTTACTGCATCATTGAGAGAAAGACTTTAGACATTAGAAACATGTGAGTGAGGAGTGTTGGGTTTTGACATTAAATGCCTTTAAAAATAAACAAAAAAAGCAAGTAAAACGGCTCCTGAGACAAGATGGTTGTCTCCAAAAAAAGAAAAGACATGAAGAGGAAGATTAACAAAGGGCCCTGTTCGAGTATACTAGTTAGTCCCGACTTTGTCACAGAAGGCTAATCCGAAGATTGCAGGTCATTAATTGGGAAAGCATTAATTAAAAAGTTTGTTTTAGAGCAAAGAAGTTTAATAAAAGCAGGTTCAATGAATTCAGCACAACAACAACACAGCAATTAGAATCTGTGCCACGCATGAGGAAAACTGTTTATTTCAGCCTTTTTCACCGAACCAAAAATGCATTTTAATTTGTCTTTTTGCTTTATTAGTTAGAGTCTGTAAATGACAATTTGCTGACTTTTTCAATGTTTGGTCTGTTGGTCACAATATTAGTTTAAACTGAGCTGCTTGGCAGAGGTCTGTAGTTAAAGTGTAATGACATAGTAAGGGTTTAAAGCTTTTGTGGACAACATGACTGACAAAGAGATCGTTCAAGTGCTTCAATACCCACACCAGAGATTGTTCAGCACTCACTCCGCCTCCATTTTGTATTTACTTGTTGCGCCCATCACTCCAAACCTAACACATTTACTGGACCTTACAAACTATTGATCAGGACCAAACATACATTTATTTTATTTTTTGTTTTCCATGATGGTGGTGCACGTTAGTTAGATGCCTTCTTCAGCTCCAGGGTTGACAACAAATAACAGCATGATTATGAAATATTGTTATCCATCTAATTTGTCACTTGATATAGACTGTGTGTTTTTTTTGCTTCGACTAAATGTGTTTGAACTACAGATTCAGAGATAATTTAGCTATATAGTATCCTACAATACAAGTCAAAAATATTTTTTGCCTCAACAGAACAAAGCTGTTCAACTTGATGAAAAATGATGAGCGTTCCGGATGACTGAAGCAACATCAAGTGTTTATGTAAAATCACTGACAAACAGCACATTGTTGGCACAGACGTTTCAAAGGAGTCTGGTGACTGCGGCCCAGACACACAGCAGGACTGATATTGTCACCACACGACACACTCTGAGTGACGCACACGCACACACTCACACTCGTGCTGCTACAATATATCGCTACATTTTGCATTTTCGTGAAGATTTGGGGCTGCTGCTCACAGATGGCCTGGCGGTTGTTAGAGCGAGAGAAGAAAGGAGGAGACGGAATGAATGAGAAAAGTACTATTTCTCGCTGTACTGACGCCAATATGGCCTCCAGACGGACGAGGATACTCTTCATTTCCCTGAAATCTTCCATTAGAATCATTTCATTTGTTTGTCTCCTGGACTTTTTGCTCAACGTTCCGAGAGAAATATCTCGCTCTGCGATCTGAATGACTCCCCCGGAGTGTTTGTGTGCCTGTCAGTGTGTGTGCGTCAGTTCTTTTGAGCGCGGAGCAGAAGATGAAAAATCAAATTAAAAAGGAAAAAGTTCCCTTGTGATTTAAAACCAGTCAGTAAAGAGTTAAAAATATCTAATATTATAGATATTCCGATCCTGAGGTGACAATCAATCAGCATTGATCGATAGATTTCTTCTTCTTTTTCCACCCGAGCTGCCTCCTCTCCTCGTCCATCTCTTTGTCCTCCTAATTGAAAAGCCTCAGTGTTCCCATGAGTCCATTTCCACTTTTCATTCTTCTAATTTCACATGGTTGTAGGTCAATATGACATCTTCTCTGCTTTCATGGGTCTCTCTCCCAGCCCTGGATTCCTGAGCTCCATGTTTTCGTCTTGACTATTGGTTCGACACACTTTTTTGTATTTTGTAATTCTTCTAATTCATAACTGAATGTTTAATATCATTTTTAAAAAATGTGACTAAATATTAAAATGTCAAAATAAATAAATGGCTTCTTATTATATCTTCAAACATTTTTTTTAATTTGTACATTTATTCATGTATTTATACATTTAGCTTTTTGTAAATTTCCTTTTCTACTTTTTTTTTACAAATTAACTTCCATCCAAACTCTCTTTATTTTATTCTTCCCTCCTCTTTTCAGCAAAGACATAATTGGAGATCATCATTAGTATAGTTCTCTTTACTTTCTAAGTGTGTACATAATCTTCAGAAAACATTGTATCAAAACTTCTATTTTACCTTCTTAGTCAGAACAGATATACAAGACAAGGCGACATGACATTTTCTCTATAGGTCCATGGGATTCTTTTTTTCTCCTCGCAACACGATGAAAAGACATTTATAAGTAGACCTATAAGTTGCCATATACAGTCTTTGTGCACCTGTGTGGGAGGAAATGCTGCAGGAAGAGTCAGGGTCGTGTGTGGAAGTTGATGGTTGTATGAATCCACCTTCTTCCACACAAGAATGACTGTGATTGAAAGAACATGTTTTTAAAAAGGTGCAACACTCCAATATGTTTCTATAGTAGCTTGTGTAGCTTTCCTACTCATAGTCTTGTGTGGGAAAATCGTCAGAGATGTCATCTATTCAGGCTTACAAACAACAAAGTGAACTAAAATAAAAGGGCAAAATATAATCTCTTGACTTTAGTAAAAAACATGAATTTAAGCTCTATTGCAGATGTCCAAAACCTGTTGTTTTGCACGGTGAACCATATTTAAGTCGATATTATATTCACAAACCGACCTTCAGGGAATAACAATAAAAAATAAATGTTTTTTTTTAATAATTTTTACTAGTTTAAAGGTTGTTTTTTTTATAGTGAACTTGACTGAAAAGACATCTTGACATTTCAGAGAGTCACAGACTAAAGTTACCTCAGAGAAAGACAGAATAATGGTCAATAGAAAATTGTGCAGCCAGGTAACAAATGCATCATGTAATGGTACCGGTCCCTGAATCCCACTTAAGGGTACTTTCCATAATTTACTGACGGTCCAAGCAGCAACATCAGATCTGAACGGTAAGTTATGCATTCAAGGACAATTTAAAAAAATAAAAAAGAGACAATAAAAACGATGAAAAACCTATTTGCAGTGTAGATGAAGCCTCTGTTAGACTTGCAAGCCAGTAAAGTGTGTTTTCATATACGCCTCATCTTCTGTTCTTGACCATGAATATCTCGAGTGGACGTTGCTTCACACAGTGGTGTTAGATTGCCTCACAGCTGCTGACATGCTTGTTTTGGTGCAATTGCATCTCCTCTACTCAACAAAATGGACGCTGGTGGATCACAACGGTCATCACCGTGAGCTGAGGTCACACTACGCAAAAGTTCCGCACCTCATTCCAGCTTCCTCGATGGCAACTGTGACACAAACAAGGCGCCGAGACGCTGTGATGAAACATCCCATAAAAGAGCTGTCAGGTGTAAGTCTTTAGTTGATGAAATTGGACGTCCTCGACAACCATCACGTTTCATGTGATCGCTCGCTCGCCATCTTTTCATATCAAGGCCGTCGCCATGGTTTCCAGCCCACGCTCAACCTGCCGTCTGCACTTTTTGTCTCGTTAGTGCTCGCTGGAATTTAAGTGCACATGTACACACCAGCGTACTCCATTTTTTTTTTTATTCAACCTCAATTCAATTAACAGGAGCCTGCATGTCTGCCATTAGTGTGATTTGCATAACTGTGGAGTCAGCCGGAGTCGTGCTCCAGAAAAGCATGTTAAAATGACTTAAGTGGGAAAGTGCCTTCATGACCTCCCTCTTGCTTGAGACCCTGAGCTATGATGGGTTCATGAATTATCCACTTTTATTTACTGAAATATTCCTGAGATAAAATATTTGAACAACGTTAACTGTTCCTTAAGTCGAGTAATTAAAGTAACATTTAACAGTTCATTTCTTCTACTAAGGAATGCTATCTGGCTTAATGGAGTCCAGGCGAGCTGGTCAGAGTATAAATCTGTCATATTGTCGAAACACTAGCTCAAGGAAGGGTTGCTGGTTCATGGGTATTGTTGGGAGTAACATGTTATCAAGTAATGCATTACAGTAACCTCCTTTTGAGGTAACTTGTACTGTAACGAATTATGTTCCTTAGTAACTTCAGTCCACTGAATTTATATTTTTAACAAGATGCCTATGCATTTATACACGCTGATATATAGTTTGAACTTTAGTTTATTACTCCTTTAAAATAAAATAACAATAGATACAGGGATTAGTTGAACTGGTAGAAACTTTCGCTGCACCTCTTGGTCAAAGGTGAATGGTGCATTCAATGGCAATGTGATTTATATGGTGCCTTCAAGAACATATTACATTTTCAAAACTAACGCAAAACACAATATACTTTCTGTATAGACTTTTAAAAAATTGGCTACCTGTATCGCCCTCAAAAATGACAATAGGTGCAGCACTAATTTATTTATTTGTTTTTTGAATTGAATTTATTGTTATTATTTATTTATTTACTTTTTTCCTGGATGTATTTGATCACGGCATCCAAACTTACACTGGCCCATATACACTCTGCAAATTTGCCTTCATACCTCTTTTACAAAAAAATACTTACCTTATTAACTAGTTACTTAAAGTAACTGAGTTACTTATGAAATAACTAGTGACTGTAACTAAGTTACTATTTTAAAGTACTCAACACTGTTCATGGGCGCCTCCTGACAACAACCTTTAAACTACCCTTTCCGTTTATTTAATCACAGGTTCAGTGGTTGTGAATAAATAAAACCAAAACTTGTTTGATATTGACTTAATGAAGGTTTCATTAGTGGATTTAAAAACAGTTTACCTCAAACACTCGCTTTTTTTTCATCAGAATTGAAACAAGGTCAGTCTAAGTCCTTGATATCTGATACCTACTCGAGATATCTCAATATATTTTATCTTTTAAATAAAATTATATTTTTACTTGGACTGCATTTAAATGTCTTAATAAGTAAGTATTATATTTCAGAACATGTTGTAACGATAGTTCCTCATCAGTCAAGTCTTTCGGATACACTGTCGTAACAACCCAGTGGTCTTTGGATACAAAATAAAGGCTAAAGAATCACAAAGTGGGTGAATACCTCAGTAGAGCAGAGCTTTTAAACATAACTGTATAATTCACGGCATACAGCCAAATTCAAAGTACTTCCACAAGGAATGTGTTAGTTTACAGTAAAAACGAAGTTCCTTCACTAGAAATCTAACATGCAATGGCTTGGTGACCGCGATTTAATGGCTATACAACCAGATGAAGACCTCCCAACAAAACATGCAAAACAACACAATTTGCCACTACAGTAAGATGAAGATAAATAGATAGATGGATGGGTAGATAAACTTTATTGATCCCTCTGGAGATCTCCTTCAGGAAATTGTTTTTCCAGCACACATTTACACAGCAATATATAATTTTTTTTATAGTATATTGTAGCTGTTTGTTTTTTTACTTTGTTCCAATTAACTTAGATTTTTACCTTAAAAAACCCACCTAAGGTTTTGATTACTGGCCACTCATTTATCAGTTAACAACTTCACAACACAGTGTCATCATCTTTAGAGCTTAGTAGGTGGTGCTCTTAGTTAAACAATGGTGTGAGGATTGTCTTAGTTAGTGGTTCTGTTAGTGGTCCTTGGCTGATAAGGACACTGTTTCGTGGATACTCATCAACTGGTTCATAAAACCTCATCAACCGTTTCTTGGAACCTCATCAGCTGTTTCTTGAAACCTAATCCGCTGTTTTATGAAACTTAATCAGCTGTCTCATGATACAACATCAGTTGTTCTATGAAACCCCATCAATTGTGTCATGAAACCCCATTAACTGTTTCAAGAAATCTAATCAGCTGTTTCATGAAACCTCATCAGCCGTTTTATGAAACTTAATCAGCTGTCTCATGATACCTCATCAGTTGTTCCCTGAAACCAATTTAACTGTTACAAGATACCTAATCAGCTGTTAGATGAAACCTCATCTGCTGTTTAATGAAACCTAATCAGCTGTTAGATGAAACCTCATCAGCTGTTTAATGAAACATAATCAGCTGTTTCATGAAACCTCATCAGCTGTTTCATGAGACATCATTAGCTGTTTAATGAAACCTCATCAGCCGTTTCATGAAACCTCATCCGCTGTTTCATGAATCCTCATCAGCTGTTTCATGAAACCTCATCAGCTGTTTCATGGAACCTTATCAGCTGTTACATGAGACATCATTAAGCTGTCTAATGAAAACTCGATGGTTTCATGAAACCTCATGAGCTGTTTCATGAAACCAGATGAGCTGTTTCATGAAACCTCATCAGCTGTTTCATGAGACATCATCAGCTGTTTAATGAAACCTCATCAGCTGTTTCATGGAACCTTATCAGCTGTTTAATGAAACCTCATCAGCTGTTTAATGAAACATCATCAGCTGTTTAATGGAACCTTATCAGCTGTCTCATGAAAACTAAATGGTTTCATGAAACCTCACCAGCTGTTTCATGGAACCTTATCAGCTGTTTCATGAGACATCATTAGTTGTTTAATGACACCTCATCAGCTGTTTCCTGAAACCTCATCAGCTGTTTCATGGAACCTCATCAGCTGTTACATGAGACATCATTAAGCTGTCTAATGAAAACTCTATGGTTTCATGAAACCTCATCAGCTGTTTCATGAGACATCATCAGCTGTTTAATGAAACCTCATCAGCTGTTTCATGGAACCTTATCAGCTGTTTAATGAAACCTCATCAGCTGTTTAATGAAACATCATCAGCTGTTTAATGGAACCTTATCAGCTGTCTCATGAAAACTAAATGGTTTCATGAAACCTCACCAGCTGTTTCATGGAACCTTATCAGCTGTTTCATGAGACATCATTAGTTGTTTAATGACACCTCATCAGCTGTTTCCTGAAACCTCATCAGCTGTTTCATGGAACCTTATCAGCTGTTACATGAGACATCATTAAGCTGTCTAATGAAAACTCTATGGTTTCATGAAACCTCATCAGCTGTTTCATGAGACATCATCAGCTGTTTAATGAAACCTCATCAGCTGTTTCATGGAACCTTATCAGCTGTTTAATGACACCTCATCAGCTGTTTAATTAAACCTCATCAGCTATTTAATGGAACCTTATCAGCTGTCTCATGAAAACTAAATGGTTTCATGAAACCTCGTCAGCTGTTTCGCAAGACATCACCAGCTGTTTCCTAAAACCTAATCAGCTGTTCTATGAAACCTCACAAGTTGTTTCATGAAACCTCATCAATTGCTTCATGAATCCTCATCCACACACCACTAGACAACAGTTTCCCATTATGAAGTTGCATCCAGAGCAACAGAAACAGATCAAACATATTGTGTGGGGGAGTTGAACGATAATAATTCATGCCTTGAATCACAAATGGAGCTACTGAGGCTAATCAAGGACAGTCTTGTCAAATAATTCATGTAGGATTGCTGCCAACGAGGAAGAAGATTTGGGGATGCGCAGCCCGGGTCTGTGTCTGACATCATCAATGCTGATTGCTGTGACAACGTTGTCGGACATTTGTGTGGGCGAACCCAAACAACTTCAGTGATGTTTATTTGCTAAATATGGGGATCTCTCACCCGACGGCTCCACCCATAGGTCAGATGAGTGATTAATATTTGACTCCAATAACAACAAGACCCCAACCCCAACCCACCGGCCTCTCGCTGCTATGGAAACCTGGCAGCCATTCGGGAAGAGCATCTGCTGCTCACAACCAAACATACACCCACATGCACACACACACACAAGTTCTTCAGCAAGAAGCTGAAGCATTCATTAGTCGCAGTATGAGAGAGTTCATGCAGGAAGTTTCATTTACAGGCAAAGGAAGCGAACGTCACTCCAAATTGTTAGTTAGCATGCTAATTGCGTCATAATGAGGGATACAAGTCGATCCAAGATCCCACACACAGACAGATGTTCCACACACACACACACACACACACACACACACACACACACGACACAACCAGCAGACGAAAGCATAAAATCATTCTCACATCAACCGACATTCAGGAAGAATCACTCCAGTTTGAGGAAAACATACAAAGAGGTCTTTCTGAGGCACAGCTGTGAAGAGTCATAAAAGGAGATGGCGATAAAAGGAAGCCATCTCTGACGAGAGCGAAAAGACACACCAAAACAATGATGGGATTGGAAAGGTATAGAGTCGTTAAAGTCACCGATGAACATCAGAAAAAAGATGAAGTTTGTCTTTTATGGAATGGAATGGCTTATCGGTGGAGAGTTAATCCTGGGGGCCAAATGGGGCCCATTAATTGAATTTCTACATATTCAAGTAGAACAGAGGTCCCTAAACATTTTTCCTGTGAGGGCCACTTCACTCTGATAGGGGGCCGGGGTTCGTTTGTAACAGAAAAGAGCCTCACCAAATCACCTTTTCTGGGTTCTTACAGAAAAAGTGTCAGGAATTACAATTTGATGACCTAAAACACTGGTATCTTTCAAACCCGACCTTCTTGGACAGCAAAACAATGTGTGTAGGTTTAGAATATGATTTGTGTGTATCATTGTGTTTAGTGATGTCTTTTGCATCTTTAACAGTTTCCTCTACAAGTCCTCATTTAATACATCCAGGAACAAGTGATGGTCTGATGGAGTTTCATGAAGCAGTGTCATGTTGTTTAGAGGTCAGTAGGTGGCGCCATCAGTTTAATAAACCATATTTTTCATTAGAACGCATTTGTTTTCTTCTTCGTTGAGATGGTGTCTCCACTACTTGTCTCTCCTTTTCACAAATATGTCACTCTGTCTCTTCTAACCCTGGACTCACAACAAACATTGTCACATTTTTTTATGCCTGGATAACAGAACTAAAGCAAATCCACTAGAAAAGACGGGGGTGTTGTTTTTTTGAGATCCCCTAAAATAGGATTTGTTTCCACTTTATCTGTGTCACAAACATTCCAAATAACAAAACCACTAGATCAGCGATCACCAACGCAGTGCTCGCAGACATCCAAGGAGTCGCCCACAATGGGCCTGTTCAAATACATTTTTTTTTAGCCAATAACCACCTTCATTTTGACTTTGGGTTTTCTTCCTTCTTGCCCAGATAGTAGCTAGTTCAAGAATCAACGTGATTGTTGTATTAGAGGAATATCTTTCATTATCGATAATATTGTTAGTTATTAGTGTAACGCTCTAATTAAGAGAAATACCGTTTTTTTTCAATTTGTTTTTGTTTTTTAATATTCTTGCGGTAACAAGTTGAAAATTGTTTTTATTTTACACCAGCATCATTTAGTTTGTCAAAACAGTTGTCACATTTTGAAAACTCTAAACACAATTAGCACAGCGTCGGTCTTTTGTGGCTGAACCATTCACAGATTTCATGTCGTTTTCACACAATATGCAGTCAGTGAACACATTTCCACAATGCTTACATTTTCTAAACAGACAAGCTAAACCTCCCAACAAAACTATGGATTGTTTTTTCATTACTTATTATTTTGTTAATACACAACATCCCACCATAGCAAAGACAATATTCCAAACCTTAGATACTGTATAAAAACCTCTAAAGTATGGGTAAGCGTAATGCCAAAGACACTTCAAGGTAAAAGAGTGGTATATTTCTAAATAATTTAAATATGCATATGATGTCGACAGAAAAATGAAGTTATTGAAGCTAAACATCCATTATCCATGGTGAGGTCACGTAGGTCACAGACTTTTCTTTACTCAGAAACCAACTTGTCCGAGGGAGCACAGGGGGTTTCCTGGGTTTTGCCAAAATCTAATCCCAGTCCGACACAAAGAGAGGCGTCCTGCACTAGTGCCTCCTCGACCACCAAGACATTCAAATTGTGTGAATAATTCCCGGGAAGATCAGAGAGTCAAAGTTAAGGATCCTTTATAACTGGTCAAAAAATGTCCTAACACAACATCAGGAAGGTCAAGGTCAATCAAGAAGACTTCAGGAGGACAAAGGTATCGGCGTCTGGCTACACATCTTGTTTGGAAGAGGAGAGAAGGAGGAGGTCTTGATGATGTCAGGGGCCAAGATTGAACAAAAGAGACTGTAACCAAACGGTCGGTGCGTCTGATTCTCCGGGTTCAGCCTCATCTCCTTTTATAGCTTCTCACATAAAAGTGTCAGCTCTTAAATGCAGCACAGACATTGTTATATCACCTGCTGAGGTAATACGCCACCCATGTACGACTCCTCTGGCTCCCGGCTCCTCTTATTTCTTCTTTATCTTCATCGACACCTCAGCCTTTTGCTCCCTCACTCCCTGAGCTCCTTCATTTCTGCTTTTACTAGCCTCTGCACTTTCTTCTCCTCCTCCAGCCACAGCACTTTTTTATTTGATTGGCTCACAGAGACCCCAAACTTTTTTGTAAACAGTGAGAGAACAGTTATTAGTCAAACAAAATTATGAACAGTGTGACGTTTTTGTATGGAACACGATGACAGTGGGAAAAAACCCAATATAAAAATAAAATAGGAAGCATACAAAGGTTTGACCAAATAACCTTTTAAACACAGTAATACAAATCACAGTTAAACACACACTTATTTTATATTTAAACTGTCTTATGACATCATATCTCACACATCCATCATATATTCAAAATCAATTATAAAAACAATAAGTAGCGGTCCACTACAGCCGGGATCAGTTTGTAATAGGAAAAGTGTGATGATCGTAGAGGTGCCTAAACATTAATATGTATTGTTTTCCAGAAAGCCACACATAATGAAATAACTATTTTGGGGTCAGTAAATAAATAATAACACTATTAATTCAATTAATTAATTAATCTAATGACCCGCTCTAAGTAAGGTAACAACATTTTTTATTGATTTTTATTTAACTTCTAAAAAATAATTTACCCCCAAAAAATGTGTGCTCCTATATTTTGTCAAACACTTTATTTGGAAAATAAAATAAATCAAAACGGTTAAATCTGGTATTGTTCACGGGTCCGGGCCAAATGCGATATGGGAATAAGAAATAAATTGCCGATTCAAATAATATTTTATGCTTCAAAACATATTTTATAAAATGTAACTTTATATAATGTTTTTTTTAGTAATATGATCAATTAGGGGAAAAACTACTTCTAAACACCCAATCAGCTGTTTTAATTGACAACTGGCTGATCCAATGAAATATTAAGTCTCAATGGGCAAAGCTTATGAGAAAGAAAGAACCCCATTGGTTCATTTTCTAACATGTGGGGGTGCTGGACCAATCAGATGGGCTTTTACAAACATTGCTTTAAGTGACCATGTAGTGTTAAAGAAGTTGTAAATGCACTTATATGAACAAAAAGACGGACAAGAACAATGTGACTGACAGTCTCATCGCTCTCTGGACAGAAAACATCTTGTGCTAAGAGTCCGGGGTTAGTGTCAGACAAAGTCAGATGTCATCTGACTGGCTGCCCCGTTTGTCAATCAAGTGACAGTCCATTTCTTATCACAACATCAGGACGAAAGCCGAGGCGCTCATTGGATTATTCCAGGTGTCAATTCACTGCCCGAGACAAACATTTGAACGTCTTCTTTGTTCAGATGGAAACACGAAGCCATTAATGGAAGATCTTGTGTAACCTAATGATGGGGCCAGTCGCCTAGAAGCAGCAGTCAGGATGGCAGTAATTATACGGGTGGTAGCCGCACACACACACACACACACACACACACACACACACACCACAAGCCTGTCTGTCTGACAGCGGGGATTAGAGCGAAGAGGTGCAGCTAATGCCCAGTAACAAGACATCCTGCTTATCGCCCACGGAATCGTGTGTGTGTCAGAAGAAAGTAGCAGACGGATCTACACCAAATTAGCTGCATGTTATTTTGGACTTTAATGACTTTTCCTTGCATGTCGTCAGACCACAGGGCTTTGAGGAGAATCTCTCTCTGTTCCGAAATACTAGAATTCTTCACACAAATCTATAGATATTTACGTGGAATATCATGACTGGAAACAGAAGAGAATGTCAGAATATTGTTGATCGCCTTGTTCTGTATTTTGTGTAAATATATACAGTATGTAAAATACAAATGATTTTTCTTGTGTCAATGTTTGATATAATGTGATTTCTACTCTTATTATATATGCCTTTGAAAGAAACTGTATTAACTAAAAGTTGCCAACTGTCTTAAAATGGCAGGAAACCATTAAAAAGTTATTTCTAATTAAATATATATAAATCATGATAGAGAAAAGAAATGCATAAAAAAACGACATGAACAATAATAGATGATTTAAACCCACTTCTATTTTTAAGTGTTTTGGAGATTTTATTGAAAATAATTTAAACAAATTCATTCTAAATATGAAGCAAGTCACCCTAAATTACTTAACTGTTCCTTTGAATTTCAAAATGTGTGTAAATAAATGAGATCCTGGATGTGAGAGTGAGTATGAGAGGATAGATGCTAAATTTGTATACAATAATTCAATAAATAATACATTTACTTTTGTGTGTATCTTTGTTCCATCCATCATTTTTTCATCCATATTATTGCTTAAACGTATGTGATACAGTATTACTTTGTAAATAAAAATAGAAATATAATGCATAAATATATGATTAAAACATACAAGTAGATTTAAGATGATCATTTGAAGGTGAAATCATGATACATGAAGAAAAGGCATGAGAAGAAAGTGACAGTTAAAAGGCAGTTTATGTTCACACCTTCACATGTATTTCATGAATAACAGATCCGTGGCGGTAACGATCTGCCGTGTGCAGGTAGAAAAACGGTAGTTTTAATCTGCGTGAGTGTGAAAGAGTCTATTTTCTTTCACACTGAAGGGATGGGGATGCTTTAGCAGTCTCACTAATTATTTATAATTAAAAGACATTTTCATCTAGTGCGCTCTGTTCTTCTCTCTTCCATGACACCTCTCTCTCTTCTCGCTTGACTCCAGTGCAAAGTTTCAAAAGCTTCTTTAGGGTTCTAAGAAGCAACATGCTGCTTATTTTACACACACCGACGAGAACACACCCCGTGATTTAATCTCACCAGAGCGAAAAAATGAATTAGCATATTCTTCATGAAAGCCATGAAGTTGGCTGTAATAAATGGAGAAACATGTGACCATCGATCCATCATCTCTTAACTTTCACCCTCAATCTTTCTATTTCCATCATTTCCTCACTCTGTCTCCAGTGTTGCCATGGTAACAAGCTGTGCGGGGGCTGCGAAGCAGACCTCACGGAGCTCAGCGAAAGAGAGAACACGAGAGAGACGCAGAATAAATAGCTGACAGAGATCCATGTGTGGGTTTTTTTTTTTTTTTGGGAAGGAAATCCTCGACCATCCGAAGTCATTGAAAATTCATGGCTTGAGTTTCGTTGCCTGAGCGTTTTAAGAGATCGACGACAGGATTCAAATCTCACCACATGTTCAACTGACAAAAGAGAATTTTGTTGCTGACAATGACAATGGCTAACTTGACTAGCATCTAGGTTTGACTTGAAAAGTCCCTCATGTGTCTGTTTATTTCATCATTTTCAGCCTAAATCTGCCTGATTAAAAAGAAAATGTAGTTTTACCACTGTTGGTATGACTTGTCTAGTTGGGCATTTAACCATCATCTTCCACCCGACCACCTTCTCTCTTGGGTTTACATGAACTATGTGTCGTCTATACTGGTTCTCCATCTGTCTTGGTTGGATAAAATGGTGTTGAATGCTTTGGAAGTGAAACAGTTCCATCAAAATATAGAAGGGTTCAAATTGACATTTTAAATATAATTCTATTATTGAATTTGCTTTTGTTCTTTTAATGTTTTTTTGAATAATTTAATTCAATAATTAGAATATTGAATGGTTGCATTCAAAGTTTGAATATATAACATTATTATACTACATTTTCAAAAACAATACACAGAGTACAATATTCAAATTCCAATAATCCAGAAAATAAAAAGTTTAATTCAATATTTTTTTATTTATTGCCTTTTAAACTGCCACCAGACAATACCAATGGAGTATCGATTGAGTTAATTGAACTGTTAACCAATCATTTGAAGTTTTTCAATTGAATTTGAAAGATGAATAAATAATAGTTAAATTAAAAAAATTTTTTTTATTGAAATAGCAAAATATCAAACTTTATGTGTAAAAAAAACACGATAATATTCAACATTTGAGGTGTTGAATACATCCATTAAATATTATCTCTGATATACTTTCTGAGCATCTATGTTTCATGAGGACGTCCTTGAGGATTGTCTTACACACACATATAAAGCTCTATCTCAGAACCTTCAAACAAACCAGTATTATCCGTCCAGGTCAGAGTGCTAACTCATTCAAAAGTACTAAAGCTGTGGACGATTTACATCATCGTCAATAATGTGTGAGGTGATTAGATCGTCCGTCTTCGGCTGTAACTACGAGCGCCACAGAGCAGCTCATTTGACAGACGTACTCTTTATTGACGCCTCTTTTGTGTGTGAAGGTTTAAAACTCAACACCCAGTGGGCGTGTTTATTGTCATGCGTGGGAGCGGGCGAGGCAGAAGTGAAGTGGCTATTGGCAGAGATATAAATCTGCATCAAATCACTGGAATCGTATCGAGCACCTGGAAGATGATTGATGTTTATCTGCGAAATCTCACTCTCGTCTTTCTCACTGTCCTGGTGTTATTGATTTAAAGTCCAGCCTTGGGTTTGCACGGACGGTCCTTTGAAAATATCACGTTCAGATGCTTCGAAGATGTCACAAGACTATCAATTATGGTAGTGGATTGACTAGAATATGATACATATCACGTACATACAGGGGCAACAATACAATATATTGTGATACTGTAGAAACAAGGATATATTTGTAGTATTGTTTGAGTACACATCTCTATTGTTTCACAATTTACACACCACATGAACGTTTTCATTTGGTTTGAAACCAAATATGTTCGACACATTAGCTTTAAAGCTGCTGTAGTCGACTGTATCCTCTCGTCCTCAGTCATCTCCGTAATCTTGCAGGATTTCCTTATTCTTCTTTCTATCGGCCCTAAGTTTAATTGCAACATTAAAAAATAAAAAATTGAATATTCGTATTGTTTAATAATATATATATATATAAACAAAGTCAAAATTATTATATTTTAGAACTTTAGGAATAAAGAAATATTGAAAACACAAAATAACTTAAAATAGGATTTAAAAGCCACAAAAAATTCTTTGAACTTTTTCTTTTAATCGATACAGTGCTGCAACTAAAACCCAACTTTCATAACTAACTAGCTGCATCTCAAGAGGAAGACTTCAACATTTAAAACAAGCAAGTCCCTCAACAATGATTTTAAGTAATTACTTTATAAAGTTGTCCCGCATCTGAAATCTCGGCAAAAAAGCCATCTGTAATCA
Organism: Callionymus lyra; assembly: GCF_982586985.1. NCBI lineage: Eukaryota > Metazoa > Chordata > Actinopteri > Syngnathiformes > Callionymidae > Callionymus > Callionymus lyra. The sequence goes on from NC_141824.1 coordinate 25,878,061, forward strand.
GGCCCCGCTTTGTTTATACAAGAAGTTCCATAGAGGTTTAGACTTCTGGGATTGATGACGCACTACGACAAACGCTGATGTTTGACCAATCACAGCAGAGGTGGGGACTTAATTTTCTAATGTAAATATTTAAATGAAAAGAGAGTTTTACTACTGATGAGTAAAATAGAGGTCCAAGATCTATCTAAGAAACGTACATCTATCGATATATTTTTTTACACCCTTCCATCAACATCTACAAGGAGCCTTACTTTAATTTCCTCCCTTAATGATCAAAAAACTTTGGCAAAATAGCAAATATTAACTAGACTCATATTTTATGTTAACAAGCACAAGAGTGAAAGTTTACTTCACAATCTTCTCATGTGTTGCTCTCTACTGTGTAACTCCTGCCTTTGTTTCTATTGGAGTGCTGTAAGCCGATGAGACTTTTCCCTGAGAGAGCAATAAGAGGATGAACATATACAGTACGTGTGCCTTATCTCTGCTTCTGTGAGTGTGTGTGAGTGTGTGTGAGGCCAGAACATCACATGATCAGCTCAAGTAAAAATTTGTGTACACTGACTGCATCAACGTGTTTGCACATGTCGGCTACAGACCAGTGTCCCTGTGACTGTCTTATTGAAGGAATAACTCAGAACGCTGTCAAGACCATCTGCCCTTCCTTCTTTTGTCCTTGAAGTTTCATATCCGTTTAGCCATTTCTGTCGCGCCGCAACCGCTGGCAGGCTTTATCATGGACGTGTCGCAGATAGACGGGACGTGGTGCAGTCGGCCCGCAGAACTATTGGAATATTGAGAGAAATAAGTCGACGTGCAAATGTTCGTTTGTAGTCAACTTCTGATGTCAGACCCAGCACCACGCCATTTCTGTTCTATTGATTATTACTCTCGGCAAAGCGTTTTATTTTGAAAAAATATTTTTCTTGGAGTAACATTAGTTTGTGCCTCTTGACGTTAAGAAGTTTACTCAAAAAATAAACTATTATATACTAGTGAACTAGTGAAAATGAGTGAAACACAAACAACAATAACATGATAATATCATTTATTTTTACCGTTTTTATCTAAAGGCCAGTCTGTGAATATAATGCCAACATTAAACAGGTCATAGGTTCAAGAAAGGTTGGGGATCCTTGTACTACACCACTGTGCACTCTATTCTATTTTAGTGTTTGAGTATTTAAGTCTTAAAATCCAGCTACAGTGAGTGACCTTGACAGAGTCCAACTTTGCTACAACACAACTCCACAAAAACACCAAACTGATAGATATTTGGATGTTCCGTTCTCAGCATTAAACCTGTAAGTGAAGCTGCAAAATGATTGTTTTACATCAACTGGACTTTCTTTTTGTTGTGCATAAATTGCTTTTGTAATTAAACTGACGCTTCTAAAATGTAAAGACACTCTCAATGATAAATCTAGGCAAATGTGGCTCAGTAGGTTACATGTTACAGCACTTGTTTAATCTGTTAAACGCTTCCGCAAAGGATTGTTCTAGGGGATGAAACTTTTTTTTTTTTTTAAACTTCACCGGAAATAACCTTGTTACACAAGCAAACATGTGGGATTACTAATCCCTTACATTCCCATGACACAGATAGAGTGCACATTACACTTAAAATTAGCACCTGACATTAATAAATGATCATGACATACATAATGGTCACATAAATAAAAAGGACATGTTTTAGGACAGCATTATGTAACAATATTATTATTATTATTAATAATAATAATAATATGTTTTATTAATATTGCACTTTATATTTGAACACAAATCTCAAAGTTCTACACAGTAGAACAAGATTAATTCATAAATAATTCATATTAACCTTTCTTTTTTTAAATCAAACAAACAAAATAACATTCAAATTGTTTGATTAAAGTTGAAATTGGTTGATTTTGGTTGAAAATAGTTTGATTAAAGTTGAAATTGATTTAATTTTGCTAAAAAATTGGTTGATTTTACTTTTTTAAAAATGGATTACGGTTAAAAATTGTTCGACTACAGTTCAGACTTTTTCAGGTTGTAATTTGTTTAACTGCAGTTTAAGGTAATTGGAGTAAAATCATTCCACTGTATGTGACTTAAGTATGCAAAACAAATATATGTATGCCTCGAAGGTGTACGATTGTTTTAAAGGTGAGATTAAAACAATCAAGATGTCATCACATTTCCACACACAATGAGGGGATGTAGACTTGAGGCAGCCAGGGGAATTGAATTCTATCTCTGGATTTTTAGCTGACTACGCCACATTAATTTTATTGATCGTAGGTGTACTTCCATCCTACTTTCTAGCATCAAGATCAGATCCTGAGATGTTTCATTGAATCAAAAAATGATACGTTTTTAATATTTTGAACTATAATGTTATGGCGAAGCACTTCAGAAGTAAACAAGGCCGGACATGCGTCATGAAGATCAACATCAAGACGTAAAACACAACTTTGATTTGTTTTTGACTCATGACACCGATTCAATTATATCAGAGATAATCCCGTGAGGAATGAATCCAACATCTGAGGTTTTTATAAGGTATAAACTGTGAAGAATGTCACACAAAACAGACCAGGCAGATGCCAAAGATGGATCACAACGACCCTGTTAAGATGATCTTTTGACCCTCTGAGATGTTCCCATGTGCAACACACACCTTCACACTGTGGAGTCTCTGAGGACACACACACTGAAGCTGAAGTGATTTAATTAACCTCTACTTTTGTTTAATCACACATCGTTCTCACTGATGCGATGAGCTAAAAACATACCACTGCAGCTCTGAGACTGGGACGGCACTGAAAAAGCGCATACCTCAGCCAAGGAGCAGAATTTCATGGTTGAAGGGCAGGGGTGTTAATCACACAAGGAGGCCAAAATCTTTTACTAAACTTGGTCGCAGGTAGAAAACATTTTTTTATATACAAAAGCCTTCTTCAGCACAATTAACTTTTTCTGACCTGGAAATCGAGCCAGGGACTCTGGTGAAGTAACTGCAGTATTTCTGAGTTTCTAAAATGGTGAAAAATTACAAACACAAAAGGTTATATTCCATCAAGTTTTCCCTTTTTTCTGAAGCAGCAGCACTAGTACTAGTAGTCAGTAGGTGGTGCCATCAATTTAAAAATAATGTGATGTTTTATTAGAACAGGTGTTCAAAATAAAGGAAAATAGTGCAGAGACCGCCATCTAGAGGACTCTGACAATAATGACACTGCTTCATGAAGCTTCATCAGACCCATAATAAATACATAAATAAATACAGTGTTAAAATAACATTAGCTTGCAGTTCATGTCAAAGAATTCATTAACATCCCTTCTATCTGTGAAAGCCAAATCACGCAGTTTGTATTTATGAATGCACTGAATTTTGTTCATTGAATCAAATAAATAAAACCACAGAGCCCAGTAAGAAATGAAGACATTGAGGAAAATAAAGAAAAAGATCACTCTGGGGCTCTCATGTCATCATCAGCCTCCTCTCCATCATCAGAGATTGACTTTTTTTTTTGCTGAAGTCTCAAGAGTTGTTATTACGAGCAATCCAAGTTGACACAGTCATAAAAGTGATGAATTCATTTGCATTATTCCTCCAATTAAATGACAAGCAAACGACAGGCTCTTGCTTCAATCAACATCAAATTAAAACCATGCAAGGGGAAAATTAAGACGCCGACACTTTGACTCCCAAATGGAGACTTTGAGAGTCAAAGAAATTAATAAGTGTCAACACAACACAAAGGATGAGTTTGAAAATTAGATGAATGAAAAATTCTTGTTAAAACATGCTAAGACTCTTGAGAAGTATCGCTGACTGCAGGTATCAATTTGGAAATAACATAAGTAACAATATATATTCAAAGATTGGTCGAAAGGGAAAAAATTGCTAAATCATCAAATAGGTAATTAAATACAGTATATAATAACAAGGCCCAGGGGGCAAATCCTGCCCACTGGGTCACTCTATGTGGCCCTCTGGATGGTTGAGCAGTTTGATGGAAAACATGAAACACAAATATTAATTATTTTGGACCTTTTGTGATTGAGTGAACATACTGTTCACATGGCACTTATAAATGAACAAATAATATATAAAATGTTGTTTGATTTCAGTTGAAAATTGTTTTACATTTTCTTAAATTTTGATTCCATTTGAAAATTGTTTGATTACAGATGAAAATTGTTTTTTTACGGATGAAAATGGTTTGATTACAGATGAAAATGGTTTGATATTATTTGAAAATTGTTTGATTACAGATGAAAATTGTTAGTTTACAGATGACAATGGTTTGATTCCATTTGAAAATTGTTTGATTACAGATGAAAATGGTTTGATATTATTTGAAAATTGTTTGATTACAGACGAAAATGGTTTCATTACAGATGAAAATTGTTAGTTTACAGATGAAAATGGTTGGATTCCATTTGAAAATTGTTTGATTACAGATGAACATTGGTTGATTCCAGATAACAATTGTGTGATTACGGTTGTACATTTTCTGGTTTGTAGTTTGAATGTATGTATATAAAGAAAAAAAGGGTTTGAGTCCAGGATCAAATGTTCAATCATCACATCACTGAGGCTGTGTGGCTATAAAAGACGTGCAGTAAAATACTGGTAGATCACATGTTAGTTCAACTTTATCCTGGATGTTTAACAAAACCATTTTCTGTTAACCAGCTGCCCTCAATTTTGTCACTCCTCTCCTCTTTTATCTCCATGCTCTCCCCGCATCCTAGCTCGCCTCCCCCCCCGCTCAACCACATCTTTCATCTCCTCTCAGAAGACGGAAATGTCCCTACTAGACAGAGCGGCCGCTTTGAGACAGATTTTGATGGAGTTTGACCTCTACATTTCTAATGGATCTCCATTTCAAACCACTGCAGGATGTGTGATAACGACACACTGTGGTGCTCCGTGTGTGTCCACACTTTCTTCTGTGACACATTTGACGTTTGTGAGCAGATGTTCTTAAGTATTCGCTGGTTGATAATAGAGGTCATGACTATTTGAATAAGATCGATAAAGTTGTGGTCAGGGTTAGCAGTAAAAGCAGTCACCCGACCTTCGCTACCTTAACAAGACTGCAAATATCATCTCACAACGCGAGCATTCCCTACATGACTGCCAAATTAAAATGCGAGGAGCTGCCCACGCATGCACGTATGAGCGCACGTAAACACATGAGCATGCTCCTCATTTCAACCCAGCTGGTATCCTCCAAATATGGCTGCAGATATCGCCATGGCAACAGCAGACAGAAGGGGTGCAGACTAGTGTGGGGTTTGATTTGGAGTCTTTTTTTTTTCAGACATTTGATTCAGAATATTTAGTTCATTCAAATGTTAATCCATTCTTCTAACATGCTGGGAGTTTCTGCTAGTGGGAAAAAAAATTAACATCAAGAATGATAAATAGTGGCTGTGAAAACACATTTGTATTTCACTGTCACAGGAATAAAGTGGAATGTTTATTCATGTCAAAAGAAACTTTAATAACAGTTAAATGTTCAGGACATTTAGAGAAAAATCCCCCAATCTATTCAAAATAATATTATTTTAACAATCAATGGTGTATGACAGACCTAAGCAAAGTGAGGCCCAAGGACCACATGTGGCCCTTTGACTATGTTTATGTGGCCCAAATGAGGTCAAATATGACATGAAAACAAATAAATGTATTTTTTCTAGTCTCTAAACACGATCTGGTTTTTGATTCAGGACTTTTGTCATTTGTGTATTTATTACTTCTCAAAAAAATGTAAGTGAACATAAAAAAGTGCTTCTATGTGATATTTTAAATTTTAACAAATTATATAAAACATGACACAATTAGAATTTTAGCATATTTAGCCTGATTTTATTAATTAATTTTATTCTTTCCTCTCCTTTTTTTGTTGATGGCCCTCACAACAGCTATTGTAAAAAAAATGTGGCCTTTTGAGGAAATTTAATCTGACACCCCTGGGGTATAATAACTCACTGCACATTAAAAGAACACATGTTTGTCTATTTGTACAGGAAACATTTTTCTTACTCCCTCCCAGAAGGTCAAAGCAGTGTCTGGTTCTGCTCGAGGTTTCTGTCTGTTAAAACAAAGGGTTTACTAGCTCATTGTGATTGGCTGGGACCTGTTTTTCTATTATTTAGTAAAGTGTTATTTAAACTATAAATTGTCTTGAGAAAACTCTGTTATGATTTTATACTTTAAATAATAATATGTTGACCAAACTGACTTGCAGGGGAAGCTAAATGCTAGCAGAGATGCGAACACAAATCCTGGCAAACATCTGCGCTCTCAACAAGAAAGCTGCTTTAACAAAAACATGCTGGACTCTTTCTTCCTGATCGATGGTCCACATCACTTTTATAGCAACTAATGCCTACTTCAGGACTTGCTGCATGATGTTTCTCATGTTTGGTTTCCATTGAGGTAATGTTGTATTTGCCATCATTTCCCGACCTTTCAACATGAACATTTATTTCTATTGAAAGAAAAGACGATAAGATTATTCGAATCTTTATGGTAGAGAAATTGCTTTTATGTCGAGAGCCTACTCCATCCAATCCCTCTCAAAAACATTCTCGCTGCTTCGTTCTCTCGTCTCTTGCTTCACAATGACCGCTGAAGGTCTTAGAAAATACAACTTACAAAGGCAGTGCAGATACCTGCAAGAATTCTGTATTGCCTCAAAGTTCTTCAACATTTTTCGTCTATTTGAATAGTCTAGTCTCATTAACTGCACTATTCATTTCTTGGCACGGACAAGGAACAAACATACGATGTAAAAACTAACAATTTGACTTTGTTTTATTTCTTTTATAAATATATATATATTTTTTAATTATACTGTTTTTTTATGTGTGTATTTATTGCCATGCAAATCTCAATATCCACAAATATTGAGATTTAAAATAAAAAAAAGGCTAAATAAAATGGAATACAATATATTTTTTTGCATATTTAGCTTGATTTAATTACTTATCCCTCATTTATTTTTGCTTAATGGCCCCTTACAACAGCCACGGTATAAAACGTGGCCCCTGAGGAAATGTAACTCCTCGCCTCTGGTCAAACTAATCATATATAATGTCAATTTTGGCTTCAACTAAGAACAGCTCCATCACAAGGAATATTAGGCTAGATTCTCACAGTCGGAATCAGAAGTGTTTTTATCCACCACCAGAAAATCAGCTCCGACTGAAGAAGTATGACTGATGGCCGAAGGAGAGAAAATAATGGGCTTATTAAAACTGCCAATAGAACGGCTGAATGTCAAAATCTGGGTCAAAGTGGAAAACATTTACGAGAGCGTGAGCGACGTCTGTAGCGTAATTGTTCCGGTGTTAGTCATCTGCTAATGACTATGAAGTAGCTTCTTTCTTCGGGAAGAAAACTGTGAACCATTTTCAGTTCACGCCTACAAAAGGCTTTTCAACTCGGAGGCTGAATAAAAAAGGCTAAATTTCTTATTATTAGCAGCCCGAGAGAAACTGAAGTCAACAAGAAGGCTGCTTCGCTTCAAGGTTGAGACACAGCAGCCTGTATGTTCTCCTTATGTTGCGAGGGTTTACATCGGTTACTCTGGTTTCCTCCCACAGTCCAAAAACATACAGAGGTTGATTGAAAACTCTAACTTGTCAAGCAGCTTCGATGGTTCGACCCCAATAAGGGATTCAACATAGAACAGAAATGAATTTACAACCAATATGACAGATTTACTCTTCTCTTTACCTGAGTTTTAATGATGGTGATGAAGATGCTGACGACGATGATGATGATAAAGATGAAGAAGATGATGATGATGATGATGATGTGGGCAGCATGACAACAAGCATCAAGGTGGCTGCAACAACAAAAACAGTGATTTGGTAACACAGGACCGACACTGTGGGAGGAGAAGAACTAAAATAATCGTGTTGGCAGACGTCATATGTATACAATTAGTCTAAGTAAATAGTTCTGTGATGATGAGTGTGTGATTGGGAGATGATGAATGACAAGTCGTCATTAATATCGGTGCCTTAAATCATTATCATTAAACACAAAAAGACAGAATTGTCTTAATGTAAGGAAATTACATTAATTTCGGATACAGTTATGTTAAAAAGTAAATGGTCAAATTAAGGGTGTTTATTGGCAATCATTTGGTGATAGATGCGTATCACGATATAAGGCCAAAGATACGATATACTGCAATATTGTAGAAACAAGGACATATTTTTAGAATTTTCCGATAACTTGATTCTGGCGTCGCAGAATTTACACGCACGACTCTCAAAACTTTTCAACATTAACCTTACAATCTGCTGGAGTCAACTGTATCCTCTAATCCTTAGTCATTGCTGGGATGTCGCAGGATTTAATCGTTTACACACTTTATTCACATATAATTTATAAAGAACTACAATAAAATAAAATGGATTCAAAGCCAAAGATAGATAAATGGACAAAATAAAATGTAATATAAAGAAAGAAATAAAACGTTGGATATTCATACGGTATTGTTAAAAAAAATATTGCAGTATTTGAGTGTATCTATATTTTCTTACACCCCTGGATACAATATTTAAATTCCAACTGTTTTGGGGAAAATTTCATCTGCCAGTTATTTCTGACTTTGTAAAGCACAGCATGCTCGCCAGGTTTCTTTAATTCCCTGCTGAAATGTCGAAAGAAACGTCTCCTTCAGCACCTGAGGACGTTTAAACAACAACACAGGAGAGAACAGGCAGCAGGACTGGACAAATAAAAGTACGTTGAAGGTGCTTTTGAGCCACCGGAGGAGTATTGTGTGCAAAGAAAGTGGATGTGGAATATTTTGGCTCACAGAAATAGCTGTGGGTTTATAATCATCAAAGGCTGCTATAAGAGGGTTATTTTAGAAGAGAGCAGTGAGACACAGCTTTGCTTCTCCATCTGCCCCCCAAATCTTCCAGTGACTACAATCCCTACACAGAAGAATATCTCTCCTGGCTTTACAACTTTTCCACGTACTCACACGCGCTTTGGGTTCTGAGAAAAATCCTATGGAATCTGTCACAGAGTCGCAGTCAAAGACAAAACAAAATTTTTCCTCTGACCTGCCGATGAGAAGGAACTCCCCGACAAGTCCCTGGCGCCTCATTGCCATGAGAATATTCCGAACGGTCATGCCTTCGCAGAAACACGCCACCACCCTGGCTTTGGGCAGGTGAGCCCTCAGTCTCTCCAGCAGTCGGTCGAAGCTCTGTTCACCGGCGTTGCTCCAGATTTTACCTGAGAAGAACATTGAAGATTAAGAAACATGTCATGACAATTTTATTTTTTATGGCACAAATGTGTTTGATTCAGTTCTTTATCTTGACTTTACTCTTATATTAGAAACAAAAGTGTTTTACCAGAGTGTGCGATACAGATTCCCTCCTTGCCAGCCATGTCTTTGAATGCCTCCATTCCACTTTCACCATAGTTGCCTAGGAAACCACAGGGTTAAATGGAAAATGTCAAAGAATTAGATTATTGAAAAAAAGGAAACATTAATAAATCATCATGATGAAGATGTTTGCGTATTTAAAATTATTCTATTTCGAAGCACCTCGTGACAATAAGCCGCTGCTTTTTTCTCACAAACTATACATTCTTAAATAATCTCTGGATTTTTACTGGATTAGCGACCCCTGGGAGGTGCAGTAGCAGGAAGCACAAGGGTGAGAGAGAAAAGTGGAAGCGAAAATGCGGTAAAAAAAAAGAGGTAATATACATACACCAGAACCTGTTGGCAGTTAAACAAGAAGAAAAAAAAAAACGGTTAGTTTGATTTTCTTTTGATAAGTTTATTGATGCAAACACAGATGGAGACGGCAGCGTAAAGATCAGACTCAATGCAAAAAGACGACAAAATCTTTCAGATGTATAAACACGAAAAATGAAATAAATTATTCTTCTCTATGTTGTAAATATATAACATGTTATAATTCTACTACACCTGAGGCTTATAGACAGGTGAGGCCTATATGTGAACACATTATTTATTTATTTAATTATTTGGAACGGCCAGTACTCAATGTTGAACGTGAGTGTTTGTAAAGTAGTTTAAATACATTTTCAGCATAAAAATAAATATAATTTCATGTCATTAAGTCCCTGCAAGAAATATTAGTCAAAGCTTTAAATAAACTAAGTACATGTTTCATTAAAAATCCTGGTTATGATTTCTAAACCGTTTCTCCTTCTAAGACACAGCAGCTCGTGCTCTAGTCAGATCGAGAATCTCCCACTGTGGCAACCATTTTCTTGCCAGAGAAAGTGGGTGACCTGGAATTTATGCTAATGACGCGCATCGAATGTGATAGGAATCCCCTTTTAAATGGCACCATTCTTCCATCTTTACCTAATTTGTGCTCCTTGGAAGCGTCACTATTTCTAATCCCAGTCAATCACAGAGACGCTTTCTATACAGTACATAAGAAATCTTCAGAGCATTTTGGTCGTCGGTGCCCTACGGAGGAAGCTCGGTGTACATTACTTGTAATGTCTGTATGGAACATCAGGATGTAACGTTGATGTGAACCGTGACATTAAAATGATCTAAGGGTGCGCAGCTGCTTTCTAGTCGTGGAGCCGAGACCTTAACTCTCCCGGGCATAGCCAAGAAAAGCAGTGACCAGTGAAATGATAGAAACTTGACCGCTCGTGTGTGTCGTCTTGATGAGCATGTGTGCCGTCCTGTAATAAATGTCCCACATGGAGAGAGACAGATGGTTCAGACAGTCTTAGGTAGACACACTCCAACACTCTCACCATCATCAAGATCGATAAAGCTTGTAACCTACTTCACTCCGGTCCCAGCTGGGATTTCTTTGCGAGACATCTCTCTCTCTCCCTCGCTCTTTGTTCTCCATCTCGGCTCTGCCGTTTCCATTTGTCTCCATCTCTCACCTCTCGCGTCCGAACCTCTCCTACACATTCGACTCACTTCATTCTAGCCTGTATTAAAAGCACTTACTCACAAATAAAAGTGTTCTCCTAAACCGACCAGGAAAAGAAAAAACTCTCCCACTCACACACTCATTCACTATTTGGAAGACCTCAGGCTATAACCGAGTACTAACCGAGTACATCAGTCTGTCCCGTTTCCCTCAACCACAAGTGAACTTTTTTTTTTACAGAAGAAAGTGCATATTTTAGGAGAGTGAAGCTCTAGGTCCAACTTAACCAGCAATGATTTTCATCTGTATCTTTTATTGATTCATCCATTTGTATTATTTGAGAGATGAAAGTATTATCGACGAAGCACATACTTCTCTCCATCCATCAAGAAGGAATTCAAGGAGTTGAGGATCATCATCATCACAAAGACAACTTCTTAATGTATCCAATGAGTATTCAGCTGGAATGATTTTCTTTCTGGACGTTTTTTTTTTTTTTTTAAGATCTAGTGGAACTCAACATGAATAACTAATGAAAATTGACATTGACCAGGTTATTCTTAAAAAATTCATTCAAACAGGAGGTGAAAGGGAATTCCATCAACTACATCAAAGGAGAACAAATGTGGAAAACTCAACTCACTGAAATGAAGACCATAAACATTGTGAAGGTTTTCAAATACATTTACTTGACACTAAAAGTTCAAGAATAATCCAGAGAAGTATAAATGACACAGATTAGTTAAACAATTTAGCTGAAGCATCAAATGAATAATAAAATGGATCAAATTAATCAAGTAACATTTGAAAACAATACATGCTGCCCATTAATGATCACATGACACACATAAATGATCAAATGACACACGTAAATGATCGCATGACAAACATGCATGACCCCATGACACACATACATGATCCCATGACACATATAAATTATCGCATGACACACATAATGAGCCCATGACACACATTTATGACCTCATGACACACATTAATGACCAGATGACACACATTTATGACCCCATGACACACATACATGACCCCATAACATACACAAATGATCACATGACACAAATACATGATCCCATGACACACATTAATGTCCACATGACACACATAATGAGCCCTTGAAACACATTTATGACCCCATGACAAACATACATGACCCCATGACACACAAAAATGATCACATTACACACATACATGATCACATGACACACATACTGTACATGACCCTATGACACACATTTATGATCCCATGACACACATAATGACCCCATGATACACATACATGATCACAAGACACACATTAAAGATTCCATGGCACACATAAATGATCACATGACAAACATACATGATCCCATGGCACACATCAATTATCACATGACACACATGTATGACCCCATGACACACATTTATGACCCCATGACACACATTCATGACTCCATGACACACATAAATGATCACATGACACACATACATGATCACATGACACACATACATGACCCCATGATACACATACATGATCACAAGACACATATTAATGATCGCATGACACACATAAATGATCACATGACAAACATACATGATCCCATGGCACACATAAATGATCACATGAAACACATAAATGATCACATGACACAGAATGTTCAAATGACCTTACTAAATAATGATTTGAAGAATTGTATAATAAGACATAGACAAAGTCAGAATTGTGTAATATTAATAACAAAAACGCGAAAATAACATGTATACAAGTATATAGAAAATAGTTTGCTTAGTGAAATTTTAAAAAGTTTGGATTAAAGGAGGAAATACTTTGACTTTAGTTTAAAATGTGGTTGATTACAATAAAAAAAATATGATTGTAGATGAAAATTCTACAATTCTATGCAAGTTATTTTTATAAAACAAAAATGTGTTTGACTCCAAGAATACCATTGTATTAAAACATCAAATTGATTAAGAATGATATAATGAGCGATATTAGATTGAGAAACAAATTTAACTACAATTTAAAAATAGGGTTAGGGTTAGTTTATTAAGTGTAAGACAATTTCTCATCTTAATCAGGACATTCTGGGAAATGTATTCTAAATGAAATGGCGAGAAAACCCAAATAAACTGACAAAATATACTACTTTTTTTGCATCAAAACTTTTGTATTTACTACTCCCAACATAACATGTTTAGTCAGTGAAAAAGAAGTAATGATGCCAGGTGACCTCTGCCAATGTTACATCGGTGTAGCATGTTCCTGACAAGTGGCTTCGGAGTCTACCCTTCCCCCTCCCTCCATCCATCCCTCCATCCATCCATCTCAATCACTATCCGCTCGTCACTCTAATCACAGGTCGAACACATGCTATTACATGTTGCCACACATTTTCCTCCGGCTAGTATTTTCCTGTTTTTCCGATCCACATCCTTCCTGTTAACACGTCACCATGGCAAGACAGCACACTTGTAAGTGAACCGACGGCTGCTCCGGCTCTCCCTCACAATATGTGACATCTTCACACGACCATAATAGAAATACAACTACTATGAAAAAGTGTTTGAGAGTTTTTTTTTTAATCAATGATGCTTGTGTATCGAGCTAAAGAACACATTTACCATCTGCTTTTATTTTTGTTTTTTCAGTCTGTCAACATCATTAGTCCTTCATTCAAGGATACACCTGCAGATGTGATGGATATAAATCCCATCATCACAGTCGATACCAATCTCACAAATGTCAGTTCACTGCCTCTCATTCATTTAGGCCTTTTTTTGCCAAGATCTCCACATGTATAAATGACTTAATGTACTATTCTGAAAGTGTTTGGATTGTATTTGCTAGTGATGATGATGCAATAAAACCAGATACAACCAATCCTGCTGATTCTTCTACCCAATTCCTGCTAAAACATAAATAGCAACCCCCAAAAGTTTAGTTTTACTAGAAGATATCGGAGAGGAGCTGAATGACTCTTGAGAACGCCATGGCCAAAACAGTTCAATTTTTTTCTCTTCTAAAAACTCCTCCCTCTTGACATGTTTGAGCCGAATGTCTTAAGCTTGATAGTTCCCATAATTAAATTACATTCCGTTTTCTCAATGTTTTCAAAATACTCAATTGGACCTCGCCTCAGCACCAACATACCTGAAGATTTATTTCATCTTATTGCCATCAACCCTTTTGACGACAAATGCATGAAAGATCCATCCCCTTCCAACAAAATGGTCCCATTTAGAGTTTACTCATTTTCACTAATTTACAGGGTTTTTTTGTGAGTAAATGTGAATAAAACAAGCGTCTTGAAGTGATTTTTTCTTTTTTGTAAATAAGAAATCACCGGCCCAGGGGGAGGAACTGATAAAAAGGTTTTTAGTACGTGTGATACGAGTAGGTATTGTCAAGGACCATAAGATCAATACGTGTCACAACTTTACCCTAAGATTTTAATTTTTGTGATATATTGCAACATTTTACCCAGTCAATGAAAAAATAAAATAATCTGACAATATTACTCAAAAATGTAACGAACAAATGAAGTCAAAGCTATTTGATAGTATATTTTTGACAGCTTGTTTTTTCTTTACATCTGCTTATATTGTGAGGCTGTTTTCTTGTTGTCAAAGTTACCCGTTCACTTTAACTGAACACTCTCACCAACTCTACCGGAAATGTCACTCTTTGTTGCCATTTGCAGTTGTGGACGTGCTCTGATGCTACTTTCTATTCCGTAAAAAACAGTAAAAGATATACAAAACGATATTGTTTAAGGGCGCAATGTATTGTGTTATATATTTCCATATATATATATATATATATATATATATATATTTGTCCCCCACTGTAATCAAAACCATGTCAAGGCTGGTATTTAACCTTCAATTTTAAAATTTCCTATCAGGGGTTCATTCCAACATCATCTCAGTCACAGCCGTTCTCTTCGTGTCTTAATTTACAACAAACGTTCACCCTTTTCATCCTCCTACCTTGTACCTTCATCTCCAATATTCTTTTTCAACACTGTCTAAATGACTGGTCTGTCCACACCACACAAGGGCTGCCCCCTTTGATCTATTCTTTCCTGGAAAATCAGTCTCTCCGTGTCTCCATTCATCATCCTACTGTCCTGTAAGGCTCCCCTTTCACTCCGCCTGATGCTCCTCTGTCACAGATCGACCGTCAGTTGTCCACACTTCCTGTGCACCGTTCCTCACCTACTGTCCATTACTCTGGATGATTGATCCCAAATGCTTGGACTCATCACTCACATGCTTCTGCATCTTCCCTCTCCTCCTGCCTCCCTCTCTTTCACTCGCACATATTCTGTCTTTCTTCGACTGACTCTCCTTCTCTCTCCCTTCACATGCGTTTTCTTTATACACTTATGTCATCAACAAACATCAACGTCCACCCGACCTCTTTCCTGATCTTGTTTGTCAGACTGTTTACAACCATTATCTAACAACCATTTTAACATGAAAAAACATTGGTTGTTGATGCTGCTGGTATCCGTCTTGGGTTGGAATGGGCCGTGGGCCTCCTCCAGCTAGTGAGAGGTGGTTGACACCCTGAGCAGGTCGCAATCTTTTTATTATTGATACTCTATCGATACATTTATTTTAAAAATTGACTTTAAAATATATATCCAATTATATTTTATTTTGATCATAGTTTTTTTGTTTGTTTTATATTTCAAAAAAGTGTGTAAAATTAAATAATATGATTTGATAATATTCTATTTACAATTAACATGCAAATATTCACAATGTTTGTTTATTTCTGTGTTGCAAATAAACGTCCGGTCACTAGATGGCGGCAATCATAACTGCCTCCACAGTTTACAATAACAATAAAATCCCACAGGATTCCGGAGGACAAGAGGATACAGTCGACTCCTGAAGCTTTTAAAGTTGATGTTTGGACATAATTTGGTTTCAAAACAAATTGAAGTAGTAACCACTTCATTATCGCCGGAGTAAAGTTCTCGGAAAATACTACGAATATATCCTTGTTCCTTTAGGGCACAATAAACCCACTTAATAGTTCAAGATCCTGCTGACAAGCAACATTGTGAGAGGAAGAATTAATGTTGATGGTTCTTGCCGAGCAATGCTCAGCGGGTTGTTTTTTAACACCGTTGAAAAGAGTCTACAGGCTCATTTGAAAGTAATCAATGATTCTCTGGTGTTTACCTCACTTAATGATCCTCTCTGATCTGGCCTGCACTTCACCTCCACTTTAAAATCAGCTGCAGTCGACCCCAGATCATTGCACCAGCAACACTTCTGCTTAGCAGCTGATTACACCATCAATAACTTGCTCTTCATAAATCCATTTTCGACTTGGATGTGTCCTTGCATTTGATGAAAAATCGGAGAAAACAAAGACCTTGTTTTCGGTCGAAAATACATTATCAGAGTGAACAAAGCGTGTTTGCTACAGTAAGAATAATGTTGAACTTTATAATCTATTACAACAAAATCTGGACTAATTTTATTTTAAATGAAATAAAGCTGATTCCCTCCATCCCTCCAATAAATGCATTCATAGTTCTGTTCTTTTTTGTTTTTTATAGTGATTCACCTTCAGGTTACCAATTGTATTTTCTTTTGACAGAGGTTGGTGTGACCAGCTGTAGGCTATTCCAAATTCAGCTCTAAAGTCGGAGGCGTCCAAGAACACACCAGAGATAAGTGACCTGGTGACGTCCATTTGTTATTCTCCTGCTTCCGATCCTTCAGGATTACTTGTCCTTTTATTCACTGAAAAACATTTCTGGATTTGCAAGCTCTTTTCTTTTGTAAGTTTCTCGTGTTTTTATTCCGATTTTATCTGCTCTTCCTGACATTGCCTGCAACTCTCTTCTGTTTCTGTTGGTTTCCGTTCGAGCTTTGGATTCATACCTATGGATAAACGATGCTTTAAAGTTTACAGTTTGAGTTATATTGTATGAATTATTATTTATAAAATAACTTTCTGAAGCAAACTCTTCCTCTTTATGCGTTTGGGACCATTGCTTCTAAACTTGTCAAAATACACACATTCATAACAGATATTTACATATCAAAGATAAAAAACAACTGCCCATTTATATTTTTAACTCGAGGAAATAGACCTAAAAACATTTTTATTTAACTTGATTTATATTACTTTTATATTGAAATAACATTAAATATGTTTTTTGCATTCAGTAATATCATGATTTATATCCATCCGGAATTTTCTTTTTAAATGTTAACACTTAATATGTTATAGCAATTACAGAAACACAGTTTTTTAAGGAGCATCACATGCAACAGATGACCTCACTCAAACATATACAGGAGCCAAAGTCTCAAGCTATTAAGTTCCCATTTATTAGCCCTCTTTGGTAGTAAGCTAAAATGTAAATAAAATTATTTTAACTGTAATGTGAGAACATTTTAACCCCTTTTGTTATCTCAAGGGTCAAGGTGACCAGAAGGCCCGAAAAACAAATGTGCTTGTAGTATACCTTGTGTTGTTACTTGGTCACCTTGACCCAGAGATAACTCGAGGGTTAAAAAGGACATACAAATATCACATCCATATTTTTAGAATAAGGATTAAGGATACTATTATGGCAAGAACACACTAAATGACTGAAAATAAATATGTTATAATTAAAAGAACGTGCATTTCTTTAGCCATCTGTTTTCATCATCTCTTTAAAAATACAGATACTAACAGGATTGTGTGCAAAAATGGAAAGATTATATCACATGTATTTTTGTAAATGTCTGAAAAGACTTCCTTCAGAAGAAAAGTGAAAATTAAATGCTTGACTAGGAACACAATAAAATGTTTTGCTCCATTAGTGGCCACATATACATTAAACCCAATGCTAATGAGCATATAGCATCAATAACTAGTGTGCAGATGCTGCATAGATTAAATGTCATTAGCACATTTCATACATCATTACTAGAGCTGGTCTAACACCTTCAGGCTCTGCCAGCAGACACACCACGGAGAGGCGAGCACTGACGTGTGCGTGGGCGTGTGTGTTCATCCCTTCTGATCGCAGACAAAGCTGTTCCCGAGCAGACACATGTACAAATACACTCTTATTGTCCTCGTTATCTGTGGCGTCCACACCGACCAGCCGCTGGACACTGCAGTGTCCTCCATCGTCTCACTGAACCAGAGCTCATCACAGCCGCTTTCCATCTTAAGAACACGTTGAAACGACTTTTTTAAAACCTCTTTACCTATACATGACCGCTTAGAGAATTTAAAATATAGAAAGAAGAAAAGCTCTCAGTACACAAAGAAGAATCCAACACTGATCAATTACTCATCCTGAACCACACAGCTATGATAGTAGCAGCTCCAAGAAAATTTTAACTTCTTACAAGCATTTTATTTGCAATTGTCATCAACAAAAATGATCATGTGACATAATGAACACATAGATAAAGACATCATTGTGTAACATTAAAATAGAAAAATATGAATAAGTTGCAGAAATAATAAAAACGGTTCTTCGCTCTAAAATATCTAAAATATATATAACTAAATATGTTTGATTTCAGTTGAGAATTGTTTGATTCCAGTTGAGAATTGTTGGATTTCAGTTGAAAATAGTTGGATTACTGTTGAAATTGAATGATTCCAGTTGAAATTTGTTCGTTTACTGTTGAAAATTGTTCAAATAATTGTTTGATACATTTTTTAATTGTTTAATTTCAGTAGAAAATTGTTTTTAATACAGTTGAAACTTACAGAAACTGATGTTAAAATGAGATTAAAACAAATAAACAGATCAAACAGTTTCCCAAAAACTTCCTGGATAGGTGTTGTTCATTTTTTAAATAGAATGCTTCCTCAGACTCTTTGCAAGTGTGAAATAAAATGCACAGAATAATCTCAGAAGAGATAAAGAGGTGTTTGTTTTTCTTTGATTATTGATGATCAATTCTACAATCGATTCTCACCTAGGTTGCAGAAAGTACCCACAATCCTTCACTCAAAGCAGAGTAACATCCGCTGACATGGCAGATTGTGAGCTGTGCGTCACATTGATGGCTATAAAATCAGAACACTGCAGTAACCATGAGAGTTCTACTAGATCTATTAGTTCAATATCCATTAAAGCAGTGAGACTTCCTCATTTATTCCGCCACTGATTCCAATCGGACAAATAAAGCCATTTCAGCCTCATTTACCCTCGGATAATCAAACATATCCTTAAAGATCAAAAGTTCTAAGTTGAACAGATTCTCACTCTCTGCTTCTAAACTCTGCTGAACATGTGATCTATGATCCAGATGATTGTCAGAAGCTCAAAACCTCACCTTCAGTGTGTATGGCAGACACGTAGCTCCAGTTGTACCTCTTGACAATATCAACCATGGCTCTGGCCTGCTGCGCGTCTGAAGGCACCACCCGCATGAAGTACTTGTAGAGGCTCTGAATGGTGAGAGAGCAAAGAATAAATGTTTGATTGATGAAGGAAGTTCTCTGAGCTGATAACTTTCATCGTGTGCCTTTGAAATATCACCAAACTTCTTAATATCTTTCACTTTGGCTCCATCTGTATTTACTTTATGTTTATCTGGGTGATAAACCATGAATACAATATTTACACGATGGATATTAAATGCCAGCAAAGATGATGCTTTAATACTGAGTGCAGAAACCATCCATTATGTTTATGATGTGGCACGTATAAGTCAAAATTATATTCTTACAATTGATTCATTTGTTTGGTTTTTATCACAAGTGCCAGACTGACTCTATAATCCTTGTAAAAAAAATTAATTAAGAGGAGAAAAGTAAAAACTTGACAAAATGTAAATCATGTTAATTAATCTATTTTATACTTTTAATTAAGGTTTTTGAGGATAATATGAACCATATTGGAGTTGTGATCTTAATGGAATGTTTAAGACAAGGGTTTCAAACGATGTGATTAATCACAATTAATTAATAACAGTCATAATCAATGTTTGTTTATTCAAATCGCATTAATCTAAGTTGAAAATGAACAGTTAAACAATATGTACTAGGCCTTTAAAAAAACATAAATTCATTAAAAAATGACATGTTTGAAGGAGTTGTTAAAAGAAGATAACAGTATAAATTTAAATATTGTGGTATCTTTTTTTTAATGACATTGTATCGATAATCAACGTAAAGATAATATGGGAAAAAAATAGCATCAAATGTATTTTTTGCTTGGCTTTCAATTTACATTACATTTTTATCATATTAAGTTATGATTTTTATAACAATAAAGTGTGTATACAATTAAAGTTATAGATATAGATATAGATATTCACAATTAAAATGCAAATATTTGCAGCATTTGAACATTTTTGTTTTAAAATTAAACTTCTGGCCGCTAGGAGGCAGCAGTCATTACGTCGGATAAAGAACAATACAAATCCTGCAAAACCCTGGCGATGACTGAGGACAAGAGGATACAGTCGACGCTAGCAGATCTGTAAATTCTGCGACAACAGAGTCAAGAACTCTGAGAAAACTATAAATATATATTTGTCCCTACAGTATGGCAGTACATTATCCATGTGCCCCTGTATCATGATACACAACACTGTGTTATTACCTAATAACAAGTTATAACACTTGATAAACTTAACCCTGCAAGAGTGTTAAGCGTTGAGTTATACTTCAGCACTAAGATGTTGGAGGAGAGAGAAGGGTTGGAGCACAAGGCAGAAGTAAGTGGACTCGAGAAGAGCACTTGTGCACATTTCTACTCGAGCACAAAAGATGGGATGTTCAGCCACACAAGAGTTTTTGTATCACAGGATTGATCTGCAGCATTATTGCAACAGGAAGCAAAGGTAAGCGTCTCACCTTGTCGCTGAGGTCCATACTGGTGGCAGAATAGGCAATCTGTGGTATGTTGAACAGCTGCAGCAGGTTCTGGACCTGAATGGCCACTGAACTTGATCCCGGCCCAATTAAACCCACGATGGGTTTCTTTCCCCGCATGGGAGTGGCAGACGGGTCAGAACACTTCATGGTCGGTGTGCCACCTCCTCCTCCTCCTCCGCCACCTCCTCCCCCGCCGCCTCCACCTCCCCAAGCCCCCCCTCCACCCCACTCCTCCGCCTCGTCGGACGACACCAGCGAGTCCCGGATGAACTCGATGCTCTGCTCCAGCGCCACGGCCGAGTGCCAGCAGGAGTCCCGAATCTCACATCCCAGGGAGATGTTGGGGAGGATGTAGGGGTCGGCGTTGATGCGGTCCAGCGTGTGCATCATGGCCTCCACTCGCTGGATGCCGTACTGCTCTCGCACGGCACCACATTTGCGCTCGTGCACCTGCGAGGGAGGAGGTTTTAAAATCAGGCTCAAGGGGTTCAGGTTGTGTCTGTGTTGCGTAACTGTTGGTCTTGTTTGTCTCTGTGAAGTAATTACACCTAACGAGCTGAGAAAGTGTAAATGTCAGCGAGCAGCGAGGACGCTGTTAAGGTTTGATATTCAAAGACCTTCACAGAAATGCCAATCTCAGGAAACCATTGGGATCTTTGGCTCTTTGTCGACACATGCCATCGTCAAAATATCGACACATATTAGACCTTGCTATGGAGGTACATTAGCAACACTAGAACATAGGATGGTGGACAAGTATTGTTCTGATTGTTTAAGCGCTTTGTGACCCTGGTCTGGAAAAGCGCTATACGAATAAAAATGACTTACTTACTTACTTACTTACTTACTTTAACATTTTTAATGTTTGTTTGTTTAATTGTTGATGGTATTAAGCATTTAATTATTTAGTTTTAATCATTTAATTGACTCTTTTCTCTATTGAAAGGTTGAATTGGTAAAAAATAAATGTAATTCTAAAAATATATTGAAAGGTTGATTAGTTTTCATTGAATAATTACGTTTCATATTTATGTATTCAAAGTTTAATTCATTTTTTTTAATATAAATTAATTTGATGATTTGTATATACATGGGGGGCTGGGGGCCCAGTTTTTCCGGGGCGTTAGGCAGGGGACACCCTAGAAAGGAGGCCAGAGGTTAGGGCAGACAAAGACAGACAACCATTCACACACACACTTGTACCTCCGGACAATTTTATTTTTTAAGTTCCCAATCAACCTCTGTATGATTTTGGACTGTGGGAGGAAACTGGAGCGCCCAGAGTAAACCCTCACAACACAGGGAGAACATGCAAACCCCACCTGAGCGAACTGGCAACCTTCTGGCTGTGAGGTGACCCGCTGACCACTGCACAACTGTGCCTCCTGAATTAGATATTATTTTTAAAGAATTGAATATAGGAAAATCGAACATTTTTAATTGAATATTATATTTAAATAATATTTTTTACACAGAGTTTCATATTATAACTCCAACATTTTTTAAGACTCAATATTTTTTCATTTGTTGACCTTTAAAATTCAACGTCAAAGTGTTTGTATAATAGTGCCACGAGACAGTATCTGATATGTGCCAGTGCTACTAAGGTCACATGACCGTATGCATGTCAAATGATTGGCTGACCGTCTGATCAAGTAGGTCTTTTGGTATTTTCTGGTGGCCCTATTATACCAACATGTATATTTACTTCAAAAGACTACAAATTTTTAAATATTTAATTTAGAAAATGTATTTTTTAATTATCAGAATATCAAGTTCAATTAATAAAAAGATTACAACTATTTAATATACAAATTATTAAATGTAATTATTCAATAAAAACGAATTAACCTTTCAATATAGAAATGATTGAATTCAATTATAAAAAAAAAGAAAAGAATACTAGAAAAAAACAACTACATTTCATAAAAAATTCAAAGTATGGACATTCAATATTGCGATGGCACTGATATAGCTTCATAAAAACAAACCTTGTCTGCCGGAGGTTGGTGATGCACTGAGAACAGCGCTCCAATGATGATGTCTCCAGGAATGTGGGCTACGACGCGTCGCTCATTGGACTGAGCGGCACGAGTTGGATCGAGGTCGACCCAGATGGATAGGAAGAACAGCGTCCAAAACATGGTCCTGGCCTGGTAGCAGAAGCCTTCGTTGAAGTTAATGTCTGGAAGAACTTCTTGTTTCCAGAAGACTTTTCCAGGCCATGGTCAGAGTGAGTCCGGTTTCTTGATTATTTAGGGGATAATTTCTTTCTTTGCTTCTACTGGGATCAGCTGATCGAAGACGCGACACAACTGCAGGAGACAAAAGAACAATTGACAGATATTACAGTTTGATCGCCCAGAATCATTTTAAGGTGTGTTCATACAGCCAAGGGCGGCCATATTGTTATGATACTGACAAGCAGACGCCACATAAACACATTTAAATGGACTTCACTTGTACAGACTCTTTTTTTCTTACAGGTTTTGGACCAAAACATCAGTTAATCATCAATTTCCTGAAAAGACCTCCGAGCTGACCAAAAATATGGCCTAGGGGCCAGAAGAGGCCCTTAAACTGCATTATAGTGGCCGGTGCCTGAATTTTGTTTTTTATTCATTTCTGCTTTCTCCTTTTTTCCATTGAAACAACATTTGAGATGATGTTTTTTTTAAAAAGTCTATGAAAACACATGACATACAACAAAATAAGCTTATTTTATAAGAGCTTTAAAAATTGCATTTGTTTCAATCCTATAGGTTTTTCCACGTCATTGTTGTTTAATTTGTTGTTGTATTATAATAATCAGGGTATCGTTTTTTTCTATTTTCTCTGGTAACTTGGCTTGATCAAAAATAATCTCTGGGTTGAGGGCCCCTCCCAACAGTCCCAGTAAATAATTGATGGCCCTTGAGTATACCCCCTTTTTGGCCGCTACTTCTGTTATAAACGTTTATACTAATAAATGTTGTATTTGTCAAGGAGTGGTAAAATATACAACTTTTTCAATGTCACAGGACAATGTCTCAAATGAACAAACCACAAAGTGTTGATGCAAATTTATGAATAATGAAAACATTTCTTCTGGTATGAGGGCCCCTGCTCTTTCTCACACCCTCGTGTGGCCAAACAAAAAGTTTGGACTGTTTGAGCTGAACAATCAGGTGTTCAAAGACAGAGAGAAAAAGTATACAAAAGTAGCTTTTCAACAGACATCTTATTATGTTGAAGCGCGGGTGAGATCAATAATTGCTCCCAACTCTAATCTGACTTGTCTTTGCCAATCTGGACATTTTAAATTAGATTTTCAGACACTTTAATATAAGGGTCTGGAACAGGTTTATCTATCTAGACTGCAGCGATGCAACATAAATGGGAAGAGTCCAAATTCATTTGGCTTTTTGGTTGCACACATGATTGCTGTTGTCAGCAGCCACCAGGGCCACTCAGGAAGACAAAAAGCAACAGAATGGAAAAGTGACGTGAGTTAAAAGGAGAATTTAAAGCAGAGGATGCAATCATGTAACCACGGGCGCTGGTGAAAAACTGGCAGAGGCAATTCTTGTGACAACAACTTAAATGTGCTGTGTCACCAGAGAAGAAGAATATGTTTAGTGTGACCATGCAAGTAATGTTACTGTAAGACCAGAATTAGATTGAGGTGACCAGATGCATTTCATGAGCTACTAAAATTAGTGATGGTCTGATGAAGAAGAAGAACATTTGGTCAAAACAAAGAAAAATAGTGCCGCCATCTACTGGACTCTGACAATAATGATACTGCGTCATAAAGCTTCATCAGACCATTACTACTAAAAATACATTGACATTTTTTTCAATAGAATATTTTTCATGACTGAGAGATGTTAAATCCCTCATGAACCCAACTTATATATTTTCTTATTCTCAATTTAAAATGATTTTCATTCTTAAAAAGTATTCCATTGATTATACACTTTTGTGTTTGAAACTATAATTATTCATAACACAGTTTTATTAAACCAAATATTCAAGGATTTTTTGTGTTGCAATTAAACTCCTGGCAGCTAAATGGCAGCAATCATTAAATGTTCCGCAGCTAAAAGAACTATGAAATCCTGTAAGATCCCAGGGATTACTGGGGACGAGAGGATACATTTGACTCTAGCAGCTCTTAAAAGGTGTAGTTACGATATATTTTGGTTTAAAAACCAATGGAAGCAGTCACAACTTTGTTGAGACTTGTGCGATCGGTAAATTCTGCAACACCAGAGTCAAGTACTTGCACAATACTACAAATATTTACTTGTTCCCACAGTATCGCAATGAATCGCAATACATCTTATCATTGCCCCTGTAACATGATCAAGTATCACAAAGCCAGATTCATACACACCCCTATTTAACAATTCAATTGTATTAGTTATCTCAAGTCACTTTATATTTTAAGTAAGACTATATTGAGGGAAAAGAAAAAACGGATCCCAGCGGATTGAGCATGAGTGAATCACAGCGTGACAGAAGCGAGGAAAAACTTCCTTTTAGAAGGCAGAAAATTCATGCACAACCAGACTCAGTATTGGGGGCCTCCTGCTGTGTCGGCTTGGGGGGTAGACAGATGGATGTAGAAAAGAGTAAGGGAGGATACAGTGAGAGAAAAAGAAGAGAATCTTGGCTTTTTTTAAGAAAAAAGAACTCCACTGAACAGATATGTAAAAATGTAACAAAGTATACCTATATTAAAAAGTACATACTGTAAGTGTCTTATGTGACTTGATGATTTCAAATGTGTCCAGCATTACAAGAGTTAAGAGTTTTCTCTGGGTCGCAGCGTAATCATTGGAAGTGTTGTCATGACAGCCATGGAGGAATATATCCTGAGGCTATAAATGAGTATCAGGGAGCGTTGTGTATTCTTTTGTCGAGTGTAGATACCTAGTTATTATAAATTATAGAGTGCAGCCATTTAATCGAGTGCAAACAGAGGTGATGTAACGGCAAATTATCCTCTTTTGAAAATTGCACCGCGAGTCCGAGTGAAAGATTGTAACAGGAGGCGTCTAATTAAAGGAAACACATCAAGCATTTTGTTAATCGGACGCACAATTGCATTAGTTTCCCGAGAGGATTCTGAACTTGCATTTCCTCTGCATCCCTGTGCTACCGTCCACTTAACCCTGACGACATGCGGAGCAACCACTGTGGCCCTCAGCCAGTTCAGAGAGGAACATGTGGCATCACCGCAGATGCAAAGGTGAATCAAGGTCGTGAGTGGGGGAAGGGGCCACACATGGATGAGGAAATAAATAGTAAAGGTGAGAAAGGTGAGAAAACCAAAACAAGAGTGTCAGGTAGTTGCAAGGCCAACACTTGGAACTAGTTTTATTGAATGTTATTAATGTTATGCTGTTGAGATGCAAACAGACAAGTAACAAACGTTCAATTGAAGTACATTAGTACCATCAGCATATGATGAATGATTAAACATTTATATTATTAAACTTTCATTTATTTACTTTATAATTTAAAAAACGTCTTGTTGTTTTAAGTGTGGTATTTATTTATTTTCTATTAATTTAATAATTTAGTTAAAAAAAGTGCTATTTTGTTTTACCCACATTGAGTTTTATATTCTTATTCCAAATATTCAAAAATATATTTTTCTAAATTAAATATTCTATCATTCGTACCCTTTAATATTATATTTAATATAGAATGGCACTATTGTACTTTTCTATATTGATTTTAAAAGTCTATGAATAAAAAATATATATTGAATTTAGTTAGATTATATAAATATTAGATTAAAAACGATTTCTTTATTTTAATTTAGTAATTTAAAAAAACAAATTCAATCCTTAACATAAAATTATTGAATACAATTGTTAAAAACAATGATATGCTTTATAAAAACAACATCATTTCACACTGATATACTTTCATTGTCCACTGAAACAACATCCATGTTACACAATCACGCCACTCTCCAAAAGAACACTAGCGTTCCATTTGCAATCCCTTCACACGGTCACACACACACCGATGCTCGGCGTCGCTCTACCTTCTACTCTCTCTGTTGCTGCAACTTCAGCTGAAAGCAAATCAAATGGCCAGAATCTAAACAAACATCTCAGTGCAGTTAGGATTCCTAACTGTGCACACGGGCATCGTAAACTAGTCCCAGTCAACTCAGGAGGCGACAGAACAATAAATTAGGAGCTGAAAAGACCCTCAGCTGAGAGCTCCGACTTAATCCTCTATGTTAAATAACGGGTTTGAATCAGCCGGCCTGATCTGGTAACAGCAGCTAAAACACATCATCAAACGCAAGGCCCTCGGCTCCAATGAAACCCATCAAGAACTATTTATGTGGCCCAGAAGAGAGTTGAATCACTGGAGTCTCAATTTTACCAGAGAAAAATGAATTATTTGACAATCCTAAAGAATAAATAATTTTGTCCCAGAATGATCAGACAAAAGCTTTACATTTAATTTAGAAAAAACGGAAATCCTTGTAATATAAGTTTTTAATTATTCTAAGAGAGGACAGACATGTCTACATCATTAGATGGGGTGTGAGAAAATATCGATAAACCGATATGTACCATTTTTTTTCTTCACAATACTGTATCAAAATTCAATAGCACATATCGTTGTTTTTTTCATTGATAGTTTGGCTTTCGAATCATATTTTATTTTTATTATAGTCCTTTCATGGTTTATATTTCAATATGGTTTGTGTAAAATAATTATTTCATTTTGTATATTAAGAAGAACATTTTCACAGTGTTTGTTGATTTTTGTTTTGCAATGAATTTCCCAGCCACTAGATGGCAGAAATCATAACATCTTCCACAGCTAAAGAAACAATGAAATCCTGCAAGACTTAGCACGACTCAAGCATATTTTCATGTTTCTCAGACAATACTACAAATATATCCTTCTTCCTACAGTATCGCCATATATCGCAATATATCTTATCTTATCGTTATCGTTGATCTGCATCGTTATATGTAATATATTCACCAGTTACTTGCCGACACACAGCCCTAAACATTAGCACTTGGAATAATCTCCTCACAAGTGAATGTGTGAATTATTCTGACAGTTCTCTACGGTTCAGCAGCAATATAACGACCACTCAGGTGTGTGAAACTCACCGCATAAACACGGCTAATTTTGCGTAGCAACAGCCGTTTGCTCACAATGTCAACATTCACCGAAGCAGTAGTTTTCCCGCATCTTCACTTGCTCCACTCAGGCTTCCTCTTTATCTTAACACACATCTCTCGGTCCCTTCACACCTCTTAAACTTTGATTGACGACCACTCCACTTCTGAAACCATTTGACACAAATAAAGACCCAAGGGAAGAAGCATGAATGAGCAGAAACTACAACAACAGCCATACATAGAATAAATATTATTATTTTTAGAGGTGATGACAACTTATCCTCGGATTAAAACCGGAATTTCTTTCTCAAACTAATTTGTATGATTTTACAGAAACTGTATATATTTGCACCTTAAAATACAAACTGTAATTTAGCTTTATTAAATTATAAAACAAAACGTAAATGTTCAATAGAAGACAACACATGTTTTAGTGGGAGGTTATGTTGCATTGAATGGCCCATTATTTATTCTTTATAATCATCACTAAACACAACCATTTAAATAATAGCGAAGCAATGGTGGGTGAAGGTTGTCGATTACGCGTCGAGTACATTCATTGTATTCAAGAGTCATGAACCTTGGAATATTAAATTGGCCGTTAAATGCAAACATGCAGCGAAACATACCCACACAAACATAAGGGGGCTTTCAATTATAGATTTATGATTGACATACATTTAAAGCCATCGAAGTGTTTAACAATCACAACGTATCATGTTAAATACACAAAGAACGGCTCATAAACGCTGCCCACTTGTCAATCATCAGGAGCCATTCATAATGTAAACAAGCTTAGAATGGCGTAGATTGATGATATGTTCGGGAATACAAGGAGATTCATTGTATGAATAAATAAAAAGTAAAGAAATGCACCTTTGATCACATATGATGAACATATAGTCAATTTAATGATACAAGAGCACAATGTTTTTTAATGTATTTAGGATTCAATTCCAAGGCCATTTACATCTTCCTTCAAACTGGAGAAAATAAAAAGACGACCCCAGATAAAGGATGGAAACATGTAGATGTGTTTATGTTTGTGACTGAAGGCCAAAGTACAAAATATAATAAAAACGGTTTAAAAAAAAATTTATATATGTAATTCCACAATGTACCATGTTGGCAATGTTTTCTTAGCTAAATTACCTTTTTATTCTGTCAATGTGTGAAAGAAACCTCTGACCACTCTGGTTTCCTCCTATGGTATAGGATAAACTATAGTAGGTGCAAGATGTGTGATGAAAAGTCTAGGCTGGACTGGAGACTGGTCCAAGGTGTCCTCTGCCTCTTGCCCTGATTAGCTGGGAAAATATACTTAATTACTTAATTATTATCATTGTATAGCTTGCTGGATATCAACAGTGGTCAATCAGCGCGTTTCATGTTTGATCACACGATGTAATAGCACTGTATTACCAGTTCAACTGCATTTGTGTTGTTTTCGTCACCACTTTACAACAATACTGGTGACGTAAACATGTCCTAGTTTATAAAGTATATTGACATATTTTCAGAAAGACAAAGTACACGTGCCCAACAAATCCTCTCCCACGTTTTCACTCGACCAAACTCCTTCGCAAATCATTTAAGGCAAGTGAAACATTCATTGTAATCCCTATAATATTACAAGTTATATATTTATATGCGAGTACCTTTTTTTAATTATCGATTAACCCATTGTTATTTTGTACTCGCTGATTTCCTGGTTGCTATTAATCTGACTCAAGTAGAGCCCGACCAGCCATTTTTACCGAAACTTCCGCTTATTTAATAAAAAAAAGGTTTTAAATATACTATAACTGCTATTAATTAGTTTTTTCTCTGCATATTTTGAGAGTCAAATTTTGCAACTTTACGAAAATGTATTGATTTTAAAATAACTACTCCACTATAACATTATGAATTTGGATTTACCAAAAAGGTAACACCTAATTTATTGATCAACTATTATTGATTGATCCCTATTGACTTAGGTTGACCAGAAACCAGTCTTAATAATTCAGAACTTTCTTAATAATTATCACAGGAATATTATACTTATATCACCGGACCGGTCTCATAAAAATACTGGTTTCACAGAAATTCATCTTTAGAGATACCTATATTTTTGAGCAGTGGGTTACATTTCGTGGACAGAACCAATTGTGAGAGACGTTTGGAGAAAGATGCTCAGAATTGAACGCGTTCTTCAATGACATTGAGTGTCTCCTCCTGCAGAATCTCATCTCTCACCTGGAAATGTAAATAACACATGTGTGTGACACGAGTGTGAATCTCAACTTGCTGCAGCGTCAAGGTGTGACTGAAGCACCGCGATGACCTTAAATCACTTCAGGATCTTTCAACAGGAGACAGATTGTTTACAGGTGAAAGCAGAAGAACGTGTTACTCACGGTGATCCTCAGAGGACACGCGCCGCGTCCTCATCGGAATCGAACACGGGGTTCAGTCGTCGCAAATGGACGCAAAACCATGACAGAGACACCGAGTGAAATGAGCTCGACAACAACATAGACGCTCTAAAAACGCAGAAAACGATCCTCCTGTGAGTGAAAAGCCCAGCTGTGGCTCCACTGGCTGCCCTCGAGCGAACCTTCGTCCTCTAACAGAAGCTCCATTGAGAAACCGCTCATGACAAGTCTCTCCACTGGCGCCACACTCTCTTCTTTCACTCTTTCACATGCGCCCCGTTTCTTCTCCTTCACCCGCCGAATTGTAGCAGCACTCACCGTGTACGCGCCCGTGTGTGAGGCTGCTGTCCGCGCACTCGCCTGGACGCGGACGCGGGCAAGTTAGGATGGCAGCCGAACCAGAGCAGGACGGTAGAGAGGAGTTCAATGTCAGAGCAGGAGGAAGAAGATCCTGAGCAAGAAGCTTCCTAAGGTTTCAAGTCACGCACACCTGAGCGTCTCTCCAAACACCCCTCTGTTCCACAACACAACCCCCTTCCTCACACACACACACGCACTCTCTTTCGCACACAGACACACACCTGAACACACACATACATGAACACTGACACACAATACCCACTCATACATATACACGCAAACGCACACACACACAAGCATACACACATTAACAAACTCATACCCACACACAAATGTATACACACACAGACACTCACACACGTACACACACAGACTCACACACGGACACACACTTACATACACACTCTCTTTTTCACACAGACACACACCTGAACACACACATTCATGAACACTGACACACAAAACCCACTCATACATATACACTAATACACAAAAACATATATGCAAACGCACAGACACACAAGCATACACACACTAACAAACACATACCCACACACAAATGTATACAGACACTCACACACGTACACACAGACTCACACACAGACACACACTTACCTACACACACTCTCTTTCTCACACAGACACACACCTGAACACACACATACATGAACCCTGACACACAAAACCCACTCATACATATACACGAATACACAAAAACATACATGCAAACGCACAGACACACAAGCATACACACACTAACAAACACATACCCACACACAAATGTATACAGACACTCACACACATACACACAGACTCACACACGGACACACACTTACCTACACACACTCTCTTTCTCACACAGACACACACCTGAACACACACATACATGAACACTGACACACAAAACCCACTCATACATATACACAAATACACAAAAACATACATGCAAACGCACAGACACACAAGCATACACACACTAACAAACACATACCCACACACAAATGTATACAGACACTCACACACGTACACACAGACTCACACACGGACACACACTTACCTACACACTCTCTTTTTCACACAGACACACACCTGAACACACACTAACAAACACATACCCACACACAAATGTATACACACTCACACACGTACACACACAGACTCACGCACGTACACACACTTACATACACACACTCTCTTTCTCACACAGACACACACCTGAACACACACATACATTAACACTGACACACAATACCCATTCATACATACTGTATACACAGATACACAAACAACATACATGCAAACGCACACACACACACTAGCATACAAAAACACATACACACATATAAATATACACATAACCACACACAAATATATATATACACACAGACACTCACAAACACACACACTCGGACACACACACTCTCTTTCTCACACAGACACACAACCGAAAACAAACATACATGAAAACTGACACAC
Organism: Callionymus lyra; assembly: GCF_982586985.1. Taxonomy (NCBI): domain Eukaryota; kingdom Metazoa; phylum Chordata; class Actinopteri; order Syngnathiformes; family Callionymidae; genus Callionymus; species Callionymus lyra. The sequence continues at coordinate 25,910,250 of NC_141824.1, forward strand.
AAACCCATTCATACATATACACAGATACACAAAAAGCATACACGAAAAACGCACACACACACACTAGCATATAAAAACATATACACACATATACATATACACATACCCACACACAAATATATATACACACAGACACTCACAAACACACACACACACACACAGACATACACTGACAAACACTTTCATTCACGTGATCACAACCCACCTAGACACCGACACGCATACACACACATAGACACAGACTCACAAACATACAGACACACACTCACAATGCGCGCACTGAAACACAGATACACATAGACAAACATAAAAACACATTCATGTACACCATTTTACAACTTCTCTACTCTAATTCACTAGTAATTACAGAGGAAGTTCCGGGTTAGCATACATTAGCTAACGTTATGCTAAAAAGCCAAGCAAACCATCCACGATTATTATCTTTGAACACAATCTTCTCTGATAAATTATTATAGAAAAGGTCATAAAAAGCCAGTTTTTGAAAACAAATTAAGTCAACTTACTAATGGTGGGACGGACAACACGTTTGAGTAGACAAATGTCAAACAATTATTTAAAATGTTGTGTTAGCAATTGTTTGTTGGTGTCTTCACACGTCGACATTTGTCATAGCGACTCACGTCAATCTCAACGTCGGTGGGAAAAGTTATGCACATAATAAAATGACAAATGGCCTCATGTGACATCAAATGATGTAACATAATGGTGGGCAGTCTTAGAAAGCACAAATATTATGGCGGTTTTGGCGTCTATGCAGATAAAAAGCTGTTTCATCAGAGTAAACTATTAAAATGTACAGAGACTGATCAGATTAAAAACAAATGCAAAGCACAACCGCCATCACGCAAAATACATAAAAAATAAACACAATGTTTTAAAAGAAGCTCAAATGTTTGAGCTCGGCTAAAGTCTTCTAAGACAAACAGAAGTTGGCGAAATGGAGGTTGATATACCCAACAACATTTTCAAAACAATGTTTTCTGTATGCTTTTTTGTTTTGTTTTTCAAATAAGATCTGAGGAATATTTGATTTGCTAAATTTAAACAATTTCAACAAAAAAAATTCTACTTCCAAAGTCCAAGAATATCCACATAAATGAGTGAAATCCACTAGACTCCCACTCACTATTTTCTCCTGTTAGTGCTGGTTTGAAAGGCGAGACCACTGGATCTCAGAGTAGGTTCAGACCCCCGCTGAACAAAACCAGTCAAAGCTAAACTAGCAAAGAACCACTTAAGGTCAGGTGAGAAGTAAGACATTCACACTGAAGCTTCTTTAACAAGCGTAACTAAGGATGTGCATAAATATAGATAAACTTAAATACAGAGAGATTTATTTAACAAATGTATCAATATTCAACACCTTTTTTTATCGTAGTTCTCTTTTGCTGATTATTTCAAGGACGTGTGTATAAAATGAAAAACTATTTAATATTAATATCATTGTCATTATCATTATTATTATTATTATTATTAACGTGCATATATGTACTGCGTTTGTTCATTTTTGTGTTGCAATGAAACGTGCAGCCACTAGATGGCAGCAGTCGGCATGTCCTTCTCAGACAAAAGAAAAAATAAATTCTGCAAGTTCCCTGCCATGACTAAGGACGAGAGGATACAGTGACTCCAGCAGCTTTTAAAAACAGTTGTTTGGACATAGCTTGATTTCAAAACAGGTAAAAGCAGCTATGACTTTGTCAAGATTCACACTTAAAGTCAAGTAATCTACAAATATGCATTTTCCTACAGTATCAATATATCACAATATATTGTATTACTGCCCCTGTTTCATGATATGTATCGTATCTTGCCAATATACACTCCTAGGTCTAACAGAGGGAAACAATGAAAACTGTCTTAGTTCAAAATTAAAGATGGAATCTCAGTAATCCACTTCCTTTTCAGGACCTCAAAAGAGACCCACTAAGGTGACTTCCTTAGTAGACTTCCAGCTAAAAGGAATCAGAGATATGTATTTATGTTTTTTTATCCTCGTATGGAAGTAAATCCATGCAATCAGAGTATTGTATAGTGGAATTTCACAGTTTTTTCATGTTAAGGTAAAATTGGTATTTTCTTTTTTCATGGGTTTTTTAATAAAATTGAATGTAAAAATTATGAGTTTAAGTTTGTTATATTATAATTATAATAATTAAAATAATATTTTTTAATAATTTGTAGACTTTTAAATTCAATTTAAAAATGCCTTCAACATTTTTCTATAGAAAATAGTAAAGGCAATGAATAAAAATAATTTATATATTGCAACAATGATTGACACAATTTTTTTTAATAATTGTAAAAAAGATTGTAATATATTTTTAAAAATAATCACAGTTGCAATATAATAATTACTGAATTCAATTTTTTTTTAAACTAATTTAACATTTGAAAAAACTCAAAAGTTTTGGATTTTAAATTCAACTATTAAATATTCTAATTTCACTCATACTTCCCACCTTTAAATACTACTAATAGTTCAAATAGTATGTAGCTTTTAGTTAGGTAAACCCTTTTTAATCAACTAAGTGTTAACATTTATTTTATAAATAAATAAAGTTTATAAAAATGACAAGGAAGTTTAGATCAAAACCAAAAAATAAAAACTATAAGACACAACGATTTAACCAATCAAATTGTATTTACTCTTATATCCGTATAAACCGGTTTCATGCCACACATTTGTAACACCCTCTGTTCAGTGACGTTCACATCATCTTAAGAACAGCATCGATCAGCCACAGGAGAGGCTCCGGTCTGCCCCGGGATCTGAGAGACGGCAGCGGAAAACCGTTAACCTCAACAAAAGCGACTCTCTTCCCCCGCGTCACTCGCGCCGACAACACTATTGTCGTGCACGACTTGATCCTGAATCGGTTAAACTTGTCATCTCAAAAAGAGAAACACAATGGCGGGGGAATGACACACGAGGTTCCGTGACGACATCCACATGAGGCGTAAGAAAAGTTCACATACCTCTGCACGCCGGAGAGATTTGGAGAAACACAGCATCCCTCACACGTCCATCAGAGCATCATGCTCGCGGTGGTTAATCTACTTTTTCACTATGGCAACAAATGAACCCCCCTCTCCTCTCCTCTCCTCCCTCTCTCTCTCTCTCTCTCTCTCTCTCGCCGAGCGCTCCAATAAGAGCGCTTGTTTCGCGTCACAGGTCACCCACCAGTTCTCGCTCGTCTCTCTTGATATCACACCTACCTCCACGATACCATCTGGAGATGGGTGGTGATAGAGAGAGCAAGCCTGCAAGGAAGAGGGAGTGCTAGAGAGAGAGAGAGAGACAGGGAGAGGGTAATATACGGGATAGAAGTGGGATTTCAGAGCTTGACAAGGCTTGGATTAATTTGCCAGCCAAATGCATTTGGGATTAGTCGACCATTAAAAGAGCATAGACACACACGGAGGGACACACATGCACACACGAGGACAGCTTCACACACCATGATGTCAGGCTGGACGCAGCTTTAGATGATGGAGCGATAGCCTCACTCACCCTGACCTCCATTGCTTTCATCTCTGCTGGTTGGGATCAGAGAAGACACAATACTGTTGACAACTTTTGTTGTTGTACTCTTGTAAACTGTCATTTATTATTGGTTTGATCAGATCGTATTCTTATATTATCCTGTTTTTAAGTATATAGATGAAGAAAATATTTGAAGATATTCTGTGTCCACCATTTCCCTTGCACTTTGTTCTTTTGTTTGAACTTTGTTCCTGTTCTTTTTTTTTTAATGAAACTTGCAGCAACGAACTGTAAACCCAATTTCCCCGAAGGAGATCTCCAGAGGGATTAATAAAGTCTATCTATCCATCTGGACTGAACAAAATATGGACGTACAGTATCTGTATAGAATAATATCAGTGCCAATTTTTTTGAACAATATTTTATTGATATGTTTTTGTTTTATAAATGATTTAATAGTTGTTGTATTTTTTAAATAATGAAATTCACTAATTAGTATATTGATAGATTTCATTTTTTATTTATTAATTTCATTAAATTATTCCTATATTAAAGTGTTCTATTTGTTTAGGTGTTTCTTTTAATTTAAAAATTGAATATTTTTTTAAAGAGTACATTGTTTTACATAGTTTGCTATTATAATTCCAGCAAAAAAACGTTCTTAATTCAATATTTTTGATTAATTGCACTATTATGACAAAATTCATATTGATCGAATCATGGAAATGTATTTATTAGATTTGAAACTTTATGTGTAGAAAAAAATGCATTTACTTAAAAATATTCAATTGCGTAAATTCACTCACTAAACAAAAAGTATGTATGTTATATAATTTAATATAATTATTATATAATTACCAATTTAAAACAAAAACATTTCAATAAAACTAATTGTACACTTAAACTTTTGAATTCAACCATTCAATATTGTAATGGCACTGACACACCTCCATATATCTCTGACGTCACCTGTCCGTCACTGAATAACAATTCTTAAGCCAATCCATGGACCATCTTGGAAAGTTTATAGTTGGTCGATCAAACCACTGTCCATTTATCTCTTGTCAGTTAACACTTTTTTCACATACCAGGATGTAGAACCTTTTGTGTTCCCCGACGTATCTCCACAAGAGACTCTAACCATCAATTAAAGATTATAAATGCATTTGGTCGAAGTTATTTAGCTTTCTACAATGTTTACCAGATTTTACTAGAATTCTAAGATTGACATCTGGATCTACCTCTCTTTTTGAAGGATCATTCACTCTGTCCAGAGAGCTTTCTTCCTCATCAATGTGCGAGCAAAGTTCTGGAGCAGTACTGACCTCTGCTGTCTGATCATTCTCTTTTAAATACTACTCTTCATGATACCAATGAGAATTTAAATGCTGAAAAAACACCTTATTGTATGGATCAAAGCTGGGGTCGCAAATTGCTTTTGCACGGCAGACCAGTTTAATGCTTGCAAAATATATAGTTTCACTCATTTCCAATATTAACCTGTTTTTTTTTACGTGTCAAGATTCAAAGGCTAGTGTTACTTCAGTTTTAAAAAAACACCTTTCAGACAGTAATAATCAATGGAATGTAATCCTATTTTTCTTTCTGTGCATCTCGATAATAAATGTTTCATGGACCAGCAGAGGTCCCCGGACGGGTTAGAAACCTATGGATTAAATGAAAATCACAATATGGGTGGGGGTGGGTACTGAAACTACATTTCAGAACATCCCTGTTTTAGTTGTGTAACAGATGTGTAGTATTCAACTGTACACATATGTAGTGATGCTAATATAGCATCATTATACTGGTGGTCTAATGAAACTATATACACTAAGTATACGAAATTTGTTTCTAAAATTAAAAGTCTGGATACAACACAAGTGTCTAACATCAAAGAAGTTGCTGGTTCATTTCCATCTAGAGGCAACATGCTGTGCAGTGTTTGTACAGGGAATCAACAGTAGAAAGAGAACAAATGAGCTCCAGTGGTCACAAATGAAGTCCTAAGTGAGTTTCCGAATGATTTTCTTCTTTTTCTTAACGTATATTATGGACCTCGTTGATCTTCTGGTACTTATTCGGAATGAATCTGATCAATATTCCTGCAGACACGCTGTCAATGTTCCAGATAATGCCAGGCGCTGATCATTGAGTGATGGCCTCATGAACACAAATTGGGTAGAGAAGTGGTGCCGTCACGCATCGACAGCCCCAGAGTGGATCAAGATAAACGACGCACTATAACAGTATTGATTCGTCATTCGGAAAAAAAGAGGCTACATTTCTCCTTTGTCTGGACCTGATGTGAGGACGATTGGAATAATTGTGTTTCACCAGTGACTGTCTGAAACATACAGATGCTCAAGACTGATCTGGATGCTGTCACTTCTCATCGTGTCTTTTTTGTTTTTCTAAATATATCTGTTGAGACCAGACGAGACACCAGAATGATCCGGGGCGACATTTCCATGACAACTCCTTCGCCGTGGAAATCAACAGTTTTCGGCTGATGTGACTCCGTCTTGTTGCCGAAACATTGGAATAGATTTCCGTCAGCGCGAGGATTGATCAAAACTCCTGATCCGGTTGTTGACATCCACGGAGTTAAGCCGTGCGTGGGCGTCCTATAGCAACAGTTGCCTCTCTCCAGCATCATCCATGAGTCCGTCACATACGTGCGTGTGTGTTGCATTGTTGTGTACATCTATAGTGTGGAGAATCTTGCTTCAACACACTCCTCCGCACATCACAAGCACAACAGAGTCGGTGTCACAGTCGGCAAATCAATTATTCAACGGCATTTCATATTAACGGTAGATCCCATGGTTGCCATAGACACATTGCAGATTTTTTGGCTTGTCACAGTTTCTGACAGTCCGACTCTAAGTAGGGCAGGAAAGTGAAAGGCAGGAAAATGACTCCAGTTACATAACATTCGCTTGAACATGTTTATTTTCTATGTGTGAATACTTTTTCTTTTTACACCTGAAAGGATCACATGGCGCTAAAAAATGATCCGATGAAATACATTATTATCACATTAGACATAGGTCATGTCAGCACAACGTAACATCACTAATAAATAAACAAAATAGTGTGAATAAAATACAAACAAAGTCTTTTTTCTCTCTTTTCAGTCTCTAAAAGATATTGTTCGATTAAAGTTGAAAATGGTTTGATTACAGTTGACATTTTTTTGATTACAGTTAAAAATTGTTTGAATACAGTCGAAAATTGTTTGATTACAATTGAAAAGAGTTTAATTAAAGTTGACAGTTGTTCGATTACAGCCGAAAATTGTTCAATTACGGTTGAAAATAGTTTGATTACAGTTGAAAATTGTTTGAATACAGTTGAAAATTGTTCGATTACAGCTCAAAATCTTTCAATTACAGTTGAAAATTGTTCGGTTACAGTTGAAAATTGTTCGATAACAGTTGAAAATTGTTTGAATACAGTTGAAAATTGTTCGATAACAGTTGAAAATTGTTTGATTACAGTTGAAAATTGTTTGAATACAGTTGAAAATTGTTCGATTACAGTTGAAAATTGTTTGATTACAGTTGAAAATTGTTTGATTACAGTGGAAAATTGTTCAATAACAGTTGAAAATTGTTTGATTACAGTTGAAAATTGTTCGATTACAGTTGAAAATTGTTAAATTACAGCTGAAAATTGTTTGATTACAGTTGAAAATTGTTAAATTACAGTTGAAAATTGTTCGATAACAGTTGAAAATTGTTTGAATACAGTTGAAAATTGTTCGATTACAGTTGAAAATTGTTAAATTACAGCTGAAAATTGTTTGATTACAGTTGAAAATTGTTCAATTACAGTTGAAAATTGTTTGATTACAATTGAAAATTGTTTGATTACAGTTGAAAATTGTTTGATTACAGTTGAAAATTGTTTGATTACAGTTGAAAATTGTTTAATTTTAGTTGAAAATTGTTCAATTACAATTGAAAATTGTTTGATTACAGTTGAAAATTGTTCAATTACAGTTGAAAATTGTTCAATTACAATTGAAAATTGTTTGATTACAGTTGAAAATTGTTTGATTGCAGTTGAAAATTGTTCAATTACAATTGAAAATTGTTTGATTACAGTTGAAAATTGTTTGATTGCAGTTGAAAATTGTTCAATTACAATTGAAAATTGTTCAATTACAATTGAAAATTGTTTGATTACAGTTGAAAATTGTTTGATTGCAGTTGAAAATTGTTCAATTACAATTGAAAATTGTTTGATTACAGTTGAAAATTGTTTGATTGCAGTTGAAAATTGTTCAATTACAATTGAAAATTGTTTGATTACAGTTGAAAATTGTTTGATTGCAGTTGAAAATTGTTCGATTACAGCTGAAAATTGTTCAATTACAGTTGAAAATTGTTTAATTATAGTTGAAAATTGTTCGATTACAGCTGGAAATTGTTCAATTACAGTTGAACATTGTTGGAATACAGTTGAAAATTGTTTGAATACAGTTGAAAATTGTTAGATTACAAAGTACGTAAGTAAGTAAGTAAGTAAGTAATATTTATTTATATAGCGCTTTTCCAGAGCTAATCAATGCAGCGTGTATAGGAGCATAGCTGAGTGTGTGTGAAATCAATTAAAGAAACCGGGTCTTCCAGATTTTCAGTCTGGGCGGAAAAGGGAATTATGTCTTTTAAAGATTTATTTTAAGATGGCTTATTCCGCACCTTCGCAGATTTGTCTAATGAGATGCAGCTTCCTTCCTCTCACCTCTTTCCTTACTTTCAGTTAAGACAAGAACAAGATTATGAGCTGGATCATTTTTGGAAAATCAATCCTGGACAAAATATGAAACTTGAAACACATATCGAACACATAGAATGACTCATAAGAGACTTGACTGCTGAAGTGCATTGTGGGAATTGTATCACCTTTATGGGTGTGAACTAGAGAACGGCAAAGAAAGAGCTTGTGACTCATGAATCAATAGACGTATGGAGGGATGGACAGACAGGGTAAAAATGCGTATCATGATGGATGGATGGAGAGACTGACCGGTAAAAGGAGTGATGTAGGGAAAGAAACAAGGAAAGGAGGCAGCAAAATCATAAGGTTAAACGTGGAGTGGTGGATAAAATGTGGATGCAGACCCATAGTCAGCGACTTCTGCTGCTCTCTTGGTCATTTCAAGCGAGAAGTCTCTGTTGCCATGTTAACTGTCAGCTCCGCTTGACGAGCTGTCATCGTGTCTTTGACTTCCTGGATGATTGACACCTCCACGCCAGCTGTGCCTCTCTGCGTACCTCATTATGTATTCAAGGACGTCTTTTCTTCGTCCACGTCAATAAAAATGATGTTCAATTATGGAATCATTTAGGATGAGTTTTTATAGAAGGAAAGTGAGGTCTGTGGGCCAGATGTGGCCGCTTTCCTGTAATGGTCCGGTCCACATGATGTCATCATGAGAATACTCATGAATAAATGTTTCATACTATTTTATGTTATCACAGAATTAGTTTTCATTTAGATTTTTTTGTTGTTGCTGAAAATGATTTCATTTTATTCACTTTTTCCTCATATTTGTTCAATGTTTACCTTAGAAATTTAAATTTTTTTTTAAATTTGATTTTCTTGTAAAATGTACTTTTTCCGTTTAAAACAAATTACTCATGTTTATAATTGACATTGACTATATACATATATTCAATTCAAACAATAACGTTTCTTTTAAGATTTTGTTCATTAAGATTCTATATTATAAATAAAAGTAACATCTATAAAGAACGGTCACGTGTTGACAGCATGAAGAACCTGCAGGCGCCTGATGTTCAGTCTCCACACATTTGAGAAGTCAATTCATCTTCATGACCCTGTAAACAAAACGCAGAAACAAGTTATTGTGGACCTTTGGTGGCTGTATCAGTGACATCATCATGATGGACGAACAGTGTAGCAATAAATACAGTCACATGACAGGAGGGACGCCTCGTTAGCTGTGCACTCACAAACACACACTCACTCACAAAAACACACACACACTCACAAACACACACTCACTCACAAAAACACACACACACACTCACAAACACACACTCAGTCACAAAAACACACACACACTCACTCACAAAAACACACACACTCACAAACACACACTCACTCACAAAAACACTCACAAACACACACTCACTCACAAAAACACAAACACAAAAAATATACACTTGAGAAATTAAATCACACCAACACAAAAACAAATACACACTTAAAAACCAAAACTCCTAAAATCCCAAATCCAGACACTTACAAACACACACGCACATAAACACTCAAAAACCCACACACTCCTAAGAGCACTCATACGAACACAAGCAAAAACCCACAATCACGCAAAAAATACAGACCCACAAGTACACTTACAGAAACCCATGCACAGTCACAAAAAACCTGTGCACACTTACGCACACACACTCACAAAAGCACACTCATACACTTACTTACACTCATACACTCATACACTTACACTTAGTTTGCACACACAAACACACTCATACAATCACTAACTCAGACGCACTCATAAACCTACACACCCACAGAAATACACGCAGACTCATAAACACACTAAGATAAACAGACACAAACACACACACAATAACAAACACGCACACTAACACAAGCACACATACTCACAACGACACACACAAAGGCACGACAAAACCTACTCACAAAAATACACTCAAACACACACTAAATCACATCCTCATAGACACACACTAACTCAAACACATTCACAAACACACTTACACAAGCACACGCCCTAAACTGTACTTTAACGCAGCTGACAGCGCCCTCTTGTGTTTCACAGTGACGGGGATCAGGATCAGGCGTCATTTAAACTTCCAGACCTTCTCTCATGTGACTCTCTAACCACATCCAGGGGGTGAGATATGCTGGCAGGAAAAGGTGAAATTCCTGTGTGTGTGTGTGTGGAGAGAGGGGGAGAAAAGACCCCGCGGACAGCTCCGTCCTGTGATGTGCGTCCATGTGCGCTCCTGCAGCGGGATAAGCTGCATCTCGTGCCCGCCTGCATGAGCATGTGATCGGCCTGTGATCCGCGGATGGCGCGGATGACTTTCTCAGAGCAACTGTACAATGAAACTTTCTTTCTGTTCTCCTTCTCTCATTGAGATAATTGTGTGTAAGTAAAGCAAAAAAAATAAGAATTTAACTTAATAAACTCACCGAAAAAGGCCATTAATACATATAGTACATTTGTAATTTGTAACATGTAATAAAATAATACATTACACTTTAATTAACCATCCTATTACAAAATCTGGAATGATATGAAAAACTTGTTTTTTAGGTCTGTTTTAATAGATGGCGTCTTTCAAAGTAACAAATAAAATGATCATCAGTTAAGTAACTTGGTGACTTGCCTAAAACTTTGAGTGACCTTTTATTTCAAGTTGTATAAGTAGGTTTTCCTTGATTTTCTGGAACTCTTGTTGTGTTATCAGTTTTATCTTGACCTTTAAAGTATATTCTTTATTGAATATTGTTTTGATTGTTTAAGCGCTTTGTGACCCTGGTCTGGAAAAGCGTAAATGTAAATAAAAATTACTTACTAACTTACTAACTTATATATATATACATTTCAACAAGTTGAAAGAGTTTCACTTCAATTCAGAGTAAATAATTATCTAATGTTAGTGGAAATAAAATATTAATCATTGACGAAAATTCTGTAAAATTAAAAGAAGGACTTTGGGAAATTGAAATTGTTTTCCTTTTCTTCCCTTCACCCACAAAAACACAAGATCACACTTACATTCCTGACTGGTCCAGGCAGAGGGAGGGGGGAACACACACACACACACACACACAAAGCCTCGTCAAAAATACTTTTACAGATTACACAACTAAGCGATAACATTCGATTAACTATTTTTTTTTAGTATTTTCCCCAAAAATACGATTCATGAAATTAAAGGTTAAGTGTTTATAGATCTTAAATGTCCCCTGTGTGGAAAGAATAAAGGAATTTTATTATCTCAGCCTCACAAAGACACAAGACAAGCTCACACACACACTTGCTTGCCTGAGGTGCAGTGAGGCGGAGATCAGCTGGTCTCGGGAATAAATGAAAGGGGAATCAGGAATATTATCCTGAGCATGTGATGAGTGAGTGAACATGCTTAATTTTGTGTGTGTGTGTGTGTGGGGGGGTGTGAGGTCACAATGCATTCACAGACTCGTTCAAAGGACTGCCTCCTAAGAGTCTAATGAGTAGAACAGTTGAGGAGACTTGTTGCTGGCAGAGGCAGCGGAGGAAGAAGGGTTCACGAGAGACAGAGGAGTGAGTTCAGGTAAGATACCACAGAAGATCCTCGTCTAGCTGTATCTCTGTCCTCTTTCTGATTCTGGTTGCTTGTCCACCTCTCACCAGGACCGGCACCATGAGGCAACTTTGCGTGTTAATGATCTTGCAGCTTCTAGGGACTAGTTTAGGCCAGTTCCCTCGCCCTTGTGCCAACTCCGAGGGTCTTCGGACAAAAGAGTGTTGCCCCGCGTGGGACGGCGATGGGTCGGCTTGTGGTGCTCTGTCGGGTCGTGGGTTCTGCACCGAGGTGGAGATCCGGGACGAGCCATACGGCCCACAGTACCCTCACCGGGGCATCGACGACAGAGAGCAGTGGCCCCTAGCGTTCTTCAACAGGACGTGTCGATGTGCCGGGAACTACGGCGGCTTTAACTGTGGAGAATGTAGGTTTGGGTACTCGGGCGGGAACTGTGCCGAATACCGGGAATCAGTGCGGAGGAACGTCCTGACACTGTCACCAGCCGAGCAACAAAAGTTTATCTCCTACCTCAACCTGGCCAAGAACACGGTGAGCCGGGACTATGTCATCTCCACGGCCACTCGAGCGGAGATGGGAGAAAATGGTGAGAACCCAATGTTCTCTGACATCAACACCTACGATCTGTTCGTCTGGATGCACTACTACGTATCCAGGGACGCCTTCCTGGGAGGCGGAGGGAACGTTTGGACGGATATCGACTTTGCCCATGAGTCTGCGGCGTTCCTGCCCTGGCACAGAGTCTACCTTCTTCACTGGGAGAATGAGATCCGGAAGCTGACGGGAGACTTCAACTTCACCATCCCTTACTGGGATTGGAGGAATGCCGAGAGTTGTGAGGTGTGCACTGACCGTCTGATGGGGGCCAGGAGCCCGCTCAGCCCGAACCTCATCAGCCCTGCATCAGTCTTCTCCTCATGGAAGGTAAGAACTTTGTCTGGTGTCATGGCTCAGCAATATTTGGAAGTGAAAGTCGTACTTTGTCGGTGGTTTGGTCACAAAAGAAGTCATCATTTTGTCACCTCCTGACACTGGTATTGACTTATGTTATGGGTTAAATTCCAGTGTAAGGATATACCCAAAGAAATTATTTGCAGGGATTTATTGAGTTATGTCTATCTATCAATCTAAATACTTTTAGTCAAAAACTGTGGCCCCTCTGTCTCTTTACCACACAAACAATCCGTTTTGTACACAGGTGATCTGCACCCAGCCAGAGGAATACAACAGTCGAGAGGCTTTGTGCAACGCCACCAGCGAGGGCCCACTGTTGCGTAACCCTGGCACTCATGATACCAACCGGGTTCAGCGTCTCCCCACGACAGCAGACGTGGATTTCACCGTCAACCTACAACAGTATGAGACCGGAGCCATGGACCGGTCCTCCAACATGAGCTTCAGAAACGTGCTTGAAGGTTTGAACTTTGTTTTTTTTTTCTGTGAACAAATCAAGAAAGAAAATGTTTCCAACAATGAGCTAAAAAACATCTATTTAAAGATGGAAATGTCATCCTTCATGACTCATGAGAGACAGTCGTTCACAGAAATATAAAATTGTTATGGTTTGTCTAGAACAGGGGGTTCAAACCTGTGGCCCACAGGCCATTTGTGGCTCGTGACATGACATTCTCCGGCTCTTCATTTATTGTTTTTATGAGTGAAGGCAGATTAAGACTCAACGTCAACATCAGATGGTAAAAGAATGAAGATCATTACATGAAATTTTATCATTTATATCGATTATATAGTTACGATGGAACCGATTCATGACACAAATTGAGAGTGAAACAACAGATAAATCCAATAAACATTCACCAATATAAATGTATCAAAGACATTCAGGAATAACTGCTGAAAGAACCTCCTGTCTGCAGCCCAGTCTCCATAACAATTGACATCTGTTGGCCCCCCGGTCAGTTGAGTCTGAAACCCCCTGGTCAGTCAGAATGGCCAATGTCAGGCCCAAGGGTCATTTCTAGGGTCCTTCAGTGGATTTAATGTGGGCAAGAAAATTGTAAAAATAAAACTATTTAATTAAATCAGAATAAAACCTTTAAAAAAAAGGTATTTTTGTCAAGATCATCCAAAAACTAAAAAAGGGCTAGATGCTAACTGTCGATGCTAATTTATAAATTCTGAAAAACATTCTCTAAATGAATACTAGTGTGCCTTTTATATTTTAAACTTCTGCATGAGGTTCCATCTATATAACCGCGGTTCTAAGAACATGGCTCTGCCTTGTCAGGTAACCCATAGCGACAGCCTGTGGAGGGAGTTGCACGCATGAAGTAGAATTTTCAGTCTAATGTCCCGGTTCAGATTTGGACGCTACTCGTTCCCAACTCATCAAATGTGGATCTAAAGATATTTCTGCTAAATGTTAACATATTGACATAAATGTATATTTTTCGCGCTTGCTGTGTAAAAGCTTGAAATGATTTTATTCATTCTGGACAATTGATTCCATCAATCTTTTCGTCGGTGCAGGTTTCGCCAGCCCAGAGACGGGGATGGCGATAAGTGGCCAGAGCACCATGCATAACGCCCTGCACGTCTTCATGAACGGCACCATGTCATCCGTGCAGGGTTCTGCCAACGACCCCATATTCCTGCTGCACCACGCCTTTATAGACAGGTAGAGACACACAACAAAGCTCTACAAGCTACACATCAGTTGGTGTACGGCGTAAATCTGAGGATCCACTAGCAGCTCGAGGCAGGCAATCATAGAGGGTCGTGACCAGCTGCAGGGGAAGTCCGATAAAGAAAACATTGAAACAGAAACAGGCTGTAACAACTGCTCACAGGAAAGGTCAGGCGTGTCCGGCGATCATCGACCAACATGTGAGCGGTTCGATCGGACGGACGGAAGTGTGGCTGCTGGTCCGGAGAGACGAGCGAGTAACGAACGGCTATACTAAGAAAAGTCATTGATCGAATGCAGGTCGAATGTTTGTCTCTCCACTGGAACACGACTCCTACCTTCACCGAGTTAAATCAGTATTATGGGATGTGAACAAGACGAACGAGGGTTCAGTCGACAAATATCTGAGGTTTTTATCAATAAACTTGTTGAACATGACGTTCTAAGATTTTATCTAATGGACTAGAAATAAAACAGAGTCTCGAAAAGATCCCAAACATTAAAGTGAAAGGATTTTTATTTTAAGAACGTTTTAATTTTTTATCATTTTTTTTATTTTTGCACATTTTTCATTAACTTAATATTTTTCCTTTATATGTTTGTTTTGTTTTGTTTTTTTCACATCATGGCACATATTTCACATGTTTCCTCCCTCAGTAAAAGTAAAAAAGTTTCCACTTTATGTACTTTTAAAACAAATTTTGTTTCATTAAATTTCATAATATACTTTTTTCTATTGTATTTCAATTTGTTTCTTTCATTTGTTTTATTGTGGCTCATCTATTCCAAAATTCCACATGCAGTTTTCTTTGGTGACATTTTCCTAACTCCATTAACATTTTCTTACTTTATTTAAAAAGCTAATATTTCTGTGTTTTGTTAAGATGTTTCCTTGGATTTATTTGTTCTCAAAAAGTAAACGATTGCTTTTCCAGCTTTTTTGTGTGGCCCCAAGGGGAAATGAATGGCCCCAAACCTTCATAAGATGTTGATATTGATCTAATTGTTGTCTTTCTTCTTCTCAAAAGCATCTTTGAGCGTTGGCTGAGGCTACACGCACCTCCTCGCTCCATCTATCCTCTTGCCAACGCACCGATCGGCCACAACGACGGCTACTACATGGTCCCGTTCATGCCTCTGTTCCGAAATGGAGATTATTTCCTGTCCAACAAAGACCTTGGCTACGAGTACGCCTATCTTCTGGAGCCTGGTGAGTGAAAGAAGTCACTCCAATGTTGTCTATTAAAAACACTGAGTTGTGGTGGTGTGTGCAGGTCAAAGATTTGTGCAGGAGTTCCTCACACCTTACCTGGAGACGGCGCAGCAGATCTGGCAGTGGCTGCTGGCCGCCGGGCTCCTAGGGGCCGTGGTCGCCGCCATCACGGCTGTGGTTGCCGTGGCCGCGAGAAGGAAGTGGAAGAGAAACCAACGCAGGAAGCGATTGTCCAGTTACGGAGAGCGACAGCCGCTTCTTCACAGCAGCTCGGAGGAAGGATCCTCGTACCAAACTACTCTGTAACACCACCTGGCTTTGGACACAGAATTCACTTTTTCCTGGAACTGGAAAACTAAACACAGAATCTTCTTTATCTTCAGAAGAAATCACACTAAAACCTTCTTACCTTCATAACTTTTTGACTAAATATGGAAGAATATCAGTGCCATCAAAGATTTGAGTCGTTGAATATACATTTCAAATAGTTCAATAAGATTGTATTGAAACGTTTTTAGTTTAGAATCAAACATTTTTATTATTTAATTCAACACATTCTATGTATTAAGGGTTGAAATCATATTTAAATAAAAATAATTACATTTAAATAATCGAATTTTGAAAATTGAATTATTGTTATACTAATATTTCTAAAATGCTACAATTAAAAATATTTAATTTAGAATTTGGATTTTTTTTTAAATTGTATTTAGTAGTGATGGTCTGTTGAAGCTTCATGAAGCAGTGTCATTATTTTCAGAGCCCACTAGATGGCGGTCTCTGCACGATTTTCATTTGTTTTGAACAACTTTTGTAATGAAACATCACGTCATTTTTAAACTGATGGCGCCACCTACTGACCTCTAAACAACATGTATATACAACGCTTTGTTTTAGAAAGATTTTGAAAATGAACACAATTCAATTGTTTAAAATGGAAACCTAACCTCAATATTGTAATTATTTACTGACATTATTCAATAAAAAAATTATGAAATAAATTATTTTTAAAAATCTAATTCAACGCTTAAAATACTAAAACCCCTAACAAACAAAACATTTCAATACAAAAATTCAACATTTAAACGTTTTAATTCAAGCCTTCAATATTCTGATGACACTGATAGTTTCATATCTAAAATTGAATGTCAGTTTAAATAAATAGAAAATAAAAACTACGACCTCTTCAGCTGCAGCTACATTCATTCTATTTATTTTGAATATTTTAGCCCCACGCTAACACTTAAAGTCAAAGTATGCTATGTACCATTTTGATTGGGAAAGGTGAAAATAAATCTTTATGAGAATGCTAAGATGTTGCCTAATTATTTTGCCAGAGAAAGCATCAATCATTGAGTACACAACAAATAACTTGTAAAGACACGAGAACTGTTGGACCATTAGTAGTTTATAGCACTTCTGTCACTCATTCTTGTGGCCGTGTTCACACTTTTAAAGCTGTTACTGAACGATAGCAACATTCCAAATCCAACACTCGACCTCGATCGATATCTAGTCTAAAGTCAAAGTAATAACCCGTCGGTGCTGCTGCTGTGAGTCTTGTAAACACCACATGGATAAATCTGCTCTGACATTTCAGTTCCAGTCACCTGGATGATGGATTTCTTCTCAGTAATGCTGAAATTGAACGGTTTTGTTGTGCCATAAAAAAGAAGTCCGTGTTGTCCTTGACTTGCCACGGATTACTTCCATGAATGATGCTCGCTAAATGACGGGCCAGAGTGACACCTGCTGCTGTGAGAGTCGAGTCAGAACACGAGGGGGTGGAATCTTAACTGGTGTAGAACACGTGTGACGGTAATGAAGCGTGAGAGAGAGAGATCAAGGCCACACGGAGACAGGAAACTGAGACCACCTCGACCTTTATGATTGTTCATATAGAAGTGAGAAGGTTCACATTTACGTGAATTATTTATCTCTCTTTTAGGTAATGTGTGAAATGAAGTGTTAAATAAAACACACACACACACACACACACACACTCACGCACGCACTGAATTTCAATCTTTTCTAAGTGGATGTAACGGAAATAAAAGATAATTGAATCCCTAAATCACGCAAAATCACAAAAAACAGTGTTCTTTTTTTTCTGATGTCAATATTGAAAAGAAAAATAAGCGCAGACCTCAGTCATAAATTATGCTCATTCACCAACATATTTAATGTTTTATACAATATATTTTTACTGTTTTTTATTTTTCCAATTCTATACATTATTTTTATCATACTTGATCACAAGAAATCAATAATTAGTGATATTGAAAATGAGCACATGACAAAATCAGTATTCAGTCATATTTTTTAGCATTTGAAATACTGTGAGTAGTAAAATACTTCGTGGGACAGCAGGGCGGCAGTAGTGTAACAGGAACTTCAATGCACAGCACATATAAGAGCATTAGTGATGGTCTGATGAAGCTTCATGAAGCAGTGTCGTGTTGTTTAGAGGTCAATAGGTGGCGCCAAAAGTTATATAGGACGTTTCGTTAGAACAGTTGTTCAAAACAAAGATAAATCGTGCAGAGACCGGCATCTAGTGGACTCTGAAAATAATGACACTGCTTCATGAAGTTTCATCAGATCATTCCTAAAAAACAGAAGCTAAAGATCTTGTACCATTATGAATGACAAGGGATGCCAAGCCTACAAACTTTCAGTGGATCCAGATGGTAATCCAGAACTAGCCCTTCATCATCTTTCCCTCGTTTTTAATTTTTCTTTGAAATTTTTAAAATCTGTTTTTGACTTATTTCATGAGCAGAAAGACAGATAAACAGTGACAACAGCATAATCTCTTTGATAGGTGTAATGTATTCTTTATTTTAAATTAATTATATGAATGAAATGAATATTTTTTCATGTTTAAATGAACAACTATTATCTGATGAACGCGTTGTCTTCATTGTCCATGATGCTTATCCCAGGTGAAGAATATATTGTGACAATTGTTCTCTTCACATATGTCATGTCAAGTGTTCATAACACAACCAAGAGATCTTCTGCAGAAATATGTGCATTTTTATTCTATTACTCTTTGTGCGTCGATGACGTCACACAAAAACTCGCTGTGTTGGGAAGTGACAAGTTATTGTGTTACTGTTTTCCAAGAATTTGCATTAAAGTATTTCTAGTGAGTATGCGCGATGTGTTTAGTCATGAAGTCGTATTTCTAAGTAAACTTTGTTTTATAGATGAGTTGTACAAATAATACACATCCTGGTTAGCTTAGCTTAGTTTATTTCCAGTTTTTTAAATATGAAACATTATCCGCGATGATATTTGTTTATGCAATTCTGATTTGAGCCAGTAGATGGAGACACATTAAATGTTTTTACATTAGCTAGAAAATACATGTTGACCACCAGTGTTTGTTTTAATTTTTTTAATCTAAGTTAAGTTTAAATCTTTATAGATTCATTTTGGGGTCAGATACCGTTTCTATAATAGTCTCTTTTTTTTTAAATGAATCCATAAATCTAATATTAGAACATATTATCATGAGGTCTCCTCCCACGTCGGCATCATCATGACAAACACCACAATAGGAGAACTGTGTTTATTAGACTCCATCATCCTGGCAAACACATCTGGGAAGGCGAGTATCAGGCATATCCTTGTGTATATATCATTGATGGTGACGTAAATGAATCAGGAGTAGGTTCACGACATGGAAGCCTCTGTTGACACGTGTGTGTCAGGTAGACAGTTACATGGAAGGAAACATCCAGCAGACTTGGATGAGAACTTGAAACAAACACAAGTGTGTTATGATTAAGGCTCACCACAGATGTGGTGCAGGATCTGCTGATGAATGTTATCATACCTGTAAACATCTGGAGGAATAGTTGAAGCTGCATTCCAACTCTAAAAATGGCCGAATGTACCTACATATACATATAAATACTTGCACATGTGAAGTGAGCGTCTACAGCTAGAATGAGAAGAAGCAACAGCTGCTTGTGCATCACCTTTACCTGCAAGACAGTAATGAGGAAAACAGTTCAGAATGATGGGTCAATGGACAAAACAATTTAAAGTCACAGGTTGCAACCATGATCACATTTTGTTGAAAATTTAAAGTACATTTATTTTCCTTTACTTTTAAATGATGACTATTTTTTTTCTTTCTTCAACTCATTTTTGAACCTTTAACCTATTGTTCTCTTCCAGAAACTACTTGTATTACACTGTTATTACCTTGTTCTCTTCCAGAAACTACCTGTACTACACTATTATGACCTTGTTCTCTACCAGAAACTACTTGTATTACACTGTTCTTACCTTGCTCTCTTCCAGAAACTACTTGTTTTACAATGTTGTTACCTTGCTCTCTTGGAGAAGCTTCCTGTATTACACTGTTCTTACCTCGTTGTCTTCCAGAAACTACCTGTATTACACTGTTCTTAACTTGTTCTCTTCCAGAAACTACTTGTATTACAGTGTTCTTACCTTGTTCTCTTCCAGAAACTACTTGTATTACAGTGTTCTTACCTTGTTCTCTTCCAGAAACTACCTGTACCTTAGGTGGTGAGAAAAGAACTAAGCCAAAAGAACAAGATCACACGTTCACGCGGGTGAAACAATCTCATTAATTAGATTAAAAGTTTAAACCTTTATAGATTCATTTTGGGGTCAGATACCGTTTCTATAATAGACTTTTTTTTTTAAATAAATCCATATATTTCATATGGTAACATATTTTCACAAGGTCTCCTCCCATGTCGGCATCATCATGACAAACACCACAATAGGAGAACTGTGTTTATTAGACTCCATCATCCTGGCAAACACATCTGGGAAGGCGAGTATCAGGCATATCCTTGTGTATATATCATTGATGGTGACGTAAATGAATCAGGAGTAGGTTCACGACATGGAAGCCTCTGTTGACACGTGTGTGTCAGGTAGACAGTTACATGGAAGGAAACATCCAGCAGACTTGGATGAGAACTTGAAACAAACACAAGTGTGTTATGATTAAGGCTCACCACAGATGTGGTGCAGGATCTGCTGATAAATGTTATCATACCTGTAAACATCTGGAGGAATAGTTGAAGCTGCATTTCAACTCTAAAAATGGCCGAATGTACCTACATATACATATAAATACTTGTGACTTGCACATGTGAAGTGAGCGTCTACAGCTAGAATGAGAAGAAGCAACAGCTGCTTGTGCATCACCTTTACCTGCAAGACAGTAATGAGGAAAACAGTTTAGAATGATGGGTCAATGGACAAAACAATTTAAAGTCACAGGTTGCAACCATGATCACATTTTGTTGAAAATTTAAAGTCCATTTATTTTCCTTTACTTTTAAATGATGACTATTTTTTTTCTTTCTTCAACTAATTTTTGAACCTTTAACCTATTGTTCTCTTCCAGAAACTACCTGTACTACACTGTTATTACCTTGTTCTCTTCCAGAAACTACCTGTACTACACTATTATGACCTTGTTCTCTACCAGAAACTACTTGTATTACACTGTTCTTACCTTGCTCTCTTCCAGAAACTACTTGTTTTACAATGTTGTTACCTTGCTCTCTCTGAGAAGCTTCCTGTATCAATCTCATTAATTATTTACTTTTTTTTATTGCACTACCTTGATCGGGTCACGTAAGGTTGGAGTTGGAGACACTGACAAACAAACACTCACACAGACACATAATCTTAGAATATATACAGTTAAAACAGCATTTTTACTTTTGTGAGGAAAACAAAAGGTCATTTACTCCCCGTCGGGGAATCGAACCCCAGTCTCCCGCGTCGGCCTTTCGCTAAAAATCCCTAAAGTTTTCCCATTCATTTTCAATGGTAGTGAATTGGTATGAGTTGGTAGTGAGAATCAATACGATTTTCGGCCACAGGGTGCCGATCTGGCGCTATTGGACGTGCGTGTTTTAAATGTGAATAGAGCATCTTTTCCCATTTAGATTTTAGACATTTGAAAGGTTGTTTTTACGCCTCCCTGGTGCTGCTTGTCCAGCTCCTTTTGTCATTGGAATTGAGACTCCTTTTTGTATTGTAAAATTGTAAATTGTGTCATTTTAAACGTGTTCTTTTCGAGCCTGCCCGGAGATGTTTACCTGCCGTATTTTGTGTGTAGAATGAATGAAAAGTAATTTTGTATTTGCGTCAGTGGTCTCACATCACCCATTTTAACAACAATAAATGGAAAAATGGCAAACCTCTGTGAATAATTACTATGTATTTTTAAAGATGAAGGTGTTATGTATCATACGAATTAATTCGGAAACATTTTAGTGTTTGTTTTGTTTTATCATGTGTTGAATGTTGTAGTCATTTAAATACTGTGTAAAGACAGGTGAACCTTAAACAGGAAGTCAATACAATTGTGAAAACCTCTGTAAATAAATACTATGTATTATTGAAGATGAAGGTTTTATCCATCATATGAATAAATGTGGAAACATTATACTGTACTGTATTCTTCTTTTTTTTAATCATGTTTTGAACGTCGTGGTCATTTAAATACATTGTAAAGACATGTGGACTTTAAACCGTAATAAAATAAAACATTTGCAAACCTCTGTAAATAATAACTGTAAATGATTAAAGATGAAGGTTTTATCTATCATATGGATACATTTAGAAATATTTTACTTTTGGTTTTCCGGTCTGGCGCTATTTTACGCGCGTATTTTGAAATTGAATAGAGCGTCGTTTACTATTTAGATTTTATCCATTTGAAAGTTGTTGTTTTTACGCCTCCCTGGCGTTGTTTGTCCAGCTTCTTTTGTTATTGGAATTGAGACTCCTTTTTTATTCAAATTGTGTCATTTTGAAACGTATTGTTTTCGATCACTAGGTGCGCCTGTCCGGAGATGTTTATTTGAAGTCATTTTGCATTTGCGTCATTTTAAGGCGCATTTTCTTGCTTAAATACAGCCTCTTTTTTGATTCCAACATCAGTCTGAATAAGACAGAGGAGCCTGCGTGTCCACTTCTAAAAAGTAATCCCGTTTTTCGTCGCTACGAAACCTACTTCGGTAAGTAAATTATTAATGAATACCTGTTGTAACTTCATTTCAAGTTTGATCTATATATATAGATCGATATATATATATAGACATGTGTGTATATATATATAGATCGATATATATATATATACAGTATATATATTGATCTACCTATCTATATCTATAGATCTGTCTGTCAGTCTGTATAAACACACCTTTAAAGGGAATTTGGATGACATTCTTAAAATGTTTACTGTTTTGGATGCTTAGGGTTTTTTAGTTAGTCCACCTTGTCTTTGTGTATATGTATGTCTATGCCACTGCCTGTCTTGGCCAGGACACTCTTGTAAAATAGATTTTTATCTCTTTATTACTTTTTTTCCTGGTTAAATAAAGTTAAAAATTAAATTAAAAACACATCTACTATTAAAATTTCTCACGCGTTCTTATGCGTTACTTACATCCTTATTTAAATATTTTATCAGTCACTTTAGCATGCTGTGAGTCTTTGGTATGTGTGAAAAAAACGTTACATTCATTTACATTTTTCTCTTTTAAGGTAAAATGTCGAGAAAGATGGCACCGACAGGACGGCAGCCTTAACAGCAGCTCCGAGTGCTTTTTTGGGTTATTTCATTTTTTCCGAGGATTGCCTCCGTCTTTTCAAACTTTTCTTTTCATCGCACTGTCTCTTTAAGACTCGCGGACAGTTTTCTACAAGAATTGGAAACTTTCAGTGAAAAAGGAAAGTTTTTCATCGCTTTTTCTGGTGCGCAACGGGCGTCCTGCGCGCGTAATGGCCATTGTCTACAGTCGGGATCAGCTGCTGGCGCTCCGTTTCTCTGCGGTGCGGCCGGAGGAGCGACCCATCATCCCCCGGGATATTAAGAAGAGGAGCCGGGGATGCCGAGCCGGAGTTAAAGTTCAGGCTGAAAAACAAAATAAAAGGAAGTGGTTAGAGGGCGCAACTGCCGTTTCTGGGGAGTACGTTTATTGTCCTGCGAAGGTCCTTTTATAAAGACCACAGAATGACTGAAGAGATGCAGTGGGAAGCATTTAAAAAATCTCCCTTTTATTTAATGGAAAAGGAGATATGGGGATGGGAAAGGACTAAAAAGTGAACTTATTCTTTTTTGTTGTTGGTTGTTTTTTTGAAGCCTTAATAAAAAAGATATAATGTCACAAATCAAATGAATGAGTATTTTCTTATTTTAATGAATGAATACTTTACACTCTCAATACATAGGAAAATAGTGTTGATCATTGATGCATTATTAAATTATTGAATTAAATGCTCCAGAATCCTGAAATAAAAAAGAATCAATCCTCTTTTAAAAACCTTTCACAATGGGATTAATTTAATTGGAAAGAAAAATATAAAAAGAAAAATGTGTGGTTTTATGCTTTTCAGAGGCATAAGGCGACGTAAAATATTACTTTTAATACTTAATACTTAACAACGTGATTAATTTAACTAGAAAGAAAAAAAATGTGTGCATCAGCCAGGAATCAAACCGGGGTCCAAGCTAAGACATGGCTTCAAACACTATCTTGTGCAGCACTGTTTTAATGTCAATTTTGAAAAAACAAAGCGCAGCTCATTTGGACAAAAATTCAAACTGGTTATTGCGCCTGATGAAAAAGTTCCAGGGTTGAGTCAGTACTTTGGTGACTTATGCTAGTCTGTCAAACTGAGTGAAAATGAATTGTAAATTAATATTTTTCATGTTTAAATGAACAACTATTATCTGATGAACGCGTTGTCTTCATTGTCCATGATGCTTATCCCAGGTGAAGAATATATTGTGACAATTGTTCTCTTCACATATGTCATGTCAAGTGTTCATAACACAACCAAGAGATCTTCTGCAGAAATATGTGCATTTTTATTCCATTACTCTTTGTGCTTCGATGACGTCACACAAAAACTCGCTGTGTTGGGAAGTGACAAGTTATTGTGTTACTGTTTTCCACGAATTTGCATTAAAGTATTTCTAGTGAGTATGCGCGATGTGTTTAGTCATGAAGTCGTATTTCTAAGTAAACTTTGTTTTATAGATGAGTTGTACAAATAATACACATCCTGGTTAGCTTAGCTTAGTTTATTTCCAGTTTTTTAAATATGAAACATTATCCGCGATGATATTTGTTTATGCAATTCTGATTTGAGCCAGTAGATGGAGACACATTAAATGTGTTTACATTAGCTAGAATACATGTTGACCACCAGTGTTTGTTTTATTTTTTTTAATCTAAGTTAAGTTTAAACCTTTATAGATTCATTTTGGGGTCAGATACCGTTTCTATAATAGTCTCTTTTTTTTTAAATGAATCCATATATCTAATATTAGAACATATTATCATGAGGTCTCCTCCCACGTCGGCATCATCATGACAAACACCACAATAGGAGAACTGCGTTTATTAGACTCCATCATCCTGGCAAACACATCTGGGAAGGCGAGTATCAGGCATATCCTTGTGTATATATCATTGATGGTGACGTAAATGAATCAGGAGTAGGTTCACAACAGGGAAGCCTCTGTTGACACGTGTGTGTCAGGTAGACAGTTACATGGAAGGAAACATCCAGCAGACTTGGATGAGAACTTGAAACAAACACAAGTGTGTTATGATTAAGGCTCACCACAGATGTGGTGCAGGATCTGCTGATAAATGTTATCATACCTGTAAACATCTGGAGGAATAGTTGAAGCTGCATTTCAACTCTAAAAATGGCCGAATGTACCTACATATACATATAAATACTTGCACATGTGAAGTGAGCGTCTACAGCTAGAATGAGAAGGAGCAACAGCTGCTTGTGCATCACCTTTACCTGCAAGACAGTAATGAGGAAAACAGTTCAGAATGATGGGTCAATGGACAAAACAATTTAAAGTCACAGGTTGCAACCATGATCACATTTTGTTGAAAATTTAAAGTCCATTTATTTTCCTTTACTTTTAAATGATGACTATTTTTTTTCTTTCTTCAACTCATTTTTGAACCTTTAACCTATTGTTCTCTTCCAGAAACGACTTGTATTACACTGTTATTACCTTGTTCTCTTCCAGAAACTACCTGTACTACACTATTATGACCTTGTTCTCTACCAGAAACTACTTGTATTACACTGTTCTTACCTTGCTCTCTTCCAGAAACTACTTGTTTTACAATGTTGTTACCTTGCTCTCTCTGAGAAGCTTCCTGTATTACACTGTTCTTACCTCGTTGTCTTCCAGAAACTACCTGTATTACACTGTTCTTAACTTGTTCTCTTCCAGAAACTACTTGTATTACAGTGTTCTTACCTTGTTCTCTTCCAGAAACTACCTGTGCTACAATATTATTACCTTGTTCTCTTCCAGAAACTACCTGTACCTTAGGTGGTGAGAAAAGAACTAAGCCAAAAGAACAAGATCACATGTTCACGCGGGTGAAACAATCTCATTAATTATTTAATTAATACCTGCCGTATTTTGTGTGTAGAATGAATGAAAAGTAATTTTGTATTTGCGTCAGTGGTCTCACATCACCCATTTTAACAACAATAAATGGAAAAATGGCAAACCTCTGTGAATAATTACTATGTATTTTTAAAGATGAAGGTGTTATGTATCATACGAATTAATTCGGAAACATTTTAGTGTTTGTTTTGTTTTATCATGTGTTGAACGTTGTAGTCATTTAAATACTGTGTAAAGACAGGTGAACCTTAAACAGGAAGTCAATACAATTGTGAAAACCTCTGTAAATAAATACTATGTATTATTGAAGATGAAGGTTTTATCCATCATATGAATAAATGTGGAAACATTATACTGTACTGTATTCTTCTTTTTTTTAATCATGTTTTGAACGTCGTGGTCATTTAAATACATTGTAAAGACATGTGGACTTTAAACCGTAATAAAATAAAACATTTGCAAACCTCTGTAAATAATAACTGTAAATGATTAAAGATGAAGGTTTTATCTATCATATGGATACATTTAGAAATATTTTACTTTTGGTTTTCCGGTCTGGCGCTATTTTACGCGCGTATTTTGAAATTGAATAGAGCGTCGTTTACTATTTAGATTTTAGCCATTTGAAAGTTGTTGTTTTTACGCCTCCCTGGCGCTGTTTGTCCAGCTTCTTTTGTCATTGGAATTGAGACTCCTTTTTTATTCAAATTGTGTCATTTTGAAACGTATTGTTTTCGATCACTAGGTGCGCCTGTCCGGAGATGTTTATTTGAAGTCATTTTGCATTTGCGTCATTTTAAGGCGCATTTTCTTGCTTAAATACAGCCTCTTTTTTGATTCCAACATCAGTCTGAATAAGACAGAGGAGCCTGCGTGTCCACTTCTAAAAAGTAATCCCGTTTTTCGTCGCTACGAAACCTACTTCGGTAAGTAAATTATTAATGAATACCTGTTGTAACTTCATTTCAAGTTTGATCTATATATATAGATCGATATATATATATATAGACATGTGTGTATATATATATAGATCGATATATATATATACAGTATATATATTGATCTATCGATCTATATCTATAGATCTGTCTGTCAGTCTGTATAAACACACCTTTAAAGGGAATTTGGATGACATTCTTAAAATGTTTACTGTTTTGGATGCTTAGGGTTTTTTAGTTAGTCCACCTTGTCTTTGTGTATATGTATGTCTATGCCACTGCCTGTCTTGGCCAGGACACTCTTGTAAAATAGATTTTTATCTCTTTATTACTTTTTTTCCTGGTTAAATAAAGTTAAAAATTAAATTAAAAACACATCTACTATTAAAATTTCTCACGCGTTCTTATGCGTTACTTACATCCTTATTTATATTTAATTTGTTTAAATATTTTATCAGTCACTTTAGCATGCTGTGAGTCTTTGGTATGTGTGAAAAAAACGTTACATTCATTTACATTTTTCTCTTTTAAGGTAAAATGTCGAGAAAGATGGCACCGACAGGACGGCAGCCTTAACAGCAGCTCCGAGTGCTTTTTTGGGTTATTTCATTTTTTCCGAGGATTGCCTCCGTCTTTTCAAACTTTTCTTTTCATCGCACTGTCTCTTTAAGACTCGCGGACAGTTTTCTACAAGAATTGGAAACTTTCAGTGAAAAAGGAAAGTTTTTCATCGCTTTTTCTGGTGCGCAACGGGCGTCCTGCGCGCGTAATGGCCATTGTCTACAGTCGGGATCAGCTGCTGGCGCTCCGTTTCTCTGCGGTGCGGCCGGAGGAGCGACCCATCATCCCCCGGGATATTAAGAAGAGGAGCCGGGGATGCCGAGCCGGAGTTAAAGTTCAGGCTGAAAAACAAAATAAAAGGAAGTGGTTAGAGGGCGCAACTGCCGTTTCTGGGGAGTACGTTTATTGTCCTGCGAAGGTCCTTTTATAAAGACCACAGAATGACTGAAGAGATGCAGTGGGAAGCATTTAAAAAATCTCCCTTTTATTTAATGGAAAAGGAGATATGGGGATGGGAAAGGACTAAAAAGTGAACTTATTCTTTTTTGTTGTTGGTTGTTTTTTTGAAGCCTTAATAAAAAAGATATAATGTCACAAATCAAATGAATGAGTATTTTCTTATTTTAATGAATGAATACTTTACACTCTCAATACATAGGAAAATAGTGTTGATCATTGATGCATTATTAAATTATTGAATTAAATGCTCCAGAATCCTGAAATAAAAAAGAATCAATCCTCTTTTAAAAACCTTTCACAATGGGATTA
Source organism: Callionymus lyra (assembly GCF_982586985.1). NCBI lineage: Eukaryota > Metazoa > Chordata > Actinopteri > Syngnathiformes > Callionymidae > Callionymus > Callionymus lyra. The sequence continues at coordinate 25,938,689 of NC_141824.1, forward strand.
ATTTAATTGGAAAGAAAAATATAAAAAGAAAAATGTGTGGTTTTATGCTTTTCAGAGGCATAAGGCGACGTAAAATATTACTTTTAATACTTAATACTTAACAACGTGATTAATTTAACTAGAAAGAAAAAAATGTGTGCATCGGCCAGGAATCGAACCGGGGTCCAAGCTAAGACAGGGCTTCAAACACTATCTTGTGCAGCACTGTTTTAATGTAAATTTTGAAAAAACAAAGCGCAGCTCATTTGGACAAAAATTCAAACTGGTTATTGCGCCTGATGAAAAAGTTCCAGAGTTGAGTCAGTACTTTGGTGACTTATGCTAGTCTGTCAAACTGAGTGAAAATGAATTGTAAATGAATATTTTTCATGTTTAAATGAACAACTATTATCTGATGAACGCGTTGTCTTCATTGTCCATGATGCTCTCTTGGAGAAGCTTCCTGTATTACACTGTTCTTACCTCGTTGTCTTCCAGAAACGACTTGTTTTACACGGTTCTTGCCTTGTTTTCTTCCAGAAACTACCTGTATTACACTGTTCTTACCTTGTTCTCTTCCAGAAACTACCTGTATTACACTGTTCTTAACTTGTTCTCTTCCAGAAACTACTTGTATTACACTGTTATTACCTTGTTCTCTTCCAGAAACTACCTGTACTACACTATTATGACCTTGTTCTCTACCAGAAACTACTTGTATTACACTGTGCTTACCTTGCTCTCTTCCAGAAACTACTTGTTTTACAATGTTGTTACCTTGCTCTCTCTGAGAAGCTTCCTGTATTACACTGTTCTTACCTCGTTGTCTTCCAGAAACGACTTGTTTTACACGGTTCTTGCCTTGTTTTCTTCCAGAAACTACCTGTATTACACTGTTCTTAACTTGTTCTCTTCCAGAAAATACTTGTAATACAGTGTTCTTACCTTGTTCTCTTCCAGAAACTACCTGTACTACAATATTATTAACTTGTTCTCTTCCAGAAACTACCTGTACCTTAGGTGGTGAGAAAAGAACTAAGCCAAAAGAACAAGATCACACGTTCACGCGGGTGAAACAATCTCATTAATTATTTCCTTTTTTTTATTGCACTACCTTGATCGGGTCACGTAAGGTTGGAGTTGGAGACTCGGACAAACAAACACTCACACAGACACATAATCTTAGAATATATACAGTTAAAACAGCAGTTTTACTTTTGTGAGGAAAACAAAAGGTCATTTACTCCCCGTCGGGGAATCGAACCCCGATCTCCCGCGTCGGCCTTTCGCTAAAAATCCCTAAAGTTTTCCTATTCATTTTCAATGGTAGTGAATTGGTATGAGTTGGTAGTGAGAATCAATACGATTTTCGGCCACAGGGTGCCGATCTGGCGCTATTGGACGCGCGTGTTTAAATTAAATGCCCCAGATTCCTGAAATAAAAAAATAATCAATCCTCTTTTAAAAACCTTTCACAATGGGATTCATTTAACTGGAAAGAAAAATATGAAAAGAAAGAAATGTGTGGTTTTATGCTTTTCACATTAAACAGTTGAGCCCTCAGAGGCATAAGGCGACGTAAAATATTACTTTTAATACTTAATACTTAACAACGTGATTAATTTAACTAGAAAGAAAAAAAATGTGTGCATCGGCCAGGAATCAAACCGGGGTCCAAGCTAAGACATGGCTTCAAACACTATCTTGTGCAGCACTGTTTTAATGTCAATTTTGAAAAAACAAAGCGCAGCTCATTTGGACAAAAATTCAAACTGGTTATTGCGCCTGATGAAAAAGTTCCAGGGTTGAGTCAGTACTTTGGTGACTTATGCTAGTCTGTCAAACTGAGTGAAAATGAATTGTAAATTAATATTTTTCATGTTTAAATGAACAACTATTATCTGATGAACGCGTTGTCTTCATTGTCCATGATGCTTATCCCAGGTGAAGAATATATTGTAAGTAAGTAAGTAAGTAATATATATTTATATAGCGCTTTTCGAGACCAGGGTCACAATTGTTCTCTTCACATATGTCATGTCAATAACACAACCAAGAGATCTTCTGCAGAAATATGTGCATTTTTATTCCATTACTCTTTGTGCGTCGATGACGTCACACAAAAACTCGCTGTGTTGGGAAGTGACAAGTTATTGTGTTACTGTTTTCCACGAATTTGCATTAAAGTATTTCTAGTGAGTATGCGCGATGTGTTTAGTCATGAAGTCGTATTTCTAAGTAAACTTTGTTTTATAGATGAGTTGTACAAATAATACACATCCTGGTTAGCTTAGCTTAGTTTATTTCCAGTTTTTTAAATATGAAACATTATCCGCGATGATATTTCTTTATGCAATTCTGATTTGAGCCAGTAGATGGAGACACATTAAATGTGTTTACATTAGCTAGAAAATACATGTTGACCACCAGTGTTTGTTTTAATTGTTTTTATCTAAGTTAAGTTTAAATCTTTATAGATTCATTTGGGGTCAGATACCGTTTCTATAATAGTCTTTTTTTTTTTTTTTTAAATGAATCCATATATCTAATATTAGAACATATTTTCATGAGGTCTCCGCCCACGTCGGGTGTACCTACATATACATATAAATACTTGCACATGTGAAGTGAGCGTCTACAGCTAGAATGAGAAGAAGCAACAGCTGCTTGTGCATCACCTTTACCTGCAAGACAGTAATGAGGAAAACAGTTCAGAATGATGGGTCACTGGAGAAACAATTTAAAGTCACAGGTTGCAACCATGATCACAATTTGTTGAAAATTTAAAGTCCATTTATTTTCCTTTACTTTTAAATGATGACTACTGGTTTCTCATTTCTCAAACTCATTTTTGAACCTTTAATCTATTGTTCTTTTCCAGAAACTACTTGTATTACACTATTATTACCTTGTTCTCTTCCAGAAACTAATGGTAATACACTGTTCTTACCTCGTTCTCTTGTACTGTTCATACCTTGTTCTCTTCCAGAAACTACTTGTATTAGTTTAGGTTAGGTAGAACTTTATTGATTGAAAATGTTTTTTTCCAATTGTTTTTTATTTACACTGTTCTTATCTAGTTCTCTTCCAGAAACGACTTGTATTGTACTGTTCTTACCTTGTTCTTTTCCAGAAACTACTTGTATTACACTGTTATTACGTTGTTCTCTTCCAGAAACTATTGGTATTACACTGTTCTTACCTCGTTCTCTTGCAGAAACTACTTGTATTACACTGTTATTACCTTGTTCTCTTCCAGAAACTACTTGTATTACAATGTTGTTACCTTGTTCTCTTCGAGTAGCTTCCTGTATTACACTGTTCTTACCTTGTTGTCTTCCAGAAACTACCTGTATTACACTGTTCTTACCTTGTTCTCTTCCAGAAACTACCTGTACTACAATATTATTACCCTGTTCTCTTCCAGAAACGACTTGTATTACAGTGTTCTTACCTTGTTCTCTTCCAGAAACTACCTGTACTACATTATTATTACCTTGTTCTCTTCCAGAAACTACTTCTATTACAGTGTTCTTACCTTGTTCTCTTCCAGAAACTACCTGTACTACAATATTATTACCTTGTTCTCTTCCAGAAAGTTGGATTGGAGACACGGACAAACAAACACTCACACAGACACATAATCTTAGAATATATACAGTAAAAATAGCAGTTTTACTTTTGTGAGGAAAACATAAGATCATTTACTGGGAGTCTGGGAATCGAACCCCGGTCTCCCGCGTCGGCCGCCGCGGATAGTTTCGCTAAAAATCCCTAAAGTTTTCCCATTCATTTTCAATGGTAGTGAATTGGTATGAGTTGGTAGTGAGAATCAATACGATTTTCGGCCACAGGGTGCCGATCTGGCGCTATTGGACGCGCGTGTTTTAAATGTGAATAGAGCATCGTTTCCCATTTAGATTTTAGACATTTGAAAGGTTGTTTTTACGCCTCACTGGTGCTGTTTGTCCAGCTCCTTTTGTCATTGGAATTGAGACTCCTTTTTGTATTGTAAAATTGTAAATTGCGTCATTTTTAAACATGTTCTTTTCGAGCCTGCCCGGAGATGTTCATTCATTTTATTTTGGACTGGATGAAGACATAGGTACTTAATATGTTGAACTTGTGATTTGAAAGGGTTTGGGATAATGACCAAGCTAAGACAGGGCTTCAAACACTATCTTGTGCAGCACTGTTTTAATGTCAATTTTGAAAAAACAAAGCTCAGCTCATTTGGACAAAACTCTGGTTATTGCGCCTGATGAAAAATTTCCAGGGTTGAGTCAGTACTTTGGTGACTTATGCTAGTCTGTCAAACTGAGCCTGAGAAACCTGGTTGTTGTAATTGACAAAGACATGTCACTAGTTTAACATTGCAGAAAACTGACCAGAAACTGTTTCCTTAAACTGTGAAAACAAATCTCTAGAAATTATCGTTTAGACTATTGTTTTACACAATATAATTTCCCTCTTTTTTATTTTTCCAATTCAATACCATATTTTTAAACATCATAATAGATCACAAGAAATAAATAATTAGTAACGTCAGGATTACTTTTATTACACTGTTCTTACCCTGTTCTCTCCCATAAACTACCTATATTACACTGTTCTTACCTTGTTATCTTCCAAAACATACTTGTATTACACTGTTCTTACCTTGTTCTCTTCCAGAAACTACCTGTATTACACTGATTTTACCTTGTTCTCTTCTATAAACTACTTGTATTACAATGTTCTTACCTCGTTCTCTTGTAGAAACTACCTGTATTACACTGTTCTTAACTTGTTCTCTTCCAGAAACTACCTGTATTACACTATTATTACCTTGTTCTCTTCCAGAAACTACCTGTATTACACTGTTCTTAACTTGTTCTCTTCCAGAAACTACCTGTATTACACTGTGCTTACCCTGTTCTCTTTCAGAAACTACTTGTATTACACTGTTCTTACCTTGTTCTCTGTTCTCTTCCAGAAACTACCTATATTACACTGTTCTTAACTTGTTCTCTTCTTGAAACAACCTGTATTACACTGTTCTTACCTCGTTCTCTTCCAGGAACTACCTGTATTACACTGTTGTTACCTTGTTCTCTTCCAGAAACTACTTGTATTACACTGTTCTTACCTCGTTCTCTTCCAGAAACTACCTGTATTACACTGTTCTTATCGGGTTCTCTTCCAGAAACTACCTCTTTTACACTGTTCTTACCTTGTTCTCTTCCAGAAACTACCTGTAATACACTATTCTTACCTTGTTCTCTTCAAGAAACTACCTGTATTGCACTGTTTGTACCTTGTTCTCTTCCAGAAACTACTTGTATTACACTGTTCTTACCATGTTCTCTTCCAGAAACTACCTGTATTACACTGTTCTTACCTTTTTCTCTTCCAGAAACTACATGTAAAACACTGTTCTTACCTTGTTCTCTTCCAGAAACTACCTGCATTACACAGTTGTTACCTTGTTCTCTCCCAGAAACTAGCTGTATTACACTGTTCTTACCTTGTTCTCTTTCAGAAACTACCTGTATTACACTGTTCTTACCTTGTTCTCTCCCAGAAACTATCTCTATTACACTGTTCTAACCTTGTTCTCTTCCAGGAACTACCTCTATTACACTGTTCTTACCTTGTTTTCTGCCAGAAACTACTTGTATTACACCGTTATTACCCTGTTCTCTCCCAGAAACTACTTCTATTACACTGTTTTTACCTTGTTCTCTTCCAGAAACTACCAGTATGACACTGTTCTTACCTTGTTCTTTTCCAGAAACTACCTGTATCAAACTGGTCTTACCCTGTTCTCTTCCAGAAACTACTTGTATTACAATGTTCTTACCTCGTTCTCTTGCAGAAACTACCTGTATTACACTGTTCTTACCTTGTTCTCTTCCACAAACTACCTGTATTACACTGTTCTTACCTTGTTCTCTTCCAGAAACTACCTGTATTACACTGGTCTTACCTTGTTCTCTTCCAGAAAATACTTGTATTACAATGTTCTTACCTCGTTCTCTTGCAGAAACTACCTGTATTACACTGTTCTTACCTTGTTCTCTTCCAGAAACTACCTGTATTATACTGTTCTTACCTTGTTCTCTTCCAGAAACTACTTGTATTACAATGTTCTTACCTCGTTCTCTTGCAGAAACTACCTGTAGTACACTGTTCTTACCTTGTTTTCTTCCACAAACTACCTGTATTACACTGTTATTACCTTGTTCTCTTCCAGAAACTACTTGTATTACACTGTTCTTACCTTGTTCTCTTCCAGAAACTACCTGTATTACACTGTTCTTACCTTGTTCTCTTCCAGAAACTACCTGTATTTCACTGTTCTTACCTTGTTCTCTTCCAGAAACTACTTGTATTACAATGTTCTTACCTTGTTCTCTACCACAAACTACCTGTATTACACTGTTCTTACCTTGTTTTCTTCCACAAACTACCTGTATTACACTGTGCTTACCTTGTTCTCTTCCACAAACTACCTGTATTACACTGTTCTTACCTTGTTTTCTTCCACAAACTACCTGTATTACAATGTTCTTACCTTGTTCTCTACCACAAACTACCTGTATTACACTGTTCTTACCTTGTTTTCTTCCACAAACTACCTGTATTACACTGTTCTTACCTTGTTCTCTTCCAGAAACTACCTGTATTACACTATTATTACCTTGTTCTCTCCCATAAACTACCTGTATTACACTGTTCTTACCTTGTTTTCTTCCACAAACTACCTGTATTACACTGTTCTTACCTTGTTCTCTACCACAAATTACCTGTATTACACTGTTCTTACCTTGTTTTCTTCCACAAACTACCTGTATTACACTGTTCTTACCTTGTTCTCTACCAGAAACTTGAGCTTGATGGTGCGTTACTGCGCAGGCGCTCGTATTTGTCTCTGTGGATGTGGTACTCTTATACGAGCCCTGGTGGCTGCGTCGAGCGGCCCAAAGTTCTCATCTATTGTTACAAAACAAAAACCTGCCTTGCATTTTCATAGTGCTTGATGGTCAACAGAGTGTCTTCCATTGTATTGTTGACCACACTGGACACAAAGAAGCTGATGGCACCCAGCAGGGACTCTCTGTTCTTGCACAGCAGCTTTTGGGTTTCTGTGTTGTAACCAAACTCATCCTGCAGAGAGAACAATCCTATCAAACATCTGTGACCTTAGGTGATATGTTACAAGATAGAAACATAAGAGGCATGCAAGTCTTTGTACAGTCTAAATATAAATTGAAACATATGTATAAAAGGAAAAAAGAAAAAAATATATAAAAGACGTTAAAAAGAATGAGATGAACATGTACATGTGTGCTTGCATGTGTGTGTCATGTATGATGCAGGTTGAAGAGTCTGATGGCATGGGGGAGGAATGATCTCCTCAGTCTTTCTGTGGAGCATGACATTGACAGCAGTCTGTCACTGAAGCTGCTCCTCTGTCTGTGAATGGTGCTGTGTAGTGGTTGTTGTGGATTGTCTGTGATGGACAGGAGCCTGTTGAGTGTGCGTCGCTCAGCTATGGATGTCAGACTGTCCAGTTCTGTGCCCCCAACAGAGCCTGCCTTCCTTATTAGTTTGTCGAGGCGTGAAGCGTCCTTCTTCTTTAGACTGCCCCCCAGCACACCATTGAGTACAGGAGGGCACTCGCTACCACAGACTGGTAGAAGGTCTGTAGCAGCTTCCTGCAGACATTGAAGGATGCCAGCCTTCTAAGGTAGTACAAACGACTCGAATTCAACGAAGGTGGTGAGAAGAGAGCTAAGCCAAAAGAACAAGATCGCATGTTCACGCGGGTGAAACAATCTCATTAATTATTTACTTTTTTTTATTGCACTACCTTGATCGGGTCACGTAAGGTTGGTGTTGGAGACACGGACAAACAAACACTCACACAGACACATAATCTTAGAATATATACAGTTAAAACAGCAGTTTTGCTTTTGTGAGGAAAACAAAAGGTTGTTTACTCCCCGTCTCCTGTGTTTGTCTTATGTGTCTTGATCTTTTAAAGTATATATTTTAACCGTGTATTGTTTTTGATTGTTAAAATGCTTTGTGACCCTGGTCTAGAAAGGACCTTTACAAGTAACCATTACTTGCCATACTTTACCATTACATTACGTGACAACTCAGAGCACAGATCAGAAGGCAGAACTGCAGTCTTTCACACTTTTCTGCCCTTCTCCTACAACAGCCACCTGCCTTTAACCACATAGAGAGGGTGAATCTGCCAGGCTTAATAAAACCAAGAAAAAATGTCAGTAGAAGAGTTGTTAAAGAAAATCTAATCCAAATAAATCTAATTCAAATAAATACTTGCACTACTATTGTAGAGGACAGGAGGATTAAGTGTGGATTGTTGAATATCCAATCCCTGTCCTCAAAAGCTGCACTAATTAATGAACTTATATCAGATAAAACCATTGACTTATTCTGCTTAACCGAAAACTGGCTGTCTATAGATGATTACGTATCTTTAAATGAATCAACACCACCCAGCCACACTAACTTTAACGCCCCTCGACGCTCTGGTCGAGGAGGTGGAGTCGCAGCCAACATCAACTCATGTCTGTCAACCTTTACTAGAGCACAATGTGATTTAAATTCTTTTGAAAGTATTATACTTGGGATATCTAATACAACCTTGAGATCAGGTCAGTCACTTCTCTTTGTTGGAGTCTATCGTCCCCCTGGACCTTATTCTGAATTCTTGTCTGAGTTCCCGGAGTTCCTGACCAGTTTGGTGCTTAAATCAGATAAAGTGATTATAGTTGGTGACTTTAACATCCATGTTGATATGGTCCATGATAGCTTAGCTAACAGGTTTCACTGTATCCTGGAGTCATTTGGTTTCTCTCAGTATGTACTTGAACCGACTCACTGTTTTAAGCACACTAGCTTTACATAATGGACTTGCTCCTGCTACTAGCACCACTGTAAAGAATCTGGGTGTATGCTGTTTAAGCACACATTACATCTTGTCCTAGCGTACGGACTTGAAATTAAGAAGCATCAGAATTCAGTTCTTTCAGACCATCAATTAATAACCTTTGATTTCATTTTAAATGACCCAAGTCTACAGAGCAGGAGCACTCTCAAAAGATGTCTGTCTGAAAGTGCCGTAACCAAGTTTATGGAAACAATTCCCTCAGTGCTCAGTAAAATGCCTAGCCTCAGTGTGTCAAGAAACTCTACCCATAGTCACCTTGACATTGATAACTTTGTGGGCAGTTTTACAGACTTGTTGCATAACACGCTTGACTTAATTGCACAACTAACTCAAAAGACTGTTAACAAAAGTAGTCGTGCTCCCTGGTATACTCAGGAAACACTTAAATTAAAACAGGATTCTAGACAATTTGAGAAGAAATGGCGTTCATCAAAACATAAAAAATAATGAATTCTACCTGGAGTGGCAGGATAAGTTAAAAATATACAAGTCATCTCTTCAGAAAGCCAGAGCTAGCTATTACTCATCACTTATAGAAGCAAATAAGAATAACCCCAAGTGCTAATTCAGCACTGTAGCCAGGCTGACACAGAGCCATCAGTCCATTGAGCAGTTCATCCCTCCTCATCTCAGTAGCAGTGACTTCATGAACTTTTTTTATGAAAAAATTGTAACTATCAGAGGAAAGATTCAAGACCTGCTAGATTCTTCTAATACTGTATCTTTTTTATCCTTTTTAACAGTGAGTCCTCGACAGCTGTCCCGGGTTGTTTCCTCCTCAAAGTCCAAAACATGTCTTCTCGATCCTATTCCCACATGGCTACTTAAAGAACTGTTCCCCTGATGGCTGCAACACATGGTGCCAGCTCTGCCATCAGGAGTAATAAGGGTAAAGTGTCTTGCTCAGGGACACAACGACCCAAGCTTGTCTGGAGCTGGGACTGCAACCTTTTGGACTGCAGGCAACCACTCTACCATCTGAGCTATGATGCCACCTTATTATAAGCCTATCTCTAATCTTGTCTTAATTTCAAAAATTCTGGAGAAAGTGGTAACAAGTCAGCTCTGTGATTATCTCCATGACAATGATCAATTTGAGGTGTTTCAGTCTGGTTTTAGGGAACACCACAGCACAGAGACCGCCCAGATAAAAGTTAGTAACGACCTGCTGATGGCCTCTGATCAGGGCCATGTTTCAATTCTTGTTCTTCTAGATCTCAGTGCTGCATTTGACACTGTCGACCACCAAATCCTTCTACAGTGGCTAGAAAACCATATAGGCATACGTGGAACTGCTCTTAACTGGTTTAAATCTTACCTGTCGGATAGAACGCACTATGTACATGTCAACCACCTCTCATCAACACACACTAAGGTCAGCTATGGTGTCCCACAAGGTTCTGTTCTTGGTCCAATACTATTCACAATCTTTATGCTCCCACTAGGGGACTTGATCAGAAGAGACTCTATAAACTTTCACTGTTATGCTGATGACACCCAACTCTACTTGTCAATGAAGCCAGATGAAAGAAATCAGCTAACACAAATACAGTCCTGTATTACAGATATCAAGTCCTAGATGAACAAAAACTTCCTCGGAAAAAAATGAGGTTTTACTTGTTGGTCCCGAACATCTCAGACAATCATTAACTAATGATCTAGCTTTACATAATGGACTTGCTCCTGCTTCTAGCACCACTGTAAAGAATCTGGGTGTATGCTTTGATGAGGACTTGCTGAGAAGCTCATCCATGCTTTTGTAACTCTCTTCTGTCAGGATGTTCTAAGAAGTCTCTCAGAACTCTTCAGCTCATTCAGAACTCTGCAGCTCGTGTCCTGACTAAGACGAAGAGGTCACGAACACATTTCCCCTGTGCTGTCTTCCCTACATTGGCTTCCTGTAGAATTTAGAATACAATTTAAAAGCCTTTTCCTAACCTATAAAGCCGTACATGGTCTAGCACCAACATACATTAAAGATCTAATCCAAACTTACCAACCCTCTAGGACCTTACGATCCTTAAACTCCGATCTATTAGTTTTACCACTAATCTCTAAATGTAGATTTGGAGCCAGGGCCTTCAGTTTTCAAGCCCCTCTGCTGTGGAACCGACTACCGGCTTCAGTCCAGAGGGCAGACACCGTCTCTATATTTAAAAACAATCTTAAAACCTTGCTTTTCGATAAAGCCTATAACTAACCTGTTTATCTTAGCTGCTATAGGCTGAGAATGCTGGAGGAGTTTTAGACACCAAGCTCTGTATATCATTCTTTTCTGCATTACATTCATCACTTGTGCAGTTCAAACCCACACCTTTTTATTTCTCTCCCGGAGCCCCAGGGCTCCACCTCCAGAGCTGCTGCTGATCCAGGATCTTCACCACGTCATCAGATCCCGAGTTCTCTCCAGCACCTCCATGGACTCTCCTACACTCTCCTTTTTTCTCACTATATCCTCCCTCACTCTTCTCCTTATCCATCTGTCTATACCCCCATCTTTCCTCCCAGCCGGTCAAAGCAGGAGGCCGTCAACAATGAGTCAGGTTCCGCTCGAGGTTTCTGCCTTCTAAAAGGACATTTTCCTTGCCGTAGCTCACTGCACAGTGTTTCGCTACTTGCTCATTGTTGAATTGATGGGATCTGTTTTTCCTATAGTCTTACTTCAACTGTATAGTGTCTTGAGATAACTTTGTTATGATAAGACACTTTAAATAACATTTAATTTAATTTAATTTAATTTAATTTAATTTAATTTAATTTAATTTAATTTAATTTAATTTAATTTAATTTAATTACTTACTTACATTGACCCCCATATTTAATCTTTTACACAATATAATTTCCCTCTTTTTTATTTTTCCAATTCAATTCCTTATTTTTAAACATTATAATTGATCACAAGAAATCAATAATTAGTAATGTCGAAATTTATCACATGACAAAATTAGTATCCAGTCATCTTTTTTCTGCCTCGTTTTTACTTTTTTTTTTATAAAATCTGTTTTTGAGCCATTTCATGAGCAGAAAGTCAGATAAACTGTGACAAAAGCATAATCTCTTTATTAGGGTTAGTTTATTCTTTACTTGATATAAATTAATATTTCTCATGTTTAAATGAACAAACACTTCCGCTTCCGGTGAGCCTTTGATCGGCTGCTTGAACGTAAGCTCCTGCAATAATTGCCGTTTTAACGACTACTTGTCCGGATATTATGCTCATATCTCATCGACTCGGACTCTGTGGAATATCGTTTGATCTCTCGGGTACCGGGCAATTTCCACAAGCGATCGAGTCGGTCTGGAGTTCAGGTCAGGATGAGACGAGCAGTCGCGATCGCTCGGAACAACTCTGACGTCATCGGACGTCATCGATGTTTGATCGACATTCCTCTAGCTGCAGAGCTTGACGACACATCAGCGCTGCCGTCTGTCCAGACCTCAACGAAAGGTGGTAAGATTTTTTCATTTCCTCTCTTTAATTCGGCTTTTACAACCGAGTTGAACTTCAGTGACAGCTGGTACCCACGTGACCGCTGTTCGCTTCAAAAGATCCCGCTCTGCGCGCCTGTCAGTGACGCGGCGTCGTCAGTGACGTCATCGGTGCTGAATGTGGGACTTCTTAATGTTCGCTCCATTACTAATAAATCCTTTATTCTTAATGATCTTTTCACAAGAGTTAATTTGGATTTATTATGTCTTTCTGAGACTTGGCAGAGAGAGGAAGAGTTTATTCATCTGAACGAACTCTGTCCAGTAGGGAGCGCTGTCCTGCGGAAGCCTCGCCTCTCTGGTCGTGGAGGAGGTCTTGCTACTGTTTTTAGGGAGAGTTTTTCTTGCAAAGTGATTCAGACACAGGAATTCACTTCTTTTGAATCTCAGATGATCTTGGTTGGTTCTACAAGACCTTTCTATTGTGTGTCAATCTACCGTCCGCCTGGTCCTGCGGCGATGTTCTTGAAAGACTTTAGTGACTTCTTATCTTCCATTATTCAAATGGAATCTGTCCTTATTCTTGGAGACTTTAATCTTCATGTTGATGACGTCACATCATGTTCTGCTAAAGAACTTTTAACTTTAACAGAAGCCTTTAATTTTGAGCAACATGTTTCTGAACCCACTCATCAAAAAGGCCACATTTTAGACTTAGTTTTTACTCTTGGCCTGGACATTTGTAATGTATCTGTACATGATGTCCATCTGAGTGATCATTCTCTTGTCTTGTTTAACCTGGACTTCATCCCTGAACCTAAGCCTTTGAAAGTTAGGTCTCAGAGGCGTGTCATCTCAGCCGATACTGCAGACAGTTTTTCTGCTATGTTTGACCGTCTTTCCTTTGATGACTGCCCAGACGTGGACAGTTTGATTCACTGTTTCACTGATCATTGTGTTGAAATACTGGATCAAGTGGCACCTGTTAAATCGAACTTGAAAATTCAGAAAAAACGGTGCCCTTGGACAAATGAAGATCTCCTGAGTCTGAAGAGACTTTGTCGAAAGACTGAACTTCTCTGGAAGTCCACTAAACTTGAGGTGCATAGACTTCACCTCAGGGATCTGATGACTTCTTACAATGAGATGGTAGAAACTGCTAGATCTGATTACATCAGAAAACTGGTAGCAGCAAATAGGAAAAACCCCAAAGTTTTGTTTGACACGATTAATTCTCTCGTGTCTCCTGCTCCTCAAATCACACCTGTCTTCTGTGAAGCTGACAGCAATGCATTGTTGAGATTTTTCATTGACAAAATTAAATTGATCAAAGAGAAAATCTCTCCCCCTTTGTTTGGAACCCCTACTGTCTCTGAGCCCCTCTCCTCCTCTTGGTCCTCCTTCACTGCTGTATCTTTGGGTGATATTTTGGCACTAGTGAACAAGATGAAACCCTCCTCTTGCTCAGATGATGTCCTTCCTTGTAGGCTTTTTATCAAAGTATTTGATGTAATTGGCCCCTGGGTTACCAATATGGTGAACCACAGGGGGTTTTCCCAATTCATTTAAACATGCCATTGTGGAGCCTCTGCTCAAAAAACCAGGCTTAGACCCAACTGACCTCAGTAATTTCAGGCCTATTTCTAAGCTCTCTTTCTTGTCCAACATCTTGGAGAAGGTGGTGTCTGAGCAGCTGTCTTTGTTCCTGGATCAGAGCGACATCCATGAGAAGTTTCAGTCTGGCTTCCGTAAACATCACTCTACGGAGACAGCTTTATTGAAAGTGTCCAGTGACATCATGATGTCGGCTGACTCTGGTAAATTCACTGTTCTGGTTCTCTTGGATCTGTCCTCAGCCTTTGACACAGTTGATCACCAGATCCTGCTGAGAAGACTGAGGGATGAAGTGGGACTGTCTGGGTCTGTGTTAGAATGGTTCTCATCTTACCTTTCTGGGCGCAGTTTTAGTGTATCTGCCAATCAAATGAGGTCTGAATCGGCAGATCTGTTGTGTGGAGTCCCTCAAGGTTCTGTTCTGGGTCCTTTATTGTTTTTGCTGTACTTGATTCCCCTCGGTAAAATCATTCAGAGATTTCCAGATGTTTCTTATCACATTTTTGCTGATGACATCCAGCTCTACTGCTCTTTTGATCCAACTGAGCCCCAGAGGCTGAACAGCTTAGTCAATTGTTTGCTAGAAATCAAACAATGGCTGAGTGAAAACACTTTACAGCTAAATGTGGACAAAACTGAAACTCTGGTGATTGCTCCTGATGATAAGGTTCCAGGGTTGAGTCAGTACTTGGGTGACTTAGGTCAGTCTGTCAAACTGAGCCTGAGAAACCTGGGTGTTGTATTTGATAAAGACATGTCTCTTGTTCGACACTGCAGAAAACTGACCAGAAACTGTTTCCTTCAACTGAGAAAAATAAACTCTAAACTTAGGAAAATGTTGTCGGAACATGATCTGGAGCTTGTAATCCATGCGTTTGTTTCTTCTCGTCTGGACTATTGTAACAGTTTGTTTTCATGTCTTAACAAGAAGGAGCTGTCTCGTCTGCAGTTGATTCAGAACTCTGCAGCGAGAATTCTGACTCGCTCAAGTAGGAGAACTCACATTTCTCCGATCCTTAAAACTCTTCACTGGCTGCCAGTTTCTTTCAGGATCAACTTTAAAATTCTGGTTCTTACTTTCAGAGCTATTCATGGTCAGGCTCCTCCTTACATCACTGATCTGATCCAGCCTTACACCCCAGCTCGGGCTCTGAGGTCTGTGGATCAGAATCTACTTATGGTTCCACTCACACGGCTCAGGACCAGAGGAGAGAAATCTTTTCAGGCTGTTGCTCCTAAGCTTTGGAACGATCTTCCTCTCTCTTTGCGCAAACATCTTAAGACGTTTCTATTTGTTCAGGCTTTTCCTTGAATTTCTGGAACTCCTGTGTTGTTCTCAGTATTATCTTGATCTTTAAAGTATGTATTTTTTTGAGTATTGTTTTGATTGTTTAAGAAGTTGTGACCCTGGTCTCGAAAAGCGCTATATAAATAAATATTACTATTACTATTACTATTATCTGATGAACGCGTTGTCTTCATTGTCCATGATGCTTATCCCAGGTGAAGTATATATTGTGACAATTGTTCTCTTCACATATGTCATGTCAAGTGTTCATAACACAACAAGGAGATGTTCTTCAGAAATATGTGCATTTTTATTCTATTACAAGTGGCGTGTTAATGACGTCACACAAAAAACATTTGAAAAGATATTGTGTTACTGTTTCCCATGAATTAGCATCTAAGTATTTCTAGTGAGTATGTGCGACGTGTTTAGTCATGAAGTCAAATTTCTAAATAAACATTTAAATTGTAAGCAAAGCATGATGCTTTTTCAGTTAGTTAGGGGCGTTATGGCTCAGATGGTAGAGTGGTTGCCTGCAGTCCGAAAGGTTGCCGGTTCAATCCCAGCTCCAGACAAACTTGTGTCATTATGCCCCTTGATGGCGTGTGTGCAGCCTACTCTATGTAGTATGTGTGAATGGCTCTCAAAGCGCTTTGTGACCCTGGTCCAGAAAGGCGTAAATAAATTGACATTATTAGTTGCAGCGCGACAACACAGTGAATAAACACTACCTTTGCACTTATTTATGTGGTCTGTCGATTATGTGTTTTAATATACTAGGTAAACCATTGTGTTGTTTATCGTCGCCAAACAAAGTGTAAACGCTAACCGGAAGTGACGTTTAAAAAAAAACGTGTTTGGTTTTATAGGTAGGTAGCAAATAATAAACATCCTGGTTAGCTCACATACCTAAAGAGAAATTTAGACTCGTGACACAAACCTCCATGATCGTCGATTCAACACTTTATTTCTTATTTTTTTAAATATGAAACATTATCTGCGTTGATATTTGTTTATGCAATTCTTGTTTGAGCTAGTAGATGGTGACAAATTAATGGTGTTTCCAATATGATTTTTTTTTTTTAAAGCTAGCAAAGCAAAAGGGAATTTTCAAAATCTTTAGAGATTCAAATTATTTTGGGGTCTGAAATCGTCTCTCCAATGGTCTTTTTTAAAATAAATCCATATATTTCATATGGTAACATATTTTCACAAGGTCTCCTCCCATGTCGGCATCATCATGACAAACACCACAATAGGAGAACTGTGTTTATTAGACTCCATCATCCTGGCAAACACATCTGGGAAGGCGAGTATCAGGCATATCCTTGTGTATATATCATTGATGGTGACGTAAATGAATCAGGAGTAGGTTCACGACATGGAAGCCTCTGTTGACACGTGTGTGTCAGGTAGACAGTTACATGGAAGGAAACATCCAGCAGACTTGGATGAGAACTTGAAACAAACACAAGTGTGTTATGATTAAGGCTCACCACAGATGTGGTGCAGGATCTGCTGATAAATGTTATCATACCTGTAAACATCTGGAGGAATAGTTGAAGCTGCATTCCAACTCTAAAAATGGCCGACTGTACCTACATATACATATAAATACTTGCACATGTGAAGTGAGCATCTACAGCTAGAATGAGAAACACAAAAATACTCATGCACTTTATCTCACTAACTTCCTACCAGGTAGAATTCCTCCTGAGTGATACAAAATGTGAGGCTTTATATATATATTATAATACAGCATTTAAAAACCAATAACTAAATGACACATGTGCAAAACTGCAGCTGGGTAATATCACAAATTATACCGTATAAACATGAGCTTCTACACATGTGATGACTGTGCTACCAACAAAAAGGTGAGACTCCTGGGTACAGATGAAGTGTTGGTTCCATAATATAAAAATGTAATTATTCTTGTTTACATATGTATCCTTCTGCTGATGCTCTTCATGCTACTGCTCCTCCAGCCAGGACGGTTTGTCTGAACCTGGAGGCTTCAACTTTACGTTGAATTGTATCAGAGTTTGTTCCAACTGCTGCTGGTTTCCGGCGAAATAAGCCGAGATGGCGTTGTGGAAGAGCAGCAGCTGCTTGTGCATCACCTTTACCTGCAAGACAGTAATGAGGGAAACAGTTCACCATGATGGGTCATGGAGATACAATTTGTAGTCACAGGTTGCAACCATGATCACCTTTTGTTGAAAATGTAAAGTGCATTTATTTTCCTTTAGTTTTAAAGGATGACCATTTTATTTTTTTATTCAACTCATTTTTGAAGCTATAACCTCTTTTTTCAGATGTTTGTCAAAGTTAATTTTTTCATCTCTGGTACACTTTTTTCACAACCGTCTTTCGCGTTATGAACTTAACAAAACAAAAAATAATAATTAACAGCTTATTTCCCCAAGAGTTTTTCAGAAAATACAAATTTACTTGTTGTTCCCCATGTTCAGTTTTTTTTCCGTCTACGATAAATGTTTTTGTCGACTCTCTACACTCTATTTTCGAGTAATGATTATGGCCAATGTTTCTTTTAACTCACAAAAAAAAATACATTTTTTGTAATCAATAAACTCACAACTTCAACATGTAACCTCAAGGCTTACATTAATTTAGTTTTTGAACAACGTCTCTCCCTAGTGAGTCTATCCACACAACAACACAGTTGATGAATAAATGCAGATATATAAACAAACAAGACAAGTCAAATGATTGTTGACATGAGGATCAAAGTAGTGTGTATGTTAAAGGAGGATTCACTACTTCCTTATGGAATCAGTCTTATTCCTTAAAATGCTACTTGTATTACAGTGTTCTTAACTTGTTCTCTTCCAGAAACTACCTGTATTACAGTGTTCTTACCTTGTTCTCTTCCAGAAACTACCTCTACTACACTGTTCTTACCTTATTCTTTTCCAGTAACTACCTGTATTACACTGTTCTTAACTTGTTCTCTTCCAGAAACGACTTGTATTACACTGTTATTACTTTGTTCTCTTCCAGGAACTACCTCTATTACACTATTATTACCTTGTTCTCTACCAGAAACTACCTGTATTACACTGTTCTTACCTTGTTCTCTTCCAGGAACTACCTCTATTACACTATTATTACCTCGTTCTCTTCCAGAAACTACCTGTATTACACTGTTCTTACCTTGTTCTCTTCCAGGAACTACCTCTATTACACTGTTCTTACCTTATTTTCTTCCAGAAACTACTTGTATTACACTGTTCTTACCCTCTTCTCTCCCAGAAACTACCTGTATTACTTTGTTCTTACCTTGTTCTCTTCCAGAAACTACCTCTACTACACTGTTCTTACCTTGTTCTTTTCCAGAAACTACCTGTATTACACTGATCTTACCTTGTTCTCTTCCAGAAACGACCTGTATTACACTGTTCTTACCTTGTTCTCTTCCAGAAATGACCTGTATTACACTGTTCTTACCTTGTTCTCTTCCAAAAACTACCTGTATTACAGTGTTCTTAACTTGTTCTCTTCTAGAAACTACTTGCATTACTATGTTCTTACCCTGTTCTCGTCCAGAAACTACTTGTATTACACTGTTCTTACCTTGTTCTCTTCCAAAAACTACTTGTATTTCACTGTTCTTAACTTGTTCTCTTCCAGAAACGGACTGTATTACACTGTCTTACCTGGTTCTCTTCAAGAAACTACCTCCATTACACTGTTCGTACCTTGTTCTCTCCCAGTAACAATCTCTATTACACTGTTCGTACCTTGTTCTCTTCCAGAAACTACCTGTATTACACTATTATTACCTTGTTCTCTCCCATAAACTACCTTTATTACACTGTTCTTACCTTGTTCTCTTCCAGAAACTACCTGTATTACACTGTTCTTACCTTGTTCTCTTCCAGAAACTTCTTGTATTACACTGTTCTTACCTTGTTCTCTTCCAGAAACTACCTGCATTAGACTGTCCTTACCTTGTTCTCTCACAGAAACAACCTCTATTACACTGTTCTTACCTTATTTTCTTCCAGAAACTACTTGTATTACACTGTTCTTACCCTCTTCTCTCCCAGAAACTACCTGTATTACTTTGTTCTTACCTTGTTCTCTTCCAGAAACTACCTCTACTAAACTGTTCTTACCTTGTTCTTTTCCAGAAACTACCTGTATTACACTGATCTTACCTTGTTCTCTTCCAGAAACGACCTGTATTACACTGTTCTTACCTTGTTCTCTTCCAGAAATGACCTGTATTACACTGTTCTTACCTTGTTCTCTTCCAAAAACTACCTGTATTACAGTGTTCTTAACTTGTTCTCTTCTAGAAACTACTTGCATTACTCTGTTCTTACCCTGTTCTCGTCCAGAAACGACTTGTATTACACTGTTCTTACCTTGTTCTCTTCCAAAAACTACTTGTATTACACTGTTCTTAACTTGTTCTCTTCCAGAAACGGACTGTATTACACTGTCTTACCTGGTTCTCTTCAAGAAACTACCTCCATTACACTGTTCGTACCTTGTTCTCTCCCAGTAACAATCTCTATTACACTGTTCGTACCTTGTTCTCTTCCAGAAACTACCTGTATTACACTATTATTACCTTGTTCTCTTCCAGAAACTACTTGTATTACACTGTTCTTACCTTGTTCTCTTCCAGAAACTTCTTGTATTACACTGTTCTTACCTTGTTCTCTTCCAGAAACTACCTGCATTAGACTGTTCTTACCTTGTTCTCTCACAGAAACAACCTGTATTACACTGTTCTTAACTTGTTCTCTTCTAGAAACTACTTGTATTACACTGTTATTACCTTGTTCTCTTCCAGAAACTACCTGCATTACTCTGTTCTTACCTTGTTCTCTTCCAGAAACTTCTTGTATTACACTGTTCTTACCTTGTTCTCTTCCAGAAACTACCTGCATTAGACTGTTCTTACCTTGTTCTCTCACAGAAACAACCTGTATTACACTGTTCTTAACTTTTTCTCTTCTAGAAACTACTTGTATTACACTATTTTTACCTTGTTCTCTTCCAGAAACTTGAGCTTGATAGTGACGTCACTACGAAGACGCTCATATTTGTCTCTGTGGATGTGGTACTCTTGCTGGGCCGCCTCGATACGAGCCGTGGCGGCTGCGTCGCGAGGCCCCAAACTCAGCTCCTCCAGGTCAGAGCGGTAGGCGTCGAATTCCAGCCTGCAAGAAACAAGGAGAAGTTTTAGCAACAATTGATTTATTTCATCTGTTGTTACAAGAAAAAACCTGCCTTGCATTTTCATAGTGCTTGATGGTCAACAGAGTGTCTTCCATTGTCTTGTTGACCAGAGTGTCCACACTGGACACAAAGAAGCTGATGGCGCCCAGCAGGGACTCTCCGTTCTTGCACAGCAGCTTTTGGGTTTCTGCGTTGTAACCAAACTCATCCTGCAGAGAGAACAATCCTATAAAACATCTGCGATCTTAGGTGGTGAGAAAAGAACTAAGCCAAAAGATCAAGATCACACGTTCACGCGGGTGAAACAATCTCATTAATTATTTACTTTTTTTTATTGTACTCCCTTTATCGGGTCACGTAAGGTTGGAGTTGGAGCCACGGACAAACAAACACTCACAAAGACACATAATCTTAAAATATACACAGTAAAAACAGCAGTATTACTTTTGTGAGGAAAATAAAAAGGTATTTACTCCCCGTCGGGGAATCGAACCCCGGTCTTCCGCGTGACAGGCGGAGATACTGTCCACTATACTAACGAGGAGACACTTTCAGAACAAGAGTAAGAAGAGGAGAAGCATGTGGGGCGGGGAGGTGAGAAGGTGCAGGTCTAAAGAAGGTCCTTGGCCAGACTCCATAGTCCCGCAAGATATATGGAAATCATTTTGATTATCTAGAATGATCATTAAGATCATGTTAACAATATTGTCCTTCTGTATCATTATAGAAAAAAATTAACATGAATCAGACACAGTGGTAATATATGTGAACAGAACAACTCAATTCAAGACATTAACGTAAGAGAATGAGTTCATGGAGCAGGAGGTGATGAGATGCGTTCAATGTCATGATAATGTTCGCTGGTTGCATGTGAAAGGTCCAGATTACCATGTCTAGACTGCATTGATCTGCTTCATTCACATGATAATATAGGTGTGAAGTTTTCGATAAAAGTGTAGTTTCATCCACGCCATCGCTGTGTGTTTACAGTAGTGACTTCTGTTTCATTGTCCTGTGCTGATTCGCTAGCTAAACTTTGCACTTGACCAATCAGATTGACCATTGGGCCAGAATCTCCACTGAAGGCGTGCACCAGCCTCTTTTTTCTGCCGACTAGGACACTGACGACACATCACAAGGACTTGGAGCACTGACTGCCTAATGGCACCAGACGTCCGATAATATCTAAGGTGTGTCAAGGCCTTAACTGATACAGCTCTGCATTTGGCACCTGACATGCGTCCTGTCTTCAAAAAAGTCATTGACTCCCCGTCGGGGAATCGAACCCCGGTCTTCCGCGTGACAGGCGGAGATACTGTCCACTATACTAACGAGGAGACACTTATTGCAGGAGTAAGAAGAGAAGAAGCATGTGGGGCGGGGGAGGTGAGAAGGTGCAGGGTTAAGGAAGGTCCTTGTCCAGATTCCATAGTCCCGTAGCCACCCTTATTTCTTATTTAACTAGAAAATACATTCATTTTGTATTGAACTGGATGAAGACATAGGGACTTAATATGTTGAACCGAGGCCATTCTGTACATGCAGACCAGGGTAACCTGGCTTGGGTTGATGGTGAACCCAAACAGACTCAATATTGCCTGGTACGATGTAAGCGTTCAAATTTGCCCCCTGCATTTACCAAAAAAAATGTTAATTTTGTGTGGTTGTCTGTTTTTTTGCAGTGGATTTTCAGTCATCTTTTGATTCAGTCTGCTCTTAGTGCATTCCAAGCACTGATTCTTGCCAAATATCACATTTGGAGTTTGTGGTGGGTTTACTCCGGGCCCTCCGGTTTCCTCCCACGGTTCAAAAACATACATAGAGGTTGATTGAGAACATTTGGAAACTGTCAATAGGTATGAGAGTGTGTGTGAATGATTGTCTGTCTTTGTGTGCCCTGCGACAGACTGGAGTCCTGTCCAGTGTGTCCCCTGCCTCTCGCCCTATGATCCTGGGATAGGCTCCAGACTCCCCGCGACCCCGGTAAGGGATAAAGCGGTAGACAAAGAATGAATGAAAACATTTGGATTTACCTGCAGCTCTGGTGATTTCTGGCTGAGTTCAGTGAAGGTGTCGCCGAGCGCCTGCTGCGTCTCCACCATGTTCTGAAAGTGTGTGGTCAGGCCCGTGGCCAATCTCAAGATGAGTTCATATTTGCTCTTGGTGTCCCGTAGGAGGTCGATCTGAGCCTCCAACTCCAGGTCGACCGTGCGAGATCCTCGCCCGAACCGCTCAGAGAACATCTGCCTGGTACACTGCAGAGAGAGAGCACAAGAATGTTGTCAAGATATAGTTTCTGTCAGCTCGCACAAAGGGAAACATAGTGAATATGTCTAGCACGAACCAATACTGTATCTGGTTACAGACTCTAGGTTTTGGACGTCTTAGATTTAGGAGCAAAGAAATACCAGTTTAGATTTAGGCAAACGACGCAGACACTGCTTCTTTGTTTACATAGTTAATCGTTGGCATTCTTAATGAAGATTAACTTCAATAAAATGTTGGTAGACTCCCCGTCGGGGAATCGAACCCCGGTCTTCCGCGTGACAGGCGGAGATACTGTCCACTATACTAACGAGGAGACGTTCTTATGAAAGCAGAGGGAGGAGAGAAACCGGTGGGGGATGGTGAGTCAGTGAGCATTCTTCACACACACTCACACACACTCACACACACACACAGCGCTCCATAGATCCGACTCACTCAGGCGGCTTTCTTTTCCGCCATCATTCTAGACAACAACACCTCCTTGAAACTTGCAAATGTAGGATAAAAAAATAGGTTTTCATAAAAAATATAATGTTTTTCGGGTATAAAAAGATTTTGAACTCCCCGTCGGGGAATCGAACCCCGGTCTTCCGCGTGACAGGCGGAGATACTGTCCACTATACTAACGAGGAGGTGCATGCTCACAGCGGAAAACACAGTGTATATTGGTTCTAGTCCTAGCAGGCAGCACTATGACTGACTAAAACAAATTTCTTACGATTACAAAAATGAAAGTATTAACTCCCAGATGGGGAATCACACCCTGGTTCCATTTTAATCCCAATTTAAATCCCAGATGGCAGAGTTGATCTTTTTTCTTTCTAGAAAAATTGAGTTATTCTTTGCAAACAGCTCATTAGGAAGATATTTTTTGGACTTAATACCATGTCACGTTAACACAAATGAGAATATCACATTATTTGTCTAAACATATCGAAAGGGAAACTGATTCATTTTCAACGTTGGTTCAGTCCCACTACTGTTGTAGTTACTTATTTTTGGCCACTTGAGGGTGCTGTTTCGTTTAGTTATTTTTCTCTTAAGAACAAAAGGGGAAAATATAATGTTGAATTGAATACAATATTTAAGTGGTGCTTTGTGACTCAATTAGAAAGTAAATATCTATAGGCTTGTAAAAAAGCTTGTCTTGTATGGGGCTTGTTCATGTCCATGCAACCTCTATTCAACTGCATGGAGGCGTATCCGCCCCTCTACTGGCAGAACAGTTTCATCGCAGCTGATGCATTTGTTTACAAATCGTGTTAAACATTCACGGATCGTGAAACAAAGCAGGACTGTTGCAAAATTCATATGTTGAAAAAAGAGCAGTTCTTTGGAAGTTGTGCGAAGTTTGTTACGATTTCCTTTTTTTTATAGATCTTTGCAAACTTATTCTGAATTACACATTTAAAAATTGAGTTGGACATTCGTAAATCAAGTTACACATTTGTAGTTCACTGTACGGATACACATATATATTTGCAAATCCTTTCATGCATTTAAAAAGCTTTAGCAACAATAATAGCCCCATAGCATAAAAGCAGTGGGGGATGGTGAGTCAGCAAGCATTCTTCACACACACTCACTCAAACACACACACACACAGCGCTCCATAGATCTGACTCACTCAGACGTCTTTCTTTTCCGCCATCATTCTAGACAACAACACCTCCTTGAAACTTGCAAATGTAGGATAAAAAAAAGAGGTTTCCCTAAAAAACATAATGTATTTCAGGTATAAAAAGACTTTGAACTCCCCGTCGGGGAATCGAACCCCGGTCTTCCGCGTGACAGGCGGAGATACTGTCCACTATACTAACGAGGAGGTGCATGCTCACAGCAGAAAACACGGAGTATATTGGTTCAAGTCCTAGCAGGCAGCGCTATGACTGACTCCCAGATGGGGAATTACACCCTGGTTCGATTTTAATCCCAGACTACAGAGTTTATCTTTTTTCTTTCTAGAAGAAAAAAATGTCTCTTGGCCACTGATGGACAGTAGTTTGTCCAGTGATCTCCTCTCAGCAACTGTCACCTGAACTGAACTGAATTAGACTGTTTAATTCTGATTTATGGGGCAGGAGTGGAGTGAAAGTATCTTGACATTCCATTCTATGTTAATCTTTGTATCCTTTGTCTTTGTTATTTGTCTTTGATCTATGTTCTATGTTCTTTATCTTTAGAGTTAGATTGTGTCATCTTGTTCTTTCTTTTTATTTCTCTTTGTTCATGTTCTTATTATTATGAATAATAGTCTGTATTGCTGTGTATAATTTGAAAAAAGAAACTATTTACCTAACCTAACCTAATTCTGAGTTTGGGGGGAGGAGTGGAGTGAAAAGATGATGATATTGCATGTTAATCTTTGTATCCTTTGTCTTTGTTATTTTTCTTTGATTCTATGTTCTTTCTTCTTTATCTTTGGACTTAGATCATGTCATCTTACACTTTCTTTTTATAGGAACTTTGTTCTTGTTCTTGTTCTTGTATGATCTATCGTCTGTTATCCTGTGTGGTGACTGGAAAGACAATTTTCCGAAGGAGACCTCCAGAGGGATCAATAAAGTTGTATCTATCTATCTCTCATCTATCTAAAATTTGAATTAAACATTCATAAATCGAGTTACACATTTGTGGATCACTTTGCAGATACACGTATATAATTTCAAATCCTTTCACGCAATTAAAAAGCTTTAGCAACAATAATAGCCCCATAGCGTAAAAGCAGTGGGGGATGGTGAGTCAGCAAGCATTCTTCACACACACACACACACACACTCACACACACACACACAGCGCTCCATAGATCCGACTCACTCAGACGCCTTTCTGTTCCGCCATCATTCTAGACAACAACACCTCCTTGAAACTTGCAAATGTAGGATAAAAAAAGAGGTTTCCCCAAAAAACATAATGTATTTCAGGTATAAAAAGATTTTGAACTCCCCGTCGGGGAATCGAACCCCGGTCTTCCGCGTGACAGGCGGAGATACTGTCCACTATACTAACGAGGAGGTGCATGCTCACATCTGAAAACACAGTTTATATTGGTTCAAGTCCTAGCGGGCAGCACTATGACTGCCTAAAACAAATTACTTGATTACAAAAATGAACGTATTAACTCCCAGATGGGGAATCACACCCTGGTTCCATTTTAATCCCAGACGGGAGAGTTGATTTTTTTTTCATTCTAGAAAAATGGAGTTAGTCGTGGCAAAAAACTCATTAGGAAGATATTTTTAAATCCTAAGAGTGGACTTAAGACCGTGTCATGTTAATAAGAATGAGAATATCATATTATTTGTCTAAATATATCTATAGGGAAACATATTCATTTTCAACATTGGTTCTATCCCACTACTGACGTAGTGACATATTTTGGCCACCTGAGGGTGCTGTTTCACTTTTAGTTTTTTTTCTTTTGAGAACAAAAGGGGGAACTATTAAGGTGTATTTCATACTATATTTAAGTGATGCTTTGTGACTCAATTAGAAAGTAAATATCTATATGCTTTTAAAAAAGCTTGTGTTGTATGTGGCTATTATTGTTGCTAAAGCTTTGTAAATGCGTGAAATGGTTTGCAAATATATGTGTATCACTACATAATTATTTTGAGGCCACAACTGAGTATTTCGTGGCCAAATTATTATTATTATTTTTTCCATGTGATGTCGGGGCTCGTTCGTGTTCATGCAAACTCTATTCAACTGCATGGAGGCGTATCCGCGCCTCAACTGGCAGAACAGTTTCATTGCAGCTGATGCATTTGTTTACAAATCCTGTTCAACATTCACGGATCGTGAACCGTGGCAGGAGTGTTGCAAAAGTCACATGTGCAAAAAAGAGCATTTGGGGAAGTTGTGCGAAGTTTGTGATGCTTGACGTCTTTATAGATTTGTATAACTTATTCTAAATTACACATTTATAAATTGAATTAAACATTCTTAATCGAGGAACACATTTGTGGATCACTGTACGGATACACATATATATTTGCAAATCCTTTCCCGCATTTACAAAGCTTTAGCAACAATAATAGCCACATAGCATGAAAGCAGTGGGGGATGGTGAGTCAGCAAGCATGCTTCACACACACTCACACACACACACACACACACACACACACACACAGCGCTACATAGATCCGACTCACTCAGGCGGCTTTCTCTTCTGCCATCATTCTAGACAACAACACCTCCTTGAAACTTTCAAATGTAGGATAAAAACAGTGTTTTCCATTAAACATATAATGTGGATATGTTCAGGTATAAAAGATTTAACTCCCCGTCGGGGAATCGAACCCCGGTCTTCCGCGTGACAGGCGGAGATACTGTCCACTATACTAACGAGGAAGTGCTACCCCGTTGCAGAAAGCACAGACTATATTCGTTCGAATCCTAGCAGGCAGCACAATGACTGCCTAACAGTAATTTCTCACGATTACAAAAATGAAAGTATTAACTCCCAGATGAGGAATCACACCCAGTTCCATTTTAATCCCAGACGGCAGAGTTGATCTTTTTTTTTTTTCTAGAAAAATGGAGTTAGTCTTTGCAAACAACTCATTAGGAACATTTTTTTTTACTTAAGACCGTGTCATGTTAACACAAATGAGAATATCATATTATTTGTCTAAACATATCTAGAGGGAAACCCATTCATTTTCAACGTTGGTTCTATCCCACTACTGACATAGTTACATCATTTCGACCACTAGGGGTGCTGTTTCGTTTACTTATTTTTCTCTTGAGAACAAAGAGGAAAATATTAAGGGGCATTTAATACTATATTTCAGTGGTTCTTTGTGACTCAAATAGGAAGTAAATGTCTATAGGCTTGTAAAAAGCTTGTCTTATACAGGTATATTATTGTTGCTTAAACTTTGTAAATATGTCAAAGGGTTTGCAAATATATCAGTGTATAACTAGATAATTATTACGAGGCCACAACTCAGTATTTCTAGACCACAATTTTTGGCTCGTTCGTGTTTGTGTTCATGCAAACTCTATTCAACTGCATGGAGGTGTATCGGCCCCCTATTGGCGGGACGGTGTCATCGCAGCTGATGCATTTGTGTACAAATCCTGTTACACACTCACGGATCGTGAACTAGGTAAGACTGTTGCAAAAGTCACATGTGCAAAAAAGTGCAGGTTTGTTGGAAATAGTGCAAAGTTTCTGATGATTTAATTATTTTTATAGATTTGTGCATAATTTTTCTGAATTACACATTCATAAATCGTGTTACACATTTGTGGATCACTGTAGGATTCATGTATATATTTGCAAATTCTTTAACACATTTAAGAAGCTTTAGCAACAATAAAAGCCCCATAGCGTAAAAGCAGTGGGGGATGGTGAGCATTCTTCACACACACACACACACACACACACACTCACACACAGCGCTCCGTGGATCCGACTCACTCAGACGGCTTTCTGTTCTGCCATCATTCTAGACAACAGCTCTAGCAAATGTAGGAAAAAAATAGAGTTCTCTTTAAACATATAATGTTGATATGTTCAGGTATAAAAGTTATAACTCCCCGTCGGGGAATCGAACCCCGGTCTTCCGCGTGACAGGCGGAGATACTGTCCACTATACTAACGAGGAAGTGCTATGACGTTGCAGAAAACACAGACTATATTGGTTCAAGTCCTAGCAGGCAGCACTATGACTGACTAAAACAAACTTCTTACGATTACAAAAATGAAAATATTAACTCCCAGATGGGGAATCACACCCTGGTCCGATTTTAATCCTGGTTGATCTTTTTTCTTTCCAGAAAAATGGAGTCGTCTTGGCAAACAACTCATTAGGAAGATATTTTTAAATCCTAAGAGTGGACTTAAGACTGTGTCACGTTAATAGAAATGAGAAAATCATATTCTTTTTCTAAACATATCTAAATGGAAACATATTCATTTTCAACGTTGGTTCTATCTCACTACTGACGTAGTTAAATTTTTCGGCCACTTGAGGGTGCTGTTTCGCTTTTATTTATTTTTTCTGTTGAGAACAAAAGGGGAAAATATTAAGGTGAATTTCTTACTATATTTTAGTGATGCTTTGTGACTCAATTAGGAAGTAAATATCTACAGGCTTGTAAAAAAGCTTGTCTTGTATAGGGCTATTATTGTTGCTTAAGCCTTGTAAATAAGTGAAATGGTTTGCAAATAAATAATTGTATAACTAGATAATTATTTCGAGGCCACAACTCAGTATTTCGTGACCACAATTTATTGCTCGTTCCTGTTCGTGTCCAGGCAAACTCTACTCAAATGCATGGCGGCGTATCCGCTCTCTATTAGCGGGACAGTGTCATTGCCGCTGATGCATATTTTAACAAATCCTCTTATATGGATCGTGAACCACGGCAGGACGGTTGTAAAAGTCACATGTGCAAAAAAGAGCAGGTTATTTGGAAGTTTTGCAAAGTTTGTGATGCTTGATGTTTTTATAGATCCATGCATACTTATTCTGAATTACACATTTACAAATTGAGTTACACATTCGTAAATCGAGTTACACATTTGTGGATCACTGTACGGATACACGTTTATATTTGCAAATCCTTTCACACAGCTAAAAAAGCTTTAACAACAGTAATAGCCCCGTTACATAACAGCAGTGGGGGATGGTAAGTCAGCAAGCATTCTTCACACACACACACACACACACACACACACAGCGCTCCATAGATCAGACTCACTCAGACGTCTTTCTGTTCCGCCATCATTCTAGACAACAACACCTCCTTGAAACTTGCACATTTAGGATAAAATTAGTGTTTTTTTAGGTATAAAAAGATTTTGGACTCCCCGTCGGGGAATCGAACCCCGGTCTTCCGCGTGACAGGCGGAGATACTGTCCACTATACTAACGAGGAGGTGCATGCACACAACAGAAAACACAGTCCTTATTGGTTCCAGTCCCAGCAGGCCACTATCCCTGACTAAAACAAATTTCTTACGATTACAAAAATGAATGAATTAACTCCCAGATGGGGAATCACACCCTGGTTCCATTTTAATCCCAGTTGATCTTTTTTCTTTCTAGAAAAATGGAGTTAGTCGTGAAAAACAACTCATTAGGAAGATATTTTTAAATTTAAATTAAAAAAAAAAGAGTGGACTTAAGACCGTGTCACGTTAACAGAAATAAGAATATCATATTATTTTTCTAAACACATCTAACGGGAAACCTATTCATTTACAACATTGGTTCTATCCCACTACTGACGTAGTTACACATTTTCGGCCACTTGAGGGTGCTGTTGCGCTTTTTGTTTTTTTCTCTTGAGACTAAAAGGGGAAAATATTAAGTAAGTAAGTATGTAATTTTTATTTGTATAGCGCTTTTCCAGACCAGGGTCACAAAGCGCTTAAACAATTAAAACAATATTAAGATGTATTTCTTAACATATTTTAGTGGTACTTAGTGACATAATTGGGAAGTAAATATCTATAGGCTTGTAGAAAACATTGTCTTGCAATGGTTACTGTATTCTTTTTATATCAATGTCATTTGTATCTAAACAATAGTGAAATGTAAGTAAGGAGAAAACATTTCATTGGACCTTGTAAGTGTTGATGCCCCACTTTTTGACTGTGTCCAACTTCTCCACTGCAACTCCACGGGAGACATCTTCGGGTGGAGTGTGGGGGCTGTGATTTGATGGTCCTAGAAAAGTAAACTTGTTTAATCAACATAGTAAAGGTGAACAGACATCAGTACACCTGTGAGAGAGAGAGATGATGATGATGAGCGTGGTGATGAGACACGACTTGTACCTGAGTGGTGGGCTAGTCCACCTGCTGCTGACTGACATTTGGGCAGGTTAACGCCTCTGGATTTCATACGGATGTCTGAAATGAACATGATGATGACAGAGATGATGTTTACACATGAGTTGGGGGCGGGGATGTTAGAAAGCTGGTAATGAAATGTGGTGGAGGATGAATCTATGCTGACATGATGCAACATGCAGGGTTCTCATGCAGATGGGAATAGACTTAAAGTGATAGTTCACCTTCAATTCAAATTTCAGTCATCGCTACTCGCCCTCATGTTCGACTAAGGGTTATTAAGGATTTTTTTTTTAAGGTGTTCCTTTTTAGTAGTGATGGGGTGACAAAGCTTCATGAAACAGTGTCATGGTGTTTAGAGGTCAGTAGGTGGCGCCATTAGTTTAAAAATGAAGTGATCTTCCATTAGAACAGTTGTTTAAAATAAAGGAAAATGAGGAATTGTTCAGAAAAAACAAAAACAAGTCTATATTTTAAGCCTGCTTTAGCGGACACCTACACTTCAGGCGAGCTGAGAGACTGATAACTTCCGTCCTACATTAAAAATGAACATACATTTTTGCCTATAACTCTTAAAAGGACAAGATTACTCTGAAAATCATCCCATCCCTGAGTCAACATGAGGGTGAGTAGAAAATAATGCATTTTTCATGTACTATCACTTCAAGAATTACAATTTAAGACAAAATCGACACTGTTAATGGAGCTTGTCACAGGTTAGTACGTCACAGTGACAACGTTTGCCAAACATGTTTTAGCTGCTGCAGTTGTAATTAGAATTCATTCAAGCAGAGTCACATTCCAAAGGTCGAGCGTCCCAGAGTGCCCTCATCAGAGCAAAACAGGCAAAGAAATATTAAGTTTTAAAAGGCTTTAGAACACAGAGCCACCTGGTCCAACTGCAGGGACTCCTCGTCTGTCCAGATATTCAGGGTTGTAGTGAACAGCTGGCCCTACAGGATATAGCGGTGGAGGGAATTGAAGGACTTCAACTAATGAATTACCATCTTACAAAGTTCACGTAACTGAGGGGACTGTTGAAGTATGTCAAAACTACACAGTCGAAGTAACTGTGAAGCGATGAAAAGGACACGCTTTCTCACTTAACCCAGTGACCCGCTGTCAGATCACTTCTCATCTCTGCTGAAATATTAAAACATTAAACACAAGAACATGTATTCCACTCGCATTCTCCTTTACAAACAAGGTTACCCTTGCTAGCCTTGCTACCACAGCACTACGGTTTACATCTAAATATCTTGTAGCTTAAGCTCTACAACTTTGTTAGAACAGTTGCTCTAAAAAGTTAAAGACATCACTACACAAGATGATTTACATTGACTTGACTTGGGTAATGGCAAAGCCGAGTCATCTTTAAAGAGACTTTAAATGTATTTCCTTTGACATGAACTTTACAACTGAACATTGATTGCTGACATTGATAATCATGGCTCCTTATCTTATCTTTAACACTGGATACTCAGAAGATCAACATGCATATTAATAACTTTGATTTTGAGCCAACCACCTGGCATTGTTGTAGTTTTAGTGATAGCTTTTGACAGAGAAAATGAATGAAAAGATTAAAAGGAATTTGGTCCCAAAATAACTTCACATTATATTATACTTTAGTTTTGCTGTTTATGTTCAAGTCTTTTACACAGTAAATTTCATTTTCTTTGTTCACATTTTTCAGCCGCAGAATTTTAACTGAATATGCCTTTTGAGATGTTGAAAAATAAACAGCAAAGGAAAAAGCATCGGATTTCGGTGCGTCTACTGCTGCTACCTTTGATGCTGCTGGTGGGGATGATGCCCCCCGCTGGTCCTCCATAACCACCAGAGACGATGCTGGTTTCATTCAGGTTTGGTCCAGAAACCATCACTTGCTGCAAATCCTAGAAGAAAAAAAGAGAATAAATAATGATCAGTACTTTTATATTTTAAGAAACTATATGTAGGTTTAAAACTAAAGTAACTAAACTAAAAAATAAAATCAAACTTTATATTTATTATATATACATATATTTATGAATACAGTAGTAGCTGTAGAACAGTCTAAAAATAGGATACACAACCACGTACTGGTTTGAATTATAATCGGACAACAAAAAAGAGTTAGGATGTAGAAAAGAGGCTGGAGGGAAGAGCGGTCTAGAGAGAATTATTTAGAATTCTACAAAACTCATTCCACCTCTCAGTGTACGCCACTAAATCCAAACATGCAAAAACAGTGTTTGACTGGCAAAAAAAAGTCAAGCAAAGTGAAGTCTATTATGACATTCTAATGGCTTCTATCCTCCTCCAGCCAGCTCTAAAAAGTTCACGCCCGCTTTGATTATACAACAAAACCCTAGAAGGTGGAGACTTCCGGTATTGATGACGCATGCTGACAAACCTTGAGGCTTGACCAATCACAGCAAAGTGGGCGAGGTAATGCTAAACAAGATTGAAAATCTAGTTTTCAGTGGTCAGGGCTTAAGGACATTTCTAATATTTCAATGAAAAGAGAGTTTTTTTACAAACAGACACTTACTGATGATGCAATAGATGTCCAAGAACTATTTAGTCAGTGTTTAAATGTTAATTATTTGCATAAAAACAATTTAGTGTTAAATAGCATATCGTTTAACCAAGTTAAAAAGTTTAATATAGTTGGGTACAATTTCAATATAAATCAAAATCGCAGTGATTAATTGATAAACAACTTTTTTTATTTTTAAATAAACAAGTTTGTATAGACAGTAAAACTGTCAAGTCTCTCCTGGACATACATTTGTGAAGTCTCACAGTCCTAATCCAAGGGGTGATAAGTCCCTGACTCAAGGTGCTCTCTTTTGTCGCCACAAGAGTGAAAGTGTGAAGGTTGGTATTGATGCTCTCAATGCAGTTTCTCATTCTCATCTCCATCGTACAGCTGATTCAGCCTTCTTCACTACTGGGTACTGAAAGGAAGGCCCGAAATAGAAGAACCTCCTCAATGGACTACTAAGTAAGTAAGTAAGTAATTTTTATTTGTATAGCGCTTTTCTAGACCAGGATCACAAAGCGCTTAAACAATCAAAACAATATTCAATAAAGTATATACTTTAAAGGGCAAGATAAAACTGATAACACAACAGGAGTTCCAGAAAATCAAGGAAAAGCCTGAACAAATAAAAACGTCTTAAGATGTTTCTTGAAGGAGTCACTAGACTCCATCAAGCGTAAAGAGAGAGGAAGATCGTTCCAAAGCTTAGGAGCAACAGCCTGGAAGGATTTCTCTCCTCTGGTCCTGAAGTGTGTGCGAGGAACCATCAGTAGATTCTGATCCACAGACCTCAGAGCCCGAGCTGGGGTGTAAGGATGGATCAGGTCATTGATGTAAGAAGGAGCCTGTCCATGAATTTTAAAGTTGATCCTGAAAGTAACTGGAAGCCATTGAAGAGTTTTAAAGATCGGAGAAATGTGAGTTCTTCTACTAGAGCGGGTCAGAATTCTCGCTGCAGAGTTATGAATCAACTGCAGGCAAGACAGCTCCTTCTTGTTAAGACATGAAAACAAACTGTTACAATAGTCCAGACGAGAAGACACAAACGCAAGGATTTCAAGCTCCAGATCATGTTCAGACAACATTTTCCTAAGTTTAGAGATTTTTCTCAGTAGAAGGAAACAGTTTCTGGTCAGTTTTAGTATGGTCATTCTTTTTGTAAACAATGGTGTGAGGCGTTGCATCACTCACTGGTGTTGAGAAAAAGTATTTAACTCTTTTAGTGTAAGATTAGAAAGTTCAATTCAACTTGCCAGACTCACTTAGTCCTATCCTACTCACACTTACAGCATACCCATAGTATTTCATATCATATTTAACCAGGTGCCTTTCTTCTCTTAGTCCATGAAGCAAACAATAATAATATTTAATAAAACCACAGACCTGCTCCAGACTGTCATCCTCCGCCAGAGTTCTCGTGTCTCCATTGCTGTTAATGGGAATCTCCATCGTCGCTGCCTTGCTCATGATACTGTCTGCCATCATGTAAATGCTGCAAACAACACAGGAATGGTTCACACAAAGTGTCAATGCACGTGAAACAATGCAAACAAACACGCGAGCAGGAATATGTTCTGCTAACGTGGCAGGCTAGTTCTTAACAGCTAGCTCACCACTGTAGCGCCGCATGCAGGGTTTGTCGTCGAAGAGAAAAAAGAAAGCCGCAGAAACAGTCTTCGTCGGACGATACACTCTTAAAATCTGCTATAACTGAACATAAAATCCATATTTATTTGTCCCGAGACGTCATCCGTCTGCTTACACTGCACTGTGGCAGAAAACCCCAGCATCCAGCGGCTTTAGCATCCCTTCAGAATAAATATTTGAATCGAAATTGTCTCATTTTAACAAAGAATCGAAAAATATAACTAACTTGAATTCATATTAGAAAAGCACAAATGTACCCACACTTTTGAATCTTTAAAGATGCTACGTAAAACGATAACCTATGAGGAAAAACTGATGGGCGTGCTTTTATTTTGAAGCACAAAAGCATTATCACGTCACACCTGTGCACCCGCCCCTTCTTCCACGTCCTCCTTCGGCGCTACCCTTTTATGCAGTACCGCTCTTGTCCTCTGGATGTCAACAGAGGCTTATTTATTTCTAACATTTTCTCGTGACGATCCAGTTTAAATGGTTTGTACTCCAGTTAATGACGCGTTTATAATTAAAATAAGTCCGTTTCCTCCTTTTTGTCAAGTTCATTGTAAAAGTCTCTTGAATAAACAGTGTAAAAAGAATGTTTGTTTAGAGTATCTGACCCTAAGTGTCCAATCATTTGCCTCATTAGTTTTAATCAATGATAGAAGGCACATGGTCTCCAAATGTGGAGCCGGGTCAGAGGGTTTACATTGAGGATGGTGGAGGGCTTCAAAATGTATTTTATGTGAGTAGAAGGAAGAATGATTACGTGCTGACATTTATTTGATCGATTCTCGATTTAAGCCTTTGCGATTTACGGACAAGAGAGAGGAGTCTCTGGTGTTTGAAGAAAGTTGACAAAAGGGCAACTGAACTTGGCTAAAGTTTATGGAGACAATGTCAGATAAATATACCGTCTCGAAACTATTATACCAAGAAGCATTTTCAGCAGACATGCTTCTAAGCATCGATTTGTGACATTTTCTAAGTTTATAATTTCCACTTCTGCATCCTAACCGTCACCCAGAGAACAACTTATACTCCTGAGATTTCAAATTCAACTCAACAACATCGTAAATACAGCTGTTTTTCTTTTCTTTTTTACCGGGTGCCCCATTGCTTCAGAGGTCATAGTTCATTCTGGTCTCCTACCAGTCGAGTTCCATTTTCAGGTCAAACGCGCTGCCCAAATGTTGTCACCTGTCTCATGAGTTAAAACCAGAGTTAAGTGGCTTCAAAACATCTTCATCTCAGGTTTCAGAAGTACATTTTGTTGTAAAAGTGTGACCTAAACAAGAGTCCAGGCAGATGGGCTCTTGTCAAGATATACGATATATGATGGGTCCAACTACGTTTATTGATATATATATGGAGGATAATCCTGGATCAGGGAACCTAGCTACAGACTCCAGTATAATCATGCCCATTATTGTCACCAGTGTCAGGTGAGTCTTGTGGGCCTGTTAGATACGATGTATCGACAAAAAAACAGTAATGGACCCAATAAGCCATTTTTCTAGTGAGAAAATGGTGGTCAACAGAAAAGATTTCCACTTACCTTGTTATATTCCATATGCTATTTTACTGGAATGTCTTTTAAGGGTAATGTGAAATTGGAGATATTATTATAAAAGGAAAAGATAGATTTATTTTAGGAATAAATGTGTGCTTCGTGTCTTGAATGGAGTCTGTCTTTTGTGGACGTAATATGTTCCTTACGTTAACCCCTAAACCATACAGTTTCTAAGAAAGATGGAGCATGACAGTGGCACACAGCTTGAGCAAGCCTCGAAATTCTGACTAAAAGGGACGGCCACAAATAAGTCTAAATAAAATATTAACTTTGTTTGAGAATTTTATGAAATATAATGCAATTTTTTGTCATTCTCTTGCCAGCTGAGAGGTTATTCCAGAGCACAAGGGCCCTACAGGAACATTCTCTACCGCCAACTCAAGCTTGTAAAACTTCTGGGACACACAGTAGCCCTAAATTCTGAAAATGAAGTGTAAGAAAAAGTGAGTTTGGCTTGAGTAAAGAAGATAAATAATAAAAACACGCTTTCCTACTTTTTAAGTCATTAAAAGTCAGTTTGAATGGTTTGAGGAAAGAATAGTGAAAAAAAACAACAGACCCAAGTGTTAACAACTCAAATTGGCTCATTCCACGCAGAGAATTTCACACCAGAATCAGGAACACATTTTTTCCAGAGTGTTTACAATTCCGGCTTTGGTGCATTTCTGAGGCTAAAATGTGTCAAAACAAATTTCTACGTCGTCTGAAATTGTCACAAGTTCTGCCAGAACAGCTTCACAGAGGTTCAAGTGCAACACTTGTTTTTAGCACAACTACTGAGCTTAAACTCGGACACCCTCGGGCCGCAGCTGTCGTAAACTTTATTACCGTCTCTAATAATTCTTACATAAGCCTTTTTTTTTAATCTGCTGATGGGAGCGATAAACACTTGAAGCAATCAGACAATGACTTAGAAACTTTGATTTGCAAACGCATAATCCTCTACTACTTCTAAAATTTCTGAAGTAGATAAGCAGCCCATTGAATGACTGATGCAGATGGGCTCGTGATACTTATTACACAGGTGTGCGTGAAGAGACTTATTTTCACCTTCTGATTAGTTTATTTATCCTCCATCTCTCCAGGCGAACACCTTATTGAGTTCCACCTTCATGAATTTAAATCAAGGATTTGGACCTCTCTTTCTATTGAACCACAAGGTTAATGTGAACAGATCACGTAGAAACGTGTTGATGGAGATCAAGCTCTTGATACTTGGTCTTATCTTGATCTTATTTCAAGAATCGAGAGATAAAGACATGTGTTGGATTTTGATTGACACCTTTATAATAAGAGCCAACTTCAAACTGACAAGTTAATGATGGAGTGGAAGCAAGAGAGAAAGGGAAGCTTTGTTGCAGTGATCCTCAATATATATTATTTAAGTTGTATTGATTACTACCATCTGAGGGGTATTTTATTTTGACACAACATTAACTTGTGACATTCGCTTCTGGTTTGTTGACTCAAAAAAGAAGCCGTCATTTTTGTTGCAAAAAAAAGTAAAACTATAAATGGGAAAATCTGGGCTCCTGTTGATTCAGAGTCATGGCGAGATATGTTTTATACACTAAACCTTTTTATTTTACCAGTTATGCTTTTTAAATTTGTTTTGCCTCTATCATAAGATCCACAAAAATAATGGCTACATCAGAATGGTCCTTGGTTCAAAAAAGTTTGAGAACCCCTAATCTCTATGACTGCTTAGATGTGTGTTGACTGTTATTAAAATCAAGACTGAGGGACCAAACCTGGTTCACCGTGTTTTATTTATTTTGTTTTTATTAAACATTTCACATGCTTGTGGTTGAGTCAAAAAGGATTAACATTTTCCGTTTTTTTGAATACTTAAGACAGCACATTGTACGACCAGTTCGAAAAATAAGTTTAAAGCGCAATTGATTTAAGTTTGTCTTAAATTGATCTTAGACCTCTATTGTACTCATTACTATGTGTCTGTTTGTCTGGAGATGATCTCTGGTTTACCATAACCAGACCCACTCTGCTGTGATTGGTACTCATCTTATAAACAAGATTACAGGAGGCTGGAAGAGGAGCGAAGCCCATTCCAGGAAATCGTGAAAGCCCATTCATAGACCAGTTTTGAAACCAACCGGTGGTCGTGGCCATCTTGAAATTTAAGTCATCTGGTTAGCCAAACTCTGGTCCAGAAGGAGAGTTTGGGTGTGTCTGATGAAGCTTCATGAAGCAGTGTCATTGTTGTTTCTTCATGAAGCTTCATCAGACCATCACTACTAATATGCACTCACCTGTCACTCAACCTAACCACGCCCCTTATTATGCGAAGACATGAAAACTGATGAATGGGAAAATAATAAAAAGGAAAAAAAACTGCTCTAATGTATTTTTCAATGCAGAAAAAGGTAATTTAGTTTGGGGTATGTACATAGCTTGTATACTGTTGCCCTGTCTGCAATAGTTTTAATACATGTCACTCTTTCATGCTGGCACCATTTCAAGTAGAGTCTTTCATGGCAATGATGCTAGAGACTTTGCCAAAATCTTTTTTTATCTCGATAATTTACACTCTTGGGCAGCGACATCACTTCTGTAAGCAAACAAACTGTGGATTTGGCAGATACCATTGTTTCTGTGTATCAACATCAAAACTGTGATTTGACAGATTACAGCCCTTGAGCTTTTCAACTAACTAAGGATGAAAAAAAAAGATTAATCAAAAAGCGTTCTTGATACAGAAGTATGGAACTTTGATGAAAGATGTAGAAGAAATCCAGTGTTTCTTGTGTCACAATAGGTTTAGACTCTTGTTTCATGATAAAAATATTGGTTTGACCAGGACAGTGTGTGTGAGTATGTGTTCTGCAGCCCCGGTATAGAGACAGGAAGCACTGATAGAAGTGTCAGAGCACTGAGGTTTCCATTGGGAATAAGTACAAAGTACAAGATCAGTAACAAGTACATGAGAGGGAAAGCTCACGTGGAGAAGTTCAGACACAAAGTTCGGGTCGACTGATCGTTGAAATGCAGAAGAAGAAATAGTGGGTTCTTCTCCTCCATAGTGTATTTATGTGTCAGGAAACATTTTCATCAATATAATTTATCTTTGATGATGAATAGTTGCAAATTCTATTTAACTGAATGTTTAATCAATGCATTTTCCACTGAAAGTTAAATCTTCCTTACGTGAAGAATCCTTATTAATAAAAGGATTCCGGTTTATAAGAGACCCTTACTTACGTAAGTATCTTAAATCTTCTCACGTTTATCCGCATCAAAGAGCTTTCATAAGAAATACTAATATTAGCATCTTTAAAGTGGAGGACACATTAATTACATAATGTTTGAACAGTTGAACAATGACAAGCTAATATTTGTTGAAATGATTGGGATTTTAAAACTTCAATTAACTTGAGAAAAAAAAAAAATATTCAAGGAAGCGCTCGGATATCCATTAATCATCATTGAAGTTAACTTGATATATGACCGACAACAACTAACAAGAAGTTTTTGAGTGTCCATCTTCCTGCAAAATTACATTTAATTAGAGTTTTGGGCCTTTTACAAAGAACCTTTACTTACTGACTTACTAACTTTTTCGGTTCTCATGTTGTTCAAATAGCTACAAAATCTATTTTCTAACATAGAAATATCCAAACTAGCTTCTGTAAATCCAAAGTATTATCCCATCATACATATGATTTCTATCATCAGGTAAGTTTCAAGGTGAAACAGTTACAGATTACGAATAAGAGAAATTGAGTAAGGATTAAGAGTAACTATGCTGTGACATTCTCAAAATAAGCTTTAATTAACTGTAATTTATTTTATTTGCTTTTTATTTTAATAAAAAAAAAATGGAACATGTAGCGATGATATGAAAAAACTTACTTAAAATGAAAAACAAGAAAAATAAGAATACTTATAATTCAGGATACATTTTCAGTTAGCTGTAAAGAATGTTCTACATCAACAATTTTATAGTTTTGTTTGGTTGACTGATGATAACTGATGGATTTTCAATTTGGAGTCCATCACACTCAAACACACCCATAATTCCTGTCCATCAGTTTTACAAATAACAGACAGAAAAGTACATGACATGGTCACAGAGGCTGGCAAAGCCCCTGCACAGCTGCTCACAATTGGGGACGATAAACGTCAAAGAAAAGACAGAAGAGAATTTTGCACAATGAAGTCTCACCATTCAATCTTTGGTAATCACAGAGGACTTGTTTGATCCGAGGTTTGTCTGTGGCAGTGATTTTCAGCAACGTCTTAATCCAAAACATATTTTATCATGGCTGTGACCTCATGATTTAAAAGGGTTTGTTTATTCACGGAGACGCTTTCGTGTGATGTCCTTGAGCAAGACTCCTCCCATGAGGGCTGCTCCTCTCACATCATCAGGGGAACCAAAGATGGACGATGTCAAAGTTGTCGAGGACCATTCACGTCTAAAATTACCACATGGAGAACCAAAAGAAAGTTTTTCAAAGTTGCAGGAGGAAGTTAAAGAGCAACATTTGGCAGTGAGGCGAACTTATGGCAGAAAAAGAAGTCTTTAAAGACTATTAAAATGTCTTGAAGCAAAATATCCT
The DNA here is from genome assembly GCF_982586985.1 of Callionymus lyra. Classification (NCBI taxonomy): domain Eukaryota; kingdom Metazoa; phylum Chordata; class Actinopteri; order Syngnathiformes; family Callionymidae; genus Callionymus; species Callionymus lyra. The sequence goes on from NC_141824.1 coordinate 25,979,589, forward strand.
TTCATAGCAGCATTGGCTTCCAAATCCTCCCGACCGTGGATCAATATGGCACTTATCATCGATCAGTGGCAGAATAAACAGCAATTGAAAATAAATCTCACAGCGAAAACAAAACATCTTAACTGCTCACCAGCGACTCGTGTAATTGAAAGAGTGTGTTTTGACTTTTCCATTTGAGGGAAGTCTCTGCCACAACATCCTTTACCTCCTGTACCTTTGACCTCCGCATTATTCATGGTCACTAAGCGGCCCGCTCCAGCTGATGCCCGAATCTGTTAAAAGTTGTTTTGATTCTTTCAAGATGAGGAAGAAGGAAATGTGGAATATTTAACATCATTGAGCTTTTCGCCTCTTGATATTTTGACAGAAGTGACTGATGTGGTTTAACGTTGGATTTGTTTTCGTACGTACTTTCATACTTCTTTGGTTCCTTTTTTGAAATATTTTTTGTTTGTTTGTAATTGTGTGAGAAGCTTTGTATGGTTGTGTGATTTTTGTTTAGTAGTTGTTTTTTTAAATGTGTCTTTTAGGCTCTATATACAGTATATATATATATTTTGTGTTTGTATGCTTTATGTGTACTTGTATGTTATGGTGTCTTTTACATTTTTGTGTGTTTTTCAACATTTTATTTATTTTTTGTCTAAAGATTGTGCACATGGATGTATTTTGGGCTGTGTACTGTAATATTGTGATGGGTTGATGAGGTATCGTGACCAGTCGATAATAGAAGGTACAGCAAGTTTCATAAGTATAAAATATAAAGATTATAAATCAAGGGAAATAACACAAACCTAAAAGGATACAAACAGAATAACAGCATCCCTTCACTCTGCTCCTGGCCCCAAACTCAGAGTTAAAAAGTATAATAGCACGAGGAGTCTATTAGTGTTGCATCTGGGAAGGTGCATTCGTGCACTTCATCTGCTTCTCTGCTCACTGATGACAGTGTTCATCCATGATGGACAGTAGCTTGTCCCCATTTATCATAATAAAGTGTCTTAATTTTGAAAGGCCAACCTTTATAGTCTTTGACTCTGATCCAATAATTCAATGAATCCTGGCATCATTTCACAATCAAATGAGTCATAATATATCATAATACAGTTGAGGCCCCATCAACCCATCACTACCAGGTTTTATTAAATTAGAGATGAAGATTATAAAGAGAGCGCCATCTAGTTGCCTTTCAATATTAAGACACGGTATCATGAAACAGCATCAACTGCACCATGATACGATGCTGTATCATAAGGCCACTATGCCTAGTGAACGGTATAGTGCAGTGTTTGCCTTGGTTTTTGTGTCTCTTCTTCATTGTGTTGTTTGTTGTATTAACCCTAAATGTAAGATATAGAGACTTTGTATTTGCATGTTTTTGTGTATCAAGTATGGGTCGATGTGTATTGATTTGTAATTTGTGTGTCTGTTTGCAGGTGAGCATTTGTAAAGTTTAAATTATGATCTACTGTTTGTTTTTCATATTTGTGTGGCATTGTCGTGTTTTTTTTTTTGTATTCTTGGTGCCATTATTCGTGGAGGCGTACGTTGATGCATATTGTGAGTTTTGTGTTGTTAATTGTATTGCTATAATCTGTTGTTCTGCTGCCTGAGTCTATCTTTATCTTTTAAAATATACTTTTTTAGTTTTCACAAGTTTAGTTCATAGACACTTTCCTCCGTGCTAGTTTTACTTGTGTTTTATTTGCAGTTGTTTTCCCGAGTGTGAGTGCTGTGATCATGACGGATCTGTGTGTCGGTGTGGTAAACACCACACAGTCCTTTTAGTGACTCTGCAGAAAAGTGAGGTCACGGCGTGGAGTTAACTGGGCTTATTTTAAAACATCAAATTCTCACGTGTGGGACTATAAAGTTTGTGTTGTCTATAAATTTAGAACAAGGCCAAATTAAATTTTAAAGGTCTCAGGCGAAGTCTCACATCTGAGGCTGTGAGGCAGGTCACAAAAGTGTGTGTGTGTGTGAGTGTGTGTGTGAGTGGAGCGTGAGACCTAAACCACAACGCACCCCTCCCCCTGTCATTTTTACACAGCAGTTCATCTTGTTTTTTAATGATCATTAAGCACGCTTCCAGATGTTGGGAGGGAAATCCGTCCTCGTCGTGCAGCACAGCAGCGAATACATCTATTGAAGTGAGACAGAGGAATCCAGGAAAACAAGGCAGAGTGGCGCTGTATGGGAATTGCAAACACTGCTCCAGTTTTGCGTCAAGGAGCATATGGAAGTACTTTTCCATTGTGTCTCTAATGCACCATTTCAAATGCTCTATCCCAGTCGCTGGTTCAATCAATGCTCTCGCGCACAAAAGAGCAATTCATCATCATAATGGATCCTTGAACGCTGTTATCATTAGTGCGGAAACATCTGAGATGATAAGACTTGATCAAGAATAATTGACCAGATTAGCATTTATGGTCCTGAACTGTGAACATTTGATGAATCCTGCATGAAACATCAGACTTCAAATATGTACCCAACATGCTTTGCTGGGACTATCATGTTCACTTGGGAGCTCTTCAGGTGGAAACAAACACAAGTACAGCAAGTCGTAATTGGAACGAGGGGGTTTCATAAAGAGCTGCTGCGATGAGAAAAAACAACATGCAATTCAGGATCAAAACACATTTTCGACTCCATAATAGCTTTGCACAATTATGAGTTTTTTCTTAAGCTCCGTGGTTAAGAGAAAAACATTAGGTGAAGTGTGGAGCTTAAGTAAGCCTTGAACGGACAACAGTGGGGACCCCTTCTTGGACCTCTATTGTACTTATCAGTATGTATCTGTTTGATCAGGGTTTGTCACCACGCGTCATCAATCCAGGAAGTCTACAGACTTTAACATTTAAATGTGTCAGTATGTCAGGAGATCTGGGTTTTCACATTTGCCCCTTAAAGATCATTTAACCTTTGTGTTGAGGTCAAGGTGACACCGAGGCCCCCCCCAAAAAATGTGTTTTTTGGGATCTCTTGTGCTATTTGTGCATTAGTTTTTGGGGCTGTGGGTCACCTTTAATATATGTATATATATATATATCCTTTCACATTTTTTTTACACATTGAATTTAACACTGAATTTATGAAAAATAAATTTCTAATCAAAGTCTTAAACTTAAGAATTTTCTCTCATTAGGTCCTGCTGTTTTTAATCTCTTCACTGGAAAAGATGATACACTTTCTCGCTCACACACCGAGAGCTTTTATTTGCTTGTTCGAATCTCAAATACATTTTTTTAGTGCATTCATATATATATATAGAAGTTGTGTTTTATTTCAGTTAAATTATATTACATTGTTTTGATGTCTGTCTAAATTAAAATAAATGAAAAAAAGATTAAAAATGTCTTATTAATAAATAACAGACAGTATTTTTCCTTTCCTTTCATAACAAATCAAAATATTTAGTGTGCCTCTTTCAATAGTGAAATATTTCTATTTTCTTAATAAAAGCTGTCATAAAGATAAAACGCACACAGTGACTCAACAGCTGTACAACAACAAACAAAAAAAGACAAAACCCTGGAGGTTCATGCTGGTTAATTAATTTATGCCCTGCGTAATTGGTGTCAGCAGGATCCATATTGTATTGCTCTTTGTGGTTACTGCTCAGTAATTCAGTCTCATCGCTTTGTGTGGTGCATAATCACAAACACTTTAACTCCCCAGATGAAGTTGTGTTACTGTTTACCAGCCATTCTCCTTCACGCAACAGCAGTCATGTTTCAATCCGAGCTCAATGAAAGTAAATAAGTAAGTAAGTAAAGTGTTATTATATGAATGCTAGTTAAAAAAGGAAGTCAATCTTGTATGTGAAGGTCACATACTGTGATAATTCAACCAAATACAGTCATTATTTAAGTCTTTCAGTTATTTAAATGTGCAAACAACTCAAAGTATTCCTTTTTATTCTTTCCTTTTTCTACTCTGTACCAAATGGGGGCGTCCTTGAGCAAAGTCCAAAAGTTCAAAGGCATTGCAACTCCATGTGTCGTGAGAGCAGTGCCCTTATAAACCAGACGTGAGAGTGTTTCTCGGATGTTTTAAAAATCACCTGCGTGATCAGAAAGACGACGAGTCAGAGGCTACAAATAAACCGGCAGCCAATTAAAGACCTGTAAATGCTGCGAGGTACTGTTGGTGTTTCCACTGACGTGTTAAAGTGCCAGTTAATGTTGATCCCATGAGCACCACCTTTGGTCGGCTGCGGTCGAGGCACTCACGGAAGCACCCTTGTTTGGTTTGGGGACTGTTTACTCACTTTGTCATGTGATCGCAGCTCTGCAATTTTGTTGTCTGGCGTATATGGTTTCATTCTTCGTCCCCAAACAGTCAATTAAGCGAGAGCTGTATTCTGTTTTAAATACCAGGTTGATGGAATCTGATGAATGAAATACCTATTATAACCTCGGTTCTCAGCGGTTCAATGGTTCACATCCGCAACAGTGGAGAAGACAGTGAATTACTCCTACGAGTTTTAATCACAACTTGTCAATAGTTGTGTTGAACTTGTGTTTTCAGCGCTTCACTTTAATTTTTTTCAATTATAATTCTGTGGTATAAACCGAGTTTGATGTTTTAGTTCAGGATTTTTGCTCCTCTTCCAATTCTTGTGTGTCAATTGTTATGCGGTTTTGTGTTTTATATGTTTATTTTGCGTGTTGCTTCATGTGGGATTTTGTTTTTGTGTATATTTTTATTTATTTTACTAGTTCCGGTATAGTGCTTTGGAAAAAGACTATAATATAATATAGTATTGTTAACCCTGTTTACCCTGTGTCTTTTCCAATGCGGCTTATTTCGCTATATTTTCAGTGCTTTTCTATTTTTTTCTTTTTAGATGTTGCTTCTCACTGTGGCAACCTTCCAGTACTGGAAAGTTGAGGGAAGTTTTCACCGTCTCTGAGGCCTCAACCCCAAATATTATCAGATAAATATTCCGCGGTGAGGAAAGGTTATGTTAGAACATACTAGAAATAAACGTAATTACACAATTCACCTAAAAGAAGAAGTATATGTAGTGCTTGGCTTCATTGTGACAATGATGGGATCCGCAGGGAAGACCGATGTGTTTACTGTGTCTATGACAGCATGAAAACAGGTATATTAGGACATCATTGAAAGATTTAAATATATGCGGATAGGCTGCTTGAGTTTTTTCAGAGAAAGCTTTCCCAATATGGCCAACAATCACCCAACTTTGTGGATGTTACCTCAGTAAATAAGTGCTGTTAGCATCATCTACGGCAGGGGTCCCCAAAGTGTTGGTCGCGAAATGATTTCCATAAATCAAATACATTTTGAAAAAATAAAATATAACGTAACTCTGGTTGTGAATGAGGAAGCCGTAAGGTGTTTGTGTAGCGAGTGGTGAAGCGAGAGAGAGAGAGAGCGGTGCCGGGTGCGATTGAATGAATGAATGAATGAATGAATGAATGAATGAATGAATGAATGAATGAATGAATGAATGAATGAATGAATGGTTGCGCAATAGAAAGAGCGTCTATGAGAAGCAGCTGAGTTTACAGTTGCGTGTGACAGTAAATGTAGAATGTGATTACAGTGTCGGAAAAGATTATTATATATAATAGTAGTATAGTATCATAGTATTAGGTGGTCAAAGGGTGAAAGATGAGGAATTTAAACTTTTACTAGAAAATGTGTGTCCTAGCAGCAAAATTTAGATCTGAACAAGAAATATAAATGCTGGTGTACTATAAGAGCTTCTTCTCTTAACTTCTAGCACAATGTTTTACTTTCTCACTGTGCAGTAATGAGGGGATGATTTCTCTCCAGAAATGTAAATGTGTCTAAATAGTTATGACAACTCCACGTCGTTCATCAGACATTCATATATTCTCTCTGTCTGCAGGAGACAAGCTGAGAAGACCATATGGTGAGTCAATTTTAAGAAAAAAGTACATTTACATTTTCATGACAATATTGTATTTATTGTTTATTAAAGGCGTAAACTTTTATTTTTATGATTTTAGTCTTTCTCTTACATAAATATGAGTGGTGAGCAACAAACACACCATGTCCGGGGAAAGTGGAGGTTGGAGAAATACTAGGAACGGAGAAAGCCTAAAATAAATGACCAGGAGAATGTTTAATGTAGGGTGGTATTGGGGGACCACAAAAACAGGGTAGAAGATGAAAAACAAATACTTCAATTGGATGTAAATCAGGATGGCAATAGGAGCAATGTTTCAGTGATGAAACAAAATGGGGATCATCATTAAAACCAACCAACTCAACATCAAGTGCCTGTCCTGTCCAATCTATCCTATCTAGCAAAGTGACACACTGTGTAGAACACCAGATGTGGTGTGTGAGATTTACGTTGCGCAAGATATGTTACTCCTCGCTGGCTATGAGTGTGACGACACATGGCAAATCTATGAGGAGTTACGGTCTTTTATTTTTGTTCGATTTTTTTCCCTCCAGAGCAGAGTGAATCTTTCAGATAGGAATGGGACGAATCTGATCCTGTACATTTTCACAGTAAAACTGCTTGTGCAAAATGTGGTTCGGAGGTTGAAACAAACAATACGTCAGAAAAGTGCGACAGACCCCTCAAATATAAGTAAGTAAGTAAATAATTACATGATTTTATTATCTTACTTTAACTGCTATAGTAATGCACAACCTCTGTGGAAACCAGGGGTTAGGGCAACAAAGTAGCAACGGTAACCAACATAGTATGAAACGCTCAAGCTAAAAAATCTTCATGAGAAGCTTCAGTGCGAGCCCATATTTTACAGTGATATATGAAGTCAAAATTCATAAACTGGTGGAAGAAAAAGCAAAATAGAATGGAACTAGAAAATTAGTCAGTCAATTGTGTTTTGCCATTATTTTCCTTTTGTTGTGAAATGGGGACAGAATTTGGGACAAGTTTTGAAGCCATTTCAACAGTGATAACTGACAGTGTCAGACTGAATACAACTCCACATAAACACAATCAACAAATAACATGAAATATTACAAGTTCAATCTCTTATAACATTAAACAACAAAGAATCCAAAATCTCACCAAACGACCAAAAGCCAAAGCGTCGGTCAAAATGGGTAAAAATGAGTAACAAAACCAACAACAGGGAATCTAAAAGAGAACAAAAATACTGAGGTCAAAACACTTGAAGAAACAACCAAACAACTTAAATACTCGGGCACAGGGAGGTAAAATACAAAATCCAGTTTGATACGTAATAGAATAAGAAGGAACAAAGTCAATTAGCATACACATGACCTTGAATGTACATAAATGTACACAGTACGATTCCACACTGACAAAGCTTTTGCATTACACTGTCCACTGTCTTACATTTTACACTGTATATTGTTATTAGCTATAGGTTTTAGGAGTTTTAGCATTTTGGAGTAACATTTACAAAATACCATTACACAGAGAACTTGTTTTAATTGTACACAATAAAATCTTTCAATACCATGAACATCGGATTTCTGGTTTCTGAGGGATAACCAAAGTATGGCGGCTGAGATGGAGGAGGTCCATTCAGTAGGAAAGGCTGATATGATAAATGAAGCTGGGGCTTTATTGAAGGCTCTCTGTTGTTAAAGGGAAACTAATGTGAAAACTCAACTTCCTGACTCACTCGCATGTTTCAGGTGTTAAAAGTCTTTCTCTCCAACATGCAGTAAGTCCCTCAACATGAAGATGTTTTGAAGTTATCACTTTATGAAGTTCTCCCCCGTATGAAATATTGGAGAAAGAGAGGTTACAAGAGCGGAGTCCATTATGACGTAATAATGGGTTTCACTATCCTGCCAGCTGTAATCACATACCGCTTTGTTTATACAACAAGTCTATTTGGAGGTGGAGACTTCCGGGATTAATGGTACACAGTGACAAACCCTATATGCTTCACCAATCACAACAGAGTGGGTGTGGTTATGTTTTACAAGATTTCATCTCCAGTGGGAGGGGATTAATCACAAATTTCTAATGTAATATTTTAATGAAAAAAGAAGACACATACTGATGAATACAATAGAGTCCAAAATCAATTTCAAGACACACTTAAATCAACACTTTAGTTTAGATTTGCCCTTTCAGCATGCAGACAGCACAAAATTAGTTGTTTTCCATCTGGATACGAATAAAGAAGCATAAAATGTCAGTCGCGTCTTGACATTCAGTTTTTGCATAACCAGCAGCATTACGGATTCAAAACATATCAAACAAGACGGGTGCAAATTTCTTAAGTAGCTTTCAAGGCTTCAAAAGTCTCCAGTGAGAGACAAGAGAAAAAGCACGTTGGGAGAAAAGTATCATACGGAGATGCATTCTGCAGCATAAATAAATGCTGAGTGGCAGCAGCTGCACAGAGCGATGGGTCAGGAACAGAAAGTTGCTAATAAAAAAAAAGGTCCACTTTGAAAGCAGGAGGTAAGGAGAAACTAGAGTGGATTCTATCGTTCTGGCTCTATGATCTCCTGCCACGACAATAAAATGTGTCTGCGTATGTGAAGTGGTAATATGTTTCAGCTGCCCTAATGTGAGAACTTGCACCTTTTCAACCTTGATGTTCTAAAACGAGCATTTGGACTGAAACTGACTCCAGTACAGTTGTGTGAATTATATTTGCCATGTGAGCTGATCAGCGAAATATATAAACATCTCCAGGGTGTGTTCTGGTGATACAGCAATTTATTTGAAAATGAAACTGAACAGCGTAGGTCAACGTCCCTGGAAGATTTTTTTGACTAATGGAGTTCCTGTCCACCGGCTGTCCACTCAGAATCGTTATGCTTTGCCCACTCAGAGGAGATCAAGCTTTGAAGTTTGAAGCTTGACTTGCAAATTCCTCATCAAGGGAATCCATCAGTGAATCAGCCGGGCTTTTGAAGAAGTCCAACTCAATGGTGGGTTCATATCTGGGCACAGCAGAATGTCTCTCCACATTTTTGCTTGCATTAATGGACTTCATGTTGGTATCAAGTTCTTAGTGCTAAGTCTACTGTGTCTTGCTGGTGGTAGCAGGCAGAAGTACTGAGGAACCTAGAGCTCCAAGAGAAAACTCTTGTTTCATGTGGACAAAAGCAAAGCAAAGCAAAGCAGTTGATGTCCTTGCAAGGTACAGAGAGGTGTGTATCAGTCTTTTGTGTCTGAGGACTGACATCGTGATGCATTCTTATCCCTACTTTGTGCGTAAGGGGTAGGTAGGAGTTATTGGGACGCTTCACCGATCCGTGGTGGTGAAGAGAGACCTAAGCCAAAATGCAACGCTCTCTGCATATCATTCTATGTATCTACGTCCCTTCCCTTGACCTACGGTCACAAACGGTGGGTAGTGACCGAAAGTACAAGATCGCGGGTACAAGCATCCAGAATGAGTTTTCTCCATAGGGTGGCTGGGTTCTTTCTTAGAGATTGGGTGAGAAGCGAAGTCATCTGGAGTGGCTCGGAGTTGAACAGCCCTACGGGTAGGAGACATGGGGTAGACCCAGGACACACTTTATCTCTGAGCTGGTCAGGGAAGGCCCTGGGGAAAAGCTAGAAGATGTAGCTGGGGGAGGAAAGTCTGGGCCTTCTGCAGCTCTCATGACCTAAACCTCAATAAGCGGAAAGATCAAGACATACAAGATCGGTTACTGGAATGGCACAAGATGTGAAGAACACTTGGGAAGGCCTTTTTTTTAAAGACGCCCTCACTTAATGGATCCCATTGTAATGACAGAACACCACCAAAATCTAACCACTTCTAAATCAGCACATTTTTAACTATTATAAATGTTTGGGTTGTGCAGTGTACAAACAAACTCTTCTTGGCAGGGAATGATGAAAAATGTTGGAGGTAAGGTCTGAGGCTTTAAACATACAAAAATAAGGAGAGGATTGATGAGCTTGGGTAGCAAAAGAAAAAAGGATTTGCTGAACTAAGCAGATGACTTACAACATCTGCTTGTCAAGCTACTTTTAGAAATATACATGTTTTTGTGGAGTCCAATTATGTTTTCACAGATATACAGTACAGTAGGTGAAAGGTTTGACAAGCACCAGAATGTTCATCCTCCTCTCACAATGAATATGTTGACCTCATATGCATCTTCAGCTGTTAGTTCGATTTCCCTATAAAAGTCTAGCCTGGCTGCATGGCGATTGTTCGATAGCAAACAACTGGTAAGCTCACGCTTGTCTGGATTCATGGTTTGATGGAGAAGATCGAAGGTGAAGGCTTAAGCTGCACTTAAAGTTGTGATTGGAGGATTAATAAGAGGAATGTGATGCCTTCTGCTCAGTCCACCTGTCTTGAAGATATGATCCGCAGACGTTGCAATCAAAACTTGACACTGCACCAGTCAAAGATCAGCGAATCACTGAGCCATCATTACTTACACTTCTAATGGACTGACATGGAGCTACACCTGATGACAGCGGATAATAGATACGAAGATGTAACCTTACTGACATCTTTTAGAAGTGGTTGGAATCCCACGCAGGCACAACGGAAACCAACTCCACACCAATTCGTACCGCATGGAAATTTAATGCGGTGCTAGCAAGGTCAACTAGAGGTTGATAATTCAGTCTGACTCGTGATTAACACTTTAAAAGCCCGAATGAGAGATGTAGTATTTTCGTGCTAACAAAGATTTTTACATGATTGATTTTAAAATCTCAATTTACTAAAAGTGTAAGCAAACTGGTAGCTTTGTTGACCAGCTAGTGTCTCAATGACTACTGCAACTTCTACAACTACTACTACTACTACTACCAAGACTACGACTACTACTGCTACTACTACTACTACTGATACTACTACCACTACTGCTACTACTGCTACTACTACTACGACTACTACAACTACGACTACTACTACCACGACTACTACGAAGACGACTAAGACTACTACTACAACTACCACGACTATGACTACTACTAATAATAATAGTAATAATATTAATGTTGTTTTTTTTTTATCACGGTTACCTCACTCTGATAATTCCAGTAATGCTAATTGCATCAACAATCGAAGTTCTCTTTTGTATTAAGACAACTCTACAATCCTGAGTCAGCAAGATAAACATTGCATTATCATAAACAGCATAACACAACCAAAGTTTTACAGCAATTATTTCCTACATTTAAACTTAGTTGTAGCTGCAAATTTATTTTTAGCAGCCAGCTAATTATTATTCTGGTGCACAAAATCACCATTTTTCATCCTGTGGAATCCATTCATCTTGCTTGCCCGTTTCCTTGAATTCTTGTGAATATAAAACACGTTTCAATTAAATTAAAAGATTAAACATCTCAGCTAACTAGGTGGACACGATGTTCAGCACAAAACCAGAACATTGTACTCCTCTTCCTGATAAACTAAAAGTGTGTTTGGAATTCCAGGACAAAATTTATTTTCACGTCAGGAGTAAAACAAATGATTCAGCACTTTCTCTGCCTATTAATCGGCCCCATGTCTGCGTTTACACTTTCAAACTTAATAGTTTCCTACCAGCAATAGTAAAATAATCATAATAAAAAGTTTGGCAACAACGAGCCGTAAAGTTTATAGGATGCTGAGCGTGTTAATCCCTGAATCCCAGCAGAAAGGGCCGACAGTTAATGGAGAAAATCTCCATAACAACAATATTTTTGAGTCAAGTGCAGTGTAACACAGGTAATGGTCCGCGCGTGGCGGACAGTGTTTAGAAGAGGAGAGAAAATGAAAGCAGATGCAAGCGTCAGCTGAAATACTTTCCACTTGAAGTCCGCCGCTCTTGTTCGGAGCTCACTCAGTAGCTGGGACGCTTCCAGGAGCCCGGCTGGAGATCAAACCGCTTGGCTGCCACTCTCGTCACTGATGTTAGCCCGAGTGTTGATTTACGGCGGGAGTCCTCCTACTGGACTGGACGAACTCGGGGGGGGGGGGGAGCAAAGTTTGACTCAAAATTCTGAGTGCCTGTAAATAAGTCTGTCTTTGAGTTACCAGAGAGGAGCTTGCATGCATGACGCACTTATCAAAGTAGCTGATCCAGAATGTAGAAACCTTGTGTCTGATCTGTTAAGGAAAACCAAGATATAAAAGAGAAGTAAATGAATATTTTTGGTAAGCATGATGTTCCCGGGCAAACAGGGCCTTTAGACTTTGGCTGGGAATTGAAAAAAAATTACAGAAAAATAAGAAGCACCTAGTTCAATGACAATGAGAAAAATCCTTATTTTAGGTATTAGACTTTAATAAAAAGTACTGAAAGTGTTGTTATGGTATGTGCTCTGATAGTAACTCAATGACAATCAAACATCTAGATTGAAGCTCTATATAATTTGCCACTATCTATTGTTTTATCTTAAAAGGTTAATGCTTGTTTTCGCCGGTTTTCTTTCAGTATGAGACAGAGACATCAGTGACACAGGCACTCACAGCTGGAGCTAGTCGAACTCATCACCAGAACCATCACTCATGTGGTGCATCGCCACATTATTTTTATCTCCCGACAGGGTACCGGGATATTTCTCCTCTGAAGATTCTTTCTTTTTCTTTTCTTTTAAGTTGTACTTTTTTTTTTCTTCGACCGCCATATATTTATTGTCATTTTCCAAAGCAGTGGGTGTAAGTATCTGTCTGCTTTGTCTTTCCTGTTGTTTTCTTTTGGTTGGTTTGTGCTGAAGTTTTGTTTAGAGAATCAGAACTCTTCTCACCACCTACGGCCCAAGAAATGCAACGTAGTCGGCACTATGGTCAAGAATATTTTAATATCCTTTAAATTAGTGATAGTCTGATGAAGCTTCATGAAGCAGTGTCATGTTGTTCAGAGGTCAGTAGGTGGCGCCATCAGTTTAAAAATGATGTGATGTTTCATTAGAACAGTTGTTCATAACAAAGGAAATTAGTGCAGAGACCGCCATCTAGTGGACTTTAAAAACAATGACACTGCTTCATGAAACTTCATCAGACCATCACTACTTTGAATGTTTTGTGGTCTCTTTTATGTGTGACATCATCCTTCATGCACACGCAATTCCCTACTAGTTCAAGTTCTTTGGTTGTTAGTGAAATTTTTCAAAATAGCAAGTAAAACACGCAACCTCTGTTTTTCAGCAGGACACTCTCAGACACTTGCTCTCAACAAAAGTGGCTCAATCACAGGGGTTAGTCAGGAGTGGAAAGAGACACAGAGAAAGAGACAAACACCATGAACACATTTTGGTTTGTAAATAGTCGTGTGGATGAGATTTAATATGTGTTTGTCACATTTCCTCTTTTAATAATAGCTTCTTTACTACAAGTAATTGCATCTTGCTTTATGAGACTTGAACCAAATAGACATAATGGAAGCCGGAGCCTGTAAAGTGTTTGTTGCCATGTCACGTCTTAATTTGTCTTTTCAACAACAACGCTCAAAGCTAATGGAAAAAATGTTGTGGGATTACAAAACCACGTACGATGTAAACAATTAAACGCATTGTTGTTTCATGCGTCCCGAGCAAATTGCATGTTGGGAGTTTTGCTTTGTTTTAATTGTTAAGCCATGACTTTAAAGGGATGAGTGAAAGAGGGAGAGGAAGTGTAAAGACTAGGAGGACGTCTAGTGTCTTTTCAGCAAATTTGCCCGAAGAAGGAGGAGGAGGCTGATGTATCCATACTTCATTGATCAGAGTGTTACATGGTTGTCAAGGCTTTATCAAGCAGGTTATAACATCTTTCTCTGGGTGATCTCCCTTCAATGGAGTTGAATAAGATTAAAATGCACCCATTAGGTGAGGACATAATCTGTGTCTATATTCAGTGGTGTGGTGAGTCTGAAGGGCTCCTGCGAGAACGTCTGGAACACATGTTTTTCTGTTCAACATCTGGAACCTGTCCTGATGTGTTCGACGTGAAAGGCCAGAGACGGATGATGAAAAGTGGAGCTCACAGCAGGACGTGTCTGATTGGTCTGATTTTTTTAAACAGTGGAAGTTATTATACAACAGAAAAGCTTTTCGATTCCTTCTGTGCATGACCGTCTAGTACTTATTACAAAAGGCTAATTGGCAGAGACAAGCTATAAAAAAAAGAAGCAAATGTTATTATGCTACTAGATCATGTATTTTAGCACCTGTGTTTTTTGACAGATGTTCCTTTACTAGCATGTTGTCTTCACAAAAGGCTTTTTCATGTACGTAATCTTATATTGATCATATTTGATAGAGAACAAATGATATAAGGGAAGATGAATGGATGAAAACTGACAAGTGGGTGTATGTCTTATGAATAAGAATCAATCAGGACAATTCATACATTTTGAAGCAACAGAATTGTAAAATTAGCATTATATACTTCAAGGCAACTTTGGTCCTCTTGTTTATGATCAAATACAACTGCTTCATTTCTTTTATTAACACCTAAGTAGAGATTGTTTTTACAATAATGTACACACCACCAGGGCTGCCAAGTTTTAGAAAATGACCAGAGTGAGATTTGGTGTCATGATGTGTTCGACGATATGTATAAGACGGATGTCCTCTTCTTCCAGTTATAATAAATGAAAATGTCATAAGACCAGGGTAGTTAAAATATATTTAAATTATTTCATTGTCTCTCATAGAAAGTATTGCGTGAACAATAATTATTTGGAGTACTTCCTGTCTGTGTAGGAAGCTGGCCTATCAGATAGCCCAGCAGTGTCCGCTAATGCAAGCCTAAAATATAGACTTGTTTTATTTTTCCCGGAACAATTCTTAAAGCTGAGGCTTTAATACAAGGTGGGCGTTACAGACAAGCACCATGGAGGAATTTGATTGTTTTAAAGTGCGTCTTTTTTTGGACAAAGATCATGACGAAGGTGAGATAGTACCCGTCAAGGTAAAGTTCTTTTATTTGTCAAATATACATGTATCAAGACATACAGCATAAATTAAATTGTGGTCCTCTCAGACCCACGATGCAAAACGTGAAGTAAACAATGAAAGGACATTAAAAATAAAATAAATAATCAGCAAAATGAAACAAGATAAGTAATCAACAAAACCTAAATAATCAACTAATAACCAGAATATCACAAGACACTGATGACCCTCTCAGCTTTTCTCATGATTCGCTGCAAGTTCTTGTGGCAGGACACGGTGCAGGCGCCGTACAACACGGTGATGCAGATTGACGGGATGCTCTTGATGGTGTCTCTGTAAAAGGTATGCATAATGTGTGGTGGGGCTCTTGCTCTCCTTAGTCTGCGGAGTAAGTACAGGCGCTGGTGGGCTTTTTTGGCCTGTGATATTGTAGTGGTTAGTGGTATTTATTCCTATAACTCTAAAAAGGAACAGATTACTGAAGGTGAGTAGAAAATTAGTAAAATTTGAATTATGAAATTGTGAATTTTACATGCCCAAAGTACAAAAGTCTATAATCATGAAATAATTTATCAAATAAATAATCTCCGGCAACCCCCATAAGGAAAAAACTAGAGAAAATGAATGATTAGATATATTCCTGTATTGAAGTAAGCATTATATTTTTAGGGATTTTTCATCACAGATTTTTTACATTTATCTGTACGATTAAAAAATCCTTTTTTGGCCAAGCCTCTCCCCAATGACCACGCAGTGAAATCTCAATGATTAAAAATTCTGTTTCGTTTTCTTTCTTTTGAACAAAACCCAAGATGCAGCTCTGACTTAGTTATTCAGTTTGTTTCTGAGGAGCTATAAAAAAAAAGGCATGGTTAGCGAAGACTGATTGTGCAAAGCCTGAAGGATTTTAGGTACAAAGTGTGTCCAAAATCTGTAATTTAATTAAAGGATGAAACGATTTTAAAAACGGAATCCCAGATCGACATTTTATAAGCCAGAAAAATTCACAAGCTTCTTCTTTCTGTTCAAATAAATGTTTCATCCGTAGTAAAAGAGCGAAACTGCATCATCAGGAGACATATTCTGTACCTACTCTGCTGCACTCCTGATGAGAATAAAGAGGGAAAAACGAAGAAAAACTGCAATTTTAAAGTTCTCTGTATCCAACCACTTTTGTAAGTGTATATGTAGGAGGTAACAGATCCACTGTAGATATCACAGCACATATTGATAGGTGAATCATTGAATCAAATTAAAAAGGTTCAAACCCTGGAGCGACATAAACCAAAAAAAGCTTAACCTCCAGTAAACTAATCAATAGTCTGACTCAAATAAAAAAATAAAGAAAATATCAAATTATTTTCCTACAAGTCAAGTATTGTTGTTGTTTTATATCTCATCTTAAATCTCTGAGCGAGTTGTAAGTCTTCAACTTCATCTGATTCCAGCCTGACATTCTATGGTTGAAGAATACTTAGCTATCTTCACCGCCTGCAACAGCATCTAAAGGTCTGAAGAAATGGGCTTGATAACAGAAAGTGCTGACTACTGTTTGGTGAACAAACTAAAGGAGACATGAGGGATAAGTGGAGCTGAAAGGTAGATAAATGACTCTGGTGCAGGACGGTTAGTTGGGGAAGAAAGTGTTCAGGTATGGCCATGAGCTGTCGAGGACTTGGACTGCAAGGATGAGTTAAAAATCACTTTAAAAAAAGGAATCCCAGAGAAAAATAAAATCTGAATTACCACCAGATACTATGTATCTGTTTACGCTCCGTCTGTTGAACCTTCTCCTCCACATATGAACTGAAAGTATTTTAAATAATTCATTCATTTCCTGCAACTGTTTACACGACCAAGGAAATGAACGTCTCACACTCAGCACTAACCTGACTCGACGTAACGAGCTGACAAGGATTATACGTGATTGCAGTTTTGATACAGTGTCTGGATATGTTGGAGCGGAGGAGGCCTCGAGAGGACGACGGCGACGCTGCCAGAGATTCTTTTTCTTTCACACTCTAGAAAGTTTTGCCGTGAGAAGTTAAGAGGAAAGTTGGATAGAAAAGAGCTGAGATAAAATATTCATGCAAGATGTTATTTTGGGTGAAACGTGATGATGACAACAGCGACAATTCAATTCTAGAGCAAAGGTTTAAGAGGAGACAAATGTTCATGTTCAAAACCTAGAGCCTAATGTGGAAGAAATATTTTTCTCCAGTCTGGTGCTGACAAAAGTCATTGCCATACACATTATTTCAGGCGTTTAAATATTCATAATGAAAGGTTTGGCAACTTTAAAAATATGAAAGTATGTTAAGCTTATGCTTCAGCCTACTCCTTTTCGGACATACGGGTTCATATCATTATTGTTTGACTATTTTTGTTTTGACTATCTTTGTTTCTCTAATCTCATGGGTTTTGTTTTATTGTCTGAAGTTTATGCCTACACATGTTCAGACCTATACATGCTGTCGTTTGACTCTAAAATGTTTTTAATCATTTCACAGCTGGCTCAGAATAGAGATGTATGTAATACTAGACATGTAGATCACATAACAACGTATCGAAGTTTTGAGGCCAATCTGCGGTCAGAGCTATTTATTTGAAGGTTTTGCCAGACTTTAAGGCATTATTATAATAAGCGCTGACTCTCTGATAATGCAAATAATAAAAGATGACAACGATGAACCGGAATTTAATCAAAATTGATATGTTAGAGTGCTGTTAGTGACATTTGTATTTAAGACCCAAGCGGTTTTTTGGACCATGCTGTAAATGTTTTAATGTGTAAAAGTTCTTTTGTGAGTGTGAACATGACTTCCCAACTTTCTGCAGCCAGCCTCAAGTGGACACTGGGTGAACTGCATCTTTTTGCACTTCCACTTTGGCTTTATATTTTAAGGTAAGGTAAGGTAAAACTTTATTGATTGATTGATTGAATTGAAAATTGTTTTTTTCCAATAGCCAATACATACAGCAATTCTTTATAAAAAAAAAAAAATTTAAATAAAATAAGAATAAGGACATAAAGAGAAAGAACAAGATGACACAATCTAAGTCTAAAGATAAAGACAAAGGCAAAGACACTGAATTCATCAGCCTACAGACAAAAAGAACATTTCTAAAGTAAAATCAAAGTGTCTAGACACATTTATACAATTGTGAAATCATTGAATGCATAATAAATGTGATTTTTAAGACGTTTTTTACAATTCTCTGACAATAAGTGTACCAAGGACAAACAACAGTGACACAACGTAAACAAACGCCAAAGAGCAGTAAGGGAAGAGGTGTGAGTCAGGTTTGTTGACTTTTATTTTAGACCAAAGTTCTCTTTTCACTTTTCATCTTAAAGTGTCTGTTGTGTTATGGAAGGAGACACCAATGACTTGCTGCGATGGGACAAATCGTCTTTGCTGAAAATGATCCCATTCATCGCTGCTCTTAGAGAGAGCTCTGAGATATATTGTGCCTTTAGTGGAAATGGAAGGAAAACACTTGGCCGTGATACACCGCCATGTGTTCTCCATCTTTTGAATGCACCACAATGAAAATGAGTGTATTCGATATAAACACAATCAGGGATCATCATAAATTATGTCGATGCTTTGGATTGTGTGTAATTATTTTACCCCACCCCCGTCTTTTCTCATGTAAATGAAAGAAAGTGTGTCGACTGATGAGGTTAAGAATGTCAAGCTCCAAAAGTCGATGCTAAGGCAGGCGCGCTCCGGTCTGTTGGGACCTCGCTCGATTTTCATTTGGATGGAGGAAAACAAAAACTATGTGGCATCTGCACGGAGAAGAGACACAGCTTTTAAAAACGCCCGGCTGAAAAAGCAGTTGGTCTCACTTAACCACCCTTAAGAAATCAGCTCATCGGCCTTTAGCTTTTTAATCCAAATTGCCTTCAAGTCTGTTTTAAGCCTCGCTGTAATTTTATGTCAGAAGGTTAATTAAAATCAGAGTTCAGATCTCGTGTTTATAACCAAGCAGCCGACTGGAAAATGCCAACTGCGTTACTTTGCCAAAAGAGTCATACATTTGAACTTGTTAAATAAACCCGCCAGAGCTTCTAAACTCATTGTCAGACACCAGAGCATTCTTTGTGTCCAGATTTAGCCTGTTTATGTTTTGGCTAACTCAGTGTCAGTGTGAAGTTACTGAAAGATACTTTGGTATAATATCCACTTGATTAGCCACGAAAGAGAAGGAAATAGAACAGAACAGCGTTTTCTTTTTGCCTCTCATTTTTGTTTATAGATCAAGCATACAAATATTATTTTTGCAAATCAGGTTGTCACTGGTCTTCCTAGATCTGGTGCCACGAACAGTAAGTTTTGTTTCACTACATTCAGTACATAATGTGCAGGTTTTATCACTCCCTAGAGTTCCATGAGTCCAAGGTGTGCTACACGGACCACATTTTTTTTCCAGCGAGGGGGAAATTTGTCTTCGAGGATGTGGAGACTTGAAAAGACTAGATTTTTTTCTGAACAGTGGAGCAAAATCAACGAACCCGAAGTATTGTACGGGAGATACATTATGGTAATGCTTTGTCAAACTTTTTATCACTTTTGGAAGCATACCAATTCACTTTTTTGAGTCAAACACCATCTGAACTTGTCCATCACCCGCTCCTTTTACTTCTGCTTTAATTTAGCTAAACCATTCTTGCTGGGTCTTTTACAAAGTAAACTGTCCATTCTGTTTTTGTCTTTTTGAGCTTCACTTCAGTTTCGGTTTGGTTCTCTGCTATAAATGTTTGTAAAGTTCAGATGATCGACGTGTATTCAAAAAAAAGACTCATTTTATTCATTGGCAACACTCACTGCTCTCTGCACCCGAGCTCTCTTGGAATAGAACCTTATGACATAAACACGCAACTAAGCCCCAATATAATACGTACCAAACAGTAAGACGGACGTTCTATAGCACATGTTTCAGTACCGCCTGGGGGCCAAATCAGGCCCGTGGAGTCATTCTGTGGGTGGATGGCTGAAATCACAGTGAATAAATATTCATGTTGATAACGAGACCTCTAAAGAAACCATCTTTAAAGAGATGATCTAAGTCAACAATTATACAGGCCTACAAAAAGAACTAAATTACTTTGATGGGAGAAAAACATTATACATAATTATGTAATGAATAAAACTCATACAGTTTGGTTAGTATAAAAATGTTTGGGCCCACGGATTGTAGTTAGTCATTTTGGACCATTTCGTGTTTGTGTGGACATCGTTCAAGTTCCTTGCGCCACTTCACAAGTACTAGTTTTGGAACAGGTATCAGATAAAAACTAGACAATTCACTTACTTCCATAGTACTAGGTCTCTTTGAGTGGGAAGTACTATCCGCATGAGTAAGTAGCTGGATTGTCCCATCTCTTTTTTTTTTTAAAAGATACTAAAGTTGAGGGGTCTCGAATCTTGTCGGGATGCCCCTTTTGGTAAATCTCTTTTTTTAAAAGATGGCATGAAACAAATACAGGAAACATCCTCCATCTGCTTCTAAGCCCCTTCACTCTAATGATAACCTTGTATACAGGAGTGAAAACCTTCTACATGCTCTACCACACAGGGCCCACACAATAAATCAGTTGAGTTGTCCATGAAAACTGATTGAAAAAATTAAATATATATCAAATTTTATAAATAATAAAACGATGTATAGGATAAATTCTTGGATAGCATCATGATCTCTACAACAAGCGCACTACTGCTAGTCCTAGTTCTACTACTTCTATTTTAGAATACAGATGTCCTGCGCCATGTCACGGTTCACCTCCTGTTGTCTTTCTTTTTCGGCACAAGGTACTACATATTTAAATATATTGTATCAAGCTGCAGGCAGGAACAGCAAAGCTTCCTGTTTTTGTTCACTCTGAACAATCATGGGATTTATTTGTACAACAGAAAAACTTCTAGACAACCACAGAACTTAGTGGGAGGGACTCATTATTGCAATGAGTTGTGGATTTCTTCAGGAGGCTGAGAGGGTGTTAGGTTGTTGTGGTGTTCTGTTGTTCATCTGGACTTTGAAGGTTTTGAAGGTCACATCATTCATTGGTTCCTTTCCCAGTCGGGAATCTTAAACCTAGTGGAGGGATTCGCTGTGACAGTGCTGTTCCAAGATACCAATGCAAGTAGTTTCCGCATCGAGATATTAAGGAAAGTTCTCTCCTTGATTACCCTTTAAACTCTTTGCACTGCTCCCGCAGACACCATCAGTCTATATGACATGTCCTGTCGCAGATACCATCTCAGTGTTCTCTCTATCTCCCCCACTCAAGTCTCTCCCTCTCTCCAGCCAACACACCTTCCCTTTCTGTGCTCTTTCAATATACGTGAGACTGATTGATGGTGATTCTCAACAGATTCTGTTTTATTACGGCGGAGAAATGAAGTGTTAATATCAGCCCACGTGAGTGCAACAATAATTTGCCAAAGAGAAGAATTATGCAGAGAGCCAGAGGGTGAGGAATTAAGGATTTCTATTTCACACTAGTAGAAAGAAGATGATTTATATAAGAGGGAAAGGCTTAAATCAATATTAGACTTGGGCTGTCGATGTCAAGGCTCATGAGTCAGCTCGGATAAGAAGTTTTACGTTGGAATTGGATGCATATAAATCATGCTCTTGTCCGGAGGGCTCATATGCAAATGAGGCATTACTTCGAGATGTACACACTGTCTAAAAATGACAGTTTATCATTATGGAGTGGATAACCATGACTCACAGAGCCAGCCGAGCTGAGCCTCCCCGCTTTTGCTGTGAAAATTAGAGTCGTGGAAAGAGGAAGATCATTTAGTTGGAAGGAAATCAGTTGAGGGAACAGTGGTTTTCCGGACCCTATGAGAAATTTCCCATCTCAGCTCCGGTGATGGGAAACACTTTGTCATCTGTGCTGCGGCAACACGCTGCCGCTGTGAGTCATTATGATCCTCAGCCGCAAAGATCTACATTTTCATTCATGCAATAATGTTTTGGCCCTGTGCGCCGACAAGGACCGAGGATCTTCGGCCCAATTTGGCAAAAGCACAACTGATGTCATTATGAACTAAGTTTTCTTGTCAGAGATTGAACGTTAGCGTTTTTTTAACGTCACAACACCAAAAACTTTTACCAAAGCAAGAAACAAGTGTTGCTGTTTTGTGTTTGCTTGTATGTGTGACTACATTGTATCTCAAAATCTTAACAAAATTGAACCTCAAAATATATCCCTAAATTAGGAAGATACACTGCATGCTTTAAAAGCTTCAACATCAAAACACACACAACGCAACACACATGATCCGCAAGCTCAACTTTGACCTTGCTATTAGATAAATAGATAGGCTCTCGTTATATAATATGTTACTTTAAAAAATGCGTTTGATTTAGCGGATTCAGAGGGTGTTTTTTTTTGTGTATTAAAACTGAACCAGGTTGAAAATTATTGTGAACATGTTTAACCCTTGTGTTACCTCTGGGTCAAGGTGAACAACCTCCCTGGCTTCATTAAATACATATGCAGTAGTGGAGGTCATTCACCCTGACCCAGAGACCGCGCAAGGGATACCATAAACACATTTGTTTTCGGGCCTTTTCAGTTTTATATATGAACAAATCTCGAAAATAGACCGCTGCTCTATGATCTAGTGCGCCGTATAGTGTGGAAAAGGAAGAAGTTGAAATGATAATATGAAACTAATTATTGTCTATCTCATGATCCAGCTGTACTACATGATTACTCAGTATGGATGGAATTAATATATCGACCTTGACAGTTGTTCCTCGACATACGTCAGAGTTCTGTTCCTATAAAGCACATTCTCATTTTACCATGTAAAAACCGAAAGGAATCTTTAGTCCGATTACACAGCTCAACATCTGCACTCATGGTCAGATGATTCAAAACGTTAGGTACTAGAACTAGAAACGTACTTAAGAGAGCGCAGACCTCCATCAAGGCCTTCATTTTCTTCTTTCTGCTTTTGGCACTAGATGTATTAAGCCATGTGTTACGACCCTGTGGTTATTTGTCAAAGTGTGTTTCTTTTTCCTTTCTTTTCTTTTCTGCTGTTTCTTCTCTCCAACTCAGCAGCATGTGTAGAAGGGGCGTGGCCATTCATGGCAGAGAACAAGGGGGCGTGGCCGATCAGCTGTCCCTGCTACTGATTGGATCTCTGCCTGTCGTCTCTCTCTCTCTCAGCCCCAATGATATTTACTGTGTTTCTGTGTTTGTGATGTGTGTTTTGTAATCTTATCTTTGGACAACTTTCTTAGTGGGAATAATACCTGTGCTGTGAGTTAGTGAATGTTTTATAAAAACCATGTCATGGTTCTCATTATTAAAGCCCTGCTTTAATTTTTCTAAACTTTTTTACTCATATTTGGACATTTTGTGTTCATTGAAACTTATACATGTTTGTTTTGTTTTCTCGTTTTGGGGCATGGGATGAATGTTAAGTACATGTTAAACCTTCTTTAGAAATATCCCTTGACTTGAATTAGCTTTAAAAGTGAATTAATTTTAAATTTAATTGAAATTGGGTTTTTTTAAGCTATCTCGCTAGAAACAGGATTATAAAGCCTCCTTGGTAGAGATAGAAATGAGAGGAATAAATGCAACAGAGTCACCTCCATTACTAGTTAACCACTCTAAGAAAATGGTGAGTAAGACTAGTCATAAACAAGTTAGTATTTAATCACTAAAGTTGTTTGATTTTGGATCTTGTCATAAAAGCATGGATTACATTAAAGTAAACACTTAAAATGTTACCTTCTCTGGTTGAATAATACAGCTTATAACAGAGACAGTGAGCCACATTAAATCTGCTAGCAGCAAATGGTTGCTGCACTTTGGACATGCCTAGTCTATGCATTAGTATTTTGAAAGCCTCGCTTTCCTAATATTTTAGTTTGTCCAGTGCAGAAGGAGATGCAGCCCAAACTGCAGTTCAAATGTCATCATTAGCTTTAGGAAATACGTTGATCTTTATTTTGAGCTTGCTAACTAATGAGAAAAGTACGATTCTGGAAGTCCCTGATGTAACAGTTGCCCTTCTGCGCAAACTAATATCTAAAGGGCAGTCAGTTTTATTTTCATAAAAACACTAGTGAACGATCCATAACTCTCAAAGGTGCCCTGAATGATGAACTTTGCTATGTTGCATTTAAAGTTTGAAGAAAAACAAATCGATCAAAAGTCTATTCCCAACTGCCAGTCAAAAGATGCAATATATTGGATTCATTCCCACTTTTTTTAAAAACCGCAGCAGAGAATAACTAATGAATCAAGGGACGATGATTTTAGGAGAAAAACACACATTGATTTCGATGCAGCGAGTGAATAAACATTTAAGCTCGAAAGTGTCAATGGAGTCGGGTTGTGCTGGTTGCTACGTGACACACTGGTTCTGCCCATGGTGGTTTTACAGGAAAAACACTTTGGTCTGATCCGCCCTGCTGCTCTCTACTGCTGTGGTTCTGACGCTGGCGGAGCAGGACAGGAGGCCCGCCTGACCAAATGAGAAACAGACCCCCTTCACCCCAGTATTGCCTATTTCTCCCTGTGGCTTTTTTGTGTTCAAAGAAGAAAAAAAAAAGGAATCTCTCCAAAAATAGATTTGGGGTTCGCGTGCCAATGGTTTTTTTTCCACTCCTGCTAGTCACGCAAGAAGCCTGGCAGGACCTCGGAGGGAAGGATCCGAGAGAAACACGCCACTTGTGAGAGACAAGAAGATCATAGGAAGGGAAAAAAAGGGTTTTTAGGATTGAAGTGAGCTTAGGACGGCAAAGCACAGAAGTCATTAATGTTTGATCAGAGAATAAATGCTCTCCAAATTATAAAACAAATTGATAAACCTTCATTTTTATTGGCCCACTGCTGGGATTAAATTATTTACAGCTTTAAAACACTTGATACAGACATAAATAGCTCAATAAACCACTCAAAGACAGTGAAACACAGTTCAGAGGCAACACATTATTGACAAGGTGTTAGCACATGATGTAACAAACTCAAGATGGTAAAAAACAAAAATATTGATATTGTGACCCCCATATATGAAGTGCAATAAATGACATAAGTATACATAACTAAATGTATTACCATATAAATGCATAACTAAATGTATAAATAATTAAATAAATGTGTGAATAAATGTCAAAATAAGTAAACAACTTCTGAGTTTATTTTTGTTGGAGAAGCATTTCTATGTACATATACATTTATTAATTTATATACTTCAACTTTTATTTATTTGTATATTTAATAAATAATGTATTTCAACATTTCAACATTTATTTATTACATTTTGTCGTTTTTTAATATACATATTTCGTTGGCAGTATACAAATGTAGTAATGCGGCCAAACATCAGTCTTAAGCAGTGCTTGGTTACAGCGATGTAATCGGATCAACTACTACTGTCTTGACGAGCATCATATGTTCATCATGCTATAGACCAGTTTCTGCAGGCGTCATAATTACTTGTTCGACATTGATTGCTTTGGTTTGTTTCGCTCGTCTCACCAATCACTGATTCAGACTGACATACTGCCAACGAAATGTTGAAATAAATAGAAAACAAAATTTATAACAATATATATAAATAATTAAATGTAAAAATAAATAAAGGTCCAACATATGAATGAATTAATATAGTATACATGCTGTACATGGAACAAAAAACAGAAGTGATTTATTCATTTGTTTATTTATAGTCCATCATACCTATAAAAATGTTGGTTTAAAAAAAAGGAACAGATATTTTTGAAGTCCATAATTACACAAGGATTACAAGGCGTATAAACACAGAGAATGGGTTTTAATTCCCTGGTATAAGGGATTCATTGGAGAGGATGAGGAAGTGAACTGGTGATTCAGTATGTGACGTTCTGTCATGTGTAGTTTTTTTTATTGTTTCTATTATGCTTTTGAAATGTATTCATCACTGATACACCCAGAAGCTGTTCATGAAAGATAAAACAACGCTTTGCATGCGTTGCAATCAAACACAATTTGGCAACAAAATGACTTACCCGCGGGTTCTAAAGTTAGTTGAAGGTTCAAATGGTGGATCAGAGAGGGACAGTGAAAATGTGAAGATAAATTTAAAAAAGCAACAAAAAAACACAAATAAGTTGCCCTTGGTTTCTCTCAGTGGTCTCGAAGCATAATGGACGTGATGATTTTTCCACTCCTTTAATGACACACACGACACAAACGTTGGCACGCCTCCGTCCACTGACCAAAAACCAGACATTATTAAATTTGTTTAAAAACACCACAAATAAACTTCCACCGCATCTTATTTACTGGCAAGTGTGGTGCATTTAATAGCCTGGGACGAATAAAACAGAAAAACAAATGAATGAAATTCAACTAAACAAACACGAACGTTACTTTTAGACTGTTTAGTCACGCCACCTCATGACGCTGTAGTTGATGTGTACTTTTTATATTCTTTTTTTCTAAAAAATACTAAAATGTCCAGACTTTAAGTAGACTTGAACTTAAAGGGCAACTAATGTGTTGATTTAAGTGTTTCTTAAATAGATATTGGACTCTATTGTACTCATCAGTATGTGTCTGTTCGTACAAAACTCTCTTTTTATTGAAATATTTACAGTAGAAAATGTGATTAAGCCCCGCCCACTGAAAACACTTGTTTTTCTGGAGATTAAATCTTGTTTAACATAGCCACACCCACCCAAGTCTCTACATCCAAAGGGCTTGTTGTATAAACAAAGCGGGCATGATTACAGCTGGCTGCAGGAGGAGTGAAGCCATTATTAGGTCATAATGGACATCACTCTTGTAACCTCTAGTTCACCGAGATTTCAGACGGGGGTGAACTTTATAAAGTAATAAGTTCAAAACATGGTCATGATGAGAGGAAGACTTCAACATTTGAATAATGTGAGTGAGTCAGGAGAGTTGGGTTCTCACATAAGTTGCCCTTTAATTAGACAAAAACTGCTAAAACCAACACTAATTAATACAAATCTTGTTCTTGTGTTGGTCGGCTGAGACGGTTTTGACCGCAAGTCAGTACTGCTAAGTTTTAGTTTGACCTCACTCGACTGGCCTCGTTGATGAATCAGCTCGACACGTGACGCCAACAGACAGTTGGTTAAATCTCAAACCAGGCTGGTCGCAAAGCAATCAGTAAAACTGCCACTTTCAACCCAGACCCGAGGATTTCTTATCCAGCGGAGAACAGACGGTTTCAAGAGAATCAGTGAAAAATGTTTACAGCAGGGGAGAAACAGAAGAGACAGGGAAGAGAAATGTGATGCAAAATGAGAAAAATGCAGTGGGAGTGTTGAACTTGTGATTTATCGTCTGCTGAAGTCTGAAAGAGATGCGATGACATGCAACTCACTAATAAATCTAACAGAAGAAAAGGTTCTCTGAGGTAACCTTGATGATTTCAACCTCTCGTCAAATCTCTCATCTCTGTTAAATTTTTATATTCTCTGACATCATACAATTTTATCTTTAAATGCAAATGCAGGTACAGCTCCACTCCTAGGCTTGACTGTGTCGCCAAGTACACAGGTCAAAAGTTTCTTCTACTCTGAGCTCCAACTCACTTTCTGACAATTAATATTAGAGACAATAGCTCCTGCAAAAAATTAATTTCCAAGCTGATTAGACTCAAAACACGGAGTCCAGAGAAGTGCAAATTGTCCATTGATTCGAGTCCTTCCTAACTAAGTGATTTAGATTTAATAAGTCCATCAGAGTCAGTGACCCATCTGTTGTTCAGTCACTTAGAACAGCCATTTGCTGTGAGTCGAACTATATTGTTTTTCAATGGGGCATGAAAAATGAGCAGCTCTCTCTTCCAGCTCACCCTTTATATAACAAAAAATAGTAACTGTAGGACGTAACTACGCTAAAGAAGAGCATGAGAACAACAGTCTCAGGTCAACCTCTTAAAGGAAGAGTAACACACACGAACACAGTAAGTTACAAAGTAAAAAAAAAAACAGATTAATACAGAATGAAACAGAATAACACCAAAAATAAAAAGTTTCAATTTGACCTGTCAGATTCCAGTAGCTCAAGAGTGTTGTCATTGTAAAACAAGATGTCCGCTTTAAAACGGCTGACTATCATTTATGAATCTAGAAGATCTACGTGAGATAAACTGTGGCAATACAAAATGGAGGGATGAGAGAAAGTTTCATGGGATATCTGTAGTATTGAACGATCAAGCTGAAAAGTGGCAGCGTGTGAACCAATCAGAGCCGAGACTAACACAGGTAGGAACAATTGGATGGATTCTCAGAAGCAGTAAGTTAAGTAAGTAAGTAGTTTGCATATATATTTCGCTTTTCCAGACAAGGGTCACAAAGCGCTTAAACAATCAAAACAGTGCTCAATAAAATATATACTAAAAAGGTCAAGATAACACAGAGAAACAACACAGGAGTTCGAGAAAATCAAGGACAAGCCTGCACTTAGCAGACGGGTCAGGGTGGGTATTGCTAAGGTTTTTTTTCAGGTAGTAGGTATCTATCTAGTAGTTTTTTTAACGGTTCCGGTGCTTAAATGGTGCTCAAAATGCTGCTTAACAAGGGAAACTTTTTAAAACCATGTGAATTTTTGGCAGTTTTTCTGCTATCAAATACACTTCTCGACTTTCACAACAACACTATGCCTCAAATCAAATTTAATCAAATTTAATCAAATTTAAAGTTGTACTCCCTTGCACAATATCACCTTCAAGATCACCTTAAGTCTGTATCTTATAGGTAAAGTGCAGAAAGATATTCGACAGCAATGCTAACGCAAAGGTGACTGAAATTAGCCTTAGAAAACAGTGCTATGAATAAATATTTACAGTTAACATTTAAAGTTCTCCCCCATCTAGAACGTTGACAAACAAGAGGTTACGATAGCTGAGTCTAGAGGTAATAGTGGTCTTCACAGACAGCTGTAATTACACCAGCTTTGTTTACAAAGTATCTTGGTGGAGGTGGAGATTGGTAAACAAGATTTAATACCCAGACAAACAGTGTTTTATTTGGGCAGGGCAAAGGCACATTTTACAATAGAGGTCCAAGATCTATTTAAGAGAACAAAGTCTACATTGTATCGTTATGATATTTTGTAAGATGGTAATCCATATCCTCCATATCATTGATTGTAACTTAGGATGAATATTGATTTACAGCATCATAAACCTGTCATCTTTGAAAAGACAGTATGCATGATAGCTGTTTTTATTATCAATTTCATAAAAAGTCAATGCAAATGTCATCAAATGTTATTATTTTGCATCTAACACTCGCCATTTTTAAGAATCTAGACCTAATAAAGGGATGACAATCTAAATTCCTTCTTAAAAAATCAATAGATATGGCAAATAACAATGATTAATAAGCGGAAAAAAAACTAAAACTAAAAGTGGATTTTAAATAGTGCTGATTATGACCATGAACTTGAACATGACTTCAAGGGAGACGGAGCGTTGAGCTGATGTGCTGCTTTTAATTGGAAAGCAGGGAGTTTATTTTCTACTTCTGAATGGTGTTTAGGGAATTTACCGTACAATTAAGTGAGAACTTTCCAGATTTATTTATCTCCGGAGTTCATTTGACTGTAGAAACCCAAACAACCCGACCATGCCCTGTTGTCTCTATCTATGTGAGTAGTGCTGTAATGAAAGAAAGACCTGTCTATGTTGCTTCTGATATGTTGCATCTTGCCTTCTGTGGCTGGATTTAGGCAAAAAGGACCAATGTTTATGAAAAAAATGACTGATTGAATGTGTAAATATATACCTGATAAAAGTTTGGTGTGTGGTGTGAGAATCTATCAAATGAAGCAATTTACTAATGGTGGCCATTTGATTGAGTGTCAGACCCCTGGTCTGAAAGATCTGATGGACAAAGAGAAGTTTTTCATACTTTAACATTTTATTGAGCTACGATTCTCCCTCTACCGCATTTTTATTTTTCACTTAGTTTAGACCCACCAGTGGGACCAAGATGTTTTGTTGCCAGAAACCAAAAACCACCAGCGCAACAAGTCTCACCTACTCATGTATATTGTATTATTAAATCAGTTTTCTTACTACAGCTTTGAACATAAGAAGACATGGAAAGGAATTGGCACATAAAATGTTATTTTTTAAAACATTTTTAGACTGAGCTTGTCGAATATATATCAACACTAACCCTTTGAATTCAGGTGTTCCCATTGGGAATTCTCAATGTTCTACTTCGATTTTGTGCGATTTAAAGGGTAATGTGAACCAAGACCAAGGAAAATAAAATTAAACCATACACTTTTTTTTCCAAAACTTTAGCAATCAGTGCTTTCCAAAGAGGCATCTCACGCCTTTGACGTGTCCAAAACACCCCATACCTAAATATTGCATCTGGTATTTATCTCTACATACGTCACATCATATATGCCGTCATTAAACCGAGATCACCGCCACGACTGAGTGCGTAAATGCATTTAAAAGGCCGCCGACTCTCTCGCTGCATCATTATAGAAAGTGCTCTCCAACATAAGACAGCGAGAAGTCGCCGTCCCAAATGATTCTGCAGAGGCCATGCTAAAACCATTATGTGCTCCAGTCGTTATAGTCATTACGCCTTCAAGGCTGTGCAGCTGAAGTTCCAGGGATATCGAAATGACGGTCATCTTAATGACAGGTAAGTATGCCACTAGGAACATGTGACACTGGCCGTCCTGTGTACCATTAACACGGAATGTCGTAATTCGCATAAAAAGATCTTAAATGCCGAAATTCTCTTCTCTCCCATAATTTACAACCACATAAAGAGCGAAGTGATTTTGCTAATGGACTGACCTTCAGTAAACCTCTCTGGCTCAGAACTTGGATAAAAACATCAATGTAAAGAGCTAACGTAGAAAATGATTGTTGCGCCCAAGCAAAAGTGAGATGAGCTATTAAATGGATGTTTTAGAAACTTAATGTCCGTCCTCATTCTGGATCACTTAAATGAAGTGAAAGTCCGATATAAAGGGCAAGAATGAGGTAAAACAGCTCCGGAAAAGTTGACTATTTACCAAACACTTATACAAAAAACCATGTGAAACTCATAGTTTAAGTATGACTGCTAACATTACTCACTCAAAATTCTTTGATTTGCGATTGAAATTCTTTCTTGTTTTCTTTTGTTTGAAAAAACATTTTACATTGTGTTGTATGACATATTCGCAAATGATCAAAAGAGGTAGCAATAAACAGATGGCCTCTATGCAACTGTGAAATAACAACTGAGTTGTAATATATGTGAACGGGTGCACTCCCCTACACACAATCGGATGCCGTGGTACTGTGATGGTAACTTGAGGAAAATCAGATTACAGTTGTGTTAAAAACGTTGTATATACAATTTATTAGTTTATTATTCATTATTGTTGCGACATCATTAAAAAAAAAAACTTTTGGCAGAAACAGGGAGGCGGAACCATTGTCGTTGTCCAGAGTTGCGTGGGGAAGGTATAAAAGGTAGCACTCAGAGCGGGCCTCAGATGCAACTTTTGTGAAAACAAAATGACATCTTGTGTTTCTTCTCCCATTTCCACCTTCACAAACAGATATTTGTTACGAGGTCGACCACTCTTGGACCTGTAACATTAGACAAACTAAAATAATATCCGAAATCTCAACCACAGTCACGTCAGGGAATACAATGATTATTTACTTATCAAACCGACATCGCTGTTGTTGACTTCCTTTGGCTTCAACTGTCAACAGACCAGCCCCCTTTGTCGCTTGTCTACTTTCCCATTTTCATTCAATTTTGTCTATTAGAAATTATAGTAGAAAAACATCTCTCAGTCGCTCATAAATAGAAATAAATTAGAGTATTCTTTCTTTCACAAAGGTAACACACAAAGAGTTGTCCTGGACAGTAATTTCATCAGTACATTGTGTGAACAGAAATAAGAAATCATCGGAATTGGCTACAAAGAACACACAAACGCATGAAATTATTTGATTAACTTGTTCTTTCATGTGAGAATGGGATCAAGCAAAGTGACTCCATTCACAGCTGAAATGTTCTTGCCTGGAATTGAATCCTGGATGAATCAATGAGTGAGTGTCGTCGTGGCATATGAATGTGGCTCCATTCAAACCACATCCAAGTATTCAAAAAATAGACATTTTTTGTGTTTCTTCTCATATATTTATTCAAATGACTTTCAAGGCATTGAGGAGATTCATCGCACATTGTAGTGTGTTCTTCTTCTTCTGCCCTTATTTTCATATTAGTGAGTCGCCACAAGTTTGTTCATCTTCTATTCTTCTCCAGATAATTATTTTTGTCACTTAATTCTACTTCCTAGTTTTACCTTGAGCAATGGATTTCAACAGTTTTTAAGCTACTCTTGTTGAATTTTAATGTTTGACTTCCACAATAGTTGAGTTCACTAACAACAAATCTAGTAACACTCTCAGGAGTTTTATTTAGATTTAGTCGAAAAGCTGCGAGCTACAGTGCTTGTCTTGCTTTACCTATTGTTTTAAATTGTATAAACTAGATTTTTAATAGCCGTAACTGAGAAACAAAAGTACATTTCTGCAGTACACTTGGATTTTTCTGGTAGCCTTTCCAGGGTGTCCCACACCTCTTATGGAATTTGGTGTAGCAGGCTTTATGGTGCATATGTATAAACCCCTTAACGTCCTAGAGCTTTTCAAGAAGCATAATAGTTCAATAATTAGATTGAGACGCATAAGCATACGTGATGCATGACAGCAATATAGGACTAAGCTTTTGAACCAAAGTGCGCCTCTTGTACTCTTCAAGCTGAGATCTGAATATGGCTCTTTATTGGTGGAATTACTTTCCTGGCATAGCTATATAAATGCAAATGTGTCTGTGTTTGTAACATACGAGCAAATATCCGTCATTTTGAGTAAAACCTCATCATTTGAACTCTTCTGTGCAACCCATCCTCTCTTCTCAATAACAGTGCTGCTGTTGCTCGCCAGGACGGAGAGAGAAAACCTCATCACAGCGAAGATTGCAAGTTAAACGCCTCCTGTGTATAGAATTTGTGTTGACAGGAAAATTATAGATTCACCGTTTTGGTTTTGCTGGAGCTTCTCATTGAAACTCTGAGTGACGACCTGGTGTTTGCCCTCAGACTCACTTCATCCGAGCGCTGTTGTTGCTGTGTGTACAGTGACCGCAGTAGGTGCTGCGTTTTGGTAACAACATTCATCTTGACTGTGTCTGTTCCGGGCTGTGAGGTTAAAAAGAAAGTCTTAAGTACTAATATGAGACTGAAAACTTTAACATTAACTTGTCCACAACACTTTGAAGAACGTCTACCCCACCTTAAAACAATAAAAAAAGGCACTGATAAGGAATCACATTAAAACTTGACAAATGCAACAGAGACTTTTTGTAATTGACATACTTTAATCAGGCACTTGGCTTCTTTAAAATGAAACAAAACCCAGAGGAAGTCTTCCTCCATCTGGTACCTTCATATGTACAGTTTAGAGACAAAAATAAGTGGCGACAAGAGCAAACAAACAAACAAATATCCTTCATTCTAGTCAAATTAATTCAGATATATTTGACCACCGTCTAATTCAGTCCTTTTCCTTTCATAATAAATAATAAAGACATTAGCTTTCTAGCTGAAACTAACATCCCTAAGAGTCATAAAGAAATGTTTGGCACTAGAGAGTTGTAATGCTTATAGAAGAGACAAAGTTTAGGTCCAGACTGTTTGTAAACAATTTTAATTACATTTCTTCATGAGGTCCGGTACTAAAGTGGTAGCTTTAACACATTCTGCCGATCAAAACAAGCCTACAAAAGCGAGCACAATGGTTTATTTTTAACGCAGCAGCAATGTCAGTTCCATTCAGCCACTTCTGCAGAAACTCATTCATTCATCTTCAATTGATTCTGTGCGAAGATAAAAACAATTGAATCCAGTTCAGAGAAAGAACAATAGCCTCACTGCATTATTATAATATAATATATAATATTGCTGAGATTTTGAGAATGCTGGCTATTTTGTTTTCGCCAGTTTGTGTGTAACTGCAGGACATACATATGTACAGCCATCTTTGAAGCTCTTCTGAATTACCGCAATGTAAGAAAATATGATTTTGAGATGAAGTATGAACAACAATACAAGGTAAGGTAACATTTAAATGATGTTCTATATCATGATGGACAGAGTCCATTCAATACTGGTGCCAGAAACACGGAACCCTAGTCCATGTTGCAAGACTCAAATGATATATATATATGATTTTGCACTTGTTTCAATTATAACAAACTGTGTTTAGATTCTTTTATGCCAAGTATATTTGTGGCTAATTTTGTTTCCATCGTAACAGACTTTCTGTCGGCATTATTTTGGAGCAACAGTGTGTGTGCATGAGTGTGTGCATGAGTGTCTTTGCCAGATGAGTTCAGGTTAGGTCGGCCATTTATGTTATCTATTCCTAGTGCTACACCAGCAGCTGCTAATCCCCAAAATGTCAGGAGCATTTTACTACAAATACTCAATACAATCTATCTACAAAAATCCTTGTCGCGCTTTACCCTGGAGTTACAATTAATTTTTAGTTGTATGTTTTAATGTCTTCATGTAGAAATGGCTGTTATTATAATTTCGGCAGACAATTCAGAGACTATATTAAAGAAATATAATGAAAAGATTTCAAACATTAAACAAGATTACTACATATTTTTCTGACCTTTAGACTCTACAGGGTGTATAGAAAAGAAAGTATTTATCGACCTGGCCTTTTCGTATATCACTGACTTTGACTGACATGACAGAAGCTGCTGGTGACACAGCCGGAGGGTGCAGTGAAGTTGAGGCCAGCCAGTGGCAGAAGCAGACGTGATAGGTCAGTGCCCTGTGGCTCAGAATGAGATACTAGCTCTGACGGTTCATTAAAAACGACTGACTAAAATTTAGAAATCGCCATGAGGTAATATGTATTTCCTAGCATTTTCTTTCCACTGAGTTATCTTGTCTATATAGTTGTGGTAACGTTTTCAACTTGTCTTCATGGGACAAATTAAAAAGATATTTGTGGTTTCCATTTCAAGATTTTGTGGGCTGTTTTGTACCCAACTAGCTGAATGCAACAGAGAGTGGGGATCGGAGCAAGGACCAGCGACACAACTGCGACAAAGACGCACCGAGTGTTAAGTGGGTTTAGTTAGGAAGAAACGAAAGCTGCTGACAATGATCTACTGTGACATTTTTGTTGGTTCTCTGTCTTCAAATGTATCACATGTATAAATGGAATGATGTCAATGATGAGTGATGGACATCAAGCCAACATCAAAACATTCATGTTCTTTTATCAAATCTACCTAAAAAGACTACAGCTACTTCATTCTACCACGACCTTCATTGACCACCAATGATTGTTTTTTGAAGAAATTAACTTACAGTACAGATGAGTGTACAGTACAATCTACAAATATACAAAATATAGAAATATATTCTGAGGTTTAAGTTACATCGTTGAATGCCAGAAAAAACAAAAATGTATAAAAATATAAACAATGCTATGGTACAAAATATTGACATCATGTATGAGGCCCCATTAGCATGTGCAAATTAACACTGATCAACAGGAGTTTTCTTCAAAAAGTCACTGAATGCAACAGCTAAGTGGAGATAGCTTGATTGAATACTATTTTCTTGTGTGGCTGATAAAAATGTACAAGGTTAGATCCTCAGTTCTGCTTCCTCACTGTGCTCCAGATTGTGGTCCGTCGCACTGATCATGGAAGCCGATGGCCCCTGGGAGACACTGAAGGGTGTGACTGCAGGGGAGCGTGCAGCCAGTGGCGAAAGTGAAGGTGAGAAGCTTGGGGACATGGTGGCTGAGGAGATAGAACCCTCGGCACTGAGTGGCGACCTCCTAAAAGTGGAGAGGGTTGGGTACGTCCTCCCAACAGGAGGTTTCGGAGGAACTGTCTTGGCCCCTGGATGGGCAACTGAAGTGATCAAGGGAGGCGGGTCTATTCTTGTCTCTTTTGCTTTGTTATGAAATGACCGGCGAGGGTGAGGGGGGGTGGTCTCGTCCTTAAGGCGAGCTATTTCAGTAAAAACACTGGCCAGTGGCTGGAACTGTGGGCACCAGTTCAGAAGATAGTCCCAGTTGTAACTCCCCCTCAGCTCCTCATCGCTTGCCACTATAGCAGTTAAGGCTCCGCCAACTGTCGGTTTACCATCCTGTGGGAAAGCATAGTCTTTAGGGTGGGAAATGCTGAGTCCACGTCCCACACTGGCGTACCCGCCACCCTCATCCCTGTAGATTGGTAACTGGCCAGCCAATATGGAACCATTCAGGCTGCCCAGTTTCTTCCCTTTGAACCAGTCTATGGAGGGCTCACAGGACACATCCGACAGTTGATCAGCATCCTGTTGGATTCCAGAGTCAGGACCTCGTGCAGAAATCCGCTCCTGCATGGAGGAGGATATACTTGACACACGTGGGTATTCATTTATCATCCTTATCTCATCGTCCTCTGCCGCCTCAGCCTCTGCAGAGCCTCGCCCACTAGAATGGGATGGATCAAGAGATCCGCCTCGGATAAAGGGACCCCCACTGCTGCTGTTGCCCTGGTCCACCACATAACCAGGAAGAGCCTGGTGGTAAATAATTTCACTAGCTGCTATTTTTGTTTCCTCTAGCTTGTGCAACATGGTGCTGGTTGCGGTACATCGCCCGTGCATTTGACGCTCCTTCTTATGGCGTCTGAATTTAACACAAAACAGGGCCACTGCGATTATCGTCAGTATGACAATCGTCCCAAGTGACACAGCAATGACGCTCACGAGCAGCATGTTCATGTCTGTAGTCAGACCAAATGTTGTATGGGTTACATCAACCATGACTTTGGCCACCGCAGCACGGGACTTCTCCAAAGGACTGTGGGCGTTTATGTACATTGTCATGAGTCGCAGTTCTCTTTTAGAGCGCCCAACATTTCGGCTGTAGCTGTCCATCTTTAAGGAAATGGCACCAGTCGTCCTGTTGACCTCAAAATAAGGCGAAAAGTCAGCAAGAGAGTAAAGCACGACACCATCGAGACCGCCGTCTTCATCTCGAGCTTGCACTCGTCCTATGATATCGCCTTCTTTTGCTCCCTCAGGCACTTGGACTGAGATCTCAGGGGAGGTGAAAACGGGATCATACTCATCCTCTCCTTTTACATAAACATGCACTGTGACTGTTGCGGAGTAGTTGCCGGTATCCATGGCGACAGCTGTAAAATGGAAGGAGTTCACCTTTTCAAAGTCAAAGGTGGAGCGAGTCCGTACTTCCCCTGAAGTTTGGTTGATGACGAAGGCGTCTCTTCCATCTTTTGAACTGTCCAACATGAAATAATGCAACTGACCTTTGTCGTTGTCGATAGCGTGCAACATGGTCACTAAGGCATTCTGGGGCTGGTTTTCCCTGATGCTAGCTGTTACTTGTTTAAGGGGAAAATAGGGCTGATTGTCGTTAATGTCCTTCACTTCTATGGCCACTGGAGCTAAAGCGAAGTGCCCACAGCCGTCCGTAGCCTGAACCACGATCATATAAAACTGCTGTACCTCACGGCCAAAAGGACGCTTAAGCTTCAAAGCTCCCGTCCACTGATCCACCTGGAATAGATCAGCATCATCGCCTGAACTGATGGAGTACTGCACCTCTCCATTAGGGGCAGAGTCTGGATCAGAGGCGGACAGAAGCAAGATTTCCGTTCCCCTACTGGCGCTTTCGCTCAGCATCACGCTGTAATCTGCTCGACTGAATATCGGTGGGTTGTCGTTAGCGTCTGTAATGCTAATGAGGATCGGCACGCTGGAGCTACGTTGAGGGATCCCACGATCTGATACCACTACAGTCAGGTTATAACTGGATACGGCTTCAAAATCCAGCTCCTCCACAAGGATCAGGCTGCCCACGGTCTGGAAGCCTTTACCTTCCAAGAAGCGCACGCTGCTCTCAATCTGGAAGGCATTACCAGAGTTGCCACTGGCAATGGCGAAATCAAAACCACAGTTGTCCCTGGAGAGGTCAGCGTCCACAGCCTCTAAGGTCAGTACAGTAGATCCTAGAAGCCCATCTTCCGCCACAGTGGCTCTGTACTCAGACTGGTGGAAGGTGGGGGTGTTGTCGTTGACGTCGGACACTTGGACGTGCACGGTTGCGAAGGAGGAAAGGGAAGGAGAGCCCTGGTCCTGAGCTCTGATAACCACCAGGATGGATGGATTCTCGAAATCAAACTCAGTTTTCCTGCTAACAAACAGAGTTCCTGAAAGAGACAAAAAGAAAACCTGTTAGGAAGGAAGGAACTCCCTTGAAAGAAGAGGATGTTGATTACGATCTTGATTGTGACTCTGATAAAAGCATGACTCATCATAGGAGAAGGTAGGAACTCAAATTGACATCTGAATCTAGATCTCAAGTTTTTTTTTTTTACCATTTAAGGAGATTGATGAACTTCCCTGCGTCTAAGACAACGCCCAGATGATCTCAACCTCTTCCACTACAGTGTTGAAATATTTTGGACAGACACCAGGAGATTCTCATATTTGCTCTCATAATTCAAGTGACATTTTTTCCCCATTCTTGAGTTTAAACTGAATTAATATGTTTAATATATATTTTTGCAGCCATATTTCCACTGGGAAAAGCCACTTGGAAGTCGACAAACAATTTTAGTTTCGCTTTTAGAGAGAGAGAAGTCTTCCGACAGAAGCTTAAAACAACCACTAGCGTTCAAGTCCAGGAGAGAATGTTTGATTTTGTAAAAGTGTTCAGAAGTTCATATTCATTATCTCAGTTATTATTATCATATGTGTACTGTTCTCACCATGAGTTAGGTAGAGAAATCCAGTCGTGCTTTTCTGCATTTTTACCCTTTAACAGCTTTTACCCACAAAACATTCAGGAAAGTAGATTGAGTGCATATCTTGAAAATAGTAATGATCTTTAAAGGAACACACAGAATTAAAGAAACATTGTTTACATTCCTACAGTCTTTAATAGGAAGTATATCGATATTGCAATATTTTCCTTCATTATTGCAGCTCAATCCATCCTAATCACTGTATCTCTGTGTTCATCAAACACTGCCTTGGAATTCACAGCCTTTGATGTGTGATTTACTCTTTATGGAAGTAACAATATAATTGTCGACATAGATAATATCTGTTCCTTATCTTATCTTAAATACTGAACTCTTTATAGGTCACAAAATCTATGTTAACATTAAAGGGCAACTAATGTGTTGATTTAAGTGTGTCTTAAATAGATGTTGGACTCTATTGTACTCATCAGTATGTGTCTGTTTGTACAAAATTAATTTTCATATTATATATATATATTTACATTAGAAAATGTGCTTGAGCCCCGCCCACTGAAAAAATTTTATAACCTCTTGTTCGCTGAGATTTCAGGCGGTGCCAAAATGATAAAGTAATAACTTTAAACCATGGTCATGATGAGGTCTTTACTGCATATTGGAGAGGAAGACTTCAACATTTGAAACATGGGAGTGAGTCAGAAGAGTCTGGTTTTCACATTAGTTGCCCTTTAATCTACTTTGATATTATTAAACTATATGGAGGGCCATGTAAAATGACTCTGCAGGCCATATTTGACCTCTTGGCCTTGAGTTTGAAACAAGTGATTTAAAGGGCTGAATGTAAAAGAATCTTAGGGTGTTTTTATTTGTCAGCTTTTAATCTACAGTTTTAACTTGATGAACACAAAGGTAAAACCTTCATACCGTTGCTGGGGTCGACGTAGAAGACGCCTCTGGTGGACGACATGACTTTGTATGTGATCTTCCCGTTGTCACCGGAGTCGCGATCAGTAGCGGTGACTGTGACGATGGCGCTTCCCGCTGGAAGGTGCTCAGAGACAGTCACCTGATAGAGAATATATAGACTCAGTCACAGCATTAAAGCAGGACTCATCACCTCATGGAGGCATCTGTACCTGGTACAAGTCCTGGCTGAAGGTGGGTGTGTTGTCATTGACATCGTCCACCAGCACGGTCAAGTTAGCTTCACTCTGATGTTTGGAATCTGACGCCCGTATGGTCAGCGTGTACCAGGTCCTCTCCTCGTAGTCCAGCGGGCCAGTCAGGGACACGCCTCCACCATAGCAATGGATTCCAAACATTCCCTGGCTGTCTCTGTCCAGGTGAAGCGTGTAGGACAGAGCTGGACCAGAGTCGACATCATTTCCTGTGACCTGGGTGATGACGGTGCCGATAAGAGTGTCTGAGGAAGAAAATCAAAAGTGGATCAAGGCGGGAAAGATACGAAAGTTGCTCCTGAGATTCCTCCCGTTATGAGTAAAATATCCTGAGCTGCGATCACACAACAGGAAATGACCGGAGCTTTGGACCTGATGTAATCAGCGCAGATACAAATCTCACTTCCACTTTGACCCACCTTCAGGGACGCGGATCTCTCGTGGGAGGGGGATCATGGGACTGTTGTCGTTGAGGTCGACGATGATGACGGTGAGAGTCGCGGAGCCGGCCAGCCGTGGAGTTCCACGGTCGGTTGCCGTGACAACTAGCCTGGAGGTTACAAAGCGGCATTAGAAAAGTTGTTGTGAAAGTGATCACATAATAATGTTGAAACCAAATTGCCTTTTCATTCTTTAATTTTAATATGCCTTTCTCTTGTTAAACCTAAAGGGTGGTGTTGGCACTATGTTTTGAAATGAGTAAATGAAAACATCAACAAGAAACTCAAGGCGTTTTTCTTCAATGACAACTTTGTCATACTTTTCTTTCTTGGTTGTTTAAGTTTTTTTTCAATTACCTTTTTCAACATTAACACATCTTGTTCATAATCTTTTTTTTCAACAGTTCTTTTTTCAAGTTATTTATAAATGTTTTTACTACACGTGGGAAGGTGAAAGTGTTTTATGGAGGGCTGAAAAAGGAGGAAGAACAAGATGCTTAATCAAGAGTAGGAGGTAAGGAATCTGAGCAGAGGTAAGATTCCCAAGAACTTCCTTTTTGCCATGAGCCAACACAACTCTTAAATCACAAAAGTTTTTGTTTCAGCTTATTTTAAGCAGAGTTTTTTCCATGAAGCAGTAGCTCCTTGGTAGAGATACACATTAACGTTATTCTTTTTTAATTTTTGTGAAGTTTGACCTTTTTTTCTAGATTTTGGTCAAATCTTTTTCTAAAAATAATTAATTAAAAAAATATATATATATATATTCCCTTAAGTTAAAACTTAATAATTGACCTAATAAGATGTATTTCTTCTGATAAATATACAGATACAAAACTGAAAAAACGTTCTTACTTTAAAGAAAAAGAAAAAGATTTCTCCAGTAGTAAAATACATTTAAATATTCACAATAACAAAACGGACTCCTTATATTATTCTCATTCTATTGTTTATCATTATTGTTGCACCAGGCAAGTAGAAACACTTTCTGGTGTTGATATGATTTAGACAAAGCAATTTAAAGTCACACTGTGAGCTCCACTGTTCAAAGAAACAACAAAGACTCACTTTGTCTGAGTCCAGATCTCTCTGTCCATGATGGCCGCTGTGGTGATGCTGCCGGTCAGCGGGTCAATTTTAAACAAGCCACTCATGGATGATGACCTGATGGAGTAGGTGACCTGACCATTCTGCCCTTGGTCCAGGTCTTCTGCTGCGACCTGAAGACAGAAACAGAGAGGAAGTTTAGTGAAGTCCAGGAGTCATTTCAGCAATATTGTGCTTGGAACTGTCGAGCGTATGCGGAGAACATTATACTCTCTGGATCATGAAAGCAAAAGTCTTCCCATTCAACACTGAAACTATCCAGGTTTCCAACACTCAAGTGATTTCTCAATCCACAACTTCACACTTTGCACCAGCCAACTTAAATAAACTGATCTACTGCACCTGAATGATGGGAAAGTCGTGTCCCTGCGCCTCTCGGATGTAAGCCACATAGTTCTGGAGCTGGAATCGTGGAAGGTTGTCGTTGATGTCCTGCAGGATCAAGTTCACCGCCATGTAGGAGCTGGAGGATGCAGTTTCTGCTTTAACCACCAGGCGGAGTTTGGGGTTTTCCTCAAAGTCTATCCCATCTGACTTCTGGACCCAGATTTCGCCTGACGGAATAAGGAGTGAGTCAGACACACTCAGGATGAGGTTATTTGTGAGAGTCATGTCTGGACTTTACCAGTGATGGTGTTTATGCCAAACGACTGCATCCTGTTTCCACTGAAAATGCTGTAGCCGATGCCGCTTCGAGAGCCATCAGGATACTGGGCCTGAGTCTGTGTAACAACTGTGCCTGAAATAAAACATTTTAACTAAGTCAGTGTGTCGAGAGTGCTTACAAAACGTGTGAGATAGTGATCACACGCCTACTACATAAGACACGCAAATGTTCCAGAACTTTATCTTGAAAAAGAATCAACTTTTTGACAAGTAAATAACTCGATAGAGTATTGATCCGGTAGAAGGATGAACTCTGGTTTGGACTTCACCTCTTATTGCTGTCTCTGTTGGTGATGCACATGTAAAGATGACATTGTGTTATCAACCCTATTGTAACACACCCCCACCACACCTTAAGAAGTTGGCCTTCTTTGTATTCTCTCATCCAATCAATACTGGGTACTGGTTCTTTCATTAATGGTACAAACGAGACCGAAAAGTAACAGATTTCTGTGTCTTATTTTGGTGCCTCATTTCCTTATCTTTCCTTGTTTATGCCTGAACTATCTAAAGCACACACAATTTAGCCCCCAAATTACATGAATCCGTATCTTGTATTCATTTATGGTAAATTATTAATTATGTTTTTACCAATTTAGCACCAGCACAGTTTTAGAAGTACCCATTTGGCACAGATATTGGTTAAAACATAAATAAATGAAACACAAACTTTGCCCAAATATTTATATTTTTCCCAACAGTTTTGCAAAATAAAAGCTTAATTTAACAACTTTACTTTTGTACTGGTTGTATGTCCATTGTAAGATTCTTTACGGTTTATACGATTGTCAGTATTACTTTCAGGCAACATTTTCTTTTTAAGTTTTTATTTTAAGATACTTTCTGTATTTTTTATATTTTCTGTAATACATTTTTTCAGTATTATTTAGTTTTAATTTCCATTATATATCTTTATGTTTCTGTGAGAAGGTGGGTGAGGTCAAGCACTGATTCTTAAAGGACTATATATAAAATATGCTGTTTTTTTAATGAATATTTCCATAGGGAAAATTAAACTGACACCAGAATAAATAAACGGTTTCTCTTGTCTTACTACCATTTGTGCCTGTTTATTTGTTGTACCCATCTCTACCTTTTGCTTTGGATTAGTAAATCATGTTTTTTGTTTTAGTGTGTTGAATGAAGCCAAAGGTCTAGTGATGCGTTCGTGCAGTGTCTGTGGCTGTTTGTGTGTAGTTTTCCGCACAAGATGATATTAATGTAATTAGCATGTGTTTTATTTACTTCTGGTGTACACAATATTTCAAAGTATGTGAGGTCTTGTTCAAGTTCATCACCGGAACGAAATAAAAAGCAGGATTATTTATTTTGATACATTTAAATGAATCGCGTGAATTGAAGCATGATTTAAGCCTCGCTCAAAGGCACTGGATTCAAATCGTCATCTGTGTTTACGGTCTGCAGTATTTAAGCTGGCGAGGGAAAAGAGCAAAATGACAGATTAATGACAAATCATGCAAACCTGTTGCAGCGTTCTCCTGCAGGCTGACGTCTCTGGCTGTGCGAGAGAAGCGGATGCCCCTGTAGCTCTGCTCCCGGATATAAACGATCACCACTCCCAGTGAGGACTGAGCCGGGTTGCCCTGGTCCATGGCTTGTACGATCAGCGTCCTCTGGCTCTGCGTCAGACCCTGCAGCTTCTCTGTGGCCTGGATGTCTCCAGTCAGCGAATTTATGGTGAAACCCTTCACAGGGTTGGCAAAGCGATAAAAGACTGAACCGTTGGCTCCAAAATCCTTGTCCTCCGCCCTCATGGTGGCCAACACTCTGCGGCTGGACACGCCGCCCACGGAGATGTTGACGATCAGTGGGTCCTGAACGAAGAACGGCGCGTTGTCGTTCACGTCCTGGATGTAGACGGTGACTTGGACGCTAGAGTTTCGAGGGGTTGACGGAGAAGAGTCGGTGGCGCAGACGTTGAAGGTGTAGGAGGCGGTTCTTTCTCTGTCCAGCGGCGCCACCGTGATGATACGACCGCTCTTCTGGTCGATTATGAACATGCTTCTGGAGCCCTCGTCCAGAAAGTAGACAACCTGGCTGTTGGGCCCCTGATCCAGATCGACGGCTTTCACCTCCAGAACCAGAGAACCTATGGGCACGTCTTCGGATATGTCTGCTGTGTAGCTGCTCGCCTCAAACTGGGGACTGTGGTCGTTGATATCCAGGACTGTGACTTCTACTGTAGCAGTGCCACTGAGGGAGGGTTTCCCCTGATCGTGGGCGATGACAGTTAACGCATAAGATGGTTTCTTCTCTCGATCCAATGGT
The DNA here is from genome assembly GCF_982586985.1 of Callionymus lyra. NCBI lineage: Eukaryota > Metazoa > Chordata > Actinopteri > Syngnathiformes > Callionymidae > Callionymus > Callionymus lyra. Next base: position 26,023,928 of record NC_141824.1, read on the forward strand.
CTCGAGGTGGACAAGGCACCTGATTTTCTGTCCAAGGTGAAATCCCCTAACGGGTCACCAGCTGGAAACAAATTGTGAATGGATCAACATCAAAAAACAACCTTAAAAAACTGATTCATGATTAAGGATGGGCATTCTTAAGGTTGCAAAACTGATACATTGTGGTGCCAGTGATTTATCAGTGGCACCACAATGGTTCTTAACCCTTGTGCTATTTCCATTTCAAGGTGACCTGAAGGCCCCAAAGCAAATGTGTTTGTCAGAGACAACGCAAGGAATGCCACAGACACATTAATTTTCAGGCCGTAGGGTCACTTTGAACCTGGTATAACAAATAGTCAAATAATGGAAAATAAGCACTTCATTTAAATCTTTCTTTCCCCGAAAATGTCATTAAAGTACAATTAATTTTTTAATGTGTTTCGATCGCAACAGACTTCGAATCACTGATACTTTATTGACTCAACTTTTAAATACATTTGTATTCAAGATAGGAATTTTCATCATGAGCAATGACAATAAAATGAAGCACTGAAATCTGCACTGCTTTTTAATGTGATTATTACTGACATTTTTATCTATTTGCACCCATCCCTTATCATTATCCAAAGGAACCAAAAGTCTCTCACCTATAATTCGATAATTTATCTTCCCACTCTCTCCGGTGTCCTGATCTGTTGCTTTGAGGGTGAAAAGCAGCAACGAATCCAAATTCTCTGGCACTTCGATGGTGTAGAAGAGACGTCCAAACGCCGGAGTGTTGTCGTTCTGGTCCAGCACCGTGATCCTCACCGTTGTTTTGGAGTAATTTGGCGGAAGACCCGCATCTTTGGCGTAAACTAGAAGAGAAATCATCAAGACAAGAGAACTGTGAGAGGGTGTCGGTTGAAGATGTTTATTGTGTCTCTAAAAAAAACACCAGTTGTTGCATGTGATATGTATAAATCAACTTTTAACTTAACATTTAGTCTAATGTGTCCGTTAGGCTCATTGGAGAAGTGGTTAACATCTTCTAATAAACGGCAAGTTCAACCAACTCAAGGAACGGTTTTATATCAGTTCAAGTTTCACATTTTTTGTTGACAAAATCAACATTTAAACAAGGAAGCTATTGATGATCAGGAAACCTTTTTCAAGATACTGTACAACTGTAATCAGTTATGAAAGTAAGGATTAGTGACTAATCCTGTATTCAGTCGGATACATCTGAATAGCAAACAAAATCCATCTGAACACTGAGGTGCAAATTGTCCTCTGCTCAGTTTCAAAAATTCGATTGTGATAAACAGAAAACTACTGCATCATCCACACCAGCTCCTGAAATGAGACATATTGTGTCTCGTCAGTCTTTCTCTCCCTTCTGGTCGTCACTCTGGATGTTGTTTTTCAGAAGGCACGGCAGCAGATTTGTTCATTTACAAAATATCTTCAGGGTTGTTTTGCTTCCATTGCAGCTCAAAGAGCTCAGACAATTCAGGATTTGATTTCATGGAACATCTTCATGCGGCTTTAACGGGAATTTCCCAATCTCTTTTAAAGTTAAAGTATCAGAAGTGCATAAACAATTCTTGCATCTCCCTGTTGGAATTTAATGACATAATGACCCCTGGTCATTTTTTAGCTCTACCTGTTACTGTGTAGAATTCCTGAAGCTCTCGGTCCAGGGATTGTGTTGTTGTAATGACCCCCGTCACAGGGCTGATGGTGAAACCCTCCACTGAGATGCCCCCGTATGTCACCTGACCATTGGTACCTGCATATAAAGGGAGAACAGATATTTGAATAAACAATTATGGAATGAAAAATGTGTGCCTCGACATATTTTATTTTGCTCATCCGAGGTCAAGTCAGCAGCCAAAGTAAATAGACTTCCTTCTCCCCCAGAAACCTCCACCCCAAGCTTTCTAGGTCTGACCCAGGCCTCCTCCCAGGTAGTCGTGTTATTTATTTGATTTCAATCATAGTCAAGTCATTATATTTTCTACAACCTGATTAATATTGTAGAAGAACATTTTCAGTAAAGATCAAATTGACAATTTCAAAAATGTATTATGATATTTTTATTTATCTTTTATTCTTCTCTATCTTTATACATTGAACATTGAATCAACGATGACAGTTGCATTAATTTCCATTATAGGTGAAGTATTTAACTGACTTTAATCTTTCTAAAACAAATTCTACACTTTAAGCAAATGCAAATGTGGACTGTGGGGGAAAAAAAAGGATGTTTTCTTATTTCCTGCTGTACATATATATCCAAAATTAATATATATATTAAAAAGTAAATACATTTTTCTTGTCAAGATTAGTAAAAACATCGAAACTTGCAAAACATGGGTTGATGGTGAAATCATTTGTCGTAGCGTACCACAGCGCCACCTAATGTCTAATTAAAAAAAGGTAGTCCTTTAAGACGTCAGGGGACTGATGATCCGCCTTTTGGTCCTTTATTATTAATACAGTAGATACTTTAAAGTTTTCATCTAACCAAAGAAGCAGTCAATCATTTTGGGCAAAATCCTATAAAACTTTGACGGTCGTTCAGGTTTAAGAGTTCAACTGACTGGGCTCCTGTTGAACTCAGTCACTAGCTCTGTACAATACCACAACATAGACCAGAGTATAGACATAAAAAAAACAATTTCACAGTCAAAAGATTAAACATTGCAGGCGTCTGTTTGAAAGCAAACATTGTAATTGTTTGTATGTTTAGTTTTTCCGAGCATTTGGCTGCTTTTAATCAATTTGGGCGTCTGGCTGCCAGATTGTGCGAATAAAACTCACCCTGGCACATTCACCTGTCATTAATGGCCGTGTGGTGAGAGTAACGATTGTGAGTGACGTGAGTCTGATTCATCTGGTCGAGGATAAAGTTTTATTTTTTCCTAATAAAGTTAGCGTGTTTTACCTAGGTCCAGGTCGGAGGCGGACACTCGCAGCACTGTCGTCCCCGCGGGTCTGTTCTCCAGGATCTGTGCCTGGTAGAGGTTCTCCTCGAACAGAGGCACCTCGTCATTAACGTCGATCACGTGCACGCGCAGCTTTTGGCTGGTGGAGCGACGGGGCGTTCCGTGGTCCTCTGCCATGACTGTGAGGTTAAAGATGTCCTGCTCCTCACGGTCCAGAGGTTTGAAAATAGACAGGGAGCCTGCGGAGAGATGAAGCGAAATGTGAGCAGGGATTTCCTGTGGGTCTAAAGGGAGGGTAGGCTTTTATTACACACCATAGAGTAAGAGCACGCCATCCATAAAAAAGCCACTTTCCCTGGATGTGTGTAGTCATGATTTTAGAAAAAAAAGTTGCCGTGTGAGGGCCAAATCAGAGTTAATCTCCTCCACGCAAAGCTTCGCCTACCTGAACGTTACCAACACCAGCGCCGCTGAAACACCCCGACGGGCTGACCACAGTTTATGAGATTTTCCATTGAAGAATGCCACAGCCATCGAGAAAGAAGCTGTAAACACACGCTCTAGACACGCAACAGCCAGCCTTGCCGTGCCCTGTCGAAATTAGGGGAACTCGTGCCTTTTCATTATCCCTCGCTACGAGGGCAGAGCTTGCATTGATTCAATTTCAAGCTTTCAAAAAAGCGAGAGAAAGGACCCAAAGCTGTTTTGAACTTCTCTGTGTTTGTATTTTGCCGAGCGCTGAGATAACTTGCCCCAGAGCTTTCAATCTGGTCGGAGTTACTGACTGGAATATAATTTCTAACCACCTCTGACTCGCCTGTGAGGCTGCCGTGTCCAAATTCACTGATAACACATGGACGGAGAACACACACACAGCAGGAACGCCAAACAGATTTTTAATGGAATCGGTTTCTACTTTGGACTTCATTACGACAAAGATTCTGCTCTGGCTCCAGATAGGTTGTCAGTTTTGTTAGTCTAATATAGAAGACATTGCGTTAGAGCACTAAACCCCCAACCTTTTTGAATCAATACACTTTGTTTTCAGTCATCTGCTTAATTGAAAGACAAATTGCAAATTGGGAACAAATCAGGGTTCAGTGTTTTCCTGACAACTTTGCAGTGAAATAAAGCTTTCTGTTTGTATTATTATCTATGTGATGAAGTTTAAATGTTTGCCCAAAATAAAAAAAGTAAATGAAATGATATCCAATGCTAGTAAAACTGCAAAGCTAACCTGTGCTAATACATAGAAAACAAACCCTATTTTTCTACTTTGTTCAAAAGTAAACACATTATTCAATACAAAATATCTCAAATATTAAATGCTAATAAACATTAGCATGTCTAGGTTGTACTAGGAACATAAAGTTTTGATTAAGTATCAAAGGACCTGAGTGGATCAATGACAACCATCTAAAACATTAAAGCAGAAAAGTTGAGTAACATAAAAGTCCTAAATCTGATATGTTGGTGTGATTAATCTGCTTATCGAATCAAAACCTTGACAGGATCAACATAATTACAGACAAACGGGAAAAGATTTCAACTCCCAATCATCATTAAGTCAGTCCGTGTCACTGAGAGGTTCAACCAAGGTTTTCCCGACAAAAACCATTCATCTCACAAGTCTTTATCTTCAATCAACGCAAATGTCAGACTTATCGCAATCACATCTCTGCTGGTGAAATTCAAACTTTCTATCTGACAGTGAGAAATGAAGCTTTGTCTGCTTGTGAGATGCAACTTACTTTTCCCAACGAATAAAAAAGCTACTTGAATAAAAACATCGCTAGCACCATTAATAAATTGCTTATTTAGATTTGTGAACTCATTAGTGACTATATTCTACCAAAGTATGTTTCACACTTAACACCCACTGTTTATTAAAGAAAATGATAAGTTTGCTAATGTGTTCCATAAACAAAGTTAGGTAACTTCTTAGGTCTTCTGCCTACAATGCTGAAGCGCTAATTTCGTCCATACCACTTTATACTGACACTTTGACAATTTAGAAGTAAACCTGCATAATAAACACTGAAAACTGGGTAAAATGTTACCCTGTTACAATTGGAAAACGAAGTAGGAAATCACGTTTCCTTATTTTACATCTACTATTTTAAATGGTAATCTGGGACCAGTGATGCTGGTTACCGTTAATAGTGCGGCCCCACAGATTTTCTACATCGATCAACTTTTAGTTATTGTAAGTTTTTATGCTATTGTTTGTATCTTAGAAAAATGACAACAGTTTATTTACTTATGTGATTGGTTACACAAGATTGTGTGAGGGTGTATTTTTGGGATGTTTTTATATATAGATATGTACAGGAATGCGTGGTGGTAATGTGTATTACTTTCTTGACCTGTGTGGGAGTGGGATCTGTGCATCTGAATAGGGTTTTTGTGTCAGTGTTTTGCAGTCTGCAAGGTTGTGTTCTAGTTTTGTAGTGTATGTAATTGTGTCAGTAGGTGTTGTGAGTTTTTGGATTTGCCTGTTTATAAAGATCTGAACTCTGACAGTGTTCTGAGTCGCACGTTTCTATCCACTGAACCCCGAACGGTAGAAGCGCAGGTGCTTCAGGGATTAACTCAGACACCGGTGGTGTAGATAAGTAGTGTGCATGAAAACACTTCAAGATTAGAAAGCCAAGGATTGGGCCCCTACACTCCACGTCCCTGGGCTGCTCTGGAGGGGCGCTGCCTAAGGTGCACTTGGGATTGGACACGTGTCTCGCACGCCACAGCGGAGCCCACAGGACCAAATAGCTGGAGGTCATTGCAGACTCAGTGACACAGTCCCACACAAACATGTCCATGCCTACGCACACGTGCACACATATAAACACGCCGCGTAACCGATCCCACTCTAATGGTTCCCAGAAGCACGAGCAGGAGGTTCTTTGGTCTTGCCTGGGAATAGATCCACAACAACAGATGATCGCTTGTGTGTGTGTTTAATATTTGGCAGACCTCGACGTCTGTCTGGCCCTCCAACTGGTAGAAATAACTTGTGAAAGGTAAAGTACAAGACCTTTTGAGAAGATAGGGGGATGGTCTGGCTATCACAGTAGGAGGTTCAAAGACTTATTTAAACTTCTAAAGAAGTGAACGCGAGAATGCCAAATTAAGTTTTTAAAGTATTACGACTGAATGTAAAATGAGGTGAGGTGGAGAACTGTTCAGCCCAGGATGGAGATAAAACAAGGATTAAGACTGTAGAGCACAATCAGGAGCCACACAAATTAAACTGGAACTCTTTAAAAGTTTCTTTCAACTGTGATAAGATGATTAATTGATCATTTAAGAGGTCGCGTTCATTATATTCTCATTTTAGTTACTTACTCACATGTTTCAAAGGTTGAAGTCTTCCTCTACAAGATGCAGTAAGACCCTCATCATGACCCTGTTTTGAATTTATTAGTTAATAAGGTAACTATTACTTTATTACTTCTCTACTTATCACTCTACTCAGACTTATCACTAAGTCTCGGCAAACGAAAGGTTACGAGGCTTAAGCCTATGTAATAATGACTTCACTCCTCATCCAGCTGTAACCACGACCGCTTTGTTTATATAACGAGTCCCTTGGTGGTGGCGCACAGTGACAAACCTTAATGCTCGAGCAATGACAGCAGAGTGGGTGTGGTTTGGATGTTTTTAGGCATCTTTTTGGGCAAAGATGAAGACAACAGCAACCGAGCACTAGTATGGACTAACAATTTTGCCTACAACTCTCAAAAGGAATGACTATTCTGAAAATAATCCCAACCCATGACATAAGGTTGAGTCGTAAATAAGTGAAATTTGAGATTTTCGATTCTATTAAAAACAATGGCACTACAAGACTAACCTGTGTCAGGGTTCAGACTGAACGTTCCGCCAGTGTTTCCGGACTGAATGCTGTAGGTCACCCTCCCGTTCTCTCCTTGATCTGCATCTCTGGCCATGACGTAAAGCGCTACGAATCCCACAGGCTGGTCCTCCATCACGCTGACGGCTGTCGGCGAGCTAAATAAAGGTGAGTTGTCGTTCTCGTCGGTCACATAGATCCGCGCCGTGACAGAACTCCAGCGTCTCTGGCTCACATCAACTGCCGAGTCTGTTGCCTTGACGACGAGAATAAGGCTGGATGTGGCTTCATGGTCCAGCATCTTGTCTAACATCAAGACTCCAGTGGTGGGGTCGAGGGATAGTAGACCAGGTGTGTTCGGCCACTGGTGTAGAATAGAGTAGATTGGCTCACTGTTGGGTCCACTGCCATCCTTGTCCGTTGCCTGAAAGGTATAGACGGATGATCCGGGCTGCATGCTCTCGGAGATGACGACCGTAACCGGGTCCTCAGGGAACTCTGGAGCGTGGTCGTTGCTGTCCTGAACATCAATGTCGAGGTGAACCAGGGTGCTGCTGGGAGGCATCCGAGAAAAGTCGTCAATCTCTATCTTTAAGATGTAGTGCATCTCCTTCTCATAGTCCAGAGGCTGAGCCAGGTACACGTCCCCGGTGAGACGATCCACGACAAAAGTACCGTCTCTGTCCGTCCCCCCGACGACAGTGTAGGTCACTTCCCCATCCTGTGAAGGCTCCTCGCCGCTAAGACGGACAGAGCCGATCATAGAACCAGGTAATGTATCCTCGATGGAGTTGAAGGATACGGACAAAGAATTGGTCTTTGAAGTCGGTCTGTTGATGCTGAGTACCTGCAAATAAAACAGAATAACATTTAAATCACTAGAATTCTATACAGCTGACCTGAGATAAGTAGGATTTTATGGCAATAGATATATAATAAAATTCAAAATTAATCTTTTGTACCTTTAAGTATGGCAGATTTTTTTTTTTTCAACTGTGTAATAGCAGTTTTAACATGCATAGTTTACACCATTATTAAAATTACTTTGCTTAGACTATTAGCCACTATTAGCTTAGATTATTCAGTTTCCCTGCCGGTTAATCCTGAACTGAAACAAATACTTATACTTCTTTATTATTGTTTTGAGTGAGACTTGCGTTAAAATATAATCCCTTTCCGACTCATAATCTTGTTTTCCTCTCTCTCAAAGTCTCAAAGTGCCGTCATCATTGCAGCTGTGTGTATTAAGCAGATTTTAGTTATCATTTGTGACATACATCTCTTTTTTTAGAAACATTTAATTCAAACTCATCAAATTACTTTTGTGAAAACCCCACAAAACTATTGACATCTCTATGTTGACCTACACATGTTTGTTAGGATTTATCTTCTAGCTGTAAAAAAAACCTCTGATGAGTGACAGTTATTGAATATGTGCATGACACATATTATCAGGGGTGACATTTGTAATTAAAGGGTTACATCAGGACCAAACCAAGTTATTAGCGTACATTTAGAACCTTTCATCTCAATGGCCACTTCTCCAAGTCCCTAAACTTGTCATCCTAAATGATTCCTAGTTGCTATGATACATGAAATCTTCTTGAATTGTGTCTTTCAAAACAAATATCTTTTTAATCCTGTTACACCATGTTCCAGAGCCAGAGTGACCCTATAATAAAGTAAACAAATCCAGTACGATATATACAAACCGAAAATTTCATGGATTAAATTGAGAACAGATTTGGCTTACTTTTGAATGTGTTCACAGGGAATAAAAAAAGGGAACAGTTACAGGGTTTTTATGGACCAGAATAACACGGCTGCTAACATTAATCACTCTTAATCTGATACGGGCTTCACTGCCAGGAAAAATAATGGATGATAAAAGTACAACAAGGAGAGAAGGAAACAGTGGATGGATTTGAAGTCAGCCCTGAGACGCATTTGTGTTCATGCTGGGTGTCAACTTACACTTCTTCATAAGCAGTTTAGCCTGAAATGAGTTTAAAAAAAATCGAAATAGAAACACAGACATGTGCTGGTAGCTTAAAAAAACAGCAAGCACTACAATAAAACAAAGCCAATACTTCTAATAATTCTAAAGGTTAACATGGCAAGGACTATAATAGCAGTATAGCAATAGTATAATTGCTAACGCTAGGTTGTGATACTATAGTCAGAAACTTGCCCGAAAGGTCTATAAAAAGAACTAATATCGTTGCTTTGAACTAGTGATGAGTTTATGAGGCCTTAGGGTACATTATCAACTGTATCATGATACAGTGTTTTGTTTTGAAAGGCCACTAGATGGCACTCTATCTATATTCTTTGGCTCTGATCTACTAATTCAATGAATCATGGAATAATTTTCTAACCAAGAGTGCCATCTAGTGAGAGTAGGAGCACTTCAATTGCTCTCTAGAATAAATAAATAAATAAATATAACCTGATTTAAATTAATTAGTGTATTTCACCTAATTTAGTCAATTTAGACTAAAATTTTTTTTTGCATTAATAACAGAACTAAAAAGTAAACAATGCTACCTTGAGCTACAAGTTCAGCTACATTGGGTGTTTCCCTGATATTTGACATGGAACTGACGATAAAGAGATAAAGAACACGAAAAGGGAGGAAAGAGACAAGCTTATGGATCTAAATGGATCTTGATTCTAGAGTCGACATACAGGCCAGTGCTCATAGGTTTTAGACGGTAGCTTATGTGTATTTCATCCTCCATATATATATATATATATATATATATATATATATATATATGTATGTCTTCTCAAAATGAATGATAGGTTTGATTATGTCTTTTGAATAAAATAGCTAAACTGATTCATTGAAAAACGGATCGAAACATGATGAATGTCATCAAGTTTGACAAGACAATATTAAAAAAAAACCTGAATTTCAGATTTGCAACATGGCTTTGTAACACTGAAGCAGCTCTGAGCGACGACTGGGATTTAACCTCCATCAATCAGCAGCTGGACCTCGTCACACACCAGCTGGATGTATTTGATTCAGGGCCACTTTTTCCATTTTAGATAGAAATTTTTCCTTTTGAAATGTCATCAGGGGAAGAAAAAAAGGGAGTGGACGGGAGGGAAACTTGTCAGGAGTGAGGCTGACATGTCTGCAGCTTGTCCAAGGGGCCCCAGGACGTGGAGCCACTCAGCCTGCAGGCTAAATCGGCGAGCGGCGAGGGTGTTTGGGCTGGCGGGGGTCCAACAGTATACTGACCTGAATAGTGATGGAGCAGGAGGTGCTGCGAGGGGGGAGTCCTCTATCCATGGCCGTCACCGCCAAGGTGTACTCGGCTCGCTCCGAGTGGCTGAGAGGAGATGATGAATAGAGCTCTCCGGTGTTTGTGTCCAGGGAGAAGCGCTCGGCCCTGAGACCTGAAAAGGTGTTTCATGTAACTTAGTCCTTGATGCAGAGAACAACAAAGAGCAGATGGCGACGGAAGATAAACAAACTTGACTCTCAACCCTCTATCACGCCTCATCTCAACCTTACGTCGCACATTTTTACAAAAACACTCGAATAAAACATTGAAACACAGGGAAAGTCAGACGGCACACTCACCTCGGTCAACATATCGTCACTCACTGGAACGCACCAGAAGTGTTTTGCTTAAGGCAGAGTTGATGAAAACTCTTTTAAGTTATTGACCTTTTTAATATTCATCTATGGCAGACCTGGGCAAAGTGCAGCCTGAAGGCAACATGAGCCCCTTTGACTGAGACCCTTATGATGTCAGAGTGAACTATAAAATGATGTAGAAATGTTTGTGAAATTTAAAATAACATTTAACAAATAAATATGTATGTTTTTTCTTTGTCATTTGATTTTAGTTTTAACATTAAAAACAACTCCATGCGATTGTGATAACTAAATTTAAACAAATATAATATAAACCACATGTAATTTCATTATTAGTTAGTTAGTAGTTAAAAGAAAAAAAAAGTTATTTTTACATCCTGCAAGACACTTCAGGTAATCTATGGGTAAACTCATTTTTTTCTCATACATGAATAATACAGTTCTACAAAAGGCAGACACAGCTGTGAACATAAACACATAGATTCAAATGAAGCATTTTTCTGTCTTCTCTCTTGCTCTGATCATATATCTCTCTTATAAACAGCTTTTGCCTGACTCAGCTAACACTAATGTTGTTCCAAATATAAATGCATTTTCTTTTCTACGCCTCTTAGTTTAGCTGACATTATTCCAACAGTTAGAGTAAAGCTCAGTTAATGATAGTTTATATCTGTATTTTAAAGTGGAGTTTCGAGACTATATCTGTCGTGTGGTGATTGATTTTGGAAAATGCCTTGTAGGCTAGCATTGTCAAATGGTGAGCCTGCTGTATTCCCGTTTTCACATTTTATTTAAAATACTTATTTTGTAGTTTTTTTATGTTTAATTTTTTTCTTTAAAGAAATTAAGCAGATTTTATCAGGCTAATTCAGTGGTTGCAGTATAGTAAAATAGAAAAAAAATCCAAACAAATACAGAACTGTATTTGGTAATTCTAATGTAAATGAAGCATGACATATTTTTAAACATGAATAGTATTAAAACCTTTATTAGTTTCAAGCTCTTCTGTTGAGGCAGCAATCACATTTTCGGATGTACTTCGGGGTTGCAAGCTCCCTACCAAACTTTTTAATCATTTACCCTTATAGTGCAGGAGGTTGATCATACTGTTTTGAAAGGGTATATTTTGTTTATCTGTAGTTTAAAGAATGAAAGTACATTTGCTAAAACGAGTTCTTACCTGATAAAGAGTAGAACACGGTTCCGTTCTCTCCATCGTCTGGATCTTTAGCCTGCAGTGTGCCCAGCAGAACACCAGGGGGCTGTCCTTCTGACACCTTTAGAAAGAATCACAATGTTAAACATATAAAGAACAACTTCTTTCCATTTATTGTTGTTGGACTGAAATCACCTGTAGGATGAGATTCTTTCCAGACTGGGTGTGGGTGAAGGCAGGGTTGTTGTCATTCTCGTCCAGGACGCTAATAAAGGTCGTTCCAGTGGCACTTCGAGGGGGCGAACCTCCATCCTGCACCACCACCACCAGCTGGTAACTGGACTGCTGCTCTCTGTCCAGTGTCCCCCTGGTGCTGACCTCACCTGAAATTAAACATCCTTATCAATACAGTTTCCTAATCCAGACTCTTCATGTGAATGCTGAGATGACCAAGGGGGGTCTATTGCTGATGGTGTCCCCACAGGTGTGCAGCTGTACCCCTGAGATAAGTCACAAATCTGAATTCTGCTTTAGGACAAAGTCAGATCCAGACCTTGGGCGCAAAAGCCAAACACCCCGTGGTAGAACGAGGATGTTATACAGCTGCTCTTGAGCGCTTTCTTCATCCTAAAAGTTCTCCTGATACAGGCTAACGTTGAGAAACCAACCCTGTAGATGAAGTCACCAGCCGCGACCAGCAGGACTTGATCAGCAGCACTGGAGTATCAGACATTCGCAGCATGAGGCCGCACATAAAACAAGTTTTAGAGATCTGCCAGACTGTGATTTAAACGGTCAATGACTCAGCCAGACTCCGATCGCAAATCACAGCCATCGTCCACGCCCACATGTTAAAGTCTCAGTCGGCCAATTAGGGCTCAGCGAGGGGCCTGAATAACAGGAAGCAGATCGCTGCGGCGATGGCAGTGGAATGCCATAAACCCTTTATTGACGATCCTGACAGGATTTGATGTTTGCATTTTCAAATGACCATAACTCCTCAAAGGTTTATCTGATCTACAACATTTAGGGGCTATCTCAAAGCATGGCTTTACGCTCATCATAGGACCACCCAAAAACAGACCGCTTTCTCCTACACATGCATCAAGTGTTACGTTCACTCAGTAGAATAACTCCTGAAAAATCAGTACATTTAAAAAAAAAGTGTCAAATGTTTCTGAAATATTTCCAAAATATTTATATTTTATCAATGAATTCGAAAAGAAATCTAAACATACCTGTCTGGGAGTTTATCTGGAAGTTGCGATCAGGATGCAGTAGCCGGTAACCAAGGCGTCCGTTTGTACCGCTATCTCTGTCCGTGGCGGTCACATGACCGAATCCTGTACCGGCCGGCAGGTTCTCTCTCACTGCCAGGAAGACCCTCTCCTGCGTGAACCGAGGGGAGTTGTCGTTTTCGTCGGTCACAGACACTCGTACGGTGGCACTGCCAGTCTTCTTCATCTGACCCTGCCCTGTGCTCGCCATCACCGTCAGAAGATACATGTCTTTGACTTCCCTGTCCAGAGCACTCTTAACAAACAGCCAGCCGCTATCCGGAGCAATCCCAAATCCGGCTGCGTCACCGTCCGGACGTAGGTGGTAGGTCAGTGGATTAAAGTAACCAGCAGTCTCTCTGTTCAGAGCTCTGACTTGGAGGAATCGGGTTTTTATTGGCGTACCTTCTTTGAGCTCTACTCGGTACGTGAGGGTGTCGAACACAGGTCCTTGATTGTTTTCGGCCTGAACATGAACAACCAGCATGAAGGTAGCGCTCAGTTGAGGAACTCCCCCATCTTTGGCTGTAACTTGCAGATCATAGCGAGGGACGACCTCATAGTTGAGACTTCCGACAAGTCGTAGCTCTCCCGTGCTGCGCTCTAGACTGAATGTCCTCTGATGTCCACTCGGGGATGACAAGTCAAAGCTAAGTTGCCCGTTCGATCCCGAGTCTTTGTCCTCAGCCAAGACGCGATAAATTACAGTTCCCATTTCAGTATGCTCGGGCAGCAGCAGTGACTCAGCGGACGACGGGATGAAAACAGGCGGGTTATCGTTGACATCTCTGACTTCAACGTGCACATGTGTCTGCCCGAAGGCCGGCGGGTTTCCACTGCGAACCTGCACCTCCAAGTCGAACGTCGACTGCACTTCATGATCCAGTGAGAGACTGGTTCTGAGGGCGCCGGTGTCAGGGTCCACTGTGAAGTATCCAGCAGGGTCTCCTGAGCTGATGGTGTAGGAGAAATCTTTGGAGGTTCCTAGAATACGAGAGAAAGAGTCTGATCCATGTGGCTGCAGTCAAATCACTGAAGTATAAACAAATGCTTAAAAGTTGGCATTTATCAAATTGCATTGACGCTTTTCTTACAAATAGATTTGTTGAGATGAATTGTTCAAGAGTGCTCATTTGTACAAAGCATTGAGTTTAGTTACTGACGGATGTTTGTAAACAGCAGAAACTTGTTTTGTACAGTTATTACAAAATAACAAACAGAGCAATTTAAAACCCAGAAAAGACTGACTGGATAAAAACTATGAAACGTCTCTGTTTAAAATAGTTAACAAATATTTGAAACATTTCCTAATTGCTTGTTTAACACACTCCAAGAAGCTTAACGAAACAAAGTAGCTAAACTGCTAAGAAGTACTGGAACTAGGGGGTTGATTATTCACCTGACTTGCTGGTAGCCTGGACAACACCGACCACTGTCCCCTGCAGGACGTCCTCCATGATAGTGAAATAGTACTGCTGGTGCTCGAACACAGGTGGCGCCACCACACCTGCCACCACGCTGATGTTGACTTTGGCGTTAACCATAGCAGTAAGTCCTCCGCCATCTTGGGCCGAGATCACCATGGAGATCACGGAGTTGGCTTTCCCGTAGACGGGACGCGAGAGCGAGATCACACCTGGTTAAAAAAAAAATTGCAATTTATTAATGGCTTGTTATTGGAAAGCTGGGTTTTCAAGATAAGGCTAGTATTTTTTTTGCTCTAGTTGCTAAAGTAAGAACTTTTATTGTGTTTCAACATGTGTCTTTAATTTTGGTTAAAGTTTCCTGATTATCTATCAACCTGCTTATGTGGCTAGACGGTGGTGAATCATACCTGTGTCTTTGTTGAGTGTAAAGAAAGGCGACGCCCCTCCTGGAACTGTCTGATAGGTTATTTTGCTGTTCTCCCCGGCATCAGGGTCCACTGCCGTCACCCTTACAACCGAAGTCCCAGGAGCACTCTGGGTACTCAAGCTGACGGCGTAGCTCACAGGGTAGAAAGCCGGTCTGTTATCATTAATATCTAACAGATCGACCTTGACAAAGGTTGTGGAGCTGAGTCCACCCTGCACAAAAGAGACCAAGACTTTAAATCAAAAACTGTGAAAAAAATACAAATTTGAGCCACATTAATGGTGCGAGTAAAAGGGGGCTGTTAAAAATTCATTGTAGAGCGAGGCCTCTAGAACTCTAGATTGATAGTTTCCCCGGGGAACAAGTCGTATGTCACGACCCGTGGAAAGCGAGCGGACTCACAGCGGCCTGCGATCTGCTTCAGAGGCAGAGAGCACAGTGCAGGCTTTTCATTTGGACCAGGTGGTCAAAATAAAGGAGGCTGGAGTCCAACTTGTTAAAATATTACCACTTGACAGTTGACGCTTTTTTTCATGTGATTGCTTTAACATGTCTGCGACCATTTCTTTTATTTTAACCTTTTGTTTCGAAGAACTATTAGTAACATTTCAACCCTGAAACATGTAACACAAGTTTGTTCCAAGCAAGTTGGAATGATTATCAGAATCATTCAATAACTCCAAGGGAACAAAGTTTGAATTTATTTTTGTTGAAAGGTCCAAAGCTTTCACTCCTCTCACATGGGGTCAAGACAGAATGTGATACAAGTATTTTTTTATTAAGCAAATGATAATTTGATACATTTGTGTCACAATAAATGATCCTCCTTAAACTTACCATTTCCAAAAACACATCTGCTTTCCCATCTTTTATTGAATTGTCCTACATCTGCATCAGTTTTCTTGTCTTCGAACGATTCCAGATTAAAGTGATAGTTCACCCAAAATTCAAACTTCACTGATTTTCTACTCACCCTTATGTTTACTAAGGGTTGGGATTATTTTCAGAGTAATCTGTTCCTTTTATAGAGTTATAGGCAAAAATTTCTTTATAAATTTTCAAGTGCGCATTTTTGTACGAAGATGATGATGACAATTGTCACTCCAATTGCTACATTAAAATGGACATACATGTTTTCCTAAAAGTCTAAAAAGGAATTGATTACTCTGAAAAAAATCCCAACCCTTGGTCGAGGAGGGTGAGTAGAAGGTGACTTAGCCTTAAATAGTGAACATTTATGAACTTCAAAACAGAGGTTGCACATTGTTATCTCAAAATGAATACATAGGCAGTTTTTTGTGCATTTAAAATGACCATTTAATCGAATGCATTTCCAACTATATTGCCTGCCACATAAAGTGAGCTCCCAGGTTGGATTTGGCAAACAGGCCTTGAGTTTGACACATGATTTATATAAAAGTTTACCTGTTAGATCTTCAACCAGCCGTGGCATTCATTAACAACAATTTCAGTCTGAACACCAACTCACCCCATCAACTGCAGTGACGGTGAAGTCGTAACTGTTCGGCCCTTGATCTCGGTCAAGAACTGCGCTGGTGCAGATCTCACCCGACTCCCTGTTGATGGTGAACGGAGCCGTGACGACGTTGTTCGAACCAGAGTTTAGAGAGTAGGTGATGGATCCGAACGAACCGCCATCTTCGTCTGTAGCAGTCACCTACGGAGAAGATGACAAGATGTTGGTTAGAAAGGGCTGAAGAACTGATGAAGTTGGATGTTAAATTCAGCACAGCATTTAAAAGATGAGTTTAAACCCAAGGGTGTGGGATCTTCTGTATTCTTGCCTCACAAACAGAAAAAGTACTTTGTCAATGTGTGTAGTCTGAAAAACCTCCATGATTTGACATAAAGACAGATTTATCTTTTATTTTGAAGGTTCTTAAAAATCATGCCTGTTGAAACATAAACTCTGCTGCTAAAGTTCTGAGTTAAGTTAAAGTTTCCGCTGTCCTATTTGAGATATACAGCTCTGGTTTACTTTCACCTGGACTTCCTTTAAACATCGATATATTATTCTCGGGGAGCGTTCCGTCTTTCTGCAGAAGTAAAACAGCAGGGATTATAGTTTGACTTGCCATCAGGAGCAAGGGGAGGGTTTGTCCCGGCGGGCCAGTCATTCCGGGGGCCCAGATTAATGCTTTGTCGGAAAGATTTCAAGCACCTTGGCTCTGAACCCACCGCAGACCAAAATCTAGCTGCCATTAGGAGGGTATAGGAGCGATCCGCAAATTAAAGCAAGAGCACCAAACCAGGTGCTTTTGGAAGTATCGCTCTTTGTTGTTTATTTGAGCCGAAGAGGCCCCCGGGCAGTCGGGATAAATGAGGGTGGCGGGAAAGAGGATGAATTCTGCAGGCGCTGGGATCAATGCCAGCCGGAGAAATTAGCTTTTTACTGAGAGTGGCGTCGACCTGGAGGACAGTGACAAGGATGGCATATTAATAAGGCTGTAGTCCTCGGCTCCAAGGTGGAGGTCTGGATTTGATCTTGCCACTACACTACACAGACATTACTAGAGACTGATAACAGCAGAAAAGGATTGGGACAGATGTTGGCAAAATGGTGGCATTGTTTTTGTCAAGGCTGGTTGGTTATTGAAAAGAATAAGTGAATGTTTTTTTTACAAGTAAGGTACCCACTCCACCTTCTGTTTGAGTAAACTTGCATTTTGTAATCGTGGTTTGTTGGTTTTCTTTTTCCTTTTTGATTGTTTGGGCCATTCCTGTTCTGTCACAAGGTTAAAGTGACAATAACAGGTAGTGATGGTCTGATGAAGCTTTAATGAAGCAGTGTCATTGTTTTCTTATTTTCCTTTGTTTGGAAAAACTGTTCTAATGAAACATCACATAATTTTTATACTGATGGCGCCACCTACTGACCTCTAAACAACATGACACTGTTCCATGAAGCTTCATCAGTCCTCCACTAATAACAGGGAGCCTTTGTTAAAATCTAACTAAGAGAAAGTGAAATAATGTGCAATAGATCAGAAAGGTTATGTTCCTGACTACGCAAACAAACAAACGTCCGCCAGTTTTCCGAGGCTTTTTTTCCAACTTCGGTAACTGGAAGGTTTTCGATAATGAGGTACATTTGTGTCCAGCGATTACGTCACGTGGACGCTCGACTGCTGCAAGGTTGTGTTAGCGAGGAGCACGGATCGATCACACCAAGCCTCGGGTGCCCGTCGTATAATTAGACGATAGTTCACGACAGGCAGGCGTAGACTCTCATTAAACCCCATCAGTTTGTCAGACGTGTGAGGTGTGATGGGGAGAAGTAACCGGAGGCAAAAGTTTGGAACTATTATTCGTCGATCACCCACTAAGTGGACAATATGTGGAAATTTTCATGAAAGGTGGTGAGGCCATTAGTGGAAACAGGAGGCTATCATTCTGATAGGTCAGAAGTTTCCAGGGTGGATTCGTGTTTTTTGCCGTTAATCATTCAGCAACATTTGGAACCCTCAGATGGAACAGTGTATATGAGCGAGAGAATGCAAATGAATATCACAATCAGAAACAGATTTCTGTTTGGCCCCTGGAATACAGATGCAATAAAGCTAAAACCTCATCAGTTAATGAGAACTTGTTCCACCTTGTTATGAATGGATGACTTCAAGAAAACACTAATTACGAGAAAGAGAGGAGAGCAGAAGCTCGAACATTGGGCTGATGATCCGGCAGCAGCGAAACGAGAAGCAGCGATCCGGAGTGCTGCCAAGAACAACACGGCATCGTCAGGAGCGAGTGGACGGAGCGCCTTCATTGGAGGCGACAGAGGTTTTTAGGCCGAAGACATTCCGGCTCCAGCTCCTGCCCGCCTCGCAGATGAAGACAAAGCTGGTTCCTAAATCTCCCGCGTAAGTCTGAACAGAGGGCGCGAGGTGTGTAGGAGTGAGGGAAGCTGGCAGAGACGCCGACCAGAGACGGAATAATAAACCACATGAGGAAAAGGAAAAGGGGGGAGCAACAGGAGACTCCATCTCCGAGTAAGCGGGGGCATTGGCGAAGTAATCTATCATTCTACAGGAGAGCCGGTCATGTTGGTTGACCTCACGGCTTGTTTACTACACTGCTGTATGATAAGTGGCAGCTGGATGGAGATTACCAATCAAATCATGAGAAAAAAAAATAGATGTGTGCTTGAGGGACCCCAGATTCTATACTGAGAGTATACTATATATATAGTTTCAGTGGACAGAGGTCACATCAACATTCTGAAAGTTAACAACCATCGAAGATAATGCATAAATATGCTGATTGAAGTATAGGTTCTTGGTAAAAGTAAACTTTACAATAGAATCAATAGTCAGATGCAAATATAATAAAATAGTTTTGCTTAATAAATATTAGTTGATACTGAATCATAATAGAGAGAGAGAGAGGAAGTCCACAAGGGGAAATACTAACATAGATAGGTCCTATTGATCCTCAACTGTATTTATGTGTCTACGGTGAGGATGTGGGAATTAAACTATAATGGTGGAAAAGATTCAAAAATATTAATTTAATTATCGTCTTTTGAAAATTCTGTCTTTTGGCTCGACGGCCACCACAACATGAATAATGTTTTTATACTTTATAATGTGGCCCTTTTAAAAATGTGTTTGATCCTAAAGGTAAAGGGTTGATTTCCAAAAGCCAAGGGTTCTCTCTAGAGGTATTTGTTTCTCAAGCTACACCTAAATGTACTCAGGCTCATTAATTGTACTATCAGTTAAATTTTCAAAAGTTGTATTTACCGAACCTTAATTAAAAGAAAAATTATATGAAAATGAGTGATATTGTATTGAGAACTGAGATTCCTTTTAGCAGAGACTATTTGTCTATAGAGTTTACTCATTTATATTTAATGTGCTCACAAAGCATGAACACGATCATAAAAGAACAATCTCACATTGACACTGAACTGCTGTCCTACTTTACAAATCTAAAACCATGTCTGTCAGAACTATATTTTGAAATTTGACGGTCATTATTTTGGCCGACTCTTAGTATCAAATGTTCTTGACGGATTTTTTCCAAATACCAGGCAGGAAAGTCACACTTCCAGAGCGATGCAACTAATCTCTGGGCTCAGAACTTTTTAAAAAGTATCTCTGCAATCACTGCTATCAAGCTCAAACACATTTGATTGTGGCAGTTTTGATATTAAGTATTGCAATGAATGATTTATGTTGTAAAATAAACAGCTTCTAAAAACAAATCACATCATAAGTCAGGATTGTTGATGCATTGATGGTGATCTTGTGTTTGCTGAATTTTAAAATAGTATTTGAGACTTAAAACCACTTGATTTTGGTCCCTTGTACTTAATTTTGACACATGACACATGAGTTAGTTACATTCACTGAAAGATGAGATACGAGATGAGATACGTGGTCATCAACCTTCAGAAGGGGTTGAGAAATATAACTGGAAGGATAAAAAAATCATCAAAAAAACAAATAATTAAATGAGAGACGACTATGACAAGTATATCTACCAGATTGCAATATATTTCAATTTAATCCATGGTATAATGTACTGCACCATAACAATGATAATTTTCTCATAACATTGACTTTTCAAACATAATCTTTCATACAATACTTGTCGACCAAGACAACTATTAAAAAAAGGTTATATTTTACCAGATTTTATATTCTTTTTGCCCATTTGGTAGTCAAATGTAACACTATCATTTAAAGTGTTGTTTAAACAAGCCCGGATATTGATCTAGGTTAAGTGTGTCAGCCAGGACTCTTTGGTTAGTTTTGGTCTACCAAGTATTCTTACACATGTTGATAGCTACAGTTTCCACTGGTAGCCATTGAATATACAAAAATAAGAAAGAAGGATCCCTCTGTTAACATGTATTTTCCAACCTCTTGTTTTGATTTACATTTTAGAGTATAACCACGCAACCCACCAGGTCAAGCTTTAATGGTGGAAAAGATTAAAAAATATTAATTTAAATATATCATCAGTTACATTTTCAAAAGTTGTATTTACCGAACCTTAATTAAAAGAAAAATTCTACAGTGATATTGTAGTGAAAACCTGAGATTCCTTTTATCAGAGACTATTTGTCTATAGAGTTTACTCATTTATATATAATGTGCTGACAAAGCATGAACACAATCATAAAAGAAAAATCTCACATTGACACTGAACTCCTGTCCTACTTTACAAATCTAAACATCAGAGAAGCACTCAAGGGAATCTGTGTCGCCCTCCAGAGTAACAAGCGAATATCCTATAAGACAAAAAATCACAGTCAAACAGAATTCACTTCTTTAATCATGAAACCGCCTTAAATATTTAGACACAAAAGACACTCTCTCCAGGTGCTCTCTCAGTTCGGAGAGTTTCAACTGGAGCAAACTTCAAGTGAGTGCTACCATCTGACAGAAAAGTTAAAGTTGCCAGACGGTTTAAGAGAAAATCACAGTGTTGCAAAATCCAGACCGAAAATGTAATAATTGTTTGTTGCTGAGAGATAACATCAATTTTCCCGTGTGTTATTATTCTGCGATTGCTATGGGATTTCTAATCGTGAGTACAACGCCAATATTTAATGTCTGTTGAAGGAATATTGCGTCATTCTCAAGTTCTGTAATTCAGAAAGTTGTTTTTGTTCTATGTACAATTTCAAAAACTTGCAATTGTGTTAAATAACTCTCGGGTATAAAAGATAAATCTTTAGGGGCAAAAAACTCTCACTCACAACAGAGCACGATAAAAATACCTTTGGAACACCTGAATAAAATAAGAGTAGTAAAAGAGTTATTGAGGTTTAGCTTAAATACTAACATAGCAGTCGGTAAGTTGGAGCAATGTTGCAGTTTGTTTTCATCACTTCATGCTGATCTTCAGGCCATTCTTTCAGGAGAAATGTTAGCTTTGATAGTTTGTTTAAAAGAAAGTTGACATCCTCCTGTGACTTGTGACCAAAAATCTTGTCAACGAGGTTTTAAACCCAGGAGCCCTTTCTTGACTTTAAACATCTATGCTTCAAACCTTTAAAAGTGGAACGGATGAAAGGTAAGAAAGAGAGTTGCCGACAGGATAACAAGTGTGATGTTTCCTTTGGGAATCGCACGTTATGGCACAAAGTGCTTTCAGAGGTGTTCATATATCATAAGTGTTTTTGAGAATCGCATGTTTTTCCGGAACGCAACGGTCTCCGGAGGGTAAACAGTGAAAGCAGAACTCTGAGCAGCTTTCATGTCATTTTATGTAACGCTGCTGCTAAACTCTGCGGTCATCCATCATTTATCTTAACATTTGTGAGTCATTTAATTTCCATTTCAAACTCCCTCTATTAAGCCCATCTTCCAGGAAAGTGTGCATTTATAGTGTCCGTTGAGAATAATCAAGTGTGAAGGAGGTGAGAAAATAACAATCTGCGCTACGACATAAACACTCCAGAGCTTTTCCACTTCAGGAGTAGAACATAAACTTTATTTTTTCCATTAAAAGTTCAAAAGCGAGCGTAATCTTAGATCATCGGCTGCAGCAGCCAGCGGTATTCTCCCTACACTCCGGGTCTGTGAGTGAGGCATGATGGGAGATGCCTTATCAGCGGGGTAATGGTTTGGACCACTCTTCGGTAAAACAAGCTAAAGGAATCCAAAGATAACTCTGCTGCTTTGTGGTTCCCGTGAATCCTGGATCCAGAGGAGACTTTGTGCCGATGGCGCGATCATGAGAATTGGTTTTCACAAGCCTTCACATGTTTATGGATAAAATACCTAAATGGAATAATGAGCCGGGGGCTGTTGGGTGTTCTGGCTCAAACGTCCGGCTTTGTGGTCTGAGATCAAGCCAGATCGACAATCACTGATGCTGTCTTTATTTAAATCTCTGGATCCAACATACTTCTTAAATATGACAGCATGTCTGTCAGAACTGTATTTCGAAATTTGACGGTCATTATTTTGGCCGACTCTTAATATCAAAGGTTCTTGACGGATTTATTTCCAAATACCAGGCAGGAAAGTCACACTTCCAGAGCGATGGAACGAATCTCTGGGCTCAGAACTTTTTAAAAAGTATCTCTGCAATCACTGCTATCAAACTCAAACACATTTGATTGTGGCAGTTTTGATATTAATTATTGCAATGAATGATTTATGTTGTAAACAACATCATATCATAAGTCAGGATTGTTGATGCATTGTTGGTGATCTTGTGTTTGCTGAATTTTAGAATAGTATTTGAGACTTAAAACCACTTGATTTTGGTCCCTTGTACTTAAGTTTGACACATGACACATGACACATGAGTCAGTTATATTCACTGAAAGATGAGATACAAGATGAGATACGTGGTCATCAAGCAGAAGGGGTTGAGAAATATAACTGGATGGATAAAAAAATTATCCAGAAACCGAATAAATAAATGAAAGAAGACTATAACAAGTATATCTACCAGATTGCAATATATTTCAATATAATACATGGCATAATGTAATGCACCATAACAATGATAATTTATCATAACATTGACTTTTCAAACATCATCTTTCATACAATACTTGTCGACCAAGACAACTATTTAAAAAAGGGTTACATTTTACCAGATTTTATATTAATTCTGCCCATTTGGTAGTCAAATGTAACACTATCATTTAAAGTGTTGTTTAAACAAGCCCGGATATTGATCTAGGTTAAGTGTGTCAGCCAGGACTCTTTGGTTAGTTTTGGTCTACCAAGTATTCTTACACATGTCGATAGCTACAGTTCCCACTGGTACCCATTGAATATACAAAATTAAGAAAGAGGGATCCCTCTGTTAACATGTATTTTCCAACCTCTTGTTTTGATTTACATTTTTGAGTATAACCACACCACCCACCAGGTCAAGCTTTAATAAGCAATAATAAAGAAACACTTAAAGATTTAACAAGCTGTTGCTCTCTGGCTCACACTCTCTGCAATATCTTCAAATGATGCAATAGGTAACCTGAATACAGATATGGGTAAAATGCCCACTCTTTTGGAATTTAAGCTTTCGTGGAATACCCACAATCCAAAAGTGGTGGATGTGTGAGTGGTTTCCATTTACATCGAACAACTGGCACAATGAAAAACACCAGGGAAGAAAATGATTAGTGGGCTGAGAGTCGGTAATTGATAGAATCAAATGCTCGCTGAGGCAGGAGAGAGGTGAAGTGAAGGTGATGCTGTTTTTAATCAGACTTGAGTCAAACAAATGTTACACCGAAACCAGTCATTCGGGACTCTGCCAATGCTATTAGACCACAAATGAAGGGGTGAGAAGCGAAAGTATGCCAACTTGGAAATGATCAAATGGAGGTTTGCGTGTTCAAGGTCACCTGAGTGGGGTCACTACAAACAGATCCTACGACGAAGACTAATCCTTTCAAACCTTTTAATGTGAACCTTTTTAAACGTCGTACAAAGTGGATTTCTCAAAGTCGAACAGAAGCAGAACATTGTGTTGCTCAATTTTCGGTCCATCCTTGGAGAGAGGTAAAATACACATACTTGGTAATGGAACACTCTTTGGCAAGCGCCCCCACCACATTCTTCAAGTGCGCCCTTGAAACCGCAGAAGAACAACTTGTTTTACGCTTGTATATACACTTATATACCTCCTATTCAACCTTCTATTGGATCTTATAGCCGCTCTTCGCAAACAAAAGTTTTTTTTTAAACAACTGCATGTTCTAGTACAGCTACAGTAGTTATGTAGTTTTAAAAAATCGTCGCCCCTAAAAATTGTGAAAACATTGTTTGTAGGGATGGGTATATGAATGTATCTCAGACAAACTCATTTTCTTGGGCTTAATTTCTTAACAGACTTAAAGTTACTCTTCTCTCAATATACATTTGGGTCTAAATTTTCTTGGCGAGCGTCTCTTCCAGATGTTTTAATCAGTGTCATGAGTTTATTTTTAATACATTTCTATTGTTCGTATAGTAGACAATTTCATTATAAGGAAGATTACAACAAAACAAACAAAGTACTAATTATGCAAGAAACAATACTATTATTAGTACCCGTTCATCTTTTAAACTTGGAAATATGAATGACTACCATACAAATGTTCGGGTAAGATTAGGTAATACGCATAAAACCTTTACTGAAGTTCAAAATAGCCCAGTTGTATCTTGACCAGGGCCGGGTCTAGGCAGGGGCAAGAGGGGGCCTGGCCCCCTCAAATAAATGTTGTGCCCCCTCAAACTTACATGTAAGTAAGTAAGTAACAGCACAATGCCCCCTCAAGATTTGTGGCTGCCCCCTCATACATGCCTGTCTAGACCCGGCCCTGATCTTGACTGCTGAATACCCTGGTCTTTGAGAGTTTTGAGTTTTTTATTAGCTAATAAATGTGTTGCCAATTTGTTCATGATCTCAACGATAAGTACCATACAAACACCAGCACTCAGCACACACACACAGACATTTTACACGTGTTCTTCTTTTTCTTATGTTCTTGTTGACATTTATCACAAGCCCTTGCCTATTAAAAAAACCCCTCAAAAACAGATGAACCAAAAAAAGGTTCTAGATTTACACCATAATGATCTGAAGATTCATCCACTTCTACTCATTTAGATTAGCTTGAGGGACACACTCAGATGTGAGTAGTGAAGAAATTGTTTCCAAATGGTCTAATATTCAACCTAAACGCTCTTAAAAAGAGTTAGAAAAGAGAATAAAAAATAAATTCCTAATAAGCTAACAAAACAAGATTTTCTCTAAAGACGACACCAATATTCACATGCTAGTTACAAGACTTTACTTTTGTGATCAGTTGGCACGAGAGCGATAGAAGCCAGCGTGTGATTGACTGAGCCGGGGATCGTCTTGAAAGAAAAGCAAAGGGAAAAACAACGTGGGCTTCTGGAGTGGGCAGATCTGCAAAAATCTGGACCGAGAGTCAGCGTTGGCTGTCACAGCTGGCGTGAAGGCGTCTATTGTGTTGGCAGCGGTTCAGACGAACAGAGCGGGGTGCAGACCTCCTCGGCAACTCTTTCTCTTTACAAGTCTGTGTCCAGACCAAAGAGTACGGGACGTCGCCCCGTGACGGCCCCCGGTTGAAGACCACAGTGGAAGGAAGGAGCCCACACGACGCTGATTAATGTATGAAAGCAACCGCCATTCCCTGCAGAGGCAGAAGAGTGTCCTGCGAGGCTGAATCCTCTCAAATATTGGACAAATGTAACACACTCTGGCTGGCAAACCTTCAGCTGATAACTCATTTGTATTCAGCAGCGTTTCTTTAAGACATATCCAGGGTGAGATGAATCCTCAAGAGATCTGCGAGCAGATTAGTGCCGGCTTAGAGGAAGAAAACGCTGATGATTTTAATTCTATTAAGAAAGGTAAACAGTGTGTACAATTATTTATAAACAGTCGTGATGCAGCAATTTTCCCGTGGTCTCACCAGAGACTTTCTACTCACTGAATTTTAATCCCTTCTTCATTATAATTCCATAGTTATTTTTTTCATACAACGTCATCCATATCTTTCAAATCTATGACCCAGAGAGCAGGTACAACAAAGTCCACTAGATGGCGGTCTCTGTATTTATTTTACTTTGTTTTGAACAACTGTTCTAATGAAACATCACATAATTTTCTAACAAATGGCGCCACCTACTAACATCTAAACAACATTACACTGTTTCATGAAGCTTCGTCAACCTATCAATAGTATTCAGGCTATGACCATCCTAGAGGCAGTTTTGTAGACCACAATTATTAAAAAGAAACGATCTGAAAATGTTGATGAAAGCATTCAAGAAGGAGGTTGTGAGTTCGTTTAGATTACTTTGAAGGAAAAGAAGTTAAGGACCTATTTGAAAGTGGCAAGTTTTAGACAATGTGTAGTTACCTTGGTTCAGCAAGTAACTCATTGTATCTTAACAACAACATCTTAACTTACAATTATACTTGATAATAAAGCAATAAATGATTGGTTCATCTACCTTTTTAGTAAATCATATAGATAACTTTTAATACTGTAATGTTTCACTATCTTGTTTTTAATTGATTTCCCTTGTTTCTAATTTCTTTATCTTGTTTTTAAAACTGTAGCGCTTTGAGATCTGTTGACCAAATATAAAGTTCAAAACAAATAAAATAGATTATTAATATTATGATCCAGATGACTTCTCTTTTCTCCCTCTCTTTGAAGGATTACTAACAATACCATAAAGGGTCCACCTAGAAACGCACTTTATATATATCTATAAATGGAAATTCTATATGGCAACTACATAGGGTGAGAGGAAGGGGACACCCTGGACAGGTTCCTAGTTCATCAAAGTAGAAATGAAGATAGACAACCACTGATGCACACTCTCTGTGTGTTTCTGGACTGTGGGAGGAAACCGGAGTGCCTGGAGGAAACACACACAAACACCAAAACAACACACAGGCTGGACACAGACACGACACAGGTTCACTTAAAAAACCCAGAAGTGCCTGAAGCTTGAATCAACTTTCTTGCTGAGGAGTCGTACCGCTAACTCAGCGGTAGCTCCTGAGTGTTGGACCCTTGAGGGAAGATTGTATCTCCATCTTCAACTGCTCTGGATGTTTTCAACCAACTGTTTGTCCGCAAACTGCAGTCCCAGAAAGGACAATATTATCAATGATCGAGTGATGGACATGTGGAGTGGACGTCAGCCCTTGATCTGGTCAAGTCGTTAACCCCCCCGAAGTCTCCCAGCACATTTCCACTGGAACCAGTACAGTCGGCAGTGATAGGAAAATGCCAAGTGGCGTGAAATTGGATGTTTTGAGACAACTGTCTGTGATGAAGATTGTTATTGACGTGGACAGTTAGACGGCAGTTCCCGAATCACAGATGACAGATTTTATTAACAGTCTGGACGAAGCAAGTATCCTAGAAATCTGAACCCAAATGTTAAGTCATACTGGGACAGTCTTTTCCCCTCTGTGTTTGTTTGTTCTGCAACCTCTGCCGGTTTATGCCAAACTGTTGCTGAAGCTCTTCCAGAATCTGATGCAAAACCACCACTGGAACTGCCAGCGTGAGTGTTTGAATTCTGGTGGCATACACATCACATGTTTCCGCCAACATTGTTTTTTCTTACTCAACTGTTTGATTCCAACCAGCAAAACTATTATTAACCAGAGAGGGGAATATCTGCCAACAGAGCTCAGCTCCTCTGTACTTAAAGTTCAGATCGCTCAAGCATTCCAAACGTCTGTGGAAAGATTCTCGGGGCGTTTGGAGCTTTTATTCTGAGACTGCAGCTTTCACCGCGGCTGTTGTTCCCATATTTATGTAACATGTATATTTTAATGCAAAAGACAGACTTTTATCGAGGAAAACTAGACAATGTTTGGGATTTAATTCACCTCTGAAGATGACAATGTTGGTAGATGAGCAAAAACAAAGGTCTCATGAGTCAGACTGATAGCAGTCCAGAACTTCAGTTTAAACAATCGATAGTAGAGCCAGAATTGTTGATGCAGCCAGGTAAGCAGACACACAGTTAATATTTATCTGCACACATTACTGTGTTTGCAAACAGAATCACTCAAAAAGTTGAGTATGGATTTTCGTGTAATTTTTGTTTGGTAAGAAATTAAGTGTTTACAATTTGGTGGCGTTGTGGAGTCCATTTAGTTTAAGGTAGTGATGAGTCCTTGTGAATTGCAAAAGGCCAATTGTTAATTACGTACTTGAGACAGGGAATTGTGTTTGTGATTTTTCTTTCAAAAGAGCGTATTTGTACCTATTGGTCACGTCACTTTTCTTAATGCAATACAGGCATCGCAAATAGTACTCGCTCTCTGAACCTCATACCGGTTCTGCTCGACCCATCACTAGTTTTAGGATGTTTTTTTTAGGTTTTCTTATTCTCTTCTGCATCTCTTTGCTCATGCTCTGGTAATATCTACCAACAAAGAAGAACAAGAAAAAACTGAAAAATGTTGAGTTGAATAGCCTTAAGAACTGTTCATTCATGAGTCAAATAATAATAAATAAAACATAATTACAGTAACTTACTAGTAGTAAGTTACTACTGATAAAGATTAAACAGTACTTTGATATCAGATATTACTGTCATAGACAAAAAGAGAACTAGAAAAAAATACTTTTAATAATAATGTACTAGTTTTCAACCATGAAATTATGTTTTGGCCAATAAACTGATATAAAAAAGGAAATTTGACTATTATAGAAAATTATTTAAAAAGACTTGTAAACTCAAGCATGAGAAAAAAAATTGAGAAAAAAAAGCATTGGACACATCTTTGAATGACTAAAAGGGGTAGTATTGATGTCTCCAGAATTCAGAGTTGAAAACAAAACAATTTAGAGTCGAAGCTGGACACTTAACGTCTCAGTAATTTCCAAGATAAAAGAAAGTTTTTCACTACATCCCAAAAAGGTATCCATTTCTAAATCAACGAGAATTCGGTCAACTCGGACTGGCAGTGGGTTGAAGTAATCGATGTTAGGGCTTCACGTCTGGCGGAGGAACAGAGGGGAGGTGATATGGAAGGAGGCGGCAGAACGACACTGGCTCTGGAGCTAAGACACTCGAGAAGATCGGGTTTCCGGCTCTTTCCTTTCACACGTCAGTCAGCGAACGTTCACGCTGTGGGACCGAACGTGAGTCAAAACATCATGACAGCGTCTCCGTGCTCCAAGAGGGCGGAAGGTCGACGTGTTGACGATGATGTGTCACGAACAAACAGGGGCCAGCATAGTGTAATTTTAGCAGACTTAAATGTTAAGCCATTAAGATGTGGATCAGCACCTCAAAGTCTGGGGAATCTTACTTCTGATAAAAACATTTAAAAAGTGTGTCATTATTATTATTCTTTTGTCTTTTTTCACTTACTTTATATTTTAGTGAAATATCAATGTTAATATTCCAGTTATTTTCATTTTTATTAAAGTAAAGTATAATTTTATACATTTTGTCCTACTTTTACACGGGCATTGAAAATGTACTCACTGTTGTGAGTGACCATCGAGCAGAAATAAGTAAGTATAAAATATGCACAAAATGTTTTTTTATTGTATTTTATATATATATATATTTTTTTTTAATTGTATTTTATATATATATATATATATATAATATATATATAAAAACTGTCCTTCATATATATATATATATATAAAATACAATTAAAAAATATTTTGTGCATATATATATATATATATATATAAAATACAATTAAAAAGTATTTTGTGCATATTTTATACTTACTTATTTGATTAATGACAAATGCGGAGGACAAAAGTAACAAATACTCTATTGTCTTATTTAGTGACTAGTAATGAATACTATTAATAACTTCAAATTAAAGTTCATACTTCCTCATGAAGGCCTCATGATACAGTCAATTGGCTGCATCTTGTCACAGTTTGCTCAATACGTATAACAATAGGTTTAAAGTTGGCATTTCAATCTTTTCTTGCTTTTCTGCTACTTTGTGGCTCAAATGTCACGCGAGTCAAAAACTGTCCTTCATTTGATCAATACATTTTTCTTTCCCACGTTTACCCGAACTGAAAGCAGCGTGTGTAAGAAAACGAGCGCCGCTCTATTTATCCTGACTGACCTTTGCAAAATAAACAGGCCGACGTGTTGAGCCCGACCACTCAGACGGTCACCAGAGTTCCGTCTTCAAAGTCTTCGGGGTTAATGCCACTTTCCCCAAGTTTGCTTTCACTTCCCGTCGGAGTTTGGCTTCTATTTATTATTCCTCTCCAAGTAGAACCTTCCTGCCGGATTATCTCTGGAGTTGGATGTCGGGACGTTGAGAGTCCAGCTGCTGGCGCGTCTTGAATGTTCACCCGTGCATCTCGGCCCTCTACAGGACATTTTAGAGTGCAGCTACAAATCAACGTTCCACCGCAGGGATCAGAGCTGGTATCGAATTCACAACCGGTTTTATAAAAACATGTTAGAGTTGTCTTCACATTCCTCCGAACCGACTCTTGACCCCCCCGCTCCAGATATACAGTCGGAGACTCCGAAGCTCTCCCCGTCACGATTGTGCTCCTCATTATCCGACACTGATCACCCCTCGCTCTAAAAATAGTCCTGCGAGCGTTCTTTAATGCACTTTCCACTGCGCCGCTGCTCAATATCGCCGCTCTCGGCTCGTTTTTTGCCTGCTCTGAAACCCAATTCTCCTTAAATGGTTTGATGGCTAATCACTTCCAGATGTGCAGTCCAGATGAAAGACAGACACTTCAGGTTCGGAGGAAAGTCTAATGAAAGTTTGGGGCCGACTCACTGCCAACGCTGTCACAGTTCAGATCACAGAGGACAAAGAGCGGTTGTGTGCGTTCTGATGTTGTGACACTTTGCAGCAGAAGCAGAATTAACATTAAATAAACTTTGATTTGATTTTACTTTGCAGAACCTTTGCTATTCTCTCAGGTGCGAAAGATCGCCCCACCAAAAAAAACGTCCGTCACATCTAGATATACTGTATTACTTCTTCATGCTTCCCTGGTGAGGTCCTGCAGATAGGTGGAAGCCCTGATGTATACCGCGGACTGGTTAGATAGATACCTTATCTTAGTTCGCTTCTAGATGCCTAAATATGTTCCTATGATAAATTCTGGGAACCTTTTAAGGATGCCTCCTGATGGTGGTGGTGTGTCCAACTGGGAGGAGACCTTGTGGCAGATACAGGACACATTGCAAAGACTATGTCTAAGTCTCGGCCTTGTTGGTCTATCTGCTGCCCTCATGACCCAACCTTGAGAAACTGTGTTTGATGATGATGATGATAAGGGCTGAGTAAAAGACGTTGAAGCTTGCAAACTATATTGATCGCCAGCTTGTAGAGGGCAGAGAATGCATGAAGTATAACTGTTTAAAATGAGGAGACAAATTAAGTACATGATTTAGTGAATGAAGTGATGAATAAACTCCTGCTTAATCTTACTTTTGACACCATATGAATGATAGTGGCATCTTATGACAAGATTTTTTGATTTAATATAAAGTGAAATGTCTGAAATGCTCATCTTTATGTGACTTGATGGATAGGTTCCCGCTGCTGTGTTAGTATCTTCTAGATAAACTTCCTTCTGATAACATGAGTTGAATTCTCGGGTGGATCTTCAAACGCGAGGATCGCGGATGATGCATTCAAATGAGAATCTCTCCATGAAAGCAGCAGGAGCACAGCGAGCAGCGTCTCTCTCTGTCGGAGATCGGAGCAGAACTTCTCATGTAACCCCCAGCAAAGATCAGCAGCAGTCTGGCGCCCCCGGTGGCGCTGACCTGGTTCTGGTGTGAGAGGTGAGGTCCAGAGACTTCAACTTAAACCAGTGTTGCTCGGCCAGAAAACGATCTTGAGAATCGTTTACGAAGTTAGTGAAGTTATGCAAGAGAGGGGGCGGAGCCTCTGAGTGTTGTAGTGTAAGTAATGTGAACCAGGCGCTGTGTGTGTGTGCGTCTGTGTATGTGTGATGTGGTCGTGGACTCCAGCTGCTGCAGTGGGCGGGTGGAAGCCCACTGAGTACAAACACAGTGCAGATGCAACAGATTGTCTGATGAGGAGAGCCACACTCAAGCTCTCTTCTGGGCCAGTGAAGAACCGAAACACCATTGCTATCTATTCTCGTCGTCTTTGAACTCTTTCTGCAACACTCACTCCCAGCTAGCAAGGGTCTTAGATGTGTATAGTGTCTACAACTAGTCCTAGTCTCACCTGTTTCAGATTCAAACGAAAGATCACTGATATGATACGTTTTTTTGAAGGGCGCTCGACTTCATTATAGAGAAGATAGATCTGGCAGAGACTCAAAGTAGAACTGCAGTAGCCACACAAGTGAGATAAGCGGAATAAATGTAAAAGTTAAACAAACAAAAAGTTGACAACAAAATAAAAAAATTGTAATTAGTAACTTAATATTATTTTTGGGATGGATTATCACAATTTTTTTTCCTTTTCTTTTTATAAAAAAACAAAAGTGTATTATCAATTTTTTATTTGCTATAAATAATAATAATCCTAAAACCAAATGATGACTATTAACATTAAATAATAATAAAAAACATATTTATTTTTCTTAAAAATACATATAAATTATGTATTAGATGTATTTTTAAGAAAAATTAATATGTTTTTTATTATTACTTAATGTTAATAAATATAATAAATGATGGAAAAAGTTTTTAAAACTTTGTCAAAAAAGTTGGTCAGAAGCATAAATATGACAAAAGAAATGTAAATAATACAAAAATACTTAAATACTGTTCTAATAAATACACTAAACACTTATATATATATATTTAGAGAATTATACAACAACAGTATCAGTACATAATTTGACATAAAGACATAAATTGAAGAAAATATCAACTTATCTTAAGTTATTTAGGATTAATCCAAATGTTATTGTTAGTGTTATTTTATTTAAGCTAAACCTGGCTAATGCGAGCGACTCCTATCAGTACGGCGTGAGTTGTTTAATGAGTGACACTGACTCACAGGTTTGGAGGTGAAATGGTGTTTCTCTGGCAGTCGATTCATGAGTTTTAAATTCAAGAGTCTCAAGACGATCGTCGCACAGCTCCAGTCGTCTGTGTTGAATCATGTTCTCAGCTTTTCTTCTTGCATCAATCTTGCATCAATTCTTCTCTAAGTTTGAACATCTCTGAACTTAGTTAGGATAGTACTGAAAAACAAAAAGAGGAGAAAACACTGATTTGTCGTCCCCGCGGACCGGCTGGCGTCAGAGACTCAGCAGAGGAAGCCAAAATCTGTGCAGCATCAGAGCTGCGAGTCTTCCAGAAGCCACAACTCTTCACAAGAGCTCAACATCAAACCCCCCCAACCCTCTCCCCCTCACAGACAGACCGTCGTCATCACTAGATATAACAGAAAGATGCAACAGGGTCTTGGTCCGTTCACTTTTGAACACCGATTAAAAGTGGGTCAGAAGCAAAATGTTTATATTTGTTTACTGGACTCACTAATAAATAAATAATTTATTTCATATTGATTTTTCTTTCTTTCCTTCACTTAATAACTCCCCAGTTAGTATTACCATGACCTGTTGTAAATACTTACGACATACAGTGACTCCTGCTTTGAATCAAGATGTTCTTCTAAAAAATAAGATAGTCTGCGTAACATGCACATGCAATACCATCAGAACAACAGAGGAGGCGCTGTGAATGATCACATTTTTTGGCTCAGTTTTAAACTCACTGACTAAGGTAACATATTTGTTTAAGTTTATATGACAGTTTGTCATTTTTCTATGGACTATGTCGCATTTGTTTTATTAACTTTTCGATTTTTTTGTTTATCAGATTAATGTATATATCACTCTTATGTGTTACATATTATACATGTCAATATTGTTCATTTTGTTTTTCAAAATGAACATTAGGTTTTCATTCTGGTAAAATGTTATACATTGTATTTATTTATGATCTCGTTCATTCATTGTCTACCGCTTTATCCCGGGGTCGCGGGGAGACTGAAGCCTGAAGTATTTTTTTATACTCTTATAGGACATTTTTGAAAAAAGAAAATCGTCCGTCTTACCCGATGTTCCAAATTGAATAAAAAATAATGATAAATTCAGTGTCTCCGATGAGTTCTGGGATGATTCATAATATTATCTCTGTGTGGCTGAAAGCCCTGTAATTTCTGCAGCTTTTTGTTTTGTTTTTGACACAAATAAATCACTAAAGCAGTCGACATTCGCTGAGTCAGCAGGATTCCTGAGCCAAACGTGTGTTTAAGCGCAGTTGGCTCTCCACAGAGCCACTTGAGTGTCTCTTGACGGGACACACAGATCTCCGGTGGGAACTGTAAATAAATCAGCGGAGAATCGACTCACTATGTACACTCTCTTGAAGCTGGCGGAGACGATCGGCTCGGGGTGAAGTGGTTTTTACGTCGGGGCGCACATTTCTCTCACTCCAGGCAGTCGCTGCTCCACTTAGCGGTGACAGACTTGTTGATACGCCTGGAGGACAATTTTTATTTTCGGGGCTCGTGTCTCCTCTATCGACCGTTCACTTGGGAGTGAGAACAATTATTGAACTGCCATGTTTCTTCAACAAACGAGCGTCTGGTGATTCAAACTGAAATTAAAAGAGATTGTCAAAGACACGACTCGGAAACACCATCATCAGCGAGTTGTTTCAAACACAGCTCATAGACTAACTGTGTCATTTGCAGAGATCTGCTCTGTTTACACGCCTCATTTCTATTTCCACAGCAATGTCATTTGAGAAAATGATGTTTTAATGATGGTTTTATCCAATTCTTCTGTTAATGTGGAGTCTTTCAACTACTGTCTTGTCACGACATGAACCGCACTAGTGTAAAGTCAAATGAGTTTCTGATCATAAAGTTATATTTCTGGGTCTGACAGCCTCAAGTCCATGTACAGACATTTATGATTCAATATTCTTTATTATTCATTAGCAAGTTTCAGAAAGTAACAAGAGTGAGATTTAAGTGTCATGATTCACTCACTGAAGCGTTTTTCAATGTTCTATGATTAATGAGAGTCATTGATCATAACTTGACACACGTATGTATATGCATGCATCATAAACATCATTATCTTTGACAATGACATATACACATCATAACCAAAATATTATCTTTTCATTATCAGTTTTTCTTGATTTATTCATTCAATTTATTGTTTCACATCTAAAACTTGCCATTTTAAATGATCTGAAACCTGTCAACTCGGTATAAATGTAAATCTATGGATAAAAATATGAAAAAATAATCATAGAGCATTGAATTAGTAAATATAAGCATGGGAAATGTCAAGTGTGGCGTCAAGTCTGACTGTCACATTTGGCAGCTCTGATTTTAGTTATAAATATATGACTTTCATCTAAATTTCATGCTGTGTATATTCTAATACCTATCGCTCGTAACATACTAGCACGATTAGCTATTGATGCTCTAAGTGCGACAGTCAAGCAATTTAATCCATTCTTAGTCCACACACTTTGTCACACTTATATTTACCCATTCAAAATGTACTTTCTTCATAACTTTGGTCCTTTGTGCCTAAATCTAGCTAATCACAGAAGGCACCATATATGTAAACCTATCAGAAGCAACATAAGACGAAGATAGTTTCTCAAACTATCTTTAAATTTATTGTAAATTTCCAAAACTTTATTCAAAAGTAGAATTAGACGCATCATTCCTTATTTTGTTCCATAGCTATTGATTGTTCAATGCAAACCAAGATAGAGATTTTCATCCAGTTTAATGGTTTCACATCATTTAAATTGGAAAGTTTAGGATGCAAAAAAATAATACTTCCCGTGGGTTAAAATCAATGTCTGCCTCTTCTAGAGGATAATTTGAATGTAGAATTTGAGGGAAATTGATATTTAAAGCATCATATGTTGACTTTAGTGAAAAGTATCACAACTTTTGTGTGAGAGAAGCCTACGATCGAAAGACGTGACAATGTTGACTATGTCGCGTATATGTCATTCTGGAGGATGATAGGTTTACGATGCTATAAATCAATAATTATCCCTAATTAGGATCAATAACTTCCATGGATCCTTTCCAGAAGACGTAGATTACCATCCCACAAAATATGATAACAATGCAATGTAGAAGCTTTGAGAAATATATCATTAAATCATCATATTGTAACCATCTCAGCCATATGACATCGTAAAAGAGGACAGGTTTATAATACTGTGGCTGGCATAGAGGTGAGGACATAAGTCTTAAGGTATAAATGGACATTAAAAAAGGACAGTTCTTTTTTATTGGCCAAGGGTGTCTGGACATTTGAATATCTCTCTTTATTTTATGAAACTTGGCAGTCCTGGTGTTGCATTCAGGTTCATAGTAAACACATCTCTTAAAGGAAAAACAAGTTCATCCTTCACTTTCAACTAATCAGAATGAATTGGAATTCTCGGTTCCGGGCATTTCCTTCTGATTCTTCCAGAACTGGAGCAGGCACGGTGAGCGTCGAGGGGTGATTGAGGGCACAGGGGTCACCGAGGACTGAATGCAACCACAGGCGTAAACACGGCCTGTCAGTGACTGATAAACACGGCTAACAAATGACGACTGCCCAGGCAGAGCGAGCGCTTGGTTCCTATTAAACAGCAGGTATTGAGTCCAGTCATCGTCGGCTTAGACTCGCCGCTGAGACGGTTCCGAGTGTCTGTTTAGACCTCCTTCTCCTGTTTCAGCCCGTCTCTGGATCACACATGCAGTCCAGCCTTCCAAACACTTCTTGGACATCAACAAACAGCAGCTGTTGTTCACATCCCGACTACAGCGCCGTCACGTGCAGACCGTTTCATCTTCAAAACTGGAAAATCGGATAATGAGTTTTTCCACATCCACGCTAAACGATTCCACCTCCGAACCGAAACCTGTTGTTGTTGTCGTGTCTTCAACATGGCCGCCGCCCCTGCGTGCGTGAGTAATGGAGACCAAAGCTGGAGGTTTCATTTCCTCGCTCTGCTATTTATTTAGTTCCCGGCAAAATATTTAGGTGATAGTGTAATTATATTTTATCTTGTATACATGTCCGGCCCCGCTCCTTCATGTGATTCATTTCAAACAATCCCTCCTGAGTATACATAAGGTAGTCAGAGAGTCCTCTGGTTGTTTTTCGGATCTGAGGAGACTTCCACGGTAAACAGGGTCGCACTCACGCGAGCTCGCACAAGTCGGGGGAAAGAGAAAAAAAACATGTCTGGGTGTTACAGAAGACAAACCACGTCCAGGACTTCCCCTTCGCCGGTGTTGTCCCGCCACACGTCTCGCGACTGAGTGATTACTCAGGGGCTCTTCGGCTTCGGAGTCGGGAGACTCGCCGAGGTTGTTATGGTTCTGTGTCTGCAGCTTCAGTATTAATTACCTGCCCAGCTGGGCTCAACGTCCACCCATATGGATTTGATGTTAGGACGCTCGCCGATGGTATTAAACAAGCCTTCCACTTCCTGAGGTGTCAGCGAATCAAAGGCTCGCCGCGGCTGAAGCTCGTTTAAAATGTACAGAGTGAAAAGTTCAGATCGGAAAGTTTTCAGATGACGGACTCCAACATCAATCTGAGACAGCATTAACCAGAATAATAAATAAAGAAATGGGGATTCTGTAGGGGAGACAGTGGGTGTTCCTGGTTGGTCTTGACAAAGTTTGTTATTTTCATGCTAAATTAGCTTTTATGCTAACTAATGTGATACATAGTGTGCTACAAATGTGCCATTAGAATATTGAATAGTTGTATTTAAATTTCAAATGTTGAAACCTTTTGTTTATTTTATTATTGTTTTTGATTTGCCTTGAATGATTTTATTCATTAATTGAATTTCAATAATGTCTACATTTAAAGGTTTTTTTTAAACTAAAAAATGAATTGTTTTTTACAAGTAGAATTTTAAATTCTAATTCCAATCATTCAATTAAAATAAATACATTTTATATTTTTTAATGCATAGCCTTTTCAATTGAATACAAACATTTTGGTATAATATTAACACAATGATTGGCTGAAAGTTTGATCAAGTAGCTTCATATTCTTCTGGTTTTGGCTCTTAATTAATTTAGAAAAAAAATTGGAACGATTAAATGACTTCTTTTTTTTCAACTTTTAAAATAAACAGTTATTGAATTCAATTATCAAATAAGAATAAATCCATCCTTCCAATATAGAAATTATATAATAGGAAAAACGATTCAACAACAACATTTTCATTAGAAATTCAAAGTTTCAACATCTGAAATGTTAAATTCAACCATTCAATATTCTGATGACACTGATATACTTCAAGGACAAACATGGAAATGAACACGGACAAACCCATCTTTACAATTTTTAATAGTTTTTAATAGTTACGACTACTATCTAAGTTTTGAACTTTTAACTCTGACTAACAAGCATTAGCATTAGCAAGGTGTGTTTAAACTAAGCATGAAGTATACGTTAAAAGCAAGTGAGTATCATGTAAAGTCAATGTAGAGGTTCTATTATGTGTAAAAAACTGTTGCAACTCATACTGATAACAACAATAAAGGTTCAAGATCAATTTGAGAGAAACTTAAATCAACACATTAGTTGTGTGAATGGTTCGCATAAAACACACAGACATCATTACGAACTTGTGTGTTCCGTGGATGAAGACTAGAACTGGGGATAAACTGTCTGGAGAAGATGTCAGGTTGTTTGCTCAGGATCTGTGATCCTCATACTCTCCGACCAATTTCAGACTCAGCATGTTCTCTTTAATGACATCATCAAACCGCCGCAGACAGCTCGTTGCGGCACCTCAAGCAATCAGAACCACAATACACCTTCTTAAACGGACGAAAACCACCTCGTATTTTCAGAAGAGCAAAACCGCTTCTCGACAGCCTGGTCCGTCTCTCCACTTCTCTGGTGATATTTCTCTGGACGGGTGTTTATTTGTGTAAGAAAACACACATCCACCACTAGGGTTGCCTTTCAGCAGCACTTTTATTAGCTGCTGCCGGACTCACAAGTCAAATTGCTCCCAGAAGTGGAGATGACCGAGCCGCCCCGAACCGCAGCATGATGGACCCACCAGACTAATAGTGGGGTCCAGATCTGAGTGCTTGGTAAACAATTTTGTACCCATGGAGATGAGCATTGGACTCAAGGGACAAACAGGCTGGAGGAGCAGGTTTACAAGATCACTCCACAAACAGAAGATTTAACAATAATATTCCCTAAAAAAAAGATCCACTTCAGCTCCTCTATTTTACAACCCTTCTATTTTTACACTTCCCTTGACTACATAGCTTTACTCTTCTTGTACTCGTCTCACCTCAGACACATTCTCACTCTGTGTTAAATATTCAATACCAGCGACACTAACCTGAGCGCAGAGTCGGAAAATATACATCCACAATTATTCATCACCGTGCCACTCTACTTGTTTAATTATGACACGGATTTTACTACAACAATTCAGTGTTTATAAAGCTTTCTAGGATCACATTTTCCCTCCAATACCTTTCTTGATTAGCGTTGTAGCTTCTCTAAAGTTAGCTAAAGCTAAGTTTCCCAATTATTCTAGTTTCTTGTTATGATAATGAAAACACGTTTAACTTTTTTACGTCACTGCAGCTAGTATTTATTGGGACTAGCTAAGCTAGTTTGTATAGCATTTAGCTTTAAATGTCCTTTACTTTAGTTCAATTAAAAAAGTTTCCTTATATGCACTACATGGTGATGCAATGTATTTTTATTTTTAAACCAATAATACGTAAATGCACCTAATCTGACCACCTGGTGGCGTAGTGGTTAAGATAAAGCACTTTAATGCAGGCAGCAAGTTAATTGTAATATATTTTGAAAAAGAGGTTGAAGTTAGTATGTAGATTCTTTCTTTAATTATTCTATTCAAAGAAAATGTAATTCTGCCTAAAGTTATTTAATGAGTCATATTTCTCTTTTAAGGAAGTTTTGTTGGATCTTTTTTTGTAAAGCTGGGTCGTCCTTGTGGTTGTCCTCGAGCTCCGGGTCATTTGTGTGTTTCTAATCCTGTTAAACATGTAAAGTTCTGAGGTCAAAGGTCAGCCAAATGCACCCTTTTAACCCCTCGGCTCCAGCTCCTCTTCCCCCTTTCATCTGAGAGTGAAGAAGCGACGGTCTCAGAGGTCAGCGGAACATCTGAACTCTCAACAAGTGTGAGCATCATCAATACTGGATCTGGACGGCTAATAGAGATGACGGATGCTTTTTTTGGGGTCCAAATTTCTGCCAAACCCACCGTCGTAATTACAGGCCGCTCTGATGTTCCGGAGCGTTCTATTAGAGGGAGTCCAGGCCCGGTTAAATTATCATCAAATGAGCCACGAGCAATAAACCGGTTATTAGAACCAACGAGTGGAGTCGAGAGACAACGTGAGGTCAATTGGTTTAAAGCTGTAATTTGCTCCATAACATCTTGAAAATGAGATGATGCTTCGTCCAATAGATGGTTCAGATCATCACTGTTTAAAACGTTTCTGAAAAGGATGTGAGACTTTACCGTTTACATCCCATAATCCAAATACATGGATAACAAGAAGAAATGTTGGATTTGATTCAAATTTGATTTGAGAGGACATTTTAAATTGATTTCTTTGTAAATTTATAGTATTACATTTAAGATTAATATTAATGTTTGTTAATGCAATACTCCTGATATTTGTATAAGACTTTATATCATTGTAAGAAGTTCTTAAGATACACTTTATCCCCAAATTGTATATGTATTATCGAAAGCTTGTGATTTCCGAATAGGTTGTCAAGAACTCATATTAAAAAAGTTTCTCCATAGTGACTCCATAGTAACAAACAAAAAGAAGCCGTCACTACTTTGATTCTGGTCAACCTCCCTGACATCGTTGCCTAGCAACCTCCTCCCAGTTGCAAGAGCCACCATCCATATTCTGTTTATGCAGCATCACTTTCAGAAAGTTCAAGCAAAAGTTTTGCTCGGCATCAAATGTTATTCCAGTGAAAAACACACGACAGGGTGTTTGTGCTTCTCTCAAATCAGTGGCAGCATCCCAGAATTCAGGCTCTGGGGAATCTGCTTTCATCAGACCTGCTGCACCTTCAGCACGACGCCAGCGGAGTTGTCTGCTGATGTCAGGTTCTCTCTTGCTAGACTCATCTCATCCTCAGTAGGCGAGTCTGCTGATGAGCTCAGTGTTGAGAAACACTAACAAATGCAGAGCCGCAAAACCTCAGCTCGGTGAGTTGTCATCTCTATCCACCATCACTTTTAGCCCCAATTTAATTTACAGTTTCACAAATATAACCCAAATATTTCTACAAAAAACACAATCAAAAAGCCGTGTTTTCCAATTTAACAAAACAACATATTTTTAATCTCATTGTAAACAATGTTTTTTTAATTGATTTAACCTTATTTTCAT
The DNA here is from genome assembly GCF_982586985.1 of Callionymus lyra. Classification (NCBI taxonomy): domain Eukaryota; kingdom Metazoa; phylum Chordata; class Actinopteri; order Syngnathiformes; family Callionymidae; genus Callionymus; species Callionymus lyra. Next base: position 26,065,512 of record NC_141824.1, read on the forward strand.
TTCTAAAAATCACTACTCGAGTCATTTGTAAAACCTTGATTTGTATTTATATATATTTTCATTGTATTTATTATATTTAAATGATGTCTTTATTCATTTGTTGTTTTAATATTATTTAATATATATGGTTTATTATTGTTTTAAACTTTTTTTTTAATATCTGTAGGTGACTTAATATTTTAATTTTGAAAAAAAATATTCAGATATTATAATATCTTGATATACTTGACATGTAATGCATATGCTCATGTTTCATATTACTTTACTGTACTGATTTTTTTTTTAGTAATCTAGTTTAACTAGTAAAAAAGTCCTTCTTTCATCTATTTTCTATCTATTAATGTATTTTAACAAATGTATTCTTTTTTTTAAAGGTTCCGCTTTAACCTTGTTGTGTTGTCTCACAATCACCGTGGGGAAGCTGAGCTTCCTGCATCACAATGGCGAACACATATCTTTGGTCACGTGACTTGTGTATCATCAGCTCTTTTGTCGAATTAACCCAACAACTCATTGTCATGCAGATCCAACTGTCAACGTGGAAAAAGACAAGCAGCCATTAGCAGGACATCAGTGCTGGTCAGCCTGTCTTCTCCTGCTTCCTGACCTTTGACCCGGGACATCGGCAACAAGCGAGAGAATAAAGTTTGATTCATGGAGGCAGATTTATGGAACTGAGAGGAATGTGCCTTGGAGAGCAAAGACCTGATAGACACAGCAGAGGTCAAAGGTCACCATTTCTCTCTGGTCCTCGAGGAGGTCAGACCGTGGAGCAGAACAGCCTTGAACACAATCAGACATCAGTGAGTGACACACAACAAGACACACGAAAGGAGATTTGAACTGGAATATAAGAATATTCTGATATTTTAAGAGATGCAGAGTGAATGTTTTTTTGTTCTTTTTTTCTTTGATTCAGAAACTCACAGGTGTCCCTTATCTCACTGAGATAACCAAAACACACAAAGTAAGACCGAATTTTGCTTTGAAGCTCCGCTGTTCACTAAAATCAAAAGGGAAAACCAAATGATGGATTCAAAAACCCTCATACTATATTGAAGTTCTAGTTGGTTGCCAAAACTGGACAGCAGCCCAAGTTAAGGCAGCGAGGCCACGCTAGGGGTCACGGTGACGACGGCCAGTGGGCGAGCTGGTGTAAGTGGTCAAGCAGAGACGAGAGCGAAAAGGAAAAAAAAGAATCTAGCGAAAACACAGTTCCTGGAACCAAGATAATGAGCCTGAAGGGTTATAATGACGACAGAGATGCGTTGAGAACTCTGAAAAGCTAAAGGCCAAACAAACAAAATTAATGTTAAGCTGGTTCGTTCAGGATCGATTCAGCATGTGGAGCTGGAGCATGGAAGCGTCAGGAGGAGTCATTTGGGATGCATAAAGAAAAACTGAGGAGACCCGGGCAGAGCATGGCCTGACGGCCATATGTAGCCTTTAGTTTGTATTTGCAAACATTTAAAAATACGAATAACTAGCTCAACTTTTAATGCAATTGGTTTAAATTCTGAAATGTAATTTACACTTTTTTAATCATTCTCTCTTGAATGGTAATGTCCTTCGTTCTTTCATTTTTATATTAAAAGAAAATAGTATAATAAAAGAGTATAAAATCAAATACTATATATTACGTATACTAAGTATTTGTAACATGGCATTGTTAGACTTTTAAATCTACAAAAAAGTCGTGACATTGCACATTATTCTATTAAGAAAGTATTATTACATTACACATATACTTATATTACATACAATACTTTATAACAAAAAAATCATTTTACTTTTGAAGATGTGTCTGAACATATTCAAACATTTTTTTTTTTATTGTATACCAGCTATATATATTAAAATATAAATAAAATAAAATCAATATTTATCCATTTAATATGAATTAGATTCTAACCTACCAAAAAGTAAATTCCTTAAATGTACCATCACGTTTAGAAGCTTTTTCCTCATTCCTCACAACACTTAAACAATGTACCCAAAAAATATTTTCCAAATCTTTGTTACTGACGGAACAAAAAAGAACGCTCAGCTAGTTTCTTCAGAGAGTCAGGAAGTTAGCAGAGTCACAAATGAAGGAGTTAAGGGTTTTCATGGAAATAGACAAGATCAGATATAAGGACAACACAGGGTCATGTGGAGAAAATTGTAGGCAAAGTTATTAAGGACAGATGGTTTGGACACAAAAATATAGAAGAAGGAAGAAAAGGATGACCAGCAATGGTGCTTATTTTTATTAAATGTTATAATTTGTGAAGGAGAGGATGGGAAACTGCAACCTTTCAAACCTAAATTTAAGCATCTCACGTCGGAGGCGAACGGAATTATGGTTGGGACTCTGTTGTGGTTCTGGAACTGCTGACATCGGCAGAAAATACGAGGCCCAAATTAGAGACTACCATCAACTTATGAGATAAAATAAAACCGTCATCATCAGTCTGAGGTCGTATACCGACAACCTACAGAGGAAACCCCCGAAGGATTACGCAAGGAGCTGCTCATGCAGCGAGAGAAACTGTTTGAGCGTCTTCTTATCGCTGGAGAAAAAGACTCTCATACAACACACGCCAATGTTCTGAGTCCTTCTTGCCATCTGCTGATAGATTTGAAGCTCGTGTTCTGGCCGGACTCCACCGAGCCCATCAGCAACACATTGTGCTGCCGGAGCTGATTGCAGTGTTTTACAAGTGTGGAAGAAGTGGAGCTGCCATCAACTCGGCTGAATATATTTGCAAACTCCCCCGTCAGAGCGACACGGCGCCTCAGAAACACAGTTAACAACTGGCTATAGATGGGATGTAAGGGCGGAGAAAGATTGAAGATGGTTTTCTATGAATATAAAGGGACTTCAGAACACTCAAAAGACCACAACACGTCTTGATTTAGTTGTTTTTTTCAAATATAAAGAACGATATTAACCCTTAATTTATCCTGTAGTCGCCACTACTAAACTATTTCAACGCTGAAAATCTAAGCGTTGTGCTTAAATAATTGTCACTACAGTAGCACTTGGACCCCCAGAACTAGTGACGGGATGATGAAGCTTCATGAAGCAGTGTCTAGTTGTTTAGAGGTCAGTAGGTGGCGCCATCAGTTTAAAAATTATGTTACGTTTTATTAGAACAGTTGCTCAAAACAAAGGATTAATCGTGCAGAGACCGCCATCTAGTGGACTTAAAATAATGACACTGCTTCATGAAGCTTCATCAGATCATCACTACCCCGAACACAGACCAGATTCACTTGTGTCAAGAGTTACACTGCCATTTCTGTACAGAACCAAATGTTAAGTGTGATTAAAAAAAAAAGAATTACAACCAACAAGCCATCCCACATACTAAGTAAGGGAGATTTCCAGAAAATCCGATACTTTGCAAAAAATTAATTGCATCAAAACCAGAAGTAACAAGTCATACCTCTGGTATTTATCGTTCTAAAAATAAGCAATTTTCATTCTTTACTTGAACCATCAACACGTTTATATTCTAAAATAGTCAAAGAGAAACTTTTGAACTACAGAGTACAGTATAGAAAAATACTTGATTGACTCTGACGTAAGAAAACTTCACTCACAGCTGTCATTTCAGTTACTTAACGTTGAATTAGTCGTCACAGTGAATCAAAAGTAGGGGACTTGCTCTTTTAAACTTGTATTTTTCTAGCTAATATCCGACAGTAAAATACAGCTGCCATTCAAAGTTTTCTTCAGTGTTGGAGGGAATAAAGTGCATAAAGGTGCATTGTAAGACGGAGCCAAGGGTGAATTTACAACCCTTTCACATCAAGAGGAAAACAGGGGGGGGAACTACGAGGGGAAAAAAATTCTGGAATGAAAAGCCAAAGTCCTGGAGAGAGAAAGCCTCTAATCCTCCGGGCCTCTGTTCCCAGTTTCCTCTGAGGCTGGAACCTTCCAGTGCTACTTCAGCAACAACCGTACAATGTTTTTCTTCCTCTTCACAGATTACATCAGAGTCTCCCGTCAACTACAAACAGCAGTGTCTTAAAATACCGACGAGCTCCTACATGATGTCACAACAAAGACAAGCTAAAGATGCTAACGTTGTAAAAACCAGAACCCCATAATCCAGGAGACCACATACTAAGCTTGCAAAACATTTCAATAAACGCCTGAATGTGGGCTAATGAAGGATTAGCCGAGACCTTGGAAAAGAAACCCCCGAAGGCCGTTTGGACCCATTTTGGTGTTAATAGCAGAGAAGAAAAATGCCACAAAGAAAACATATTGTAATCCAAAAAGCCAAAGTGAAGCGGGGGGACTGTGGATTATTCTGCGAGTCATGGGATCTCTCTGAGACTCCGCGCTATAACTTAAGCTCATTTGATGGGTTAAAGATTCAGTCACATGATAGATTTGCAGGGAAACTAGTTCCAGTGTGGAGCAATAAGTAGATCAAGCGCTCTTTAAAGGGATTACCTTATTGTTCCAGAAACCAGCTTGAGCGCAAGAGCGGTCGAAGTGAAAGTTGGATTAATGAATCATTAGCAACATTTGCTCTTTTGCAGTTTCTGCACAATTAGGAATGAATCTGCAAGTATATGTGTGATTTATGAAAGTACAGTGGCTTCTAATCTATTCATCTCCTGGAGCTCTTACTGGAAGAGAAAACCTTTTATCGTCTGGAGAAAAGACTTAACACTAAAACGATTAACCCTTTAGCTTCAGCCATAAAGCCAGAGATGGCGGTGAATGGAATTATTGTGTTTCATCTGCGAGATAGTCAGGCAGATTTAATGAGGTTAAAATAAATACAGGCCTTCAATACCTTGTGTTAAAAAACAAGTCTCATGGGCAAAATCCAATCCACTCAATCATTTTATGTGGCCTCTAAGAGCTCTTAAATGTATAGTTTACTCGAAAACCTAATTTAAAAAGCAACGAAAATTTCAATTTATGTTAATATTCTCACCCCTAAAGGTCATTTGACAGGTTGTTACAGCACAAGCAAGAACCTCAATTTCAAACTTAGCTCAGTAAATTAAAAAGTTTTTAGTCACAAGTGGTTTGACACCCCTTTCAGAAAACATGGGTCTGAAGATATTTTATATATTAAAACAATAGAGTTTATCATTAGTTTCAACTGCAGGATATTTTCAAAAGCTAATTCTATTAGCATGCTAGGAGGAACCTGTTTTTTTTGGGTGCTGTTGTGGGTGGAGCCCACAACGTTATTTAATGTGACATGGACATCAAACTAAAACTTATCTTATCAAGTCCAAAAGATTAAGTACATTTATCTTAAAGTTGTTTCCTACCAGACTGAAATGCAATTTGGTATATAGCAATTAGCATCACCGGTAACTCAATTAAGTTGTCAATTTCATGTTGGTCGAAGATAGCTAATTTAACATGTTTAGAATTGGATTTTCTTAGGGGTAATACAAAAAAACAATTAATTTGGCCGTATTAACAGATTTAAAAACGGACGTAAATGGCCTCCAAGAAAGAGTTCATTCATTACTGGTGTTTGGTTTATTTTAAAGTTGAGAGTGCACAAAAATAAAAGTTAACCTTGTACTGTTACAACACTAAGTTTCATATTCAATCATAGAAAGGTTTTAAAAATCAAATGGTTTATTCAATGCACTTTTATGTCTTTGCTATGTTTTAATGGTGAGCTAAAGGCTTCACAACTAGCTACTAATTTGCATTGGGAACAAATAGTATTTTGACAGAATTCATGACTTTGAAAATGAATGGAATGTTTGTTCATCAATTATTTAAATTAAATGTATTTGACTTTATTTATCTTGACTTTAAATAATAGTAGTATTAATATTAAAGGCATAGTTTGCCAAAAAATCCAACTTTACTCATTTTCTACCCACCCTCAAAGGAAGTACTGCTGGTAAATATCGCGAGCGCTTCCAGTCTACTGTCTACACTGGCAGCAATATTTAACCCTATTTTTTGGGGGGAAACAAAAGAAAGTTAAAAATTATTATTAAAGGGATAGTTCAGGAAATATCCCTTTAATAATAATTTTCAATAGCTTGTGATGCTAACATTATGGATAACTCCTTCACAAACTCGGCCCACAATCCTAAAATTCTAACCGTATGACCATTTCTGAAAAATTCAAACGTCTCCTGTAGGTCTGATCTATGTATTCCTGACGCCGTTTGACTTTTGCTTCCCTTAATGCTCATTACAGGGTGAGAAACGACCTGAAAAGCCCCCGACTTGGGCTGCAGTGATAAATAAATAACGAGGCGCGATATCTGCGTCCGTTTACACCTCCTGCACAAAGCCAGCGTGCTGGTAGGTTTAAACTCTGAGGCCCATTAAGAAGTTTTGTGGGTGAAACGGTTATTTTTCCTTTGCCAAATATTCACTTTGGGGATCACAGTCTTTATTTTCGTGGTGATTTCTTGGATTTTCTCTCTCGGCTCGCTGTGTGGTCTTGTTTAAAATGGACATCACCGCTGGAAGCACACACACATGCAACGATTTCAGCCGTGTTGTTATGAATTGACTTAAGACCTTTTGGCTGACCAGCTTGTTCCTTTGCGCACCCCCCCCCATTCCCCTCTGGATTATTAGTCCCCAATTCAAGAAATTAAAAGCATGTAATACCAGCAGGATCTGGCACAGGATACTGAGTAAAATGTTAGAATACATTCTTGTAGAAATAAAAAGCATGGGGCACATTACTGTCTATATCAGACAATGTGTCTAATATCTTATTCGAAATACGTCTACAAACATTTGTTTTGACTTTCTATATCTTCATCGATTAAAAAACATTTTAGGTTATCTTTATCCTTTTTTTCTCCAAAGCCCTATTTTTGCAGTTTCGATCAAAGATGGGTTGACAATTAAGGAGCTTCATTTCTCCACCATAGCAGCAGATTGAGTGATTTTTAGCTTGGGGCAGTTGTTTTTCATACTTGTTCTTTAAAAAAGAAATGTCTAATTAGGCTATAATAGTGTACATATCTCCCCTATTTATTTTAGATTGAGCATTTCACTCAGGGACCTCAGGGGCAGCTTAAGTCGGTCCAGTATATCATAATTGATGACTGCATGTGTTTTCAGGAACATTATTAAAAGAACCCAAACCTTTACCTGCTAATTTTGTTTCTACGCGGCTCTTCTATAAAACATATGTAGCTCACCACTGAAGTTCCTGAGCCACCTCAGGCTTCTCATCTGTTCTGTAAAGGTTCTACTAGATGAATGATTTTCTGAGTCGTAAGGTCGACGGACATAAGATGTATATATGTGTTGACATTTATGAGCACCGGAGGGCACCACATTAAACAATACAGCTGATGGAGTCAGTCATCCCTTAGTTGAGATGAGGCTGAGTAGAAAATAAGGGAAGTTTGAATTTTGGGTGAAGTATTACTTTAAACATCAGAAATTGCTCAAGTAAATAATTCTCTGACACCACATGAAAGTTTCAAACTTAATTTAAAACAAAATCTAACAGCTATCATTTGTAGTGACGACGACGAGGACAGAAGCCTTCCGAGGATGTTTTAATAATGCAATGATGTCACACGGGGGCTGTGAAAACATCTTTCATTATGGCTAATGAGGACACGAGCTCGCAGGAATGTGACGATGATACGAGTGTGTGGGCTTAACTGATGGAAAAATATGTAAACAAGAACCAGACTTATTGCCATGAAATCCCAGAAAATGTGACAAGACTTGACATCCCTCGATGGAGGGGGCCAAACTAAGAATGGCCCCCATGGGTTCTGCATCTGTCAATGGTCGGTTTTTTTAAACAGGTGCTCATGTTGCACAGCTGTTAAGGCTCTGATTCAGCCACCGTTAGCTGCGACAGAGACGCCAACTGACACAGGTGTTTCTCTTTGGGACGATAAATGATTTTAGAAAGAAGTGAAGTTTTATGTAATGAGGGAGACAAGATTTTTGAAGTCTAAGGCTGTGGTTAGAAAAGGGTGGATTTTTATTGTGGAACCTGTTAAATTAAGCCTTATTTTGATTAATGTTTTTCATCATCTTTATCCTAATCCTTAATCTAAAATAAGTTTGTTATCTATATATTGTTTTAATGTTTGTTGTAACACTTGTGAAGTTTGACCTGCCTCAAACAACTCTGAAACATGGAAGGAAAAGAATAATTATAGCCTCACAACATCCATCAGAAAGTTCTTGACAAAGATTTATGTCTTAAAAGTTATATTCTCCATGTGGACATATGGAAGATCCTAGCGATGAGAAAAAAAAAGCATGTTCTCGGTGAACCGTTGAAAGCACATGGCACCAGGAGGAACCCCCGTCTTTGTTACCATATGTTTCCCTGAAAGTCACCCCCTCAACAACACCCCGGGTAGGATTAGGATCCTTCCTATCACCAGAGCCCACTGGAGGAACACCAAAGAGAGTTCATGCAAATCTAATCAAAGGGGAAATTAAAGACTATTCCTGCTTTTTCACCGACTTACTGTTAAGTCAGAGAAGGTGGGCCCGCGATGGAAACAAGATGGTTAGTTTTACACATATTGCTCTTGCTCTTGCTCCTATTTTTGGATTTGCTGGTTCATGCATTGAGCAATATAATACATCATGGAAGGAACCCTTAAGATGATGCTTCTTGATCAGGAGTTGTTAATTCACTCTGACCTGGTCACGCCTTTGGTTTTTATTTGATGCTGACTTGAAAAAAAAAAAAAAAAAAGATAACATGTTTTGGTAAAACAGAGTGCGAGTGATCGTATTTGTTAGCTTTACAGCTACAACAACATTTTGAGTAGCCCTTGATCCATAGATAATTTTGAACCACATACATATACAAATTATTCACTCTTAGGATTATAAACAACTACACATACAGTAGCTCAAAGATGATTGAGGTAACACTATTTTATTTAAAACCTCAAAGAAGAACGCGTCATCACAGAATCACCAGTTGTTCTATGTTGATTTGTTGCATAGAAGTTTAGAGGTTTGTTGTGTCTTTAAAATGTGAGGTTGTCTCTGTGTTACAACACCAGAATGGTTCATCGGCAGAGTTTTGACTTTGAGACTTTAATAAGGTGCATTCAAATCAAATGCAATTTGGCAAGTTGTCGTTGTTTTCTGACTACAACTAGTTTTCCCTGCAACTAGTAAGTTTCATCTAATAAGGTAGGACAGTCTGTTAGTGGTCTAAAGTTAGAGGAAGGTTAAAATGTCGGATAGGAGATGCAGATTTGTACGTAAAATTTGAAATCCCTGTTTCGTGTTCTTTCAAAATTTGACATCCAAAAATGTTTTTAACATGAAAGCAGTTGATCCCCGAGTCTCTTGGAAGTCCTCGTATGTGTTACTTTCCGCGTCTCACTGCTTCCTTCATCCCTCGACTACTTCTAAATCTGGATGAAGCCAGCAGAGCAGCGGAGAGTTTAATCTGGTTAATTAACAGAACACCATCGCCGCTAATGTGCAGAGTGAACTTTGATGACATTCATTAGCCTTGAATTGAATGATCCGAGAGTAAAACACAGACTTTGAAAAAAAAAAGTCGGAGACTGTCTGAGCTTTTATTTTAAAGTTCCAGATGCTTCCAAAGGCTCAAAGATTAGCTGATCTGTGCTGAGGAAACCTGACACTGTGGCGGGGAGCAGAAAACACACAACAGATGCTTGACGTAAGTATTGTGATGTTTCACACCTGGTCTCACACCAGACGACATCAGTGCTTGAATGAAAGTTATTTTGTTGAAAAGTAACACTTTTTTTCTTATTATTTTCTCTGCATGTCTTCACCTCACACAATCCCCACCATCCTCCCTTGTCACAGCCACAAAATGACTCCCCCCACCCTCCTAATTATAAACTAGCTTAATTGTTTGTCATATTTATTTTTTCTTTCTGCACATTTCAATAGTTTGTTGTTCTCTCTCTGTAATTACGAGGGAACGATCAGTCTGTCGCCCACACGACTGACGTGCTTGTCGCCCGCTTTGAAACATTAATTGGCCTCAACTGCTCGAAAATAAACGTCGCTGTCGTGAAGCGGAGGTCCGATCACACTCACAAGGGTCCGTCTGTCTCAGGAAACAAAGTTCCAACCTTGTCCGACACGTCTTCACGACGCAGTGAGTTGAAGAGCTGGAGGGAATATTTAACTTCTGTCAGATGATGTGATGGAAGCTCTGCAGACTGATGGATGTGTGTGTGTGTGTGTGTGTGTATGTGTGTGTGTGGGTGTGTGTGTGTGTGTGTGTGTGTGTGTGTGTGTGTGTGTGTGTGTGTGTGAGTGCAGAGTTAGCAGGACCGCACACAAAACACCAACATCCTATTAATCAACTTGTGAGACTTTGGGTAGTTTATTCTGTTTCTATTTTTTTCAAGGTCCACTTTTCAAAGAAGCTCTTTCCTTATTAGGGTGCAACGATTTATCTTATCAGCCATTGACTGAACTAGACTTTTAAAGTTTTGGTTTTCTTTTGATATTCTCTTCTCAACGTGCTAACATTTGCTTTTTCCTTTCCCCCCCCCCTTTTTTCCTTGTAAGGTTGATTTACTTTCACTTAATAATTATGTTTTTATTTTCTCTTTTCTTGGATGTATTGTTTTTTTTGCATGTGAATGTCACATATTTTACTTTTCATTTTAGATAAAATAAAATCATTAACGGATGTATTTTTGTGACCCATTCTTTTACTTTTGGTAAAGTTTCGTCATGCCTTTTTTAAGATAAACCTTCTATCACTTGTCCTTTTTCTGGATTAATTAACTTTTTTTTTCCCAACAGATTTTCTCTTTCTCAATTTTGAAAAGACACATTGATATATTTCTTATTTTGCCTTTTATTCAACTAAGTTACGAGATGTTTATTTTTTTTTTTTACAAAAACATTAGGGGTTCAAGTTAGTCTCTTTGTCTCTGCCACTAAATAAGTTGTCTACATATCTGACTATCTTATTGGTCCATTCACTTTCCTAAACTTGCTAATTTTTAAATCGCTTTAAAAAAAAGGAACAGAGGCTCATTTCAATTAAGGAAATTAATTTAACATTCTGGGATATTGAGTTACAAGCTCGATGACGCAAGAAATTAAACTCAAGGTTGACTCACTTGATTTAATATATGTCTGATGAGCTTGTCTAAACTAACATCTCACGATAATAATTATAATAATAAAAGTTTGCAAACTTCATGTGGCCAAGTTTTCTGGAACCTAACAATCTTGAGTGGATGAGTCAGAATACACGACTATTGCTAAGAGACGAGCTATAATCGGCATTAGGATCTGTATTACTGGGCAATAGTCTGGATGTTTGGAGCAACTGAGAGATAACTGGAAGATCTTGATAAGGACTTTCATTACGACCAAAGAGATGAAATCATGATTCTTAGTCACTTCAAGTGTTATGTGACCGTTTCTAAAATGTTCTCCAATTGGACAGTCCATCACCCACTGCTTTTGCTCTCTTAGACCGCTATACAAAACAAAAATAAGATCCTGGGTTTTCACGTTCTGTGGCGAATTTCGAAGACAAATATCGTCTGGTTGTCAAGTCACCAGGTACGTGCTGTTATTCTAACATGGTAGTTGGCAGTCGCGGGCCCGTCTGCTCCGAGCGATCCTGCTGAGATAATAGCAGAGCGCCTTTGATTTGGACGTAATTCCAGGTAATAGCTTCCAGAGGGAGCCGCTCGATTCAACCAGTGTGGAATGCGAAGTAATCTGGTCACACTGGTTCTGCTGGAGCTGCGTGAAGACGCGGCGAGGTCGTCACCTCCGTAATACCGCCGCCACGTTTTGCATCGAGGAGACTTCAAAGCATTGAAGTTTTCTTATTTCTGACCCCAACTGTCAAGGTCTCGCCTCAATGGGTAAGTACTATACAACAGGTGAACCAGCCTCACTACTAGGTGTGTCTACACATGAACACAGTTACACACCTAACAAGTCTTGAGCATTAAAAAAATCAATAACTGTACAGACGTTTTTTTCTCTCTTCCATCCGATCATTTCTCACCTATAAGAACCTCATTGGTCAAGTGACCCCGAGTTCTTGTCCAATGAGGCGTGTGTATTTTGATCATGTGATGGGTCACGCAGACAGAAGACTGTGGAGTCAATAAAGTTTTGTTAAAAGATAAAACCACTAGAACTATTGAGTTCATATAGAAGTTTTCATTTAGAATTGTTGTTATAAATACAGCGCAGAATTTTTGAGCATCGTGTACCGCCGTAAAATCATTTTTAGTTCAGTAGGTTATACAGAATGAATACAAAATTCTTATGAGGCGCACTTTCGATTTTTGAGGAAAATGAATTGCGCCTTTTAGTTTAAAACATATTGCAAATTAAGTTCTGTGATTTATCTGTTAGATTGGCTATCATTGATTTACTCTTTGAAGTGGATCTATAGGAATAAATGTCTGATAATTACTGTAATGGCTTTAGGTGATGTTTGAATGGAGACTGAACCCTCTAGTGCAGTGATTCCCAACTGGCCCCCTGGTGGTCCGCGAAAATATTGCAAGTGGGCCGCAAAATCGTTGTTATCGGCCGGACCACTTTGCAGTGGACCACATTGCGATTGACTTGTTTGCGTTTGACATTGATAGCAGAAACTGGAGTCAAAAAATGTTCCCAGCTGATGACAGGGATAATTAAAAGGAAAGATCGACAATTGACTGACGCTGAATCGACCGGTGATCTCCCTGCTGTGTGTGTATGTGTGCGAGTGTGTGTGTGTGCGTCTAATACTAAAGGTGTTGCAAGATGTTACAGATGCAGTGACTGTAGAGCTTCCTATATGGTTCTCCTTTATTGATTTCAGTCCTTTATGTTAAAAAAAAGGGCTCCCAGAACGCATTATAATGCCTTTGTACTTATGGGGTCAAAGTTGGGGCGCAAAAGGTTTTTCAGACTTAAAAGTGGGCCCTGAGTTGGAAAAGGTTGGAGACCACTGCTCTAGTGGATATATGGCGCAACTGCATGTAACCGATTAAACAAGCCTCAAGTACCCATGAAAAAAAAATTGTAAATGTTAACACCCTTACTCACTATAAACACACACACCTTCCAGATTTTAACGTTCAAGTTGAGGTAAAGTCGTTTTATCAGAGACTCAAAAACAGCTGCCGATCAATAAGTTGTTTGGCAGCACGATTATCAACAATCGTAGCAACAGAAAGAAAATAAGACGGTGGCAGGTTAGGAATGGTAAAATATTAAAGTCAATTTCATGGATCCAGCTTCACTATACAAATTATAAAGTCATTTCCAATTATAAATGGTACTGTGATGTTTATTGGAGGCTGAACCAGCTGCTGGACTACACTCAGATACATCCAGTTGTAGCCAGCGAGAGGCAGACGGCGGCACCAGTTGCCAGCCTCCCTCTCAAGCCAGCACATTAAGAACGCCCCACCAACTTTGCAAAATCCTGTTAAGGGCACAGTTGATCGTCGCTGGACAGACAATGGCTTCGCTCTGCTAGCGGCCCACTTTCAATAATTAACTAATGCTCTGATCAAAAAACTAATCCAATCACACAGAACTCCTTTCTCACGGCTCCAAGTCTGGGCTGCTGGATGACTTTAATAGACCTGCTGCCTCGGGCGGCACAACAGAGCTGGCAGCGGTGAAGGATGGTGAAGCGAGAGGAGCGGAGGGAGCATCATGGATGTTACTTTACATGAATACCCTCAGTGCCCCGGTTGAGAAAAACAATGTCTCTTGCTTAACTAAAAATGTCCAGTGATCTTCATGTGTTGATGTATATTTGGTGTCTAGTAAATAAATACATTGCTTATTATACCTGTATATAAACAGTAAAATAAACAACAATAATAATGCTATATATTCCGACTGTTTTGCCTGTTTTTTGTCATGACTATGTTTGGGGTCTTAAGATGCTCTTTATACTAAAGATATTTATTCTTACGCACCATCAGACACGCAAACTTAAAATACATCAACCAGCCAATAAAAACACTTGCAAATTAAGTTGCACTTTGAGGAGTTGAGCTGTCCCTGTTCTATTTTGCAAATTAGTTCTTTCATCTCTGTTTTTCAGGCAGAGTTTAAGCACCAGTACAGTTTTAAAACCAGTATCTGAAAAACTTCTTTGTTCCTGCTTCTCTGACCCACGCATCTATTTTCCTCTCCACCCATTCCACCCTGTCTGCACCCTCTTCCTCACCTTGAAGTTCGCCTCCAGCTTTGCTCTTAATTACTCTCACTTAAAATCCCTCCTTTTTCTGTTCCCCTCAATAGTTCTCCATTTCCACCTCCTTATTATTTGTGCAAAAGGTTTTCTATCGCTCTATGTTGATCAAATTGACTGACACTTTAACCTTCAACATCAGTAGTGAACACCTTTGCCTATTAAGCAGATAAAGAGCTTTTAAAAACCAATACTTTATTTGTGTGTGGTGCAAAGGCGCTCATGATTTAGTTGAATTAATGTTTTCGCAAGTGGATCTCTTCTGCTGAGGTCAGCCAGTGGGAGTTTGTTGCTATTCATGAGATTGATTGCGTTTTCACCTGGAATAATTAATTGCTATCTTGTTTGAATATTTAGTTTTTCCAGAACTGAACAGAAAATAAGCACAAAGGAATTTCGCTACGTAGCTTGTTCACTGACTTGTATTTTGAGTCTTATTAAAAAGTTCTGAGCTGCTACTACACTGAAGTCCATTAGAGCGATATCTAGTTTATAGAATAATAAAAGTAATATATAAAAGTGATTCATTAATTACTTGCAAAACACGTGCAAAAATGAATGAAATATTTTCTTGCGTATACTGTGTCTTGTCTCTTCAAGCTAGAGTTGGTCAAAACCAATAGAAAATACCTCACCCTCTCTCACTTCAATCACATGTTAACCTTTACACATGGCACAGAACGGTCTGTTCCTTCTATCTCCGGGTTGAGAGCTACCTTGAAGTAAACAAAGACCGATTCAACCTCCGCTCAAGTGGCTTCTTAAAGCTTTCCAAGAAAGAAGCTGTTGGGTAAGACGGTTTCTCAGCTTTATTGAAAATGCTTCATACTTTGAGGTGCTTGTGTTTTATTGACATGAACTCTTCTTCCCCCTCAACCTTCTGGAAGAATCATTTAGACCTCCAAAACATTCCTGGAGGTCACTCTACTCCTTGGCTATCCTGGTCGGCATAGCGACAAAAGCCTCACTAAAGAGCAAAAGACCACACCGCAGGCTGGCAGCGGGAGCCAAATGGAGTTGAAGAATCACAGCCTATATTTAAGGGCCTTCGTGGAGTCCATTACTTCTCTTCTGCCAATGTTTTTTTTTCATTTCAAGCTTGCATCAAAAGTCAGACATTTGAGAAGTAAAACTTTCGGGGTGCGGTGCAAGAAAAGTCAAATCTGATTAAGTAGTGAAAGTCAGTTTTTATCTTGTTCTCTTGCAGCATCATAAACCAAAATGAATTCTTTTTTTCCCCATTTTTTAATTCTCCAGCTGAGACGAATGGTCTCCATGGTAATTGGCTCATGACTCCCCCGACTGCCTTTTAGCACTTTCTCTTTTGAGGCCTTCACTTTTTCAATTCACTGTTATGTGCCAACAGAGCGTGCCCCGACTTGACATCTCCCCCGAGACAAAGAGCCACAGGACTGATGGAGGAAACAGATTGTGGTGGACGGAGATGAAAAGCACAGAAGAGAGCAGCTGAGGTGGGAGACTCAAGAGGAGCCCATCACAGTGTTTCTCACTCCCCACACACAGAACCATGGATCCTGGACGCTGTTTCGAGAAGTTGACTCGACTCCCCTGTAGAGTAGCCGGGACTACTGTTAGCCCAGGGCTGAACTTTGACCTCTGATCCGTTACTGAGCAACAAAAAGAGAAAACTATCGGAATCATCAAGTACTTCTCAAATCTCTCTGTGTTTGAAAGTGCCTCACTCCCACACAGGAGTACATTTTACTCGCTAGCTCAAGAGGACATTTACAAAAATGTGCTGTCAACCCAAACTAACCAAAGAAACTTAGAATCAAAGCCTTGATCTGGAGTTGTTTTTTTTTCGTGTTAGGTTAGCAGTGCACCAAACGAGAAAGTCCTTGATGTAAACATGGAGTACACTTTAAAACTCTTGCCATACTTTGAAAGTTACATTCAAAAGGTTCTTACAAATATTCTTCCCTCACTCACGAGGATAACAAAAACAAAAAAACTTTATTTCAATCGTTTTCATCTTCCATATAGATAAAGAAGTCATACCCACAAATGTCAGGTTTTAGACTTTTGAGTGAAACACCAAATTGACTCTTATTTTTTTTAAACCTGTGACCCATTTTGTTTTACAACTCTTACACTTTAATTCCATCAAAAGTATGAACAGGAAGAGTATCCAAGCAACTATATTGCACACATATAACGGACTCCTGGGGACAATGGGTTCTAGTTGAACTCATCAAAAACATCTGAGTGAGTCCCTATTATTAGGTAAATGAGAAGTACATTCATTTTACTGTATTCCTATGACAAATGTAGAATAATAAAATATTGAAGAGTCCTTATTAAGTAAGACATAAACTTGGTAAGTCTGGATGAATTATTTGATCAACAGGAGTAAGTGAGTCCCAATGTTGATTAAATTAAAGTGATTCCAATTCATTGGATCCCTCGACAACACATCCCTAGATCCACCACACTGCTCAACAGGAAGTGGTTAATTAATTGAGGTTGTCCCTTTAACTTCCAGCCTCTGCCTTCAGGCAGACGTTTCAAAATAATTAAATCACGGACAAACAGCCTCTTTCCATCCGCCATAGATTCACTTAATACTGCTAAATAACTTATAAATTCTGCTAAATAAATTATATATAACTTATACCACAAGCAATATAAAAAATTCTGTCAATGTGCGATATTTTCCTGCCCATTTGTTAGTAGAATCGTCTGTATAGTGTTGATTTGTATTCCTACGTTTCTTCTCTTATTTCATTTATTTTTGAAAGGAACTTTTAACCTTTTAACCTTATTGCTTGCTTTAACTTCTCTCCAACACTGAATGTGAACACTTTCCGTTTAACACTGACAATAAAGATGTCTGATCTGATTTTTTTTTTTTCTGAACTTCTCTAAATATCCGATTAAATTTTGATGCAAAATATCCACTTTTTGTCTCAGAACCAGCCAGTACTGAACAGCTTCATGTTGCGTGATGCTATACTGTACACAGGTTTAGCATTAGCAGCATGTGAGTATAGGCAGCTTTGAGTCCAGACAGTAAAAAACCTGAACACAACAAGAAACTATTTCAGCTAAGCAGATGAGACTTGTGAGTGAAAACTTGAAAAACAGATATGCAACTTTTTCGTCCGACTTTGAATAAATGCCAGTGACATTCACTGGCTGACTTCACCGCACAACAGCCTTATCTTCTGATACAGAACAACAGATTGCATTATCGCTACATCGTTTGTTTAAATTGAAAACCCCTCTGATGGGAGCGTCACTGACAGACACATTTGCTTCCAATCAGACGAACAACTGTGGGGTTAAAAGAAGAATCTGCCTGATGAAGTCAACAAAGGCTGATCTGACGCTCCTATTTTCACAACTGTCAGCTTCAGATTAGAGCAGCTGACGGATGTGACGCCGCCGTTGATTGAATCCTCGCTCAAGCTGCCGGTCATGAATACTCCCACCTGGGTAACCCCCAGCTGCCCGGAGAAACCAGCGACACTTTTCCTTTTTTAAAACACGTCTGGACAAAATGTGTTCTCCAAGAGCCCGAACAATAACTCATTCTTTCCTTTTACTTCATTTCATTTCACATATCAGCATGGAATGTGGAATATCTGTCAAATCCTATTAACCTCTAAAGCGAACGCCAAAAGAATTCTTCCTTTATTGTTATAACCGCAAACCGAGACAGGAACTTCACTGATGAGTTCCATCAAGCATGAACATGATCAGTAAAGGTTAGATTGGAACAAATTGATAATAGAATAGTGAATATATATTCATGCTAGTTGATGCTCAATCATGATGAATCTTTGTAGTTACTAATAAATTGTCTTTCTGAAAAAAGAATAATAAGTGAACTAACTAAGTAACTGAAATACAAGAATATACCAAAAATATAAAAGCTACGGTAAAATAGAGCTTTATGAGCTTTTTACCATGTCACTGCCATTTGCCCCGCCCACTTCCCTCTTTCTTCTGATCTGTGTGAAAAAGCCATGGTGAGAAGTTAAGGAATACCGTGGTTTCCGGGAACACTCAAAAGACGGTGTTTATCTTCTGAATTCCAATTGTTGTTTACTCAGAAAGTTTTAATGATCACCTACTCCACCTTGACTTCTTAGCTGTAGCTGAAGTGTTTCAGAACTTGTTTGTTCGCAATGGTGTGTGACAAAACCTTTCAAGGGTTGTGGATCCAGACTGTAATCTGTAACTCCACCAAAATGTTATGTTCCTCTTACCCATCATCAACATTTCCGGAAAATGTGATTGAAAGTTTAAAACAGAAGCAACTAAACATAGAATATAATCGCCCCCTTGGTGGATAAATTGGCTACTTCAAGAAAACAACATAGTTTTGAATTAAAATGGTTGACAATGATGATTGGTTAATTTATGTGCTAAATAAGGATGTTATGAAGCTGGATGTGACTATGGAAATGTTAAATAAAGACACCAAAAATGCTTTCGGTTGATCTTTGGTCTCCATTACCTACCTATTTTGTGACAGATTGCTGGTGTCATTCCGTCAGCTTGTGTGTGTCAGTATTGACCGATTGAACAAAAACAGCCAAGAGACACAATGGGGCAGTTAACATGCAGCCAGAAAAGAACCCTTCCTCTCCGGCTACTGGCACTCTGGGGCAATCTTGGAAAAATATTGTTCTGCAGTCTAGCCAAACCTTTAACGGACTGCTGGACTAACTCGTCGTGACATGGACTTGAGACGTGAAAAAAAACACAAATGTATAGAGTGTTAGAAGAAAAGGCAAGAGCAGGAGGGGAAACTCTGCCGTGCCACTGGGGACGGTGCTGGAACAAGGAGGTGAGGGGGAACCGACGGCCGTTCGCTCTCCGTTTCATCCCAAAGGAGTCCCGTACGACTCCCATTTCACAAACAACCAAAAGAACAGGATGCAGAAAGCTGAGGAGACTTGGAGGGGGAAACTTGTGAATCGAAGGCGCTATTGTTACCAGCAGGCGTACTGATCACAAACTGGCGCTTTTATTTTAGAACATTCAAAATAAATAATTATCAGATGGTTCATTTGCAAAAGAGTTTCTTCCTGGGATACCTCAAAGACATATTGCAAATTACAAAGACAGATAAATGAGTGTAGTTGTCCGGAGACAAGTTCTCTTGTGGAATAATGAAACGCTCAAAGTCTAATATCTCGGTCTCGGAGGGCTCAGTAGATACATGGGAGTTATGTGATACCCAATCAGAGCGGAGCCACAACACACATACTTGTAGAGAAAGATGAGAAGCAGCTGCTTTTCCAACGGCTACTTGTTCAGTCTGCAGAAAAACAACATTGAGTTGATGAGAAAACTGACGTTAATTAACTTCACTCAGTGTTGAGTACGCTTCACTCCAGCAGGGGAGCAGACAAACAGTGCTCTGAGCTCTATAGGCTTCACTGACGCACACTGTGAGAAGAGCACGGCGTACCTTCCCCGCTGATGTTCTTAGTGTGCCTGCGTGGGTTTCTACAGGCCACGGTCCAAAAAACATTAACGTTTAGTCGCCGTAGGTGTGAAGTTGTGTGTCTGCCCAGTCACAGGGTAATGATCATCCAACTCTCGCCCACAACCTCTAGCTAACCGGGACAATCTCGCTCATCATACTCGCGAGACACAGTGTTGCATCAGTCATAAAAGCTCCCCAAAGAATCCTTACGAAGTGTTGAGATTTCTGCCGTCAGTGCAATTTTGAAAAACACTGATTTAGCTGGACTTGATGACCATTTAAGTAACGACCAAGTCACTGCCAGAGAATGTTGCGACAAAGCCAAGACCATGACTGAGACCAAGACAAAACCAAGGCCATAAAGTGTAAGGACCAAGTCAAGACCAAGCTCTGGTTAAGACACAATCAACACTGAAAACACTGTTGAGATCAGGAGACCATCAGGTAAAGACCATTTTTATGTCTAGACATTACCAAGAACAGAGAGTGACACAATGATTAAGACCCATAAAACAGCCAATATCGAAGCATACGTCAAGACCACAATTAGGCCGAGACACCATCAACACCGAAGTGTTGGAACAAGGTCTAACCCTTATCGAGACCAAGACACTAGCAATACTGGTGTGTGTTGAGACCAACTCATTAAGAGCACAGGTGAGCAGCACAACGGATGTATAAAGGCTCTGTGGATGAAAACATTTTCATCACAAGGTCTTGACTTTTACAGCAGTGACTTTTCTTTGTGAATAAAGGCTGACTCACTGCTGACACCTAATCATCGTAGAGACATCCTTACGAAATTCTTACCACGTCTGACTCAACTCTCATAACTCTTTGGAGTGCCATGTCTTGAAATTGTATTTGATGTTTCCTCTCACAACATCAAAGAACACTTGACCCCCTAATTTAATTATGAAAAGCAAAAGTCTTTTGTTTTTAGCAGCTGTTGCGTGATCCTTCCCTCGGTGCTGACTTCCCTCATTGTTGTCTTGCCCTCTCCGATCCCCCGGTGATCCTACTCCGTGTGTAACTTCATTTCATCTCGAGCCACAATTGAATGCAGCGCTGGGCTGGTTCGCTTTTTGTCTGCCTCATTTCAACCAGCTTTGCAGAGACACCTCTCATTTCCTCGGCTCAGCGACGTGAGGGCCGACATCCTGCACCTCATAATCCTGCCTGCTCGGACCGACAAGAACGTGCTGCATCTTATTCAGCCTCTCAGCTGTTTAGATGAAAGTTGATATTGCCTTCTATCCCAGGTCTTACTCCCCAAAGTTGACAGGATATGATTTATTTGCAGGAGATTGCTTAAGGCTCTCTGTCCTTCTTTGACCTGCTGCTCCGCTATCATCCGTCCGCAGACCACTTGCGTCGGAAAGTATGGAAGCAGTTAGTCGGTTCTGTTACGTGATGACTTTATACAAACGGATATGTGCTGCTGACAGAAGACACATGGTCCATCTAATCTGGCCACAATCACACACTTCCAGCTAAATGCTGAGAGACACAACTTTCTATTTACAGTTTGTGCTGCTGTCCGACAATAATCTGCTGCGTGCAAGTCAGAGAGTCAAAGCTGTTATCATGGAGATAATGAGCTGATTAAAAGGGCCAAAAAAACTTGGTACTTATAATGAATACACAAACTGTAGATAAGAAAATGGTTCTGTCAACTTCAGATCTGGGTGAGTAAAACCATTAAACCAATGTAGAAATATTTCTTGTTTGTCAATAGAATTCTAAAGAAATGCTTTAAAATAAAGTGACTTGGCATTATATTTACATCTTTAATCCATATTTAACGTGTCCCATTCTATTGGGTCACTTTGACCCTGATATAACACAGGGGGTAGAGTTTTACATCAAATAATGAACAGACAGTAACATGTATTCAGTTCAGGAAGTGCATCGGTCAATTCAATTCCACATTTATTTATATATTTACACATTTTAAACGTATTGTTTTCCGATGGAATCTGTCGAAAATTGTATTTTTTTCGGTGAAAGTCCAACTCATCTCTGAGAAGTACCAAATGTAAGTGTCAACTCAATTGCATCACAAGTCACCGAACAACAACAACCACTGTAGAGTGTGTTCGCTCAACAAATCTCAGGATTTATATGTTCAGTTCTGATATGTCAATCCACCAGATGGGGTAGATTGTCTGAATCAACCAAATTTAGTAAGGAATACAATGACTGCTCAGAAGACTTTGCTGCTGTTTATCATGGGAGTCGTTTTTTCACCAGAGAACTAATAAACAGAGGGATGATCTATGGAAGTATATCAGTGCCATCGGAATATTGAAAGGTTAACTTTGTTGTGTTTTGATTTCAATTATTCAATATTTTTTATTTCGTAGCCTTTCAAATTCAATATAAAAACTGTCCAGCCTTGCAAATTCATCATAAATGCAGGTCTAACATTGCCACCAGACAAAACCAAACGAGTACAGAGCAACTTGATTGTACTTTCTGCCAATCATGCGACGGATAAATGATCAGGTGACAACATTGAAGCACTGCCCCGTCAATTTAGGAATTTTCCTGACAAGGTTAACGTCTAGAGTTTAAACAACTTACACAACATCTTACAATCAATCAGTGGATTGTGATGTCAAACGATTTTAACAGGAACGATGTTTTACTCTGACGGTCAGATCCTTCTCTATAAGACCGTTTGTTGAAGCCCCGCCCACAACGTCTGTTTAGCTTAGTCAGTTAATGTGTCAACACGTTTGTCTTTTGGAGTCATGGGTTCGAACCTGCTCTTGAACTTTTGTCAAGTAATATCATGTTTTAGAATAAGCTTGTATAATCATTTAATTGCAAACGTGAACTTCTCAACATGACTAGTGAGGCTGACGTCGATCTAAGCAGTAAATATGTTCGACACCTTGAAACCTGTGAAGTTTAAAGGTTTCATACTCTTTTTGTCGCTCAGTTCGAAAGGCTTCACCTTTTTTAAATATTTAATTTAAAAGGCTATGAATAAAAAAATAATAATAATTAAAATTAAAATATAACAAATCAACCTTTCAATATTTGAAATATTACATTCAACCATTCATATTCTAATGGCAGTGGTATACTTCCATAATGATTAAATTACACTGCTGGCCAGGTATATTGACATGCCAAATCACATTCTGTCCTCAATTTGTGTTGAGTTTTGTTCATCACTAGCCTCTCCCAGTTGGTGGCGCTGCCCTGCAATTGCAGTTCTTATGATGTATGAATTTTTAAGCCATTAATGTTATGTTATGTATGTTGTATTTTTATCTGTGAACTGTGCTGCTGAAACTATACACATTTCACTGTGGGATGAATGAACAATTATCTTATCTTGTTTGTTTTTTTTAGCAGCCATGGTTATATATGATATAATATGATGTTTAGGTGAAAATCTTAATTAAATGGACTCTTTGGAGGCAGTATGAAACAGTTATTCTACATTTCTCTGTGGATAAAATGGAATCCGTAAAACCACAAGAAAGCAAGACGTCTGACGCATTAAAGGGCAAGTATTGAAAGACGCAGAGTGTGTGATATACAGCCTGGTCACTTTATTATAACTATGGTCAGTTGCTAAGAGACACTTGTGGCTCTAGTTATTAACATATAGTATGAGATGAGACCTTCTGTGGCTCCCATCTAGATGATGACACTCTCATGAGCTGACTCACACAAGCGGAAGTCACTCTCCAACGCCACTCTCTTCTCTATCACCTTGTGGACTTATCTCTTCTTGTACTATGAGAAAGGCCAAATGTATTCTTTTTATTGGCAGCTGCTAATAAATTGGGCTTTAGATTGGACTGGAATGGCAGGGAGTGAGATTGCTACCAGATGAAGAGGTCTCGGAGTGCACGCTGGCTTTAAATTAAATGAAAACGGTTTCCTTCAACAGTGTCTGCGACAGGAACAGAAACTTTCTTGGCATAAATGCTCCATTAGTGAGAATTATGAGGGAAATAATACACAAAATGGTTCAAGAATTTCCAACCAAATTGCCTACAGCAACCAAACTTTGTGGAATTGGATTCTGACACAATTGAATCTGGGGAAAAGGGATTTATTGTGGGCTCGCGGCTTGCATTCAGTATTTTTTTGTTGAGTGATAGAGTCTGACATGGAAAACAAATCGCAGAAGCGGTTCACTGCAGGACGAGAATGAGTTGTCTTCATGAATCAAACATTGCTCGTGAAAGAACAGGCTTCGGTCAGGGGTTGAAACTTCAGCTATTCTACAGTCTTCATGGTGGTGAAGGACTCGCTCTATGCAGATGACAACTCGATGTAATCCTAGAAAAAGAGTTTTTGGTTTATGTTTTTCTCGAGTGAAGCAGTTGTTTTCCCTGTGCTTGCATAGGGTTTCTCTGGAAACTCCAGTTTCCTCTTTCAAACTTGGATGAAAGAATGTGCTGACTTAACAAAAAAAAACCTATACATTATTTTTGAATGAAATTGAAAGTGAAAATGTGAAAACTTTTTTCATCCTTTCTTCACTTCTTTCTCCACCTCCTTCGAGCATCTTGTATAATGTACACGTCAAAAACAAAATTCAAATTTAAATGATCAACTTTTTTTCAATGTTAACCAGGCTCCACGTAATTTAGCAAATTGCTTTCTTCTCTGGAACTTTTTCTAGTGTCTCTTCCAAATGGTTGCATCCTTCTTTCCATTGCACTTTCACTGACTTAACTCATTTCATCACAATTCTAAATTAAAAATGTGTTTTCTGGGCTTAATCCTACAATATGTGGAATCCTCAATAGTTATGAAAACACTCTGAATATCCTCCAGATGATTGAGCCGTCTACATAACTTCCCTCAGTTCCCAGATGACTCTACAGACTTCCTGATAAATCAGACTCAGGCGATTTGGATTACAGGGACTGCCGAGCATAAATAAGATGGGAAAATGAGGAAGAGGATGACGCATTAAGACAAGGAGCGTGGACGTGAAAGTCACTCAAAGGAGTCTGCAACTCTTTATTTCTCCCACTGGAACCTGCAGGAGGACCGTGACCTTCTGGAAATTCCATCTCAGGTCAGTGACGTCCCGCCAGGTCCGTGTCTTCTCCCACCTCTCACTGATGGATGTGATCCACACGGCAGCATGCAATCACATTGCCGAGGAGGTTCAAATGTCATGCTTCTGTCTCGGCACCAACTCGCTCCCACACTGAGTCGTCTTCTCTAAAATAACAAAACCATCCAAGTTGTCACACACAGATAAAAACCTGCTGGTGGCTGAGGACTTTCAAAGAGATGGCCCCCCCAAAAGACCAGACAAAAAGAGCGAGTCGGCCTGGCGCTGGAGACTTGGCAGCCAGCGGGATCTGCGGTGTGGCCCCTCCTTTTCACTGGGCCAGGATCAGCTCGGGAGTGTGGCGCCTCTGAGGTTAGCGGGCTCCCTCACCGAGACACCAGCTCCATCAGGAGCCTATTTTTATTCCATTGCCTCTTTTTTTTCTTTCTTTCCCCCCCTTATCCAGAACTTTTTTTCTTCAAGCCGCCACTTTCTATCTCTTCACCGCTGTCTTCTTCCTCCATGGTGTTGAGAAGTATTTCAGTCTGCGTCCATGACGGAGGGAAATAAAGAAAACCCCAACATGCTCTGGCCTCTGGTGCGGCTCCAAATCTTCACTTGCTCGCCTTTGCATCCTATTTACTTTGGAGAGAGTCTTGCAAAGATGGCAGAAAAAACTATCACTGGTTTGGCAGCACCTGTGAGAGCAAAGCTTCAAGTTCTATTCTGGCAATTTCTATCAACCAAAAGTATTTATTCACAACTACTGGGGAGGAAAACAACTCTCTAGTTTCCTCTGATAGTCTTTATAAAATCAACGCCATCAATCAACCCAGATTAACTTCCTGTGACTGGCGGATGTTATACTATACATGCACTACAGTCAGCTTTTCCACTCTTTCCTTCGACCTCTCCTTGTGTATCTAAAGTCAAAGTCAATCATTCAAGAGGCTAAAATGTGAGACAAAGGCAAGTCGTGGGCCAAACATAACTTTGATTCTGTTCTTAAAGTTTCCAGATTTATTGTAGGTATTTGAATCGGCCTCTGGAGCGACACAGACTGAACTCTTATCTCTGTAGGTCACAACAATTACTACTCCCTACTGTTGGCCCCATAAAATTAGTAAGTGAGACAGGTTTATCATTTACCTTTGTATTTAACTGGTCCCCTGATTTTTACTGTTTACATGTTTTTATTCCTTGATAACCTCTGACTAAAGCTAACGAGAGTGTGTTACAGTCACACACTAACAAAATCATAATCATATTTTCTAAACCGCAGAAAGACAGACAGAAGGATGGATATAGACCAACCGACAGAAGGACAGAGAGACAGACGGAGACATATTGAGGAACGATGGAGAGACAGGTTTAGGCACTAATATAGGTTTAGTGCGAAAGAGGGATGGAGACTGATGGTCAGATGAATGGGTGAAAGGAGTCAGACGGATGGAGGAAAAGTGGTAGAGAGACAGACAGGCAGGAAAAACATAGACACAGTGTGAAAGACAGACTGAGAAAGACAGCTTGATGGATCGATGGAGAGAGACGTATAGAAAGACTGAGGGAGACGGATAGAGACTGACGGATTGAGAAAGACAGATGGATTTAAAAATGAATAAATAATGGATGGAGACAGAAGGACAGAGACAGAAAGACATACATATAGATCAGACATGGGCAAAGTGTAGCCCTCTTGAGTATAACTATTCAAAATGATTATGAAATGTTTCTAAAGGCTAATTATTTTATTATTTTAATTACTATTTGTATAAAAATTCCATTACAGTTACATACAGTTTATACATCTTTAGTTATCTTTTAGTTTTGACCGTCATATTTTGGCTCTTCGCTCTGTTCTTCTGGCCTGACGGCCACAACACTCACTCTATAAAATCTGGCCCATGAGGAAATCCAACAGACCACCCTTGGACCGAGGGAAACAGACAGACATAAAGACTTGATAACATTTCCAAGATGTAAGATTACAGAATCCAACTGACCACTAACACTTCTTGTTTTCACGCAGCACACTATGAGCTCATTACTCCTTGCATCCTTGTTGCCATGTGTCTCTCACACACTCTTCCAAAGACTCGTCTAGACCTCTTTTCTCTCGCTCGCTGTTGCCAGGCTGTTGAAAAATGGTGTAGGAGTTTCCACAATGTGTTGTCTTGGACTCCTCGATTGCACAAACATGGTTCTGTTGATGTCAGACGGCGGCTTTTATGATGTTAAAATCTCCCCTGAAAGAAGGTCCCGGCCCCCTTCGCCCCCTCCGTCCAGCCAGTGTAGTGTACGTGCGTTGACTTGTCTTGCTCATGAGGCGATCAAGCTCATACGAAGAAAAAAAAACAACCGACGGGATGTTTGAAAAGTTGAGCACAAGAAGACTGTCTGCATCTTAACAACACGCAACATGTAAAGCCATTATTTACTGGCCATGCTTCCCGCCAGACCTGATGCTATCTGCGGTTCCTTTGGCAGCAGGACGAGCTGGATGACAGTGAAGATGGATCCTGAACATTAACGATGACTATAAAAATCTAATCTCTGTTTCTGTCACACTGAGAGGTTTACTGTCGCTCCTGAATGAGAAGCGAAGACATTCGTCTTTATCGAAGTCACGATGTTTACTTTTAAGAAGAACCGAGAGAGTCTTAACTGCCAAATTAAACTTTATTTAAACGGCACTTTTCGTACAGTTATGGGGCTCAAAGGGGGCCCGGTATTGGTTTTTAAGGCATCTGTTACTGGGCCGCACAGACAGAACTATTAATTTTATCCAATGTTGTATTAGTCTTTGACTATTGACATATCAAGATGGTTGTTTCGGTCAAATTCAATAAAACAATAAGCCTGTAAACTCAACCATCTTGTTTCAGGGAACCAAATCCAGGGCTCCTGCTGATTCAGCATTATGGTAAGAATTACTTTTCATTCTTTTTTTGCCAGTTTTGTGAATTTATTAGTCTTGTTTTTATCAGAAGGTCGGTCAAAGAAAATAATAACTTCATTAGACTGGTCCACAGTCCAAAAAAAGCTGCTTTAAAGATAAATAGTTCACCAAAAATTCAAACTTCACTCATTTTTACCCACCCTCGTGTGGACTAAGGGTTGGGATTATTTTCACAGTAATGTTCTTTTTAGAGTTATAGACAAAAATATATGTTCATTTTAATGTAGCAACAGAGCTTCCTTTGAGGATACACTTTTGATTTCCTATTTTTTTTGCACATAATTATAATCCCTTGTGTTATCTCAGGGTCAATGTGACCCAAAAACAAATGTCATTGTTGTTTTGCTAAAGACATTGTTAAAGACATTTTGAACTTACCCCCATGTATACATATTCATTGACTGTTTCTGCTCCTGTGTCATCTGTCATGACAAGTCTAACAGTGATATTAGCACCCGCTACCAAGCTAACACATGGATAAGCCTTACAAATGTGTGTCTAGCGTGATTGAGTAATAGATAACTTTATTTCTATCGCTCTTTGCGGATACATGAGTGTTTGAGAAATACTATAATACAGTAAATTACGATGTAAAACAGGACATGCCGTGATATATTCAGGAAATCCAGCGAATTGATATATCACCCTACTTTGTGGCCGGAAATTCCAGATCGCTGTGTTTTGAGAAATCGTATGAAAAGGCGTTGAAACACCCTGAGAAGCCATTACAGATCCTCGTGGTTGATATTTATTTGATCGGGTTTTCTAATTCTGAGCAGGAGTGTAAACAACCATTCCTGTTGGCACAAGACAAAGAACTTCCGCACAAATTATCTCGCCGCAGCCGAATTAATTAGAATAATTAAGTTGGTCGAATGGAGCGCACATCGTGCCGATCCATCAATCAAATTTGACGCTTTTTAGCAACCGTCGCCCCCTTCTGTTTGCTTTTGTGTGTCTAACGAGCTCAGGCAAAGAAAACAAAAGTTGTGAGTCATTAAGTCCCGTTTGGCAAGTCCGGACAGCAGAACAAAGTGGGTTTTGGGTTCTGTGTAAGTGAGCAATTTCCTTGTTGCCACAGTGTTCGTTTCCACTGGCAGCCCACATCTGAAGATTCCCAGGATTACGGCGGGATTGGAAAACGGTCCCACTGTCCGGCAAGTCGCGGCGATGCCGGCGTATCTCGCCGCCGCTCTCTTCCAGGACGCGGCTCGCTGACGTCACAGAATTAATCCCTCTCACCGAAACCACCCAGACCTCGGGGAGACCACACCAGCTCCAGCACGCCAGGGCAGCCGGTTCTGCCGGGATCAGTTTAATGAGTCCCATTACACACGCGCCACTTTCCATTCAGCTTTTTTCCGTATTAAAATCGGACCATTCAATACTTTTGACTGGAGTCGATGAAAACATGAATGTTGTTCTTGCAATCATGTGGTGTTGGATTTAAAGACACGTCAGTGGCCAACAACAAGAGCGCTACCACTTGTAAATCACGTCCACACAAAGACTCGAGACTCATGAGACTGTTGCTGCCATATGATTATGACCACCCAACTAATAATGCGAGAGACCGATTTCACGATTCTGATTCTTACGTCTGCCAATCCATACAAACAGTTCTGGATTTTGGATCACAGTTCCCACCTACTTCGGAACTCAGCACACACACAACCATTTATGTTTCTTGTTTTAATCTACTTAACCTAGCAGTTACTACACAACTTAATTAACTATTTGACCTACTGTAGCTCCTCATAGTTAACTACAATCTTCCTTCAGTAGGACCAGCCAAACACAGTTCAGATTTACCTGCACAAAATTGTACTGATAGTTCAGTTATACAGTTGATAAATTAACTTTATTTTGTTCTTTATTTTACTATTAAAACTGATAATACACAATTTAAAAACATGAACGTGTCATTTATTTTGGAAAAAGGGACACAAGCGCTTTTTCTTATTACATTTCTTGGACAAATATTCATCCAAAACTCTATATAGACACAGAAGACCTGTCAAAAAAAGACCTTGGCGATGATGCATAATGTTTTGTAGGAAACAGCGATGCAATAAAAAACAGCAATTTCTTTGCCTCATTCAGCCATGAACTCCAGGTGAAAGTTTAAATGAGTTCATTTTGATATAGCAACACAAGCTCAGTTCTCTTCGTCTTCATCTTCGTCCAGACACACTTAAAAACATCCAAATACCTGCATTGTGTTCGTCTGGAATGTCCATCTTTTATTGAAGCCTTGACATTAGGAATGATTCCAAAATGTTTTAATTAAGTCTTTTTATTAACTTTGTTTGTAGTGGAAGTTATCAGTCTCTCAGCTCCTTCCTTCTTTCTTTCCTCATTGAAACACATTACAGGCCTAAGTGTGCAAGGTTAAGGCTGGTGGGCTAGCAGTGTCCACTCAAATAAAGGTTCGAAATATAAACCTGTTAAATTTTTACAGGAACAATTCCTCTCATTGAGGCTTCAATACAAGATGGAAGTTACACCACAAAGTCATTTGGATGTTTTTAAGTGTGTCATTTTGGATGAAGATGCGACCTCCAAACGCTCTCATGAACATACATTCTTGCCTACCACTCTAAAAAGGAACAGATTACTCTGTAAATAATCTCAACCCATACTCAACATGATGGTGAGAAAATGAGGGAGGTTAGAATTTTGGATGAACTATCACTTTAATACACTTCTAAATGCTTTGTCTTCTGATTACTTTTGTCTGCAGTAGTGATGCAGGACCTACCAAAATCAACGTGAGTAAATCTATTGTACTTTCAGATTGTTTTTTAATCATCTCTGCTTGTTCTTTTTTTGAATAAATGCCACTAATTTGTAGGGTTGTCAGGATGAGAGTGGGGCTCGCAGGCCTTCGCTGTATTTATAGTCCCTTCATACACACACTTGGCTTCCACCGGCAGCCGTAATTGAACAACATCTGCAGAATAACTGCAGTTGTTTATGCCCGTGCTCCCCTGCTCGGACCGGAGTCCAAGTGACGTCAACGCCGCCTCATTTCCTCCCGTAAGCAGGGGTCTGCTAGCATTTGTCGTGTGATATAATATCATTAGAGGACTGATTTTACCGCTCTAAATGAATCACACGCAAGCTCGCACACGGAGGCTCAAACGCTAAATAATTAGGTCAGTAAAGTCTCGGATTGCCTTCTGATCCCGTCGCTCCTCCACCCGTGAGGCATGAATCTGCCTTGATTGAAGCGTCAGCGAGTGAGTGAGCCGGGGCCAAGACACACAAGAGTTCTGGCCTCTCCTGCTGACACCGGCGCTCGCCAAGGCTTCATCCCGGTCCACCTTCCCAGTTTAGGAAACAGACTCGCTGGCAGGCAAACCACAGCGTAATTATTCTCTCTCGTTCTTTACAATTTCTCAAATTTAGACTCCGTATCAAATGTAAATGGACCTCGTGAAGATGATTTAAATCAAGGTTTTGAAAATAATGAACTTAACACATTTTATGGACGTTATTTATCGGCTTTGGCAACAGCAGATGAAGAAATGTAAGGAAACAAGACGAGCGTTTAATTTTTTAATAACAACCTTAATTTATGTTAACGGCACCGGGTCAAACACTTGAAATGGAACTGAAGCACATCCAGACTCATTCCAGAGTTCAACTGAGGAAATCTGAACCCTTGTGATGTATATTCGTTTTTATTAATCATTTTATTTTATGGAGCAACTTAATGTGAACCCAGGGGAGTTTTATCAGACGTGAAGAAAATGTGGAATTTATTTGACATATTCATCATTTTAAAGACATTTTGTAGATCATTTTCAATGCATGTGTAATAGTAAAACTGAAGATATCGTTTTAATAAAGACAAGTCATAAAGAAAAACTATTAATTAAATCAAAATATTAATTTACTGAAGGTAAATACAAATTTGAATAATTTCATGACGTGATGAGATGAATATGATCTGTATTTTACATCATAATTTCAGATGCAGATATTATGATATTCTCCCAAGATCAATAAAGTTCTACCTAACCTAACCTAACCTAAATCCACAACAAGGTAACATTAAAGTGGATGTTTAGGTTATTTAAGTGTTTTTTCCTCTCAAATCTCAAGCCAAGCCATTGTTCTATCAATTTCTTTCTGCAAATAATCGCCAGCAAATGTATTTAACTTATTTCATAAATGTAATTTAGCAGCACTGGCAGGCAAGAGGTGAATAAACGTTGGGATTTGACTCACAAGAACAATAAAAGGCCATTACTTTACGGCCCGAACTTATGAATTTGACAAGCGTCTGTGTTCCGCTCACCAGACCAGAACGACGACCTGGAACCACAACCGTGTAAGTGGAGAGTCCGACTGTGTTGGAGAGGAAATGTCGTTTTCATGTTGCTGGATATCATTTTCCTTTTATTGTGTAGCTAATTCATGTCATTTGGTTTTTAAACGGTTTTAAATCTAGACATTTAAACTGTGAAGCGAACAAGTAGTGGTTATTTTCTGATGAAAACTGGATGTGTTCGTGTGTCCCTGAAATTAATCGACATCATCGTTACTCGCTGAGCAAATATTTTGTGACAACGCGGAAAGTATTTCAACACCGTGGGTGGTGTAAAGAACATGCTGTTTTTCCTCAGGTGTGAAAAGAAAGCAAAGAAAGAGCCGACCTTTGTTTTAGCGAGACAGTATTGTTTCAGAGCCTCACCCGATCTCCATCTTGGCAAGGCAAGAGAACCTTCGAGCTTGTTTACTTCCTTTAAAAACTCACATTGCCTTCTGACGAACTGTGAAACATACATTTGAAAGAAATTGACTATGATGTTAGTTGAGATATCTTTATATTTAAGAACATCTACCAAACTTCGACTCACCAAGACATTCTATATGGCCTGCTAGAGGTTAAAACATATATTCAATATGAGTTTAAAGTTTAAAAAACTAGGACACGCCTTGTCATGTTGAATTTTTTTTTATTTTTATTTAAGGATAAATTAGCCTGTAATCTTTATATAAATTACTGAGAAAACATTCAACATGAAATCCAATCGATTATTTACAGTGATTCATTAATAATAATTGCATCAATTATGTAATAAAATGAGAACATTTTTTGTTCTTTCTTGATTTAGGTCATGGCTTGTTGATAAAGTTAACTTTGTCGAATAAACAAACAAGTGTGAGTTGAACACATCATCAGTTCGGACCTTCACAAACTCATGAAATCAAGCCACACCATGTCATTTTGATGATAGTTTCAAGTTCTATAAAGCTCAAGGTGGACATAAAGTTTCAGTAAGAGAGTATTTTAAGAGCTGATCTCTCGTCTGAGCTTCACTCATTCAGCTGCTCTTATAGAAAGCTTATCGCCCGCCTTGATGTCCATCTGGTTCCCTGGACTCTTATCAAGCGTTTGCTGGCCTGTTGGAGAACAAATTGAATCTGCTTGTGTTATCGAGGAGGCTCGACGGAAGGGCTTCCTGTGCGGAGACAAAAAGCAGGGACAAAGAAGTCGGTGCTGAGATTTAGGTTTTGGAGTGAGAGCTGGCCTCGTGAACTCTCCTCATGACAGATGCAGAGGCCCTGCCACTGACAACAAGAGGATGTGTGTGTGGGGGGGGGTGATGAATAAACATACACAGTTCACTGCTCACCTCCGGACCCCCCCCCCTCCCCGTCATGTAGATCCATCTGATAGCTCCACTCGTGTTTATGCAGCAGGACAAATGTTCCTCCATCAGCTAAGATCATGATGTTTCTCTCTCCAAACAAACACACATGTTAACTCAACCTTCAGAGCGTGTTGATAGTGTGGCGTGCTAGCCGGGGGGAGCGAGGACAGAACACGCCGTGATTGTGGGAAACAGACGACAGCACGGACAGACACGGCGGAGTCTTCCACATCCCACAACAAGGATTCCTGGCGAGTGATGTGCCCCCGAAAACTTCCAGCTTTGGCTTAACAATTATCGCCATGGTAACGACCACTTCAAGCTTCATCTACATGCCACTTTAGCACGCACGCCGCATGAGGTAAATCGCCTCCCGTTCTCTCTCAGCATCTGTTTCCTTTCTCACTGCAATTCCTTCAATCATTTTTCCATCTTCTCCAGTGAGTCGATGACTCGTGTACTTTCTTTCATCAGAACTTTTCTTCCTCTGCCATCTCCTCTATTTTTGAGGAGCACCACGTCATTAGAGACTTCCCCGATCCGATCCGGCTCTTCCCGGGCCGGCCTGTGATGTGGTCCCTGTGCTCTTTAGTGGCGCTTTGACCACTCGGCCTGCCAAACACTCCAGTGACCCGGCGGATGTCTAAATTATTTCACCGCAACCTTGAGGGCCAGAGAGAGTTCAAGAGGCAACTCTGTGATATTCAATATCTGATACAAACAACAGTGACGCAGTGATGGAGAAATAATGAGCAGCTGAATGAAGTGAGCCACAAAACTGCATCTGCAACTCATATAAAAGCAAAGCAAGTTAAAATAGTATTATGTTTGTTCCTGTTCAGCTGCTAACAAATACTTCCAAAGAGGTATTTAAAAATCTGACTGTGCGCCCATAGGCCAAAACTGGTTGTTTAAATACACATTAATAAGTAAAAACTGATAAAAAAGTAACTATAAAAAAATAGACCAATCAACAAAGATTATAGTATTCAGACTTCGCTGTTACAGAGATTGTTTATAGCTGAGTGTGTATGATTCATCTGGGAAACTTCAAAATTAAAATAAAAAAATTAGATAGTGAACACAAGGATAGAAGATGAAAAAAGTCAATTTTGTAAGTAGGTGGAACCATTATTGAAGGAGGACAATTTATGTGACACAAACCACGACACACATTATCATTTTACACAAAGTTTTATTTTTTTGATTGTTTATTTTTCATACATATGTATTAAATGATTCCTCATAGTCTTTTCTCTTCATTTCATTTCTTTCCTCTTGCTTGCGCAAGTTGCGCACTGCTTCCAGGATTCTACCTTCATGTGAGAGCGTTCAGTCGTTTCATAGCTGGCTCTTGGCCATTGAAATCAACGGCAGCCGACGGATTTTGTTAACCAATCAGATTCGAGTTAACGAAACAACCTCAGCGCTTAGGAAGCTACACGCATCACAGCTTCCATGACGCGTTGAACAGGTGACACGTTCATGTCCTCTGATTGTAAATCACTGAAACTCGTCTTTTCAAGAAAAGCTGGACGTTGTTAAGAAAGTTATGCTAACTCCGAGACGAGTCTTTCACAAGTTTAAAAGGATTTATTTATTTCCTCCATGAACTACGTGAGTAAATGCATATTTTTCTTAATAATGTTGCGCTTTATGAGATCAATAGTGGTGCTTGTGTGTGTGTGTGTGTTTGTGTATGTTTTGGGGGGGTAGGGGGGTACTGGCGAAGCAGAGCCTGTGTGTCGTGGCCATGGAAACCACACAAACTAGTGGGAGTGATATTTTGATTCAGTTTCTAATAATGCACTGATGTTCATTTGATGATAAACGTCTTATTGACCTATAACAGTACACGCTTAGATCCCTGTTGTGTAAAATGATAATTTTTTCGAGGACGTGGTTCTTGGGAATACTACCCCACCTTTCTTCTTATACTTAGAAGTGTCTCTTCTAAGTGACACATCCAAATAGGGGATGTCATTTTGTTTTGTTAACAATGGAGAAGAAGAAGAAGAAGAAGAAGAAGAAGAAGAAGAAGAAGAAGAAGAAGAAGAAGAAGAAGAAGAACAGCAACTGGGGACAAAGACCAGAGCTGCAAGTTTTTTGTTGACTGCTTCTTTGTATTATTCATTGCAATCTTGGTTGAAAAAATATCCCTTTTTGTGGAGCCCCTAACACTCCCGCTGCTCTTGAGCAAAAACATTCAGTGCAGCTCAATGTATGTGTTGAATAGGGAGCGGAAGCTGCGGGGTGACTTCACACTTAAACAGCCTGTTTACAAGTCATTTACCCAACTGTTGGACTGGTGGTGGAGAGAACCCGATGCAAGGACGTTTTAGGTGGGGGGGTGAGTCAGAGAGAAAACATGCAGCTTGACTTTTGAGCTACTGACAAGTCTTTGATGAGTTGAAATTAATTTCCTCTGAAGGCTTCAGGGCGACAGCTGATATCTCACTAAGATGACGAGGAAGATTTAGGACGGTGGAGTTGGTCGGCTGTCATGTCTCGTTAATTTTGTTCAAATAATTCCCAACACATATTCACTCAAGTCGAGTTGAATTAGGGATAGTGTGGAATCTTTCTTATCGTTAGTGCGTCAACCGTAGTCTATTATACAGAACCTTTAGGATAAGAACTGTTACAAACGCAATGCATTATATAATGTATGTTTGAAAATCACAATATATATTATTCTTCCCTTTTTAGTCATTTTTAACAAGAAGGTGGACAATTTCTACAAATGGTAAGTCCTGACTGAACAAATCCAAATTAAAAACACATAAAAAAATGACCACCTGATATTATAGTTATGTATTCAAGTGTAATTTCTGATATACCACCCTGTTACACTTTCATGTTCTGGCTATTACAAATAAATTGTAACCTGAAAAGGCAACTAATGTGTTGATATAAGTGTTTCTTACATAGATCTTGGACCTCTATTGTACTCAGTATCAATATGTGTCTGTTTTTACAAAACTCTCTTTAAATTAAAATATATTTACTTTAGAAAATGTGATTAAGCCCCGCCCACTAATGACGCTCTACTCTTCTGCAGATGAAATCTTGTTTACCCTAAACACACCCACTCTGCTGTGATTGGTCGAGCAAAAATACCATCCAAATATCTATATG
The DNA here is from genome assembly GCF_982586985.1 of Callionymus lyra. Taxonomy (NCBI): domain Eukaryota; kingdom Metazoa; phylum Chordata; class Actinopteri; order Syngnathiformes; family Callionymidae; genus Callionymus; species Callionymus lyra. The sequence continues at coordinate 26,101,957 of NC_141824.1, forward strand.
GTGCTCGTCGGTAAAAAAAATATTTTATTAAAGCCTAGAAAATGAAGAATTGTTCCGTAAAAAATAGTTTCCCTCATCAGTTTTTCCCTATGAAAACACATCAGTGTCAGATTTAGGCAGATAGCTTAGCAGCTTTTGCAAAAAAAAAAGCTAAAACTTCAGATATGTTTAATTTGATTTCGTAACAATTTCTAATGTCGAGGCTTAAATAGAAGATGGACATTACAGCCGAGCACTATAGAAGTATTTGAACATTGCTAGGTGCGTCTTTTAGGACTAAGATGGCATCAGTTTGTAGATTGACAAAGGTCGTCATTATCTTGTCATATATCTCTTTTGTGTAGAGGACAAATGTGTGTCCAGGATACTGAAAGAGTTTCTGATTGCTTAGGAACCCTCGAAAAATACTCCACAGCTCTCATCTTTCTGCTCACGATCCTGACTTTTGCTTTCAGTTATTTACTTCTCCTCCGCCTCATTTAAATGCCAACCATCTCTTGCAAAAGTTGGAAAAGTTAGTGGCAACTTTCCTCGATTGGTCTCACAAACCATCTCGGACATGTTGTCTGGCGACATCTTCTTGATGTATTTCTGCCACGTTGCCCCTCATTGGAGCCGACAGAATAAGCCTTTGTGACCGAGGCAGCAACACAATGTACGGCAAATCATTTCTGGTCAAACCGAGGTAAACAATGAGAGATTGTCTGTCGCAGAGTCGCTGTCGGGCACACAAACTTTTGTGTGAAGCTTTTATCCTGGACGAAATATTCTCTGCACAGCAGCCACCAGATATAAATGAGGCTTTTTTTCTAGTTGAAAAAGGTGACGGATGAGCCTTCCGGGGGAGGAAGATTGATGAGCATCTTTAAAAGTTTCTGAACTCGACTCTCCGGCTCACGATCTGGAAGGAACCGGCCGCGGCGATTAGATAATTTCCTCGTTGGGAAAAGTGTGCCTGCACCAACACGAACGCTCCAGTGCCTTGTTTTTCTGTTCGGCTGCTTTGATACCACATCACACGTCTGGAGGTCTGAGCTCCAGCATTCCACCGCCGGCTAATTACAACCGAGGCCCCGGCACTATCCTCGCCGCCTCCGGGCCGACAATCTAAACACAAATTGAAAGGCTTACTCAATGTAAACGTTGCAGCACCAGATCAAATTAGGCGCTCTGATAGGAAAGCAAGTCCTCGCGAACAAAACAACAGCAAACCCAACAGAAAAATACAACCAAACACTAATTGCTGACTGGGCAAACATGGAGACCACCGGGGAGCATGCAGACTGGGATCATATCTGGGTGCCTCCCTGTCTGAAGACGACGTGATCTTACAAATTTAAACATGCTGCGGATCTGTCCACAAAAACCGCAGCCTCTGTGTGGCGTGTCGTTGACCCCTTTTTTCCCACCGCGGCGAGCCAAACCCCAGTCAGAGCTTTTCACCGTCCTAATGGGATCATGGTTAGCAAAGACAGCTTGATCGTTTCAAACTGCGACGCGAAGAAAAGCCATGCAATATACAAGAAAATGGAAGGTAATTCAACCCTGAATGTCACAACGTCGCCTACGTCAGGAATAGCTAGTATTTTCATGGTAAAGGAATATCAACTGTTGGCCTTTGAAACTAATGAGATATAGAAAAATGGAATGGTTATTCCATGAGAAAGACAACTCAGACAACACAACAGATATAATATAACCATTAAAAAACACCAATATGATCTTCATCTCTCTATTCCAGTCCGTCAAGTCATTTTATGTGGCCCGCCGAAAGGTTTTTTTCAAAATCAAAGTACATAGATCAATGTTCATGATGATAAGTCAACGATTACTTCCAAAAACAGTTTATATGAGGTTGAAAGAAAGGATTGGGCACACACTGTTCAAGATATATTGTTTAATAAAAATGTGACCTGCAGGCAAGAGTTCTTTTTGGCTCATGTGATTGAGTTTGACACCCCAGTTCTGAACCAAGACAGTCATTTAATGTCCATCCTTCCTCCTCTGGGTAGCTGGGACTATCACTGCCAGCCCTTCTGTCATGGAAGTCCCCAGCCCCCCCACCCCTTCGCACATGCGAGGTGCTTGGCATCGCTGGACGGCGGCGGACATCAGGAAGCTCGTCTGGTGTCCTTCCTCCTCCAAACCTTTAGTAAATCACCCGCTCAATCTCCATCTGTCGGTCAGGAACCGGCAGACTAGAAAACAGACGCTAAGTAACAAGTTGCCAGGTTACCCAATATCAATCACCAGGAAACCAGATCTAGTAGCAACAATTTTTTTTTTTTGGCGGGTGGGGGGGGATGATGGAGTTCATTACTAGAATGCCAACATGTTGTATATTTCCCTCATGAAAAACCAACCGTCCTGAAAAGAACAGACGAAAATATCTTAACCACTGTGCAATTTGTCTCCATATTCAGGAGTCGACTGTGAAGAAAAATGTGTTTCTCCTTTCTGCCAGCGACCTCAGTCTGGTTTTACTCACCGACGACGCTCGGAATAAACGAGTACAAAGCGGAGTCATTTATTTACTGATCACAGACTTGTTTAATCACAAAGGTAAAACTTTTTTCTTTTTTTTTTAAACAGACATATTTTTCCTAAAAAACTTTTTTTTTTAAAGGCATAGAGTAGCAAGTGAATACCGCAAAACTTTCCCACAATAGTTATTATTCTGTAGCATAGGTAATGAAAACTAATAATTTGACTTGTAAAAAATGTTTGTGAAAGTAAGTTAATAAAAATTAGAATTAGAAAATACATATATTTGTTGCAACTTTTATTCATATCTGTAAAAATACATAAAAGTAATGAACAAAAAAGGTGGGGATTTCAACTACAAAATAAGGAATACATAAACGTTTAAGTGAACAAAGGAAATAAATCCTAAAAGATAAAATGTGTAATCATACATTAAGAAAGTAAGCTGAAATATTGTTAAAAAACAAAAATATTTTATCAAAAATACAAAAGAAAAAATATATTTAAATGAAAATAGAAAATACAATAAACTAAAAATAAATCACTTAAAAAAAATCAAGAACTTAATGTGTACAAAGATGTACTGTACTAGATTTTGTGGGTAGGCTGGTCAGCTTTCCAGGGTGTCCTTGTCCGTTTAGATTGAAAGACTTAATTTAATTTAATTGAAATGAACAACAAAACGATTCAAATGAATTAACAGAAGTCATAAGCAGGGCATTAGGATGAGCTTAAATCACATTTTTTATCATCTTATCAGTACTTACTAAAATTGAAGATTTTTAAAAATCAAATATCAGGCCCTTTTTTTTCTTGCTATGTTTGTTTCTGATCTGTTCATCTTCCTCTCTTCAACACCTGCAGTCTGACTTCACCGTGATGTCAGTTCCTCTCCAGTATTTAGTTGCATGGTTAATAAAGTAATCCCGGTTCTGGTCCGACTGGGACCAACACGGCGGTGCGTTCAGGCTCCTCGGGGGAGGCTCGGAACAACTTGTGCGTCAGCCGTTACCTGCTCTGGCGGTCACATCATCGCCCTGGGGGCCGAGCGAGGGAAGAGCAGCGGTGTCGCCGGATTAGTGGAGCGGACAGATCAGTGTGTGAACAGGAAGTCGGGAAAGATAAGACGTCCGGAGGACAAAATTTCAGAGCAACAGACGGTCACAGAGGACCTGCTGAGCCCGGACACAGCTGCTCAGAGGATGACGGTTCAATTCTCGTCTATAATGTCACCGCTCTGTGACATCATTGTTCACCTTCTTCCCCTTGTGGCGACGCATAGGTCGCATCACAGCGATTTACATCTGTATGTTTGGGGAACGGAGTGTGGAGAAGAAACAGCACCAAATGAAAGATATACTTTTTTCTCACACTGGGTCTGCACACGACACTCTCCGCCTCATTAATTCCCTTTTCCCTCTCGCCGAGTCATGTTCTGCTCACCTGCAGCAGACACCCGTCGCCCCTCGAGACGCCCATATAAGCTCGACACCTCGCGCTCGCCAGATGTGCCAAGGAAACGCCTGGAGCGGACACTTCTTTTTCCCGCTTCTCACTTGCATCAAAGGTTTCATTTTACAGTCACCTTGAAGTCTGGTTTCAACGAAGCGGCGACATAGGGTCGGGTCTTATCGGTCGGGAAGCCGCTCGCAGCTCCATCTTTGAACCTGCTGACATCCGTCAAACACCCATTACAGATGATTCATCGACGTGTGACAAGTCGGCGACATCTGACGCTTGCATGAAGGGGTCGCCACACAAAATCCTGCACCTTCACCTCACGATCATCCTCCAGTCGCAGCTGTCCTCGTCATCCTAAACCTCATTCGTCCTCCTCTTACACCCCAACATTCCGACAACATGAAAACCGTTCTATAAATCTCTCTCACTTCAGCTGCTTCACTTCTATATTGTAGTATTCCCTGACACTAGTCACGCGTCAAACTCAAGAACAAATCCATGCCATGAAATCATCCTGATCATATAGAGTTTGATACTAATATTACGCATGACTAATATGAGATTACTTCTAATTCATATGAGTGTCAAGACAGATACCAAACCACACACCACGGGCCACAATCTAGCACTCTATCTCCTCTTATGTGGCCCTAAATTTTATAAAATGTACTGTTTGCTCCAAATTAATTCAGTACTAATTTAGCACCAACTACTCCATTACTTGGACAACAAAGTAAAACATGTATCAAACACCAGGCACAGAGGCTGCATATGTCAATTTAGTAAAATGTTTTAACACTTAATTAAAAAAGATTACCATTTACTGGTCTGATGACGCTTCATGAATCAGTGTCATGTTGTTTAGAGGTCAGTAGGTGGCGCCATCAGTTTAAAAATGATGTGATGTTTCATTAGAACAGTTGTTCAACACGAAGGAAAATAGTGCAGAGACCGCCATCTTGTGGGCTCTTAAAATAATGACACTGCTTCATGAAGCTTCATGAGACTATCGGTACCGTTTACGACATAATGTTTTATGAGTGTACGACTGCAGAAATGAAAGTCAGGAATGAATGCGGATGAAAACAAGAATAACAGGTGGGACTTGTGTCTTGAGTTGGTTCGGAATTTATGTATTTTTTTAATGTTAAAATGATCCTTCAATAAATAACGGTAAACTGATGTCTTGTTCTTTTTAGACTCAAAAATGTGTTTCTTTAATTTACAACACGCTCTTAAAATCATCAAGCTAATCTCTTGATCATTTTCTCCGTGCTCATTCTTGTTTTGTCAATAATAAATCTGCTTTTCTTCCCAGGTCTCCTTCACATCATTGGAACCTCATGAATGTCTCACAAGTTCGTCTCCATCACTGTATTTTAAATCATTCATGCAGGAGTTCGATGAATATTCAGCATCAACTTTCTGAACTTAATACTTCAAATAAAAGCTTATTGTGTTCATCCCAAACCATAAATGAAAATCTTGTATGAGTGTAGATGAATAGAAGCAACATTCTGATTTATTCAGTAGCTAAAAAGAACGTTTCAACAAACTCCTGCCACTGAACCCAACTGAAACATTGGTAACTCTTTCTGAGCCGGGAATATGAAGGAACCATTTCATTTGCACAAACATTCGGTAGCATCAAATTTAACATTCCGTTAAAACGGTTCCACCACACTGGCTGCCGTCGAGGGAGTCGGAAAAACACCAGAGAAGAAGCAGAGTCGGCCGGCCTCGGGGAGACGGACCAGCTGACTATTAAAACAGACAAGTGAGTGTGAGTTTGTCGAAAACACTCCAGAGTAATTATCTGGCGGGAGAAGGATGGTGTGGATATAAATATTCCAACTTAAATGGCAATTCCACTGAAATCCAGAGCTGGCTTCAACAGTGCTGGAATATCATTAGAATTATCTTGGAGAAGATTCGAACAGTGAAATTCGTCCGCAGGGAAATGTGTGATAAATGGTGTTTCTGGTTGGAATAGACTGACGCCGACTCCATCTCACCGAAATCATTTGCCAAGGCTGGAATGGAGGTGGCAGCTGCACACTGAGAAAGGCTTTTTGTGTATCATTGTTGGATCTTTCGTTCAGCTTTCACTGCCATCTGTTGCTGGGTTGTTACTACTGTCTTCTTACTGGAAAATAACACATTCTCTACTGCTCTAATGATAGTCTTTTGTAGATGACAAAGCTCCTGGACCCATCTCAGACGTCACTTTTCTTCACACTTTTTTTGTGATATTTACTTCTGTCACATTTCTATACCTCTTTGATGATGATCCCACTACTGACGCCAAATATCAATTTGGTACTTCTCAATCCAAACTAAGGCTTTTACATTATATAATCCTTAGGAATTATTAAATTAGTGCATCAATCAATTCTCCATTCTTTCACACTGGATTAAACTGATGATACCAAGTCATAAAATAGTCAATTACAAATTTTCAGAGAATCTTTACTGTCTCTAACAAACTTTGATTACCCACATTTCCTCATCCCTTGGTTAACATCCTACTTGTGACGCTAGGTATAAATGTTAGTGACCTTTTTACTTATCTTTTATCGTTTATTCTTTGAACTTGAAACCTTGGTTTGTCACATTTATACAACCTTTCTCTTCTCACACTTCGGTTACAATACTACTTATGACGCCACGTTTTGTGACAATCCAAAGGTTTAAATATGTTTTCTCATCTTTGCTAAATAGAATTTTGTTGACATGCACTCCAAGATATAACCTTGTTTTACATGTTATCCCACTTCTGATGCCGAGTCATTTTTCAACAAATAAATGCCTTTTAAATCAAAATATATTTGTACTTTTTTTCCCCTAAAACTATGATCTCAAAAAGAAATCAAATAGAAAGACAAGGAGAAGCTTAAGATATACATGTCTAGCTTTGTCTCTAAGCTGCAAGTGGCAGTTTCTTCCCCCTCGTCCCACACATTTTCAAGATGCTGCACTAACTCTATGGCCGGCGTAGATGGCGTTCAACAAACGATAAGAAGAACTGATTTCACGGATGGCAACTTCAATATTAGGAAAAGCGGAGTCGGGATGCCGAGAGAAAAACTCGTGGCACTAAACTCTCTGGTTAAGCAGAAAAACAGCAAAAGTCCACAGAGTATGTGGACTGTCTCAGGACTTTGGATTAAAAATATTAGAGGGATGTTGCCGCGCAGCCCTCCAGAGAACAATGTAATGAAATCTGCTTTATTAGAGTCTGTGTTGCAGGCGCTGCAGCCTGTTCAGGACAAGCTTGAAAGAAAGCGGCTCCCGGTCGCCCATGCGTTTCCCTCTGCAGGGCAATTACCAATGTTTTCCCCCCACGGGCCGAATGCTTTTATGTTGTCAGGGATGGAGAGAGTTTCCGAGTGGCATTTACAGAGGGGCCCTGGAACGGGTTTGCTTTTAAAGATGCGGATGAAAGCGTGTGCGAGGAATTGCAAAACAAAAAAAAGTGGTCGTCAAGTAGTCGTCGGAGCGATGTGTCGGGCAGGAGACAGGAAGCTTGGTCGCAACAAGTTCAGATTTCAGTGTCCAGACAGGAATCTGTGAAGATCACTCGAGGCAATCAGCGAGCGTCTCGTGTTGCTACGATGACAAACGGCTCTTTCTGTTTCCCCCCGCAAAATCTGGGGGTTGCCGTGTATATTTGTTGCTGAACCGCCTCACACCCGGATAATGGGGAATGAAGTGAAATCAGATAAGAGTAAGGAGAAGTGCGGACTGACCGACGGACGAGGAAGCACACCCCTTTCTGGTGTCACTCACGCCAGTGCTTGTCAGGCCTCATTTCCTCTTCAGCTGCCCGGAGACCCCCCTCCCAACCCCCTGTTCAGTGGAGCCAACACAACCTCCGCAACAGACACAAGGACACTTTCATTACTGCCAATAGTAAGATATTTAAAATGTAAATTGATTTGTTTTGGTGTATAATTGTGGTCATAAACAGGTTGTTGCATATTGTGACCAACAAATATCAACAAATGTAAAACATTTTGAGCAATAGAATGACTTTAGAAGTTATATGTGTGATTCATGGTTAATGTAAGTAAAGTTTGCAAAGGTGGGGATGATATCTGCCTTCAAGGGCCTCAGTTTTTAAACAGAAAACTCTGCATTACTGTGTTTAAAGTGTGCTCTATTAGACTTCTGTAGCCTTGCAGCTCAGAAATGGAACCTCAAATCGCAGCTCCGGCACCGATTCACGACCAAAAATATGGCCTTTGTGAGGTTTTTATGAAGGTCTAGTAAAGTTTTATAGCTTCTCTGCAACACACTGATTCATAAGCAGTCATTTCTGTTTCAAAAATATTGAAATGAATCATTAGAAGAAATATTCTATTTCATTCTTTTAGAACATCAGCTCACAGTGGATATACTTCTCCGGATAGGGACACGGTATAAAGATAAATAATGGAGGAAAGGAATTTGTCATAGATCATGAAAGAAGCTTGTGGTTTGGAGCAGAGTTATTGTTTGATTACCCGTCTTAAGATGACCTATTTTCTTACTGATGTAGTTCATCAACTTCGGCATGTTTTTTTAAAGTCACATATTCAATCACGATGTAACTTTTCATAAAATCATCTGTCATCCGACTGATGTGGCGAAGAAAGAGTCCACCGTGGAATAATGATGAGCTGCTGTCCCGCTGCTCCAGGACAAAGACAAAACAATCCCCCTAGTATTTGGATATACGACTCTCTTGCTGACTTAGACGAGCACAAGCAGGATAAATAAGCAAACTCATATATGACAGGCATCTGAAATAGATGATAGTGACTCACAAGATGCTGTAAGCTTCAGTTCTTAGCACCATGGCTAAGCTAAGCGAGTCAATCGATGGGTCAAGATCAAGGGTTAAATAGTCTCCCTGCTGGCGATGACCAGAACAAATCTATAAGACATTAGTTAGCACACAAGCTACAGTCCAAGAGTGAAAGGGTTAGCGTTATCGACCACGATACGTCATGTCTCTGGCGGCAAATCTAGATGAAAAATCAACACCATCATCATCTCAAAAAAGACACAAGACTACTTCATATATAGTACTTCATTAACGTCTCTTCACTTAAATAGTTAATTTGTTTTAGGTCTCACTTTTCACTCCATTCATTTTATTCATTTTATTCGCCTTGATATTCCTTCCTTAACTTTTTGTTATATATGACTATTTTTCTCATCTTTTCATATTCTTTCATAAAAATGCATTGGCTCACAAGATAAAAAAAACTCAAATAAATATATTTAAATCCCATTTTGTAGTAAAACTATACAACCCACATAACTAGAAGTTAAAGCAAAATGTTCACACATTGACTGATTTTTAATATATATATATAAAGTAAAAATATACATAATTATATGATTTCTCTTTTATGTTATTGTACCATGAGAGTTTATCTTAATTATTGACTTGTTGACGTGTGTTTGGACAAGGGTTAACTTGACATTAACTAAAACACAACAGTCGTTACAGTTGGTCGTATTGTTGAAGCAGAAGTATTTAAAAAAGCCTCCGAAGACAAATGTTGACGGTAAAAATGAGAGAAATCAATCATCACTTTGAAAAAGAGGGATTTCATTGATGGAGAGAAAAGCAGCCATCAGACGTCTCGCTGAGCTGTTTGGATTGTATCTGGCACCCCGAGTCAGAGCAGTCTGTTCTCACATGGCTCGCCAAGCAGAGTCCAGGCTGGTCCAAAAGAGGCCAGCCAAGGACCCGACACACCCCCCCAAACCCCGTCTTTGATTCTGGACAGTGCGCTGGGGCGGAAGCTAGGAGACGGAAAAAAAAAAAACGACTCATCACACTTGTTTCGATTCCTGGTCTGCTCCATGTGATTTATCGTGAGCGGACCTCACACATAATCTCTCCCCCGCTGCTATTTCTGCATTCAGGCCAAGCGTTGTGGTGAACCCCTCCTCGTCCTCCTCCTCCTCGTCCTCCCATCAAGGCCAAACGCTGGGCCAGGATCCCGTTAGCCCGTTTCTGTCTCTCTATCCTCCATTCAAACTAAATCGGCCACTTGTGAAGAAAAGAAGTTGCACGAATGTGGATAAAAGGGGAGAAAAGCTTGAGTCCAACTTGAGACCAGAGTAAAAGAGAACGCCCCGCAGTCACTGGAGTGCTGTAATTTGTCTGAACCTTAATTCATCTTGTCGCCTATAGCCATTTTTTCTCACGCTCAACTAGCCTAATTAAGGTGCCTTTTGAGAGTGAAGTGACATCTTTGGATTAAGCCCTGAATTTGTCTCTCCCTCCTGTTTGGCGAGGTACTTTTAGGTTCCCCTGGAAACCCTTTGAGAGGTGAAAAGGAGGACAGCCAATAATCAGGTCATCTTGGTGCAGGTAAATCCGGTCTAATGCAGCCCTGTATCACAAATTTTCCCGAGGAGGGATCGACGGACTCTGATGAATTCCTCTTTAACTCATCAAGTTCTTGTTTGTCCCACGAGGCCAGGTCCAGATTCCTGGATGAGGTCAGTGTGAATGTGCGTATTTATAAAATCAATCAAATGTAACTAAATACATCTGCAGGAAATGTCAGAATTTGAATACATAATAGGTCCAGAATAGATACTGAGAAATGTTGTGAGAGCCTCGCTCGCACATATGTTGGAAAAAAACGTCTAGAAAAATAATCTCTTCTTGATGATGCTTCACTGCTGTGATCCACTATATTATAAGATGTTAAAAATGTAAACAAATGGTATGAATTTACTTGTTAAATAAGTTCGTTCCCCAAAAGTAATGTTCCTAAAATTGCATAAAACTAAGTGTGAACATGAATTATGGATGATCACAATCGTCACAAATTGTTTTGTTACATTCAAAGAAACAAGCAAGAACCAATAGAAGAGAAATGATTAGAAAAAATATTACACTTAGAGTTTAATAGTTTTTTTAAGCAAAATTATTATGATAAATGATTTATATATATTTTTTAAATGGCATAATATGTTAAACAATGGATTTTTTAAATCTATAATTTCACTCACAATCCACTTAATAGGAATTAACGCCAACAATTATGTTTATCTGTTACCCTTGGTTGGTAACATTTTCCAATAAGAATAACTTTGATTTTCAACTTTCATTAAAGCAAGACAATATTAGGAAACTAAACTATTTCAGGTATAATTATACTTTTTATATTATACTACATTGAGGAGTGTTGAATAAGGATGTTTTTTTTAATACCTTTAAAACGAAATTTGAAAAACCAAAGGTTTATAGAGGAAAATTGTAAAAATCTGATGTATAAACTTAATCTAAAACTTTATGAGAGAAAATAGATATTACAACAGAGTCATTTTCAATTCTTCAGTGAGTATATTAAATTCTTACCTTCTGTTGCACCAACATTACATATTCGACAAGAATGCTCAACAACTTAAAGGAGTAACTTTAAATAACTTCCTATTTTGCCCTCTAGGCTGAGTTCAGATTCCAGGATGAGCTCAGAGTGAAAGTGTGTATTTGCGTTATCAGTCAACCTCAGCTAAACAGAAACGTCCTACCTCGAGAACGCAGGTCCCTGGCGCGGTGTTCTCCTTGATGGACACGTTGTAGAAGTTCTTCTGGAAAACCGGCTCGTTATCGTTTATATCCTGAAGTACGATGTTGACCACTGCTGTGGAGGACAGTGGAGGTTTCCCGCCGTCTGTTGCCAAAACAGTGATGGAAGGGTTGGGGTTCTTTTCGTAATCCAGCTGGGACAACGTTGTGATAATCCCGTTAATGGCGTCAATCCCAAACCAGTTGGAGAAAGCCCCTTTGTTGTGTAGGATGCTGTAGGTGATGTCTCCATTGGGTCCCTGATCTTTGTCTCTTGCAGTCACTTGTAGCACAAAGCTGCCAGGGAACACCAGCTCGGGAATGACCTGTCGGTACACCGGCTGGTCGAACAGAGGAGGGTTATCGTTCACGTCGGTCACCCGGATCACGAAGGAAGACTCAGCTCTGAGCGGAGGGGTCCCTGCATCTGTCGCCATCACCCTTAGTTCGTAAGTGTCCCGCTCCTCTCTGTCCAGGATTCTGTCCACGCAGATGAGATAAATGATGTTGTCTTTTGTCGTCAGACCGAACTTTCCGTCTCCGCCCTCGAGCGACACGTTGACGTTGGCGTACTCCCCATAATCTGGGTCGGTGACTGAGATCCGGGCCACGTACTGACCCGGCTGTGCTCCCTCAGAGATTCGCGGAGACCCGTCTTCACTCAGAAAGATGATGGTCATGGTAGGCTGGTTGTCGTTATAGTCCCGGACGTGAATTGTCACAAAGGCGTTGGTCACCTCAGGATGTGTCGCGTTGTCTTGAGCTTGGACCACCAACTCGTGGACTCTCCTCATTTCAAAGTCCAGTGGTTTATTGAGGGTGATCACACCAGAGCGAGGGTCAATGACGAAGTAGCGGTCGGGGTCGCTCTGTCTGCGGTTGATCTCGTACAGCACGACTCCATTGTCGCCCTCGTCCATGTCCGTAGCAAACACCTGTAAGATGTTGCTGCCGGGCTGGAGGTTCTCTGTGATGATGGCATGGTAGCGGCTCTGATTGAACACCGGAGCGTTGTCATTAATGTCTTGCACACTTATGTCCAAAGTCATCTGGTCTGTCCTTTTCGGAGAACCGCCATCAAAGGCCTCTAAGGATAACGTGTAGGTGGATCTTTTTTCCCGGTCTAGAATCGAATTGACCACCAAGTCCAGGTAGAGGACTTCGTTACTGCCCCGTCGGGTCTCTAGGGTGAAAGCCTGGCCAATGTTTCCATCCTTGATAAGGTACCCTTGTGTTGTGAGAAGGCCTTTATCGGCGTCCACAGCCGGGTCAAGAGGAAACCGCGTCCCGATTGCGGTCTGTTCTGGGATCCTAAAGGCGGCTCGTTTATTCGGAAAACCCGGGGAGTGGTCGTTTATGTCGTTCACCTTGATGGTCACTTCTACAGTCACTCCTGTCATGGTCACGGCAAAAAAGTTGTATCGATCTCTCAGTTCTCTGTCCAGAACCTTGGCCGTTTTAATGATCCCGCTGCTCTCGTCGATGTCAAGGTCCGTCCCGACACCCGTGCCCTCGTGGTCCGAGATGAAGTACAAGGAGGCGGTGATGCCCGGAGGAAGCCCCGCGCTTATGTCGCCGACTATGGTTCCGGCCGGCTGCTCCTCATCCAGCTGTAGATCCAGCGTGGCTTGAACCGCAGGTGAGTTCATCGTCACCAGCTCCAAGGCCACAAACAGCATCAGCATAATCCTTCTGTTCCAGTAGGCCTCGCGGCGCAGAGGATCCATTACGGCTTTCCCGAAACCTCCAGCAGCTGACTTCACTTTGACCCTTTAGTTAAACCTGCACACACAGAAGAGAAAAGGCTGAGTCACGTCAGAATCTGACAACTGCAGAACATAATTTCTTCGCAGCCCAAGTCGGCTTCAGGAAAATAACTTAACTCCGCGAAGGATTCAGGCTCCTGACCACAGTCTCTATATAAAGTTTTCCTTCACTTCTTCACCTAATAAGTCAACACCAAAGTCCACTTGCATTCCAGAAACCCACCTTTGCTAGAGAAACATCAGAACCGCAGGAGAACCAGCTCTGGCTGTGAGTCGTAGCTTTAATTAAAATAACTTTTTTTCTCGCCACCGGGAGTGTTCACCGCGGCGGCGCTCTTTTACACTGCCGAGTTATAGAGACACAATTTTATTTGTTTTCTGCTTCACGTGTTTCTGAATACATCCTATGTTTCATTGAAGCAAATACAGATATTTTCTATCTTCATTTTAAGCTCCAAAAATACACTGTTGGCTATGTTTTGTTAATAAAAACAGTTGATAAGTTATACAATTTCTTTTTTATTGCCATTATGATGTCAACTTCGACCTTTTTTTGCATCTGTACTAAACCTAAACTTTTCTTTTTCCAGAAATGTTTTATAAAGCATGTTTATCAAGAAACATTAAATTGGTGTTAAGGTATTTTCCATTATAAAAGATTTTACATTTAAATATGTTGCGTGTAAGAAATGTTTAATACTTTTTGTTTTAATTTGATATGATTTAATTTAGTTATCCAATCCTCACTATAAACCACATTAAGTGTCTAATAATAAAGCAACTATCTATTGGCATCTAAGGGATACATCTCTATTATTACATACCGTATTTTATTTTTTGATCTTCGTCTCCTCATCACCAGTGCTCTGGAGGAAATGAGATTGAAATTGATGTTCGTTCTAATTATGAAGCAGGATCATCTTGTAGACACTCGACACGTCTACTTCAAACTCAACCTTGGTGCGTCTCTGAAGCACGTCAACAGGGAGCTGACGTGCCGTCAAAACCCTGATTGTTTTGTATCTCATGTGTGAGACAGAAATAGAAACATTTGCTTTGCTGTCGAGATGAGTGAACATCATCCTACAAGTGCCAGTTGTGATCTCTTTCATTGTCCCTTTTTCACATACCTTTGTCAAGCTTCTCCACATTCTGTCATCTTTTCTATTGTGCCATGACAACCTCAGTATCTTCAACTCTGACACTTTTGAATTCTGAGTCTCTAAACATCACGAAAATACCAATACACTATGTCATTATGTTGCCACCCTGCCTGCACTCTCTTCTTTACTTTCCTTTATTTGATTATCCTCAATTTTAAATGAAGCTGGATTTTATATCCAAACCGTGTATATCATCTATCTTTTTGTTTTTATTTAAACCTGGTTAACAGTATGAGCGACTCATAACCTTTCCAACAATACCAAATCAATATTGTTACCTCGTTTCAGGTCAATATTCTAAGACACTTTTCTAATAACTGAGGCTCCTATGAGGCCACATTAAAGACCGTTTTTAAAGGGGCTGTTAAGCCATTAGAAGGAAGTAGAAAGAAAAAATGTAAATGTCCTAGAACATCAGAATGAAGAGAAAATGGACTTTCACGTCACCACTTGATGTTTATTAATCCGCTGCAGAATTTAATCCGTCAGATTAGTCCTTCAATGTATCTCAAACAAGTATTAGAGGAAAACAGTACGAGATGGTACGCGTTAAATCTGGGATTGAATGTCCATGAACTTGAGGGATTACATGCTAATCGTTGAGATTCGGAATCAATACGGTAATCATCATAACGCTAATAAAATCGCTGAAGAATAGAGGATCTGTGCTTGTTCCATTTTCTGCTTCTCTGTCTCTCTCTCTTCTTATGCAGACAAACCTGGAAAACATTGATCGCTAGCATTATAAAAACTAGAGAAAAGAAAGAAAGAAGAGTTCGCATGACACCTTGACGCTCTCAGTAGCACTTGTACTTCTCTGCCCGGCTATTGATTCACTTCACACAAACGGCCGGCAGCAGTTTGAGAATCTCTTCCTCAGAGCACAAAAGGATATCTTCACAAGGTCAGAGTTTTTGTCCAAGTGCCTCGACTGAAAGAGAGCAGGGAGACCTGAAGGAGCAGCAGCCAAATGAATGTAGCAGATGTAGCAAGGACGGCTAATTGTACGAGGTTTAAGACGCGGTTTTAAAAATCAATTCGAGTCCTGGGAGAGAAAACTGATGAGAGGTTGAAAAGAACCGTTTAAAAGAAGGTTGATACATGAACGACTGGTCTCAACCTCCTGACACGCAACACAGACAATGAAAGTCGAGAGAAAATAATCAGAACCTTTGTTGGTAGCAACAAAACAAGTTGGTTTAAGACCGGTTTTTATATCAATTGTATCAACGAAGAGTTTTTTGAAAACTGTTGAATAGAACACGTATGGTAAGGTGGTTATGCGATTATCGATATTTGTCCCTCTTGAAAATGCTGATAATGAAGGACAGATGATGAATTTTGGTTCTTATCTGAAAGATTTGTCTTCGTGAAGAGAGAATTGCCACACTTTCTTTCTTCCTTGCTGTGTATTGTGGAAGCAAGTTCCAATTATAGAGATAACATGAAAGTATAGCAATTATATATGATACTTTTGTTTTTTATTAGCTTATTGAATATTTTCTGTAGGTAAAATTTTGGGGCAATATTTTGGTGCTGGGATATTTTACTTACTTGGTCAACTTTAAAAAGAATATTTTTAATGTTAAGCATTTCCTATCTTTGGTGATAATCCACCTTTTTTTTCTGTAATTTCCTTATGTTTAGATGTATTTTAAATGCTATAGTCTAAGATCAGTGACACCTACCTGAATTTATAGTGTTTTTATCGTGTTTGGGACTAAATTGGTAAACAAACAAAAAAAGTATTAGACAAGTTATGTTCTTCTTTAACCTGTGTACTGGATTTACCATCCACAATTATAAATGCAATGTCATCTGTGATATCATCTGTGACAACCACGTTTCTAATTTAACCACTCAACTCTTCATCGACCTTGCAGTAATTGAATGGACTATGATGATGATCATCATAATTTATTAACAAATGAAAAAATGTTCAAGTCTAAATGCATCCACTCATAGTGTATGAATAAAATAAGATATTCCTTTATCCTTACCAGAGTGAGGACATTTGATTTGTCACAACAGCACGGTCAAAAAACGGTTAAACATAAAAATATACATAAAAAATGGATAGAATAGAGTTAAACCTTGCAAAAATATGTAGGAAAGAGGGATGAAATCAGTGTGTCTAATATACCCAGTTAAAACAGAATGTAGTGGAGAAAAGTTTAAAAAAATTAAACTGGATGTCAGCTTCAAACTATCTCTAGCCTTTTCACATTTGTGTCGACTCAATTAGCATAACACGGATGTATGACTCCGTGTAGCTTCCAGCATCTGAACTAAGGACCTGAAATCATCCCTGAAGCTAAGTTGCATAATCAGCACACAGAAGTGTTTGCCCTAATGTCACTCTTTGTTCAGCACCGACCCACTTTCCCTTCAATCCTCAGCGCTAATTGATGCAAACAAATCCAAGGTTTTTGGGATTTACATGCAGAATGAAGTCTTTGTTCGGAGACGGAGCGGAGGATTGTGGGCACCTCGGCGGCCCGGGCAGCCTCTCCTGTGGTCCAGATCGTGTTTGGCAGCACTCAGCAGGTATTCATGTGCTCCGCTTCTCTGTTTGTTCTAGGCACCGCTATCGAGAGCGGCAGACCTTCGGCTGGCAGGACCCGAAATATCGACTACATCTGAATAAACTTCAGCTCCGGATTGAGCCAATAACTACATTACAAACGCTTGCCGCTGCCAAACCTCATGTGAAGTGCAAATATGAAATATAATGTTGAGCGCGAATTAGCCACAAATCAAATTGACAAATCTGTGAAAGCAGTTCCACGTTGAAATGTGATCCATATTGAATTATCGAAAGGAATCTCCTGGCGCTGTTCGACAAACACATCTCAAAGCACAGAAGTTTCTCAGGAATCTCTCCTTCAACACATCTGGAGTTGCCCACCTTCTTATTTCAAACATTGTTTTTCGCTCACTCTCTTGCTCTCATTTGTAAATCTCCAAAGCCTTTCGACAACCTTTACTGATTTCCATAATCACCAGATCACTTCCTGCCGACTCATCATAATTGAGGCGCTGATGTTTACACACTTCATTAACGTTTCCACAATTAGCATCGATGCACTTTTTTGAAGCGGTTATGTCACAAATGCTGCAACTATTTTTAGGTTTCCAAATAAAGTTCTGCCCCCTAAATTGGCTTCTATTTTTGTCTGGCTTGTAAGTCGAGGTTCCAGTTCCATGTTGTTTTTCCAGTTAACTGAAACTTTTGTGGTTTCGGGAACATGTCAAGCATGATGGGAACCGCAGAGAGAGCATTAGACGGAGCGGACACAAGCGTTTGACTCTAATGGGACAAAGAAAGAAAACAAAAATATGTATTTCAATTCAGCTTGTGAGGCAGTGTTTGTTCTGGCCAGACAATATATAATTATATAAATTTAAATCTAAAAAAAAAACGGATTTTCTTTTATCCTTGACAATTTGTTTACAACGAAGGTTGGGCAGGAGCCTCGTAACGATGTCAACTCTTTTGTTCAAGGAACCACTTTGAGATCTCACTGAGGACTATTGAGGTGCACCAAAGTCAGGCTTATTTCTAAATCTAAGCTCGGATGAGTGTCTTGTCTCGTGCCATTCTTTTATTTTGATTTTTGAGTTTGATAAAGTACTGCCCCTGTTGCTGCGCCGCAAGTCCACAACTAATTAACCCGACAGTTTAAAGCCACCTCTTCCCCAGCAACAGGCGTCAGATTGTAACGTAAATTGTATATAACCCCACGCCAATTCTTCTCCTGTTATCTTTTAATATTACTACTTACTTACTTATTTTTCGTTTATCTTTATCTTCGGTATTTCACGAAGTGCCTGGACCTGCTTTTTGTTGTGTGATTCAGTGTGTGTGTGTGTGTGTTTTCAGACAAGCGTTTGTTTATCAGTTTTTCTGAATTTGTTTTCCTCTTGTTGTGCCTTTATGTTGTGAGCTGTACTATGGACACAAGCAATCTTAGATGCTTCTTCGTTGAACTTGTATCTATTTGTAAATATTTGGATTCTGAATGAACCCATGTGTATTTCCTTTACCACACTGAAATGAAAGTGTTTGTTTGTTATGTTCATGTTTCCCTCATCATTGGTTTCTCAACAATAAACTAATTGTAGGAAGGATTTATCAAGTACTTGTATGGCTGCGAATCACTGCTGTGTCCTTTAAGATTTAAGAATAAACATATATTTAAAAAACATGCCAAAGCACTATTTGAATGAATCAACTTTAATGCTATTGTTTCAACTAAACGTGATGTTTATATCATTAAACATTGATAGCTAAACCTTCATAGTCATTTCGTTGTCTTTTGGCTACATTGCTACAAAAAAGTGCAGCTTGAGTTTAATTCCTGGTCAATTGACTTAGCATTAGCTTTGCAACAAAACAATTCTTGAAAGGTTGCATCATAGATGGTAATTGTGCACTGCGTTTTTATAAAGCTCATCGGAAAAAGGTTTGTCTTGTTTTAATAAAAAGAGAAAATGATTTATTCTATTAGTTGTATTTTCTTTCTAATCGTAAACCAAAACTGAACTCGGACCTCTGGACCCCCGAAAGATCCCCTGGTTCCCACACAGAGAGCAGCACGGGTTAGTTCTGGTGTGTTTTTTTAGGATTCAAAGGAGGAAAAACTAGCACACCTCACATCTTTGAAGACGACACCATCTGATATTACACGGCCGCATCATTGAAAACACATGTGCGTCAGATTACTGTGAGAGGGAGGAGGGGCAGTTGGGGGCGCTACAACCAGAGCCTCATGGGAATCTGTCTGTGACGGATGATCTCACATCTCTCTCCACCAGACTTGACCACTGTCCTCGAATCGTCTCACTTTTGTCAATTAAGTCTCTAATAAGCTGCAGCTCTGCTTGACTCTCCTCTGAAAGTGTCGGGCTGCGGAACAGAAAAAAATTGAAACACGCTTTATCTCCAGACAGACAAGCAGCTTCTCTTCCTGAGTCATCCACTCGTCACTTCCCCAGACGCGTCAGTCTGGATGACAGCAGATCCGCCGCTGTGTGTTTCTCATCACACGCCGCAGGGAAGATTTAAAAAGGAAATCACTTCTTCACAAATTGGTTAAAAAAAGGGAAACTTCAGAAGTTAATGGAAACTTGACATGAAAAAGTATTTTTTGTTCGTGTGCTCCTCTGGTACCATTGTTCTCGTGTGGGAAAGTTGATTGACTGGAGGACGGATAATGAGTTTTTTTAAACCCAATCCATGTGAAGATACTTCAAACTGTTCTTCAATATGGACTTCGGACTAGAGATAGCGGCTCAAGTGTTCAGAAGGGACCGAAGGTGGAACCACTGCTCATCCATATTGAGTAAAGAAAAAACCAATCCAAACATTTAGATATTTAACATCCTTGAAAAAAGCTGTTTCCGTTTTAGTGTTTTATCTGTTGCACTTGACTTCATAATAATATTGATTTTGTGAATCTAAGTTAATTTACAACTTTATTGATGTGACACAGTCAAGGGTCTTCGTGAAAGAACAGCTTAGAAAATGAACCAATGCACTGCTTTCTGTGACATAAAGTCGAGTACTAAACGATTTAATTGGATCACGGCAACCAATTAAAACAGCTGATTTGGCTTTTCATTGGATTATGTTATTTAGTAATATTGTGATTACAAGCAATGTAATTAATTTCTGCAAAAGCAGTTTTTTATTTTAAAGAGATCATGGAAAACAGTGCGGCCCTCTGACAGAACATCACCTTAAAATCAGTGCTGGTCTGATGAAGCTTCATGAAGCAGTGTCATTATTTTCAGAGTCCACTAGATGGCGGTCTCTACTATTTTCCTTTGTTTTGAACAATTGTTCTTATAAAATGTCACATCATATTTAAACTGACGGCGCCACCTACTGACCTCTAAACAACATGACACTGCTTCATGAAGCTTCATCAGACCATCACTACCTAAATACACTACATTCTGTGAAGATACACGATCGGCCACCAGATGGCAAGAAATACAACGTCAAAAAAATACAATAGGAAAAATATGACGCTTTTTCATCCATTGGAAAGTAGTTTTAGCAAACTTTTTCTTTTTTTCAAATTTCTTCTCAATTTTTTTTTTTTACATGTGATTCCATTTTTTTTATTTACACATGGCAATGGTTTTATGTTCTTTGCAAAGGATGCAACTCATCCTGCCCTTTTCATTTATTTTTTCCATTATATATTTGTAACTTCACATTTGTGTTGTTATAAATATAAACACCTTTTTAATATGTTTACCTTAAGTTAAAAAATATTTTTTAGTAAACATTGCTTTATTTATATTATTTTATTTAAGGAAAAAAACAACTAAAAATGTTAATTCTATCTGGCGTGTACTTTCAATTCCGTTGATTCTTCTCCTGTGCGATTTAATTTATTTGTTTTAAATCATTTAAATATTTTGAGAAAATACTGAACTGAGATTAAAAGGTAAATGTTTTAATTAATCTGGATTTACATTTTAATTTTGATACTATTTAACTATTTAAATCTCTTGGTAGCGACATTAAATAACATGGTTTGATGAATTTGGCGCCAGGGCTTTTAGTTTCAAAGGCTAACTTGTTGAACATCACTCTATGTACCACAACTAAAGTCATCTGTACGTAATCATCTGAGTGACTCGCCTGTCTTCTGGCGAAGCATCTGTGTGTGCTAGAATGTTGATGTACCAAATTTAATCTGACGCAGAACAATAGAGGGTTGGATCACGAGCAGATTCGAGCCAGACGGCAGCTGCTACGATCAGAACCAGAGCTGCTTCTCCCCTTCGTCTTCTGGCTAAACCCAACACCGTGACCACTCTTGTCCACGTCTAATGAACCCAGAACAGCCCTTCACCGGTAAGGTGCCTTGCTAATGACCCGCCTGGCAGATCGACGTTTAGCTTGAACTGAGTTTTGAGTTTTTTATAATTGACAGCAGTTGTTGTGTCACTTCGTCTGCCAATGAATGTTTTCATATAATTCGGAGTGAAACACCTGCATGTTGCTGTAACATCTGGATGTGATGTGATGAAAATGATACCTTTATCTAAATGATGGATGAAATAATTCAGGAATTGTTCTGATAAAATATCATTCATTTGCTGACTATTTATTAGTCCACTTTCTTCCTCTTATGTTGCCCCAACTTTTCTCTCTTGTTCCTTCCCTCACTACAAAAAACTAGTGAACATAAATGAATAGAAATCTACCGTTAGGTTGAGATTTTTGTCTTTTAGCTCAGCTCTTTCTTCAACACAATTCTCAGTCCCCTTGACTAAAGATGATCCTCTGACCTGTCTGTCGAGATGGCCTTTATTTAGTTCTGTGCATTTCCTAACAGTTACACAACCTTTACAAGTACACCTCACTGCCCAGTTCTTAGCCCCCAAGATTTATTTCTTAGGGGCACCCTAAAGGCAGAGTTGTGCAGGGATATCCAGGATCATCATGGACCTCAAGGGTGGATATCAGAGACATTCCAAGGTCAGTTTGTGAGGGCATAATAGATTTATTTTTTCTCAAGGAATGTGCAAAACGAAATGCAGACCATTGCGAACATTAGATGTTGAATGAAAGGAAGTCTTAAGAGTCTCGACATGACGTTTTAGACAAAATATAATTGGTATAACCAAAGTTGTATTAGAGAGGCATGGCTGGCTGTGAGATCATCGTCTTCTAGAAGTTGTGATTCAGTCGTAAAGATAAGGATGTTAAGGCTGTGTTTTAGATTGTATTCTTTGTAGAACCAGGTGTTGAAAATGTCTGGTTTCAGTGACATCTTTGTGTGGACCGAAGTTCCTCCCAGCACAGAATTTGTGCGCACTCTAAACACTTGGACTATCTTCAGTGAGGAGCAGCAGGGTGAAATCTAAGAGGTAAATCACAAAACATAAACCTATTTTCTTGTGGCGTCCACACTGATTGGAAAAGCTGCTCCATTATTCTTCGAAAACAAGTCCCTTTATTATCTTATTCAGATAATTATAGCTTAAACACAAGCATTGTTGTTGCTGGAAGCTGACTGATGTGGGCGTCAAACTGTGAAGCATCGCTCGGTATCAACAGTGACTCTAAATATTTAGCATAAGTGAAAGCTGTGACACAATCTACTGCCTGTTTTTTCCCATGCAGCTTCCACTCATTCTCCAGATCCCCCACCCTCGATAACAATGTGCTCTTAATCAAGAAGATGTCTGTACTCTGTAGTTCTTTAAAATTACACTCATTATTCTCCTACTTCAACGTGTGGGCGTCCAGCTCAACAACAAAGCCAGCAGCTCAACTTCAGTTGATGAATGGATCAAGAAAAACTCCCGAATTGAAAGTCTGCAAATGCCGTTTGATTTTGCTGAGTCGGTGGAAAACTGTGCCCCCAAATGAGACTAAACTTTCATTTGGCCCCAAGTTTGGGTGACAGCATCAAGTCAGAGACGAGAAACAAACACTGGCAGCGCCGTCTCACGCCGGGTCACACTCGACTTGTTTTCCTGATGACGAGGCTTCGGATGGCTCTGAGGGAAACCGCAGGGACTTGCAGCCAGACAGTTTTTCGAGAATCTGAAAAGACGCGTTCTGGGTGGCGTTTTGTAGCGGTGGTCCCTGGAGAAAATGTGTTTCTCATTCCTGTTTTCTTTTACGAGCGCAGCTTCGTCAACAGCATGTGTAATTTACCAATGATTACTCACACGCCGCACCGCAGTCCATGACATAAGCCTTGGATTATTACTAAAGCTACGTCGGTCTCATTGCTGGCTTTACCCATCACTGTTTACTCTCAAGTTTGTTTTCAGTCCATAAAATGATGACGGCGATTATAATTGTGACGGAGATGGATGCAGGTCGACCCGAAACAAAACTCTTACTGTATTTTGATGAATGGAAAAAATACCTGCTGAACACAGGCCATGCGTCATCGCCAGAGATTCTGGCTCTCGGTCCAGAAATCTGTTTGTCGATTCCATGGACTCAAATGTAACTTATTACTTACATCCAGATGTTGTTTGTGCTTTAACCATCACCTGAGTGCGTGACTCAACACAGATACTTGATTCTGGCTTCATGGTGCATCACAGTCTTTCCTGGTCGAGTTCTTAAAAAATAAAGTTTTGTTTTGCTGTTCTTGTAGTTTCATCCGGTGATCTGCCTGGGTCAGTGTTTACGACCTTGTCAACAGGTGGTATTTGCTCAGAAGATCCATGATGCCAAGAATTACTTCAAAACTACAGAACCGGAAAAGCCGGTCATTGACAATCAAAGATGTTTTCGCTGTACAATCAATACCTCAATGGAACAGTGTAACCAAACTTGGTCAAGGTCAAGTTGGTCTCCCACAGAGAACGACTAAAGATTCCGAAGATTTGTGGATCCACGTAATTCATGTGCTCCTTGTTTTCTAATGAACTCTTCCTGAAAAGTGTAAGTAAGTAATTGCTATTTATAAAGCGCCTTTCGCAGACCATGATCACAATTGATTTTTTATTTGGTAATAATAATAAACTGAAGCCAGCAAGGAAAATACTCAACTAACCAGAAATGTTGTGGAACATTGATTTTTTATTTAGTCCTTTAAATAGTGATTAAAACTGATTTATTTAACAGAGGCATATTTTGTCCAAACCCAAATGTAATCTTTCGAAAGTGAATGCAATCAATGCTACAGTTGTACATTTAGTTATTTCCCATCCTTCTTTGTGACATTGTCAAATGTCATATTTTCACAGTTTGTTATCGGTTTTAATAAATAAGCTCAGTCACAAACAATGATGGTAACTACAGTAGATACATTGTTAGTTCAGTGCAATTCTATGGTCTATGAGTGTCTGCTAGGTATTTTTATACTACTGTAAAAAAAAAGCCGCAGCTGACTTTTGAATCTACAATGTTAAAGCATAAAACATGAGTTCTGTCTGTGACCAACAGCTGAAATTCATAGCTGTTAAAAAATGTATGTCAAACTTGCCCTGGCTATGACACAGCGATGACAGTATTTCATCCTTCAACATTCTGAAAAGAATTCCATCCATTTCCTTTCCCTCAAATATACAAAAGGCAGGATTGGATTTCCCCAAAATCCTGGTTGATATGGAAGATATCACAATTTGCCAAAACATTCCACTGCTACACTAGACCTTCTTATGTAACAGAAGTCCGACAGCAGTCATCTGGTGAAGTGGTTGTGATCTCTGGACAACACGATCCTCAAGAGATCCATCACAGAATCGTGACAGGGTGCTCTGAGGAGGGCAAAACAATTCCAGATAACAAGCCCTATAAATACACTATGACACAACCCTCACACACAGAATCAGTGTTTGCTAGCTAACACGGATTGTTTGCTTCACAGAAGACAAAGAAGTGAAGCTCTCTGGCGCCCCTGGTGGACAGTACCTGTTCTATAATGGCTCATAGTGTGGATAACTTTCTTTTTCTACATTTAAGAGGCACAACACTCATGACAACAACAAAACAGACTGAAATTATACCCACACTGTGAGAAGCAAGTGATCATAATGTAATGGCTAATTGGACTATGACTAATCTTAAGAAATTCTAACAATAGTAATCTAATATTGCTTAAGACTAACAGGTTATCACACTAAAATTTCAACTCTTAAAAACTCTCAAAAAACATGATAATAAATCAAATTCCTTAATGAAGTTAAAGAAAGAAAAGAAAAAAAGAAAAGTCCCCCCCCCAGCCTGTGACCCAGTCTCTATTGGCCCCCCGACCATTGTCTTTGGGACTCTTCCCTTAAATATGTCAAAACCTGAAGGTAGAACAGTGGTTCTTATTTATCACTGCCAACCTAAAATTACAATGTATGTACATTTTAACTGTTGATTACTTTTTAGCGCCCCCTACCATCAGTTTATCCATTGTGTTATCTCAGGGTCTCAAAGGCCTTAAAACAATTGTGTTTGTTTTCGGCCTCTGGGTCCCCTTGACCCTTATAATAACAAGGGTTCACATCAGTGCATCAAGACCAGACTAACAAAAGTGTAATTTACAAGAGTAGTCGTCTTGAGGTTTTGTGTGATTAAATGAGCTCGGAAGGATCCGTTGTGGTCTTGAAATAAAACGCCGGGTCCATAAACAGAAGCAGATCAGACAGAAAATCAATCCTCAATGTCCTCGCTTGCCTCCTCAATCTTGGGAAAAGCCTTCAAACTTGCAACTTAACTGGAGCCCCTGCTGTGACTTACTTGATTTATTAATTGTCGGGGGGCGAACACCTCTTTTCACGGTCACTGACTACGACTGGTGTGCGAGTGGAGCGGCGGGCTCAGAGGTGAAAAATGCCATAACTCACCGGGGTTGACCAATTTAAGAGGAATGTCTGGGAGGGGGGGTGGACAGGAGTGTGACATGACGAGCAGTAAAAATTTCCTTCTTCTGAAGAAATATTTACTGCCAGAATTTCACGGTGTTTTCGCAGGTGGATGAAATAAGAATTGCCGGCGTCTCTCATGTGGTACCTGGTGTACTTTGATTCGGGTGGTAACTTATCCCTGAAGCCATATCATTATGACCATCTGTATGTGGGTCAAGACACCTTTAGAAGTTTGGAATTCGAGTGTCATGACATAAATGCGAAGAGAACTTAATGAATACCAGGTTTAAAGAAGCATCAGGAACAGAGCTAGGTGGTCCAGGTAGCTAGGCTACGGGGTCTGCAGGGGTCTCTCGTCAAACCAACACCTAGGTGCTTGACAAAACAGCCTATAAACCAGTGAGTAAGTAGTTTCTTCCAGTGCGATGATAGCATGATGGAGACATGGGTGCATGGGTCATGGTTCAAACAAGTGTGGTTTAAGAAGCTGTCAACCAAGTGGCCAATACTTTTATCTATCAAGAATTTTATATGGGATTAAATAGATCCAACCAGTACTAGATTGAAATGTTAGTCTAGTGTCAGGTAAACACTACTAGTGTAAACCCTTGACCATGGTTGCAACCCCGCTAAGAGGATGCATCCAGTCAAAGGTGGTTGTGTCGGACTGCAGACTCTCTTGACCTTTTCTTTAGCCAATATGAACAAGTGGATGTCACTTGATCAGGTCCACCATTGACAGGTACTGACCACTGCACATCATGCCTGTCCCGCATCATCAGGTGGTCATAATGTTCTGGTAGTCATTACCTGCTCATACTAAGAGCCAGAGTGAACTTCTCATGTACTCACACTCATCTGCTCCTCGTCTGGTTGAAGAAAGTCTCAAGAAACTCTTTTCATGATTCCTCCACGAGCAAAAGTGAAAAATCCATAGCGAGAAAACTTTTTTTTTTTACAAGATTCGCCTGTGTTAGATCCGGCTGGGTTTAAGTCCCAAAAAGAAAAGCAAAACTTCGGGGTTCCGGGGAAGTTCCGAACCTGCAGGTCGTCCAAGAAGTTCTGCGGAGTCTCTGCTCACTAACGGGCAACACGCTGACTGAACGCAAACAGTGTGTGGCCGAGCGGGTCTCTCCTCAAATCTGATTTATTCAACATGTGACGGAGACCCACCTCCTCTCTTCCTCTCCTCCTCTCTCCTCCTTCTCTCCACCAGAGCCGCCGCTGCAAGAGCTTCTCCGTCTCTGTGGGGACTCTGCTGCCCCCACGCGGACGTCGTTGCAACCGCTGTTTGCCTGAAGGAAGAAGAAATTATCCTTAATCCTCATTATCTACATAAAACTGATGCATAATTTTATTCTTCTATTTTTGAATATATTGACTATATTTTTTAACATTTTTGTAAAAAGAAAAAATAACACAAACAGGGATATATTTGTCGACAAATAAATCTGCTGAATATAAATAAAAATTAAAAAGAATATATATATTCAAAAAAGACAAAACACAATACAAGCGTCCTAAATATGTACTATTAAAATGGCAGTTTAATTGGTTAATAACAGGAATGTAACATTTTTGTTGAAGACAAATTTTTCAAAAATAAGCATTTAAGCTTTATCATTTAAAATGATTTAGAGACTGAGCTTACATGTTTTTTGTGAAACTTAAAGAGTCATTAGGGATATATGGCTGTAAGATTCACTGAGTTAAAATAATAAATACATATTTACACTCAACAAACATATAAACCAAACACTTTTGTTTTTGCTCCCTTAGACTGGCCATAATAAAAGGCAACTCTAAAATGTTCAGTTTTATTTATAACCATTGGCATGGTGACAGCAGAAATGTCCACCAGAGCTGTTGCTGGTGAATGTGATGTTCATTTCTCTGCAATAAACCGTCTCCAAAGGTGCTTTAGAGAATCTGGCAGTACACCCAACCAGTCTCACAACCGCAGCCACTCGGACAGCTGCTGCAACCATTGGTTTGCATGACCAAATATGCATATAATATATATAATATATAATTTCTGCACAAACTGACAGAAACCATCTCAGGAAGCTCATCTGCATGCTCGTCCTAGTATTTACTAGTGATGAAGCTTCATGAAGCAGTGTCATGTTGTTTAGCGGTCAGTAGGTGGCGCCATCAGTTTAAAAATGAGTTTTTCATTCAATTTAAATTTCATTTAATTTAAATTTAAAAGTTGTTGAAAACAAGGAAAATAGTGCAGAGCCTGCCATCTAGTGGGCTCTGAAAATAATGACACTGTTTCATGAAGCTTTAGACCATCACTAGTAAATACTACGTAGTCACATAGGTAAAGTAAAGTTTTTCATAATAGTTGTGTCAAGTGTTTTTTTTTAAATAAAAGCGAGAGAGTCATGCAAAGTGTAACAAATTAACAAAAAGGTAATGTAATGTTTGGTAGTCACACAAAATTAGGTTCAGCAAAACAGTAACTGAGCTAATCTCGCACTCGAGAGTCCTTTTTTAAAAAATAACATGAAAAGAAGAAATACTTAATTAAAAAATATGGGTGCATAAATATTCTTTCTAAATAACTTTCTTCTTCAGCAATTTTCTGTTTAGGAAAGTCAACTTGTATCTTTCCAGTCCCTCCAAATGACTCCCTCTGTTCCACCCTGCCTGCACTCTCCTATTCACCCCCCATCATCTCCATCTGTTCATATTTTCACTACCTCTCACAGCCTCCACAGCTCCTTTCAAGGCCACAACACTCTGCTCCAAATCTTCTTCAACCCAAGTTTCGCTCTTGGTGCTCTCATGTAACACAGCTCCACCTTGTAACAACCTCAGCAGAAAACCTACCTATCACACCCTGGTGTTTGAAGTCGGAACACTCCTGAGGGTGTTTTTCATCTCCCACTGAAGACACAATGCTGCGTTCAAACTTTCCATCTTTTGACGGAGACTCCATCTGTGCACAGTTCTTGTTTCACTCGGCAGCTCCCTTTTTGTCTTTATGCTCAATTATTCAGAGTGGTTAAAATGTTGTCACTTTTCATTCCAGCCTCATAAATAAGACACAAGAGAGATCCTTTGATACGTTGAGAGTAATTGCCTGATTCATTATCCTCTTAACTTGTCATCACCTCAGGTTGTTGCTGTTTAGCTCCAATTGTACTGTAAGAGATGAGGCAGAATTTGCAGGTAATTGCAGCTTTGTGATTACATTTGCATCTTAAGATGTCGTTTACAGATGAACTTCATTCCTATCCATGCATCCTCCACTATTTATCTATAGTTGTTTAGGGAGTAATCGAGCAAAGACTTTCCTGTTCACAGAAACCACTACAAAAGCTTGTTGGTGGACTATTGAATCTAAGGTAAGGTAAGGTAAGGTAAAACTTTATTGATCCCTCAGGAGGTCTCCTTTGGGAAATTGTTTTTTTACAATAGCCAGCAATTTTTCATAAACAATAAAAAATAATACATAAAAAATAAAATAAGAAGAACATAAAGAGGAAGAACAAGATGACACAATCTAAGTCTAAAGACAAAGACAAAGAACATAGGTCAAGGAAAGAAAAACAACAAAGACAAAGATACAAAGACTAACATGGAACAGAACATCCAGATACTCTCACTCCACTCCTGCCCCCGAACTCAGAATTGTACAATTTAATAGCCCGAGGGATGAATGAGTCCCTGAGTCTATTTGTTTTGCACCTGGGTAGGAGCATTCGTGCACTCATTCTGCTTCTCTGCTCACTGATGACAGTGCTGAGAGGATGACTGTCATCGTCCATGATGGACAGTAGTTTGTTCAATGATCTCCTCTCAGCAACTGTCACCAGTGAGTCCAGCTTCATTCCAACCACAGAGCCAGCCCTCCTGATCAACCTGTCCAACCTGTTGACACTCCTCTTGGACACATTTCCACCCCAACACACCACAGCATAGAACAGGACACTGGCCACCACAGACTGGTAGAACATGCAGAGGAGCTTCTTGCAGATGTTAAATGAACGAAGCCTCCTCAGAAAGTACAGTCTACTCTGAACCTTCTTATACACATGGTCTGTGTTGCAGGACCAGTCCAGTTTACTGTCCATCCACACACCGAGGTACTTATAGTTGTCCACTATCTCCACCTCGTCGCCTCTGATGGACACTGGACGTGGCTTTGTCCTGGACCTCCCGAAATCCAAGACCAGCTCCTTGGTTTTTGAGGTGTTCAGCTGCAAGTGGTTCCTCTCACTCCAGTCCACAAAGTCACGTATCAGACTCCTGTACTCGTCTTCGCTGTTGTCCCTGATGCATCCGACAATGGCAGTGTCGTCAGCATACTTCTGGACGAGACTCAGCTCTGAGTTGTAGCAGAAGTCTGAAGTGTAGATGGTGAAGAGGAGAGGGGCCAGTACTGTCCCCTGAGGTGCTCCTGTACTGCACACCATAGTGTCAGACTTGATGTCCTTCAGCCTGACATACTGTGGTCGATCAGTAAGATAGTCCGTAATCCAGGAGACCAGACCAGGGTCCACATGCATCTAGTGATGGGATGATGAAGCTTCATGAAGCAGTGTCATGTTGTTTAGAGGTCAGTAGGTGGCGCCATCAGTTTAAAAATGATGTGGTGTTTCACTAGAATAGTTGTTCAAAACAAAGGAAAATAGTGCAGAGACCGCCATCTAGTGGCCTATGAAAATAAAGACACTGCTTCATGAAGCTTCATCAGACCATCACTAATTGAATCTACTTCGATGTGACTTGGGTCTGTCCCGGGGCCTCCCCCTAAAACAAAATGCTTTCAAAAAAGAAACTGATGCCGCCTTAAAAGACTGAGAAGGTCTCCCTGATCTCTGGACTATTTAAATGACTAATTCCTTATTACATTTTTCACGTAACTCTTTCATTGTTAAAGTTTTGAGTTTTTGTATTCATGACCAATATTCAGATTCTCTTAAGGGACAAACTGTGAGGCCAAAAGAATGAAGCTCAAAAAACTCTCAGAGCAGTAAGAGGAGTCTCTTTATTTAGCGAACCACAAACATATCCACAGGCCACTATAAAAGATCTCCATTAAAAAAAGCACTATAGTCTAAAACGTGCCAACAGAAAAATAAAAACAAGAGCCTATAAGTGGCAACAAAAGAGCATAATGGCTTCATAAGTCATAAAAGAAGAAACAAAACAAGGTCATTAAAAAGTGGGTGTTCGGTGCTCAAACCCTGGATAGAGGGCCATTTGCAGCCCATGTGTAACTGTATTAACTGGCTTTTGGGTTGAACTGATTGAAGATCTAGGATATTTTATTTTGGAGTTCTAAATGAAAGTACTCTTGGTTTGTCATCAAAAGTGGCGGGAAAAAGTTTGAAACTATGCAAATAAACCACCATTAACAACAAGTTTTAACATACATTTGAACACTTATCCCTGGACTAACAAGTCAGTCATACTCCTAAATATCCCACAATCCATTGCTTGTTATATTTGCATTGTAAATTCATGATGAAAAAAGAGTCGTTCATGGTGCTTACACTATTATTTCGGAACAAATTGTAGTGCAGCACAAACATCTCAAACATTTTTACTTTGCACCCCTTGGTGCGTTTAAGTTACTTGATATTCTGCGGACATCTGGGAAACAGCTGCTCTGTTGTTTGTGCTGATAAAGAAAAATAAAAGTTTGTTCCAGAGCAGAATTTTTGCTGGCTAAACCTTTTTTTTTTCTTCAGCTGACCCATTTTTTGTCGGAGCTTCACTCTGAACTGCTGCATCACCGAGTGGAATGAGTTTTCATGTCGGCTGCTGCTCATTATTAGTGTGACAGGAGCGAAGAAGACTCACACACACACACACCAACACACACATTCCTATACACAAAACACTGACTTCTTCTCCAGGCTAGTCAGACTTGATCTGCGTCAGAGAAGCTTCATCCCAACAGGGATAATTAAGGATCACCTAGACTTTCTTACTTCATTAATTCCCAAGGTGGAGGAATCCCACATGGCAAGGATGGAGGGCTCCGGGCATGGAGCAATTAGAGGGCCCACTTTAGACTGTACACTTGAGCTGCAGGGAGAGAGGTAGGATCCCTCCTGGCGAGGATGAGAGGGAAAAGTGCTAATTACTGTTCTATCACGCACAAAAAAAAAAATCTTTGAAGTCAAATCAAAATTAGGGAAGTACAATTTGCCAAGAAATCTGGCCTCAAAAATAAAATAAAAAGTTGATATCGGAAAGATTTGGCCAAAAAAAGACAGGTTAGACAAATATATTTGCCATAAACTTGAAATTAATTAATTAAAATAACCTTTTTTAAAGAAATAATAAAACAAACAAGCTGAGAAAGAGAAATAAAAAAGTATGCCATACATCCAGAAATACAATTGGCATAAATTAAACAAAGAAAAAAAAAAATCAAATCAAAGAACAAAACCCAATAAAATAAATAACCATTCAAGTATTAAATCAGTGTTAAAATCAAGAATAAAAAAGGTGATAAAAATGTGGCCATGATGTAGAAAAAATCAAAAAGGCTATACAAAGAATTTTACAAAAACATTTTCCTAGAAAAAACGGGGAAAAAAAGGGGAGAATCAAGTGGATCCAAAATATTAAAAGTATATAATTAAGTAAGTAAGTAAGTAAGTAATATTTATTTATATAGCGCTTTTCGAGACCAGGGTCACAAAGCGCTTAAACAATCAAAACAATACTCAAAAAAGTACATACTTTAAAGATCAAGATAATACTGAGAACAACACAGGAGTTCGAGAAATTCAAGGAAAAGCCTGAACAAATAGAAACGTCTTAAGATGTTTCTTAAAAGAGTCAGTAGACCCCATCAAGTGCAAAGAGAGAGGAAGATCGTTCCAAAGCTTAGGAGCAACAGCCTGAAAAGATTTCTCTCCTCTGGTCCTGAGCCGTGTGCGTGGAACCATAAGTAGATTCTGATCCACAGACCTCAGAGCCCGAGCTGGGGTGTAAGGCTGGATCAGATCAGTGATGTAAGGAGGAGCCTGACCATGAATAGCTCTGAAAGTAAGAACCAGAATTTTAAAGTTGATCCTGAAAGAAACTGGAAGCCAGTGAAGGGTTTTAAGGACCGGAGAGATAATTAAGGCTATTTCAGTCATATTAGTGATTTTAAAAAAACAGAAAATAAATATGTGGAAAGAGTCAACTATAGAGAAATGATCGTCCATATTATACAGCAACAAACATACTAGTATAATAACTATTTGAATAATGAATTGATTGTCATTCAAAAAACAGTACAACATGTTTTTCTTATGTAGAGTCCACACCTCCACAAAACAATAACAAAAGATACTGCTGGTGATTTTGAGAGCATGACAAAAAACATCTATTATTTTGGGTTGTGCTGTATAGATAGGTGGATTTGGAGGTATCAAGAAATGACCTTTTTTTAAAAATAAGAAAATACGAAAACAGTTCTCATGTGTTTCTGAATAGAAATTCATTTCCAAACTTTACTAGCAGTCACCGGGCGACTTGAAGGTCACATCACTATTCGGATGAATATTTCATGTCGTCTCAGCATGCCGGAGACTCTTCTGTGCATATCATCATCAGAATCCCGCCCGCCTTCCTTCCCCAGAATTTCAAGAAGATGAAACCGAGCCGCTGTAATGTCGGGAGGATCTGTGATTTCACTCAGAGGTGCGTCGGCATCCCACGGTGGTGGTCAGTTTTCCAGCAGAGGCTCCGAGCATGAAGAGAAAGGGGAGCCATGTTCAGTGAAACTGATGTGAGAAATAAGGAGTTTGAGTCCATTAAGGGTTACATGAAAAATAGAAGGTAGCATTAGCGCTAAAACAACATGCAAGAGTTTGAAGCAAAGATTGATGGTTCGAGTGGAACTTGTTTTTTTTAATTTCTGACTGACTACTACCATTATCCAAATATATGCTAATCATGCATGTGATGTGTTGCTTTAGCTCACTGCTGAATGATAATTTCTCCAAAATATACTACAATTTTGAGTCTGCTCCTGCCCGACCTTCTGGATACCAACTCTGTACTCGATTGTTGTCCTCACTGCCTTTTGAGTCAGCATTTATTTGTTCTCCTTCGGTGAGTTGCCCACTTATTTTTGTTTCTCCTCTCCCCTAGTGGATCTTGCACCACCGCCAAGAACTGTCTTTAACTTTCCATTGGACAATTTGTTGGACTTCCTGGACCTTTGTTTAAGAATTGAGAAAACAGACTTGACAGTCTTAAGCAGTATTTTTATTTTGCTGACTTTTATTGTCTGTACTTTGTGATTAAACTGTGTATTTCATAGTTAGCTTTGCCGTGGTTCTTTATCTTCTTCCGCACTTGGATCTTTTGTTTAATAAATTGTTACAGTTACTGACTCATTCCAGCCAGTACGGGGCGATATGTGGCAGACTGTAGTTTTATTCTTTATTGAACAAGATGGCACCTCAGTTTTTTATTGGAAATTTTCAGCTCAAGATCCGGGATTTGTGAACGCATGTGCAATTACCTGTCACAATTCACCATGTTTCTATGACAAACCGAGTCGAACACGATAGTGGCAGGGACAGTCCGTGGCAACCTCTGGTTGGTTCGTGGCATCTTCTGACACATTCTCCCTTCACAGACACTTCTTCCATGTAATGATGACAAAACATAATAAAGGAAAAAATTGATCCATGTTTAAAGATTTTAAGATGGAGTCGATTGGATGGCAGCCTTTTTTTTTCTCAAATATCACCTTGTGGGCCTAATAAAGGAAAATATAGTTTCATTTGCAAAGTTTCTCTATGTTTTATAGTCATTGCCTCTTCCTGTTTCTCCAGTACAGTCACTGACGCTGAATAACAATAACAATCAGGCTTCTATAATTATATCCCACCCCCATGAGATTAAGGGAGCTGTACACAATTGAGTTATACAAGCCGTTGATATCATCTCATCATAAGACATAAATTGACTGGAGCTGCCACTGAGAATAGTAAAATATATACACTATTCTTTTTCATGCTATGGTAGCAATATTAATATACATTTATATTATGAGAACAAAAAATAAAATTGTGCAAAACACTGACTCAAATAATTGAGGTGATTTTTACTTTATACTTTTGTTTGTATTCATTATGATTCCATGGCAGAAGTGACTGACTGTCAAGGGAGGCGTATCGGAAATCCGAGCAGATGTCAGGAGATGGCTCCGACTTGGCAATGCCAGTGTGAGGATCTTGCTGTCTCTCCTTAATGATTCAATCTAATGAAAGATGGAGACGATTCTGAGTTTTTGGTTTGCATTTGCTCTCAACACCAGAACCCTTTGTCTTCTATTATGGACAATTAGTTGAAGCATGACACAATGATTTACCCAGTGATTAACTGGGAGCTTCCAAGAATTAATACGATGCTTGACAGGAACTCACAACTGCGGAGCTCACTGAATGTTTTCCTCTCAACTGGCCAACAAAAACCTCCAAAAAAACGTTTTAGTAATTATCTTGATTTTCACCACTAGATAAAATAGACTAATTTTCCTAAACATCTTTGAGGAAATTGATGGTCTTAGACTCAAACTGACATTACATTATCGGCTAAGCTGTGTTTGAATGCAACATACATGTGTCAATGGTTTGTTGACCTACATAATGTACTTTTTTTTCCGAAGCAGGCTACCATAAAAACATGACACGCCAAGTGAGTGTGAAAGAAATTATTCCATTCTCAACGTTCCCAAATTTTGGACATGTTAAGGAATAATCATTAGAAAAGAAAAAGTTATTTTCTGTATAAATGAAGATTGTAAAACTGTTTCTAATAGTAAATGCTGCCTAACCTTCACACTCATGTTTGGTACACGGCTAAAAGAACACACATCCAGTTTTGGTTTCATTAGAGTGCCGGATGCCCAGCAATCAAAAGCAAAGGTTTTAAAAAAGGTCACTTTGTTATCCACCATCCATGGCAGCTTTGTACTCACACAGGCCTTGAGAAATAAAAGCGATACATGAATCACCAGAGTGGTCTGAGGGAAGCATCTGGTCCGAGCAGACAAGGATATAGATTTAGAAAAGAGAAAGTCCTTCGTTTGTGAGACTCACCGTAACGCAGTTACACCCACGTTGTTCAGTTATAATAAGTATTTGAAGTTCATAGTCACCGCTTATTGTTTGACCCTGATCCCCGCCAGCTGCTCACCCAACTCAACCAAGCTTCATCACGATGGTCAGCGCTTTGAAAATGTCTCATATTGGAAAAGCTGGGAATTGTTGTGAACTACTTTTCAATGTCATGTCACGATTATTACAAGACTTGTTATTATGGGTCTCTCTCCCTTTACTCTACACTCCTCCTGGATGACCCGAGAGGTCACCAAATATCCACCAAACAGCGATGGCAGTGGGGGGTCGATGGCGATTGCATTTGATTTCATTCATTTCTTCTACGGACTGTTTGAATTAGCTTTAGCCACTTTTCTGACTAGCATTAGGTCGCACTTGACATACATTCTATCATTTTGGCAAATAAATAAAAAACAGATGGAAAAAGAGATAACTTCCATTAATTCTTGTTTTTTTATCATCAACAATGACACATTTTCTACATACTGAGGACATGGTCTTCATGGAGCTTTTGCTCTAAACCTGCAGGGATTTAGCCTTGGATATTGATGATCCTATTTATGTGTATCTTCAAAGGAAAGAGTTCAAGACAATGCAACTGTCACTACATCTTTAAAAGCTACATTTCATCCTCGCATCAATATTAGAGCTCAGTCCTGCTTGATCCAGTCACATCTTAAGCTTTTGTCATCCTTTCCAAACCATCTAAAGAATTCACACAAAGACTTCAATACTGTCACTGTCAGAGAAAATAACACAAGTGCAGATGTTTAAACTCCTTAATCAGGACCAGTCAGCTGCTCTTTTTCTTTTTCAATATACAAGTCATATTTTCACTCTGATTCCATCATTGGTGTTTTTTGGACCCAAGTTTTGAAATCTTACCATTATTGAAAAAACAGTATAAGATTGACACTCAGAGCGACAAAAAAAATCACAATTCAATAAATTTTATCTGACTTCCAAGATTGTTTTCTGTTGCTCGCGGCGCTGCTTTCTATCCAAAGATAAGTGTCAGTGATTAATGGTCGGCCGCGACAAAGGCGCTCAGCCGAAGTGCTCTTTAAAGACGCCGTCACGCCCCTGCCTGGTCGCTGTGGCGACAAATCACACCTACACGCAGCTAACAAGCAAGAGTTCGGAAAAGTCATTGTGGAATGTAAAACGGGAATTTCTTACTCAGGGAAACTCTCTCTTACAGCTTATGATTGACTGAAGAAAGAAGTGAGAATGAATGTTTAGGTCGGGATTTTTTTCTTTACAGCAGACTGAAATATACTTTTGATTACTAATTTAAAAGCTTGTTTTTCTACCTAAATCATCATAAAACATTCACATTTCCCGAATATTTGACTTGAAAACATTACAGAAGATTCAAGAGAATCCAGTAAACAGTCTTCTTCTCATGAGAAGCAATATATATAGATAAGAGGAAAATCAAAAAAACCCAAACCCCTGTTCCTATTGAGCCCCGCGGCAAAGAGCTTCTGTTGTACTGATCTGACAAACTTGAGAGGACCTGAGAATGATTCAGCGTGTCAGCAAATGGGTTTTAGTTGCCTGGAGATCTATCTGTGGCGAGAGAATTAAACTTCGACAACTCCTGCCTGAGCAGGGTTTTAATGCGAGAGCCACAACAGAAACTCCAGTGGAGTCCAGTCCAGAGAGAATTCAAATACTGAGGAAAATTACATGTGAGTATTCAAGAATAGAAGGAATTTGTGAATATATAGTCGGGATAACAAATCAGGGATGACAGCAACTGTGTTAAATACAAGATGACATCAAGGGGGGCCCAAGGGAGGACTGTTAGGGGATTGTGTTTTTTTGTCTGTATATCAAACTTCTTGTATCATATTTAGTATTGTAGTTAATAAAAGGCTCAATTGATAGAATTTGTCGGAAGGCATTTGAATCGTATTTGAGTGGTGAAGTCTACAGGCTATTCCAAGCTTATCAGGATCAGAAACAGCTTAAATTTGTATATTTATAAAATACATAGAATTTAGGTCCAATTGTAAGTGACTCCTTAGGAAATTTGCGTTTTAGAATATAAAATAAAAAAATAGGATTAATCATCATCAAAAATTAGTAGTCAAGACGCTTGGCTGCCCATGATTCAATTTCGTGCGACCTGTTGTCTCTGTTATTAATTCTTTTATTATTAGTTTTTCAGCAAGAGAATTTCAAACAGGATTTCAAGGAACAGGTCAACGTAAAGTTGAGCTGCTTAGTGTCAATGCTAATTTCAAAATACTAAAAACTTTTGTTTGTGAGTGAAGATGTTCTCACTTTTGCATTAAGATGGACACGCTCTTATTTCGAATTTTGAATGAGACAACTCTTTGTATGCTGTCACTGTTGATGTTTGGCCGCTGCTTGTTTTAATTTTAACACCACACTTCAGAATCACTTGTATAAGACATAATTGTAGTATTTGTGATGCCCCCCCGCCTGTTACTAAACTACAGTTTTGAAGGCAATTTATGGTGACGGCCATCTTGGAAATGTAAGTAATGAAGACAACTTTCATTATTTAAATTCAGGAAAACTAATTAATTTTAACATTATCATAAGGGAAATATTTAAATGTTTTCAATTTTTGAATTTTGTAGAAGTCAGTTTTGTGGCTGAATCGGTACCAAACTTCTGGTATTTCTGCAGCCAGCCTACAGTGGACACAGCTTTTTGCACTTCATCATTGGCTACACTTTTTAACACTGGATGTTGCCTCTTGGACATGGCTAGAATATTATATTACAACTTATTCAATTTACCTTAATCCGTAAACGCCCTGGGTTGTATTGTCTGCCATGTCAGAGTGACATCCATGTGAAGTTTCAGTCTGGCTTCTGTAAACATCACTCCACGGAGACAACCTTACTGAAATTGTCCAGTGACATCATGATGTCGGCTGATTCGGGTCAATACACTGTTCTGGTTCTCTTGGATCTGTCCTCAGCCTTTGACACATTTGATCACCAGATCCTGCTTAGGACTGTCTGTGTTAGAATGGTTCTCATCATACCTTTCTGGGCGCAGTTTTAGTGTATCTGCCAATCAAATGAGGTCTGAATCAGCAGATCTGTTGTGTGGCTCAAGGTTCTGTTCTGGGTCATTTTTTTTTTTGCTGTACTTGATTCCCCTCGGTAAAATCATTCAGAGATTTCCTGATGTTTCTTAT
Source organism: Callionymus lyra (assembly GCF_982586985.1). Lineage (NCBI taxonomy): Eukaryota > Metazoa > Chordata > Actinopteri > Syngnathiformes > Callionymidae > Callionymus > Callionymus lyra. The sequence goes on from NC_141824.1 coordinate 26,141,043, forward strand.
CACATTTTTGCTGATGACATCCAGCTCTACTGCTCATTGCTAGAAATCAAACAATGGCTGAGTGAAAACACTTCGCAGCTAAATGTGGACAAAACTAAAACTTTGGTTATTACTCCTGATGATAAAGTTCCAGGGTTGAGTCAGTACTTGGGTGACTTAGGTCAGTCTGTCAAACTAAACCTGAGAAACCTGGGTGTTGTATTTGACAAAGACATGTCTCTAGTTCAACACTGCAGAAAACTGACCAGAAACTGTTTCCTTCAACTGAGAAAAATCTCTAAATTTAGGAAAATAATGTCACAACATGATCTGGAGCTTGTAATCCATGCTTTTGTGTCTTCTCGTTTAGACTATTGTAACTGTTTATTTTCGTGTCTAAACAAGAAGGAGCTGTCTCGCCTGCAGTTAAAACAAAACCTTTTTGACCTTACTATAGTAGAATAACTCACTCATTTCCCAGATCCTTAAAACTCTTCACCGGCTGCCAGTTTCTTTCAGGATCTATTTTAAAATTCTGGTTCTTACTTTCAGAACTATTCATGGTCAGGCTCCTCCTTACATCAGTGATCTGATCTAGCCTTACACCCCAGCTCTGGCTCTTAGGTCACTGGATCAGAATATAGTGATATAGTGATATAGTGAAATAGTAATTTATTTTTCTTATTTTCTTTAGCATTTCATAACATGAAAAGACAAGACTCTTGACCAGGTTCTTGTGAAAGTTATTTGGGAGAAAATAAATACACATAAAACAACTTTCAGGCAACAATAATCGATCTACAGCACTTTCTTACATGGAAAAAGCTGAGTAAACCAGGATGACTAGTAAGAAGTCTGTCATTAACTGTTGAAGCTGGATACCTAAAACCACATTGACTCTACGGATACAAGAAGACAAAGTCCAGACTGTTAATGATCAATGATTATTTTGTTGTTTTAGTAGAGTATAGAAACAGAATCATAAAGAGTTTCAAATAACTGGCTACCATATCCTTCTTTACCACACGGTTAAAGCCAGTTGTTTTGACTGTATCTGTACTTCAGCTTCAGGATAAACGCAGTTGAGTCGGATTGTTCATTCACCAGCACTCAGTCACACAACAAAGCCGCCCACTTGAGCTCCATCCTTTGGGCTGTCCACTCTGAATACGTTCTAATTAATAGTCTATCAATCACGCAGTCCGGCATGTTGTTCTCCCACGGGAGCACATTCCTCAGACATTGTAGGGAGTCTAACTAATTCTGACGGAGATCACTTTTATTCTCCAGGAATGCATTATGCCGTTGAGGGAAGGAATGTGGCACATTGAGAGAGAGATGCCCCGGAATTTCCAACCACAACAATTAAATTGCTCAAGCAAATGTTTCTTTGAGGGTTAGCAAAAGAGCGACGTCTTTAATCCCATTAGTCTGCACGTCACAATGCTGTCAGCGGAGTCAGGCGACGTTGTCACGTTTTTTTGAACAATCACCATCAGGTTCAATGTAGGGGAAAACTTGGAGGAATTTCTCTTTCTGCTGAATCACATCTGCTTTTTAACATCACAAAAAATGCATCAGTTGGTTACTGAAGCGGAAACCTTGTATACGCTTCATGAGGCAGGTGATTGGAGAGCCGGAAACAACCTTCACACCATTATCATCGTTTCTCATCAACTGTTGGGATTTGTTCGGCTGAATAAGTGAAGATTTCACAAAACCTTTTTCTCTGGGAGAAGTGGATTTAGCTTTATCACTACAGATGTACAAATTAACAATGATTCTTTGCACAATTTTCGCAAACAGATTGCAAAGGAAATGGCTTTAGTCTGAAGTTGACTTGAAGGTCCCCGTTTTCTGATAAGCAACACGTTCCATCTGTCTGGCATAAAAGGAAGGAGTTTAAACAATGATTCTAAACTGGTCTAGTCAGTACCATCATGAGCTATTAGTGACCAAAATCAAGAATAAAAAGAAGGATCACTTAGTCAAATAAATCTACAGAAAAACGATGCAGTTCTTCAATGAGATATTCTTATTTTGATCTTATTCTAAAATTTTACTTACCAGTCAGTATTCAGTTGATTGATGATAACTCTATTAGTTATGGGACAATTTAAGGCTAGGGCTGTTTTAACTTAATATTTATCTCAATGCATGGTCAACTTAAATTTTGACTAGGCTTTTTTTTTTGCAATGTAACCATTGCTCATTTGATTGAAAAAAGTGACTAAATCTAAAGCTCAGGTTTTCTATTGCCTCTGTGATCTGATTATGGGTGAGCAAAAGATAATAAAAAATTTAAAAATATTTTAAAAGGGTTAAATAGCTGCACTAATCTAGCTGACTAGGAGGACTGTTTTACTGAAAATCATCACTGGTCTAATATGTTGATCTTGTTGAGCTGACACAAGTGTTACTATTAGTTACTACTAATTTGAAGTGGAAATATTCTGTATGCGGTGAAATGAAATAGAGAACATAGTTACATACTTGTTCTCTGTACTTGCAACTTGTAATAAAAAATGTTTGATTTTTTTGTGGATCAGAACAGACGTATAGCTTCACAGAGGCGATCGAAACACTCATGACTTGTCCTCTACAATATGGAAGCTGGACTAATCCAACTCTGTGGACATGAGAAAATGTTATGCAAAATATTTAGGCATGGTTCCAACATCATGTCACAGATGCTTTAATATGATTTAACTGTTGCCTATTTCTGTGTTTTCAGCTTCGTTATTCATCAACACACTAGAAAACACTCCTTATTTGGAGAGAAGCACAAGCTCAAGAGCACAATTTAGCCTTAAGTCAGAACAAGTGTTACTGCTCCTGCTCAAGATGACATCCTTCACTACTTATTTTTCCAGCGATGAGACCGTACACCTGTGAAAACTCATGTGTGCATTCAGGACTGGAGAAATCGGACTGAATCACAATAGAAGTCGCTGTAAGACTTGAGTCAACATTGGCGTGTCGGCGCACAGATGCTGCAAATTCCTGGATTTTAAAATACTGCGAGGAAAAATAAAGGTTTGCAGGTGTAAAACAGCTTCTGTAGTTTTCCATCTCGGCCGCTGACAGCTTGAGGGCAAATGTCTTTTTTAATTGTCCAAGAAAAAGAGGAGCAGTTCAGACTGACTCGTGCACGCAGATGGATAGAGTTGACCTCTAAAACTCATGCTGCACATGCTTGAGCAATGGTGACAGCAGCATTTATTTTTCATTTGAACGAGCAGAGAACTCTTCTCCCCGTCTTTGACCCTTTGAGAGAGAATAAATACATTTCTCAAGTGTTGTTTTACTGGATCTATTTTTGTTTTAGAATGTTTTTGTACATGGACTTGAGCCAATGTTGGAGGATGTGATAAAAGGTGTAGTGTAATGTAGAAATCATGTGAAAACTTACAAGAGCTTGTTTTCTTCAACTTCTTGTTGATTTGAATGGCTGGTAAAACCAAAGGTTAATTTGTTTAGAAAAAGATTCAAATATATCATAACAGTTAAATCGTATCTAGAACATTTCCACGTGTCTTTGATAATAACCACTTAAGGTCCAAGTCATGAAAAGTTATGATATCGTGCTGGCAAAAACTGTGCTTTTGGGCATTACATGTTTGTTTTTACATGATGCACACATGATTCACTACTTTATTGATACTCATTTCACATGAGTATGTATTTGATGCATATTCTGGGAAAGTGAAAAAAATAAATATTGGCATTAGGTGGAAAGTAAAAAGTATTAGATATTTGTAGAATACATAAATATTACATATGGATTTAAAATAGAAAAAAATCCAAGATTAAGATAATTTTTGTCACAAAAAGATGATTTTGTTCTTAAAAATGGCTGTAAAAAAAGATTATAATCTTAAAGTAGCACATATATTGTTGAGGTTAAAACAGCACTTTACATTACAGATAATGAAAAACTAATTTCAATGTCTTTATAATGGCAAAAAAAAGCATTACGAGGTGGTGAATCATACAAGTATGAACCATTGTTTTTGTTAAAAATATTTAGTATCAGTTTATATTTTAATAATATTGTAGCGTTTGCAGAGATAGAGAGCGTGTGAGAAGTTTACCAACTTAATTGATAATGCTGAGCTGTGGGTCACATCCAATGCCAAAAAAACAATGAACACACACTTCCTCAAGCCCGCCTCGAACAACAACCACTGTCCATTTTCTTCTTCACTAATACAGACTCGCGATGCCACCACAGACCTCCCTAAAATCCGAACTTACACTGTTAACCCTTCAACACTTCAAACCCCACCGTTACAATACAACTCCTAAAAAAGCCAGAATGTTTATCAGAGTCGGAATCAGACAACTATTGCCAGCCTTGTGAAAAACAACAAAGAAGTTTGTTGTCTGTGGAATTAATACAAACTAAAAAGCATAAGCATAAAATAAAAGCATAAGAATAAAAAATGTAATAAAATGCAACAGTTTAAAATAAAATAAGATACAATAGCATAAAATGGAATTCAATAAATAATAAATAAAATGCATAAAATATAATTAAACATTATTCATGATCCAACAGCAGATGGGTAGAAAGAGTTCATGAAATCTGCGGTGCCATCTTGAATTCCAAGATGATATATCTATATATTGATATATTGTTGAACATGAAAATATTGTCGATGTTTTAGCAAAATGTCCATGGTGAGGGTGAGGAAGTAGATTGATAGGTATACAGAGAGCTTTTTCTTTAGGCTTAGCTCTCTTTTCACCACCACCGATCAGTTGTGAACAAGACCCCAAGTTTCTTACCTCCTCCACTTGGGAGCTGAAATGTCATCCAGGTTAAGCAGCTACCTAATCCTAACAACACCTAACTTCACCCCCTTAAGTCCCTGGCAGCGACTAAAAATCCAGTCGATTAAAGTTAGGAACAAAATCTATTACAAAGGGCAGCTGTGACACCACTTGTGGAGAGAATAGACAGCCTTTTTTAAGGTATTTGATACGCCATATTCCTAGAGCCCCCCCACCCCCATTGGACTCCCCAACGGACACGGTCGAATGCCTTCTCCAGATCCACTAAACACATGTTGACAGGTTTGGCAAACTCCTATACATCCACAAGGATCCTGTCGTATGTAAAGAACTGATCCATGGTTAAACATGTAGATTAAGATTCCCAACTGAATCATTTCTCTCACCATATTTTAAATATCACTTTTGAAAAAAAAAATCTATTCTTGAGAACTCAATAAAAGGACCAGGCAAACAAATGAACAAAGTTCCTTAAAATCAATTAGTGAAGTTGCTGCATAAACTTTTCCGGATCTTTGTCCAGGATAATAACGAGTCATGTATTGACAATACCCGACCCGGAGCTGAACTGTAGCTGCAGACGAACTCTTGCATCAGAATGGATATCGAAGATTTATTTCTTTGGCTGAACTGTGAAAGTAGAAGTTATTTTTTCATGAGAATCGCAGAAGAATTTTTTGACATCAAAGCAGAATATTCCACAGATGTGACCAAGCACGTCCAAGTCCGGATCCATCATCGGGTATTATTCGAGGAGCCCGAAACAAACGCAACAAAGCCTGTAAATTAGGCCCATTATGTCTAAAAATAATTGTTCCGCCTGAGCAACAAAACATGGAGGAAGAAGAGTGATGAGGTGGAAAGAGACAGACGATAAATCTGAAATATTATTTGTCATATTTCTTTTTTGTGAGCCCAGATGTGAGTGAGAAGCTCAGTCCACATGTGTTCTGGTTCTGGTTTGCACAAACACTATAATCAGTCTGCCGGGCCCATGACTAAAAATATCCACAAGGTCTCACATGGCAAATATACAGTAGGTACAAGACCTTCTTACACACACTCCATCACCACATCCTCTTAATTCACCTTCCATAACTCGCTGAGGTTGGAGTCCAGTTGACCTTGTACGTTATCATGAGCTCGGAATAACATCAGTGATACGATACAGCTGATGGATTATTGATATGACTGACAACATCAATATTTATGTTGTTATTTCAATGATCTTGAAGAAACTTCTTTAATTTCTAAGCTTATTTGGACACATCCTTACTATAAAAAACAACGTCCATCTGTCTGTCACGCAGAAATATGCTTCCTCCCGGGGCATCGAGAGAGCATGGATGATTGAACTAAAAGTTAAGATTGGAAGGGGTCACTGAATAGGTGGGTTGGAGTGCCGCAGGCCCCGCCCAAAGTTTTAAATTTTGGGGGGGGAGGAGTCGAGACATAGTCATGTTCCAAGGCCTCACATTAGGTGGGCAGATGGCAAAGAAGGTGACCTCAGAGGTCGGTGGAGGTTCGTGTAGAGGCCAAAAGGTTGCTATTCTCGGAACGTTACTGTGGCAGAAAATACAGACTGAGGCCATAGCAAATTTTAGGGGGTCACAGATCATCGTCTGAACTGAATCGGTGCAAAGTTTTGAGTTGTTTGGTTTTCTGAAGACACCACTGCAAGTTTAAAAATAATTGGCCATTCGGAAACGTAACCCTTTCAGCCAGATTGCAGCCATATTGCAGCCATTTTGCGCGAAAATAACAGTATGTGAAGCTTCGCAATTGTATAAAGAGTATCAAGGAAAAAATTCAAACCGATTCAGGGTCGGCTTCTGCAGCAGCGATTGTTTTACTTAATGACCATTTTGCCCTGACTTTAAGTTTTCACACCATTCAAAGACTTAAACTAGCTATTTTTTTAAATACAGCCACAGTGGGAAATTCCATAATTTCTTTAAAGTTTTACACTGCATGGAAATTGCGATACACTTCCATGTTCTGTTTCAGTGTTCTTCTTCTCATCTTCAACATTTTGGGCCCCAAAATCTCTTTTCTCAGGTTTAAGGTAAGCAGGGACCCAAAAGTGACCGTCACAGAGCCTAACCATGTCATAGAGTTACTAAAATGTTGTTTCTCTTTTTAGGCAAGACAAGGTTTTATTTCCCTAATTTCCTTTCTTCCTAATTCCTATTTTTAAAAATCCCAAAAAATTCTCAATTTCTGGGTCTAGTTTTTTCCAAATTCTTCACCCTTAGTCAAGAAGGAGGATATTGTCATGATCTTGGTGAAGGTGATGTGATAACCTGAAATGTTAGCAATCGCCAAAGCTTCATCATAATCCTCTATAACTTGAATATATCCCAGGGACACTGAAATGAACTCAATATGTGGTGCATCATCTCAACAAGAGGACCATCCAAGCCAGAGGTGGCCAATGATTTCTACAACGGACAGATGCTCCTCAACCCCCATCTCTAGTTCCTGACTGGAGAGGAATACCCTTTCCAGTTCTCCAAGAATTCCTTTGGCATTACAGCCTAGAGTCAACTCCTCATTGGAAGATATTGACATCAGTGTGGGCAAAAAATGCCAATCTGATGGAAGGAACCTCAAATGTTGTTGCAAAGACTTGAAAACTCTTGGAGTAGGATGTATTTATTGTCCAGGAACCAAGGCTGCCGGTAATTTTTAACAAAATAACTCCTTTTTCATATGAATTTGTTTTCACACATATTTATTGAGCTCATAAACAATCTCATAACATAATGGGATAAAAAATATAATCCATAATTGCATTTACTGACCCCCCATTCCGTCCATATATTTATTATTTTACAACTTTATGAAATTTTCTTCCTTGAATATACCTGAATATAATTTTATTTTACCCACCACAATGATTTTAGCTGCTTCTTTATTCTCATCATCTTTAAGAATCTATTGCTTCCTACCTAACTAGTTTGAGGCATTTTATTCTCAGAGGAAAAGAAAAAATTATACGTATATCTATATATAAATATGTAATGAAATGGTTTGTGTGCATTGCCAACTGCTTTATCTCGCTTTGCATCAGAAATGAAAACTCCCTCTTACTAGTGAACTCTCTTTTCAAACAAGCCTCACAGTTTACATTAGAAACATGACTGAAGTGTAAATTCATCTTCCTTCTTTTTTTAGAGGCGGCAAAAACCATCATTGCAGTATGAAATAAAGAATTGAACTTTCTGTTTAATTAACTCTCGGAACTCATTTACATTTCTTTCTATACGTACATTATGTCAAAGAACTGTTTAATAATTCAGACGTTCCCTCACATAAATAATTCTTGAAATATTCATCTGGGCTTGGAAGAGTTGGTATCTGAAGTGCAGGATCTGTTTCATCATGTTCCACTTCCTCACGTTTGTGCTCAGATGAAGTTTTAGCTGTGGCTCATGACTGACACTCTGTTCTTACAAATAGTAGATTGTTGAATTGAATACAGTCAATGTTGAGCTTGTCTATGGTAACTTTTTTAGGACTGACGGATGTGTTCGGCTATAATGGGTACTTTTTTTAGTCACATGGCTCAATCACAACAAAATAATGGGGTGTGAGAAAAAAAATCAATACACAGACAAATCAAGTTATGGTATCAATTTTCAACAGCATTGTATCGATTTTATCTTTTTTTTTAATATACATATTCTTTTTGGTAAATGGGTCTTTCAAATCCGATAAAATTTTTTATCATAGTTCTTTTTGGTTTATGTTTCAAAGCGTGTGTAAAGTAAGATTTGATTGTTTTATCTAGAATAAATGTACGTTCATTTCGGTGTTAAACTTCCTGACGCTATAGCCAAGAGATCTCTGCAATGACTGAGGATGAGAGGATACAGCAGGGCCCATCTGCTTTTAAAGCTGATGTTTGGACATACTGTATGTTTTAATTTAATCAAGAGAGAGTGAAACAAGATTTCACTAAATTTGAGTGTCTCCCTAATTCTTTACGAAAATTATTCAAGTGTATTGAAATATATTGTATTGAATCACATTGTGAGATGAATATATCATATTGAATCACATCATGAACTTAATATATCGTATAGAATCATGAGATTTGTGTATCACTAAAGCCCTAACTATGAGCCTGAATAACGAATATGATTTTCTTGTTTACTTATGAGTGGGACTTGATAAAAATAATAATATATTTAATTAGACAATCTGTGATCATCTCTATTAATCAAATTAAATAACAAAAGTAATTGCAAAATGCAATACATGGTATGATATTTATTTATTCATTCTTTATTTATCCAGGTCAGTCTCATTGAGATTAAAATCACTTTTACAAGACAGACCTGGCCAGGATGGTCAGCAAAACACAGTTACACAAAACAATTGCATACAGTATTAAGAGCGTTGGTCCAGTAAAAGAAAAATATACAAGATTACTGACTAAAAACATTCACATTTGCAATAGAGTTCGACGTCAAATTTCTGACAACAGCCTTGAATTTGTTAAATGTCACTAGATTCTCAAACTTGTGCTGCTTCTGCAGCTTATTCCACGATGACGGCACAGAAAACTTAAAAGCCGTTTTACCCAGCTCTGTACGAACTCAAGGAACATTCATAAGCACTGTATCCTTAGACCTTAACCCCATGAGGGACACATTTTTGAGACAAATGTAGTGACACATAACACGGGAGTTTACCCAAAACCACCTTGTAGATAAAAACATGCCAATAACTAAGTCGTCGCATAGAGAGCGAGGGCCAGTGAACTCTTGAGTAAAGTGTGCAGTGATGGGTTAAGGGTCTGCAGTTTGTGTTGAACCACAAGGCTCCATGGTATACAGTGACCAACATCTTTAGACAGTGAGCTGTTGAATTCATGTACAACACATCTCCATAGTCAATAACTGGCAAGAAGGTAGCTTCGACTAGTCGTCGTCGAGCCTCAAGGGAAAAAACATGATTTTTTCCTAAAATAAAACTTAAGTTTCAGTTTATTGACCCATTTTTTATGTACATTTTAAAGATATCATCAATCATAAAACCAAGGTACTTGTAACACCACCTCAATTGCATGACCTTGGGAAGTTAAAATATTGTGATTTAGCTCAATCTTTTTGTAATTTAAAAAATGGCATAAGTTCGTTCTTATCAGCATTGAGAACAAGCTTTAGTTGAAGAAGCTGAGCCTGCACTTGATCAAAAGCAGAAAACTTGATGTCTGCCAGAAATCCATGTACTCACAAAAGACTCTATGCTCTGGAAAAAAACACATTTTTTGGTAATTATTATTATTATCTTTTTTTTGAAGCCCAAAACTTCATCATTTTAGTTGATGAAGGTCTTCTGTCTGAAATAAGCTGAAATTCAAGAAATCTTTCTTACATAGTTTTTAATAAACATGGTTTGAATTTTATCAAATCAAAATGGATGTACTTGAATTTCCATGGAGGTCTTCTGGTCCCCTTATTCAAGATGTCCTCTTCCTTGAACCTTCTCTGAAAGGTCAGTAGCAGACATGTTAATTTTATAGCAATTTTGTCTTCATCAAAAGTGAAGGTATTTGAAATTTAATGGGGATCATCTGCCAACCCCGTTTTGTGCCCTTTCAATACAGAAGTGCTGGAAATCTTCCTTCCGGTTAAATCATTCGAACAATGTTTTTTTCAGTCTTATTCGACGAATAATAATTCAGGGGTCTCAAACTCTCTGACCTAGAAATGTCCCTAGAAGTATTTCAGCATGGAACAGATTGACTTTGGAGGTTCTAATATCTTGAAGGAGAAGATGCAATTATTGGTCCACAAAGACACAAAAGGGAATATTAACAGATTGTCCAGTTTCAGGGCATTGAAGAGGGAAACAAAACCTCTCTTTTAGGAAGTCGACAGAAAGCGAATCAAGAAAGATATGTCACGTAGCACCTCAGCCTCTCAGCATCACCTCCCTGGTCGGTTATCATCTTCCACCAGAAGTCACGACTGGTTCTGGATTCATTATTAAGAAACCGACAGAAGGTACAATCAGTGTCATTTTAAAACTTTTACTTGGAAACTTCAGAATTATCCCTCTCTTCCTGGCAGCTACACTCAGCTCAAAAGTTCTGCAAGAACATTCAGCTGCTCATCAAACCCGGGGCCACACACAGGAAGTGAAATCTTTCTTCTTTCTCAAAAAAAAAAACGTCTCGCCAAAAAAAAAGAAAAAAAAAAGAGTTCACTTGCAGGCTACTTTGCTAAAGTCTGCTTCCGTTGTCATGCTTGCTGAGCGCCGGCCAGAGGAGGGGGACAGGACAAGGCAGCCGAGGGAAAGAATAACAAGGTGTAATATCACCAAAGTGTTTTTTTAATCCCCGCAGAGAGACCACGGGAGCGGAAGAGCCTCTGTGGACCGACCCAGGTCTGGTATGAACATCACATCCACTGCATTAATATGTCAGCCCTGCAATCGCTCCAGAGGTGTCGTCTTGTATCATTAGTTTTACATGTTCTCCAGAGAAAATACCCTTTTCAAATCCTAATTATTTAAAATCATCAAAACATGGGACTCCGAGTCTTGTGAGTCAACACTCGCTGTGTTTTTATAAGTAGTCTTAGAATGTGTTTTCGTTGAAGGTTGTTTTGTCCATTCCTCTAATTTTTAATTATTCTTTTAAAGTTGAAAGGAAACGTTTTTTCTCTTCTTCCGAGTCTACTGGCATTGTGACATCTGAGTTTCATGTGCCAAAGAAAAGGTTTTACGAAACATTCCAATCATGAAAACGTGAGAGTTTAATTCGAAATTCATGCTATTCCAATAACAGTCTACACAATCAACATTTAACACATCTAAAGGTGACAGATAATAGACCCAACAAAAAACCTTCACGTATACTAACAGCCGTTTTAAACCAGATGATGACATTTTGTTGATGATGTGTTGACAGATGAGGTTAGGTAGTAGTCTTCTTGGATTATGATGTTTGTGGATGGTGTAGTGATTTATATAAAGAGTAAAGTAGGTGGAGGGGAGGATGTGGGAGCTGCAGAGAAGATGGATGATCAGGAGAGGCAAGATACAAAATATATATTAGTAGAGGTCATAAAACAAGGGAAGTATTCAGGTCGATTATCCAGAGGAGCGATGAAGATCAAGGGAGGTGAACAAGAGAGTGCAGGCAAGGTGGAACTTGTGGAGATGATTGTTATACTTAAGTATAAGCAAGTGGGAAATTGAACCTTTATGTGATTATAAACAGAAACTCATAGCTCTCAATTCAGTTTGACACCAGTGCTTTAAAAAATCTGAACTTTATCACTTACAAGACTTCCCCATCTGGAAACATTCATCTGAACTTCATTTTAATGGGATTGTTCTCATCGTATATAGAACATCGTATTTTATTCTCTATTTCTTTCTTTTTTTCCACACAGGGCTCGGGACATTTTCCACAACAATTGGAGTGTAAGGACAATATAACAATTTCAATGAGACATGGGTGTGATTTCTAATGAAGCTACTGAATGTAATTTATTATTGCAAAACAACTTTCAGTAAAAGAAAGTTTAGTTATTATACCTCTATAACCCCCAGCATTAGGTATTTACTTTTAATGACATCTCATTCAGAACTTCAAAATGAAAGCACTAGTCAGTCCAAAACAAAATTAAGAATTCCTTCACAGACAGACAGCAAACACTTTTCAATATTCAGGAATATTATTTACAGCTTCACTTTGTGGTTTGTATCTTGCATTTTCTGTTTAAATAATACTGTTCATAACGGAGAATCTTGGCCACATGAAATATGTAAAGGGGCTGATATCAAATACCCAGAGAAATTATAGAGAGAAAACAGACACAAAAGTCAGGTCTTAAAGGTTATGTTTGACAACTGTACGCACACAACCATGTTAACTCCTCAAGTGAGGCCCTACAGAACTAACTGATTAAAAAAAACTTTACATTTAAAATTAATTTCTTTTATGTCACTTTACATGTTTGTAATAGCTGCATGTGATCCAGAGTCGTGGATGGAGGTTCATCGTCTCTCACTGTTGGTCTCTCTGAGAGATTGAACGTGGATGTTATTGAGCTGAAACAGCTACTACAATAAGGTCAAGATGGCATCCTCTCGGAATGTTATATTTGAATTATAAATTGGACAAAGAAAAACTTTGTCTCACACTGACTTCTGTTGACATTAAGTGGTTCAGACTCGGTTAGCCATTTTAAAGACTCACTGTTTTCAATTAGAACGTCTTACACTGACGATCCACAGACCAGAAGGATTTCCTGGGGCACTAAACTGGGTGCAGCTCAAACCCCAAATTTAATCGTCCCTGAGAAATGATCCATCCTTGTGTGGAGGGAATCCGAACTTCACCCGAGACCGCGTTCACATCTGGCCCGAATCCTCATTGTGTCACGGGCGTGGGCATCCGCCAGCAGCTGCAATCAAACGCTCACAGATGTTTTGCGTTGGGCGGGTGTCTCTCCGTTTGTTAGGCGTGGGCCATCTTTGATCGCGTGTCGTGTTATCAAGAAGTCGGCCCGACAGAGACGACGGAAGCAACCAAACCTCACCGAGCGGGCTGCGGCGAGAAAAGTGGCTTCAGCTGTGGCAGGGGAACCTTCTGGAAGCCACCCAGTGTCCCGGGCAAGCCTCAGCGATGCTACTGGTTTCAGAGGAAGTATTTATGTTGACATTGTGTTTTGGAACGAAAGTGTCAATACATTTGTGATTTATGTTCAAATAATGAACTTCTTTCTGTGCTGGTTAAGGAAGGCATTTTAAACATCTGCTGGCTGTGGCTGACAAGAACATAAAGCCATGTTATTTTAAGTTTATTTTGACGACACATGAGCAAAACATTGGCAACATTAGCAACAATAGCTAGCGATATGTTTATTAAACTGCTCAAAATCGGGTCGTTATTTAAGTAGTCATGCTTCACCTTACACTGCACAACTGTATAAAACAAACAACCAAAAGCACTAGAAAATTTGAGAATTATTTAGAATGAAATGTCTTTTTTTTCGTGTTGAGCTTTGCCATTATTGCAAGTGTTTAATCAAATATTGCATGTAACCATTAGCTTGACAATGATATTTTGCTTGATGCTAACTTTCAGGTTCTCTGTTTAAATGCATCGGAAAAAACAAAAGGACAAAATAATTAAATTGCCAACAATGTAGCAAGAAACAAACAAGCATGAATAGGTTCTGAACTTGTTGAACTCTTACATATATGACAGTTATATAGATAAATATACTGAATTTGATTACAACAGAATCTAAAATCTGACTCTTATTTAGGTTTAACATAAAACAGTACACAACAACATGACACCAAATGAGAAGTGAACTACAATCATGAAACCACTTTTGGCCAGGGACCCAAAGTTTGGCCTGCTAGGTCATTTTATGTGGCCTGCTGGAATGTTTGCTTAGAATCAAAGTAGATTAATTTACTTTTGATATGGTGACTTATAAAGTAGTGATGGTCTGAAGAAGCTTCATGAAGCAGTGTCATGTTGGTTAATAGTCAGTAGGTGGTGCCATCAGTTTAAAATGTATGTGATGTTTCATTAGAACAAAGGAAGGAAAACAAAGGAAAATAGTGAAGAGACCACCATCTAGTGGACACTAAAAAAATAACACTGCTTCATTAAGCTTCATTAGACTATTACTGCTATGAAGATGTCAGTGTTTAACCCTTGTGTCACCTCAGGGTCAAGGTGACCCAAAGGCCCGAAAACAAATGTACTATCTTTTGTTTTGCTTTTTGTTTAAGGTTGTCCTTGACCTAGCGACAACACAAGGGATACCTTAAAAAACTGGGGTCCTTGGCTCACCTTGACCCTGAGATAACAAGGGTTAAGAATTATTCAGAGACTTCCAACAACAGTAAAACTGGGGTTTATTGTTATTTTGTATGTATCGCAAAGTCACTTTTGCAATACATTTTCAAGATTTACAACATTAGCAGACGAACTTTGGTAGTTTATTTTATTCATAATCCAGAAATGTTCCCCACCAGAGTTTAGGGGTATGCATAAGATTAATTAGGGACACTCTGGTTTCCACCAGCTTTCCGAAAACACACCTGTCCCAGCTAGTTGTTCCAGCTTACATGAATCAAGATGAAGACATTTGTTGTTCCAAAATTGGGGAAATTTAAGTTGTCACAGTAATATACCAAGAAAGATTCAACATATATATACACATTACATTAAGACAAACAAAACATATATACAAACAAAACTATGATAAAGAAAAGTACTAATTATAATGATAATGGAATAGTAAAACAAACAAATACATTAATACATTAAAAAGGTAATAAACAACAATGACTATCAGTAAACATGCAGAGGTTCTCACTTTCATACATTTAAAAAATAAAATACTGTAGTATTTGATACACAAAGATTTTGTCCTTTAATAGTTTGCCTACGTCGTTGAAAATAAAGTTTGTTGAAGACTTCAGATTACACAAGACAGCTAGAGAGAACAAAATACTCAGAAATATGTTATTAGGCTTATTTAGCTCAATGAAGGTCATATTTCTTGAGTTTCAATGATCTTGAATATGAATGCCACTAGCCTTGATTAAAAAGTAGTTGAAATACCTGTATTTCAGCCTGTAGCTGCAAAAGCTAATATTGCCCATGTAAAGATGTATTCACCTCACTCAAGCCTCCTCCACATCATATTTGTTTAGTTTCCAATTAAATCCGCGTCTGCTGACAATATGCGACCACAGTCTCTTTGAAATGAAGAACATCCTGCAGCCGGTAACGCCGGCCCGACCATCCCAGGCGGAGTTGTGACAGGCTTTGTACACCCACTATTATGATTCACTGGGATGGTTTTTAAGGAAGCGGTGGACACCAGGCCAGATCTTCAAAAATAAACATGGAATTTATGGAGCGGAAAGGGCTTCACACAGCCATGGCACCCCTGCTTCCCTTCTGGAAGAGTACTTTGGAAACTAAATTTACAGTCCAGCTGATGTTTTCCCTCTGAACAACTCTGACCTGGAGTTTACACCAATAAAGAAATTATAAGACCATTTAAAGACCAAAGAGGTGGATAATGTAGTGTGCAGAGCTGCGACCACAGTCTGTTTATCGTGGACGATCTGGTCTATTCATTTACTACAGTGTCGGAGAAAGCTCACAACAAATGCAAACTGCACAACAGAACAAAAACCTTTCACCTAAATGGAACCGACTGAAACCAGGGGACGCATATAGCTTATGAACCGGGTGACAGAACAGAAATCAAAAGTATTTAAAACACATTTTAACAAACAAAGATTTAAAGATTTTAAAATATCACTTTCTGATTCTCATAAATCTTTTGTTTTTTCAAAATGTTCCATTATTTTTTGTGTCAGGAACCTGGTCCGTCAGCAAAATGAGTCCCCAGATCCAAAGTCTGTTCCGTTGTTGCTTAAAGTTATCGTTTTGTAGATTTTTTTTTGTATTATATTTGTATTTTTGTTAGCTTTCTCTGCCACCTTAATCTACTCCTATTGTGTTCACAACCAGTGAGCACTTACCCTAGTGTCAAGTATAAAGAAGGATTCAATGAAAATAATAGGTTACGCAACTGATGTATCTCCAAGCCAAATATTAACACGCAGCAGAAAACACAAATGCATCAGGACATTTGACATGTTTCTTTGTTCAGAGGTCGCTTCAACAGTTTGTCATCGGTTGTCTTCTTCATTTTCCATCAGCAACATTCTTGGTCAAACCATGTATCCTCTTTACTTTGTCTTCCAACCTCCCCCATGAGGACTAAAGCACTGACATGTGGCGATTGTCACCATTACAATCGCTGCTGTCTGAATTCCTGGCTGTCATCAGTCAAATATATTTTACTTTATAGGCTTTTGGTTGATAAAGATTTTCTTACTTGGAAAAAATCGAGGTTTTTATTTAAATTCAGTTTTAATGGTTTTTATTTAACCTTCCTGTCGCCCCTGTTGCCTTTAATTGACTTTAAGGATACATTGGTATGATAGGCGATGGTATGAAAATCATAATGATAAGATTAAGAAAGTACGGTGGCCGACAAAGCTCACAACAAATGCAAACACCAAAGCGACAACACTTTAAGGGAAAACACTTCGACATTTAGCCAAAATGGAAATGTCTGGCATTATTCCACAAACAAAGTGATGTTCATGTCAGTTCAGGGACTTCATTGATGAAACAACAAGAGACTGAAGCGACAAGTAGCAAAAGATTTAGAATGAAAGAGACCGAAAAGTAAGTAAACTTCATCTAATGTCACGCTCCGAGTGTCATAAATCATCAATATTTACGGTACATTGTTTTATATTTTATAGGAGCAACAGAAAATGAAAGAAAACTAAAAGTTAAATGTATTGTAACTAACTCACTCAATTACAGTTTCAAAGTATTATTAATTTGAAAACACCAAGTATGTAAACACTAAAAATACTCAGAGTTGTTTTCACCTGTGATTGAGAAATAGAAGAAGAAATAAACATTTGTTTTCAGGGCAGAACAGCATCTGTTTCAGAAGTTATTGAAAACGTGACTCTTCAGACTGAAGGACAACGTGTCTGCAGATTCAAAGTTTGTCTCTCTGAAATCTGGGATGAGGCTGTTCTCAATAGAGGAACATTTTGACCTCCTCGTCAAGACCTCAGCTGGAAGGTTGGAGCAAGGTCTGGACTGGTGGCCTGAAGAAAGAATTCCTCTCACTACTCATGAGAAGACTGAAGAAACAACGCATATTTTATGGACCTGCAGAGTCACTTTTGATTACAATTTAAGCTCCAACACAATCAAAAGAAAAAGGTGGGAAAGAGGATGAAGTCAAAAAACACTGCATGGTTACAGTTGTCAGAAATGTAGAAGATAGTTGAGCAACTTTGGCACATTTCTTTTTTTATATTTACCTGTATATAAAAAAGATAATCAAGAGCATATAGTTTTGTAACATATTATATAAAGTCATTTAAAAACAACTTGGACTGAATTGTTCAGTTCTTTTCTCATTATGGCAATGTTTAAGTTTAAACAAACAAATGTTTCATCAAATAGCAGAGGTTTTAAAGAACAACCAAGTTGTGTACTTCTCTGAAGCACAATTCCATCACAGAGGACTCTTCAGATGTCACTGTTGTCGGATGTGAATCAAAACTTGTCGCAGTTCAATTCCATTAGGTGTCGCTGGTGTTGGTAGAAGACTGTTTACGTGGTGAATGGTTTTTGAAGAGGCTGGTTAAACAGTTCCTTCCATGAAATCTGTAAGCTTGGGGAAAAGTAATTATAAACTAACATTTGATGGTAGTTCAAAGTATACAGGACATGCAAAGACATATATTTAACATAAAATAAAGTTAAAATGACTATCTGTTCCTGAAAATCATACTGGTTGAAAATCAATGTAAACAGTCTTCTCAAGTTATGTAGAGGAAAAAATCTAAATAAAAAAATCTTCATAACAGTTGATTGTAAAGTGATGTTGTGAACCATATAGTATACAAAAAGGCAACACATCAAGCAGAAGTGCAAATGAAAGCACAAATGCGTATATTTATGAAGCTGTTTCGTAATAAAATAACGTAAAACTAAACATTACGTACTCATAGACATTCCTTAAAATTTTTGCCACAATAAGACATCAGTGTAGATTCACTACATAAAATATACAAAACACGTTCTGGCAATACATAAAGTATAAAGTCATTGCCTCTAGATTAACAACTTAATAATCTTTTTACAAGTACAAGTTAAACCTGACGTGAACAGGGTGAAGCTAACAGAACAATAAAAAAATAAAACAATGTCCCGTAAATATTGATGATTTATGACACATTTGGAGCGTGACATTAGATAGATCGCTTAAGTCTGTTGGTGTTTCAACAAAAAAATCCCCGAACTGACATGAATGTCGCTTTCTTTGTGAAATAATGCCGCACACTTCCATTTTGGCTTAAGTGTTTTCCCTTAATGTCGAAGTGTTGTCGCTTTGGCATTTATTTTCGTTGAGAGCTTTGTCGGTCACTGTAGGAAAGCACTTAGAAAACACATATCTCCTCCATCATTTTACATTTTACATCAATTTAAAAAACACCTATATCGGCATTATAGCGGTCTGGCATGTTCAAATACACTTTCTCTGCGTCGGATGAAAGACGAGCGTGGTGCGTTTATTGACACGATAAACAAATTAAGTTTAAGTCTGAAATAAACAAAAACAAATTAGCAACAGAAATAAGTGTTTCGCTTTTTTTTTTTAGCTTGAGTCTTTACCTATACTTGAGTCTATCAGTTAACAATGATGGATAAAATAAGATTAGATTTTGTGGTATTTGGTCTGTAAATATGTGTTACCAATCTAGGTCAAAAGAAAAGTAAACCAAGACTCTGCTATCTGCCCCCATAGTCTCCAGTGATTCTGTGGGAAAGACCCACTTGATACAATCAAATCATGAACTTCAAGAGAGAATTGTGTTGTTCTAAAGGCTAGAGACGTTCGCTTTGATGCATTCAGGGGACACACAATCTCTACTGAGTTTTGAAGTGACAGTTCAACCAAAAGTCAAACTTCACTCATTTTCTACTCACCCTCATGTCGACTAAGGGTTGCGATTTTTTTCAGAGTAATATATTCCTTTTTAGAGTAACAGGCAAAAATGTATATCCGTTTGAATAAAATCCAGTGATCTTGTTTTTATCTTTCTCCACAAATGACACAATAAAAACATCCAAATACCACCATGGTCCATGAGCACTTCCATAGCGCATACAGTTTACTGTCTGTATCACTTAAACTTCTGCTACAAATGATCTCATTTAAGGTTAACAATTCTTCTCGTTGAGGCTTTAATAGAAGATTGACGTCACAGACGAGCACCATGGAAGTATTTGAATGTTTTTAATTATTCTCAGATGAAAATAAAGAATAAGACAACTGCGCATCAGTTACCATGTTAAAATGAACATACATTTTTGCAAGGAATCACCTTGGAATTAGGAGTATTCTGAAAATAATCCCAACCCTTAGTCTACGTGAGGGTGAGTTGAGCTAGAATTTTGGGTGAACTATCACTTTTACTTCTTCAGCCCACTATTGATATTCCCCAGGCGTCTTCTTATTATTAATCCTCCTTCCGTTTTTGGCACTTTTTGCGCCCGCACCATTGAGCGCATACAAACAAAAAAATACATCAAAATGATCGGACTCAAACTTTTTCTCACCAGAACATACATTTTCAACTTTCTTAAACTGCAGAAAATTTCCCATAAGGAATGAATGGGACGGGGACCAATCAAAACATCTCCTTGGTTCACGTAGAAACCCCATTCAAACCTCAAAATGAAGATAAAAGTCCAAATTATCAACATTGGATTTGAGTGTTTTGTAGCTTTATAGTTTTTTCATCACAGGACAAAGCGCACAGCCCACTCTTGCGATATACCGGCAGGGACTTGTCTAGTTGCATTTTACTTTTTACCATCTCAGTTTTTCGAGGTCTGAACCAAACTTGTCAGGCAACAGCAGCGGTTTGAGGCCATACAATTGAATAAAGCTTTTAAACTTGCTAAATTGAGGTCACCTTTTAATGAGACAGCTCTATCACTTTTTTAGATGTTCTGCTTGAAAGCAAACCAAAAAGTTTAAAAAATAAATAACAGAAAATAAAAAACCATCATGTCTGTCACTCCTTGGGGGAGGTAATACAATAGTCAATCCACAGTATCTAAGTAAAAGTAGGACACGTTATACAGTACAAAACATATAAACATCATTAGACCATTTTCATTTATTCTCTAAAAACTCAGAAGAGTTATCAGTGACAGGAAGGGAAGACAGCAGTGGACTTCTGAACATGTTCATCTCTTGAATAGCATCATTGATGCCCATAACTGTTTCTCCATGCGATTGGACGGAGGCAAGGCTGGAGAATCAATCTGCACTTCAAAGAAAACCGTCTTTGTTTGACAAGTCTGCACCACAACTCACCGGACCGATGACAGAAGATTCTCCATTAAAATCAAGAAAACAGCAAAGACCGGAGAGTAGCAGTTACACGTGTTAAACATTCTTGTCAGGCCATCATTGCACGAGTGGTCATTAACATGGAGGATTCATAAACGCTCAGAGTGAAAGTTCTATAAAGCAGCAGAGATGAGGGTGGCACTGACCAAAAGTCCAGCTGTGAGAACATTTAGAACATGAAAAGATTCGTAACCTCCGAGTCCTCGTCAACCTACATGATGGATCGCCTATAGGAATGAATAATTGACTCATTTAGAATTTTCAAAGAATCATCCTGGGATGTTTTTCCTTCCACTGCTTAGATATTCTCAAACCAGCTTCCATCTCAGCACCATGGTGGTCCTCAAATCATCAGCTAGATTCTGACATTTCCACTTTGTCAGTTTTTTTTTTCAAGTGAGGAAGAAAACTTCGTTTAATCAACTGTCAATAATTAAACTCAAATTGAATCGTATTTATAAAATTCAACACATTTTACTGCTGCAGAGTTAGTGGTAAAACTGCGTTATACTGCCCTCTGCTGTTTCAGAACGACATGGAACCGTTAAAAAATCAATACAAGGTTATTGAGTCTTTATTTTATGTCTATGGGTAATATTTAGAATGTATTTACATTCGTGTAAATAACACTTGTTTCTTTAATAAAACTTAATGCCAGTATTTTAAGAAGAAATGTTATTTGTATAATTTATGTTTTCACTGTCATTACCTTTTTTTTTTCTAGCGTCACATCATTCATTAAAAAGACTAATCTATTTTAAGTCTCATTCTGTCGATTTTTCAAAAATGTTTCTTACTATAATTTTGTTAGTATTGTTTTTCCCCCTCAAATATATCCTCAAATTCCTCCATATCAATTAAGTTTTGTATTATTTTGTGGAACAACAACGACACTATAAAATCATCACGGTGGCTTAATAATCTTAACATATTGTAATGTTCCATTTTAAAATACAGATTATACAGCTGTTACAATAAAACGAATTGTAAAATTTGACATCAGTGTTATTGTAAACCAATATATACATAATATTAAAGAATCATGTTTCCATTTTCTTTAGTTTAACCTTAAAGTGATGATCTAGAATTTTGTATTAAGAAAACACAGAATAGACAATCAAATTCGAGAACTTTACTATGATTTTAAACAAGTTTACATCATTCCCTTATTTAAATGAGTTAATAAAAATCCAAACGTATTTATTGGCAGCTCTTATATATTTGATATAACTTCCTATTTTCCCAGCATAATTTATCTTACGCTGTATAATCATTTAACAAAACCGAGGAGTTTCACAAATGAAACATTCATAAAAACTTTAAAAATAGGAATGTTTTTGTTGCCAGGAAATATTTATTTTAATTTTAATTTTGTTATATATTTTAAATGGATATATATACAGTACATTACTGTGCAAAAGTTTTAGGCAGGTGTGAAAAAATGCTGTAAATGAATACTTTTAAAGCAGACTGGGGTTTGAAGATGTTCTGTTCAAGCTCTTTTGAAGAAGCACAAAGAAACAGCAAGATCGTAGACGCATTGGTCGCCATGGAAACTTAGTGCAGCAGATGAAAGACACATCAAGCTTATTTCCCTTCGAAATCTGAAGATGTCCAGCCGTGACATCACCTCAGAACTGGCAGAAACCAGTGGGACCCAGGTCAACCCCTCTACTGTAGGGAGAAGTCTGGCCAGAAGTGTCTTCATGGAAGAGTTGCAGCCAAAAAGCCATTCCTTCGACATGGAAACAAGGCCAAGCGACTCAACTATGAAAGCATAGGAACTGAGGTTCAGAAAATGGAGGCAGGTGCTCTGGACTGATGAATGAACATTTTTGGCTGTAACAGAAGGCAGTTTGTTCGCCGAAGGGCTGGAGAGCAGTAAAATAATGAGTGTCTACAGGCAACAGTGAAACATGGTGGAGGTTCCTTGCAAGTTTAGAGCTGCATTTCTGCAAATGAAGTTGGCGATTTGGTCAACATTAATGGTATCAATGCTGAGAAATACAGATACTTATCCATCATGCAATTCCATCAGGGAGGCGTTGATTGGTCCAGAATTTATTCTGCAGCAGGACAACAACTCCAAGCATACAGTCAATGTCATGGAGAAATATCTTCAGCGTAAAGAAGAAGTCCTGGAAGTGATGGTATGACCCCCACAGAGCCCTGATCTCAACATCATGGAGTCTGTCTGGCATTACATGAAGAGACAGAAAGATTTGAGAAACATCTACAGAAGATCTGTGGTTAGTTCTCCAAGATGTTTGGAACAACCTACCAGCCGAGTTCCTTCAAAAACTGTGTGCAAGTGAACCTAGAAGAAATGATGCTGTTTTGAAGGCAAAGGGTGGTCACACCAAATATTTATATGATTGACATTTCGCTTGTACATTCACTGCATTTTGTTAATTGATAAATAAACTATTAACACTTCCATTTTTGATTATTCTGCCTAAAACGTTTGCACAGTACTTTATATGAATGTAGAATTTACTTTATTAAGCAAACGAAACAAGTTTCTTAAAAATAATAATAATAATTTCAAAAATGTATATTGGAAAAAGTATGTTATAAATAAAAATGTCAAATTAAAGAACTTCCAAAAAAGTTGCCTCAATTAATTTAAATGTTTTTCAATTGAAGTAAAAGTTTTGAACTCTTTTCTTTTCCAAGTCTACTTTATCCTTATCTGTGTTTTCATATAAAAACAAAGTATTTAATCCATACTTCTTGGAAGATTTTTTTTTTTTTCATGCAGTGAACGCTTTCAGGTTTCAAGTGTTGCATTCAGTGTCTTCGCCTCTGTAGGAAATATCAATATCACTCTTTTTCCATCCATCAAATCCACTTTTATTTACATGTACGGTTCTTATCTTTTCCAGGGGTGAGTTTCGCGGTGTAGGACGAATACAAACACGCCATCATACATCGACAAGTTAATTTTCAACCACCGAATTGTGATTCTATGAGTCACGCAGGCAGTAGTTCAGGGATCAACTGTTGATTCGAGAACAGTTCAAGTGTCGCAGCAGTGAGTGTCCACAAACATCAGACCTTAAACTGATCGATTATCAGCAGCGCGTCCATCGATCGCTCGTCTATAAACCAGGAGCCTCGCCTGGTGTGAGGAGGGGTCCCTGAGGAAGGTGTGGGCTGCCATGGAAGTGCGTGATTTAAACTAGGCGTGTCGTTTCCACGCAGGTAGGAGTCTGGACACGCTGACACCACACTGAGCTTTCGCTGCCGAGAGGTGCGGACACGCGAGGAGAATGGAGGACGTCAACAAACGTAAGTAAACCAAAGCGATCTTAATGTTGCGAACTTTATTTACTAAACTTGTTTAAACTTGTTTAACCTTGAAGAGACTCTCAGAACAATAACTTTAATAACCACAGATATGAAGAACAAACAGGTTAACCCAACATTACAATCCAAACTTCCTTGTCATTTGTCTGAGAAAAGAATCGTTGACAAACAAAAATAGTGTTTTCATCCTGACCACTGACTTCACTTTTGTCAATGGAATTTTCATGTATTTTCCTACATCGTTAAAAATAAATATATACTTTATATTAATTAAATTAGTTCTGCCAAATTTGTAGTCATTTCAGAAATGACTAATGACACTGTGTAAACTTTTGATAGTAAACTTTTGTTGAATACTTTGAAATACTTCTTGGACGGTGACAACCAGGGGACCTCCTTGGGTCTCCTTACTTTCTGAAGTTAATGATTATTTGGAAATGTTGCTGTGCTTAAGTTTCACTTGGAGAGGCGACCGTATTGACTGATTGTTGGTGGATAAAGTAGGTACAAACATCTGAAATATTGATCATCTAATGAGATCAACACTTAAAGTCCTGTTTTAAAAACGAATGTCTTGTTCCACTAAATGTGATTATAAACATTAAAAGTCGTCATTAATAAATTAAGATTTATATCATAACCAACAACTTATTTACACTAACAAAAAAACAAAACAAGATGATTTGAAACTAAATAACTTTTATTCTATTTTTATCAAATGCATACTGTATTTCTCAGAGTTTTAAAAAGACAATTATCTCGACTGAATCTGAAATTAATATTACATAACTTTCAGTTGAAAATTACTATTACTGCCGTCATAATATGACTGATAATTTGTCGACACTTCTGACTCACATAAGTAACGAAATCCAACGACAAACGGCTGGGATTGACGTTTTAGACTTGATGACTGTCTCAGCTCTATCAGTATCATTTTCAACATAATGTTGTCTTTTTTTAATGTATTCATTTTGTTTTCTTTATTTCGGATAAGTAGTCTGATCTTTTCATTTTTTATAACGTTTTTTTAAGATAAGTCTTCTAAAAACATCTGATCAGACAAATAAACTAACTTTGTGTTTACTTTATGGTTTTAAAGTATGGGAGACACTATTATCAGTGTATTAATGTGCAGACAAGAGGTTAAGAGCTGAAGAGTTCCTGTGTTCCCTTCACAAAGCAAGACACAAACCAACTTCAAATAACTTGAGTGTTAAAATATGGTCCAAAGTTTGTTTGTTCACCATTTCTACTGTTTCCTGTTTAGTTTGACAGGAAGCGTCTGGATCATATAAAATACAAAAATGTTTGACTGACTCGACACCTGGAACCTCTGAGAGGATTGGGTCAAGAAGATGCAACTAGGATGTACCCCAGCACCTCCACCGCCACCCCCTCCCCCACCACCACCTCCACCTCCACCCCCACCACCACCTCCACCCCCCGCCCCTGGACTCCCACCGCCACCCCCGTGCCCCGGCTTCATGGGCACGATGGATCGCCGGCGCTCCAGGTTGCGCAACTTCAACTGGGAGACCATTCCCAAACACAGCGTGATCGGGAAACACAACATTTGGACGGCGGCCGACGGAGAGTACGAGCTGGACACGGATCACATGGAGGAACTCTTCAGTCACCAGAAGCAGATCAAAGCCCTCAACCGGCTGAGTGTCAAGGGTTTGCCGGCGAACGCACTCTCAGGGGAAGTGGTGAGTACGACTCCGTCAAGCTTGCTCGCTGGCGCTGCCGTTGGGGCCAGTTGATATTGAAAAACAAACCTGTAAACAGAGAGAATGACTTGCCTGATAAGATTGTGTTACGTCTGCTGATTTTAACTACAAAGCACCATTGATTAGGATTGTCAACAGTAGTCGTGAGGCTGATAACTTTTGAAAAACCCAATCAAACCGGTATGATGGTAACCGAGTGCCTATGGGATGGATTGTCAGATGCCACAGTTGAGAGCTCAGACAGATTATTAAAGCCATGTATTTCTTATTATTTTGCTTTTCTTAGTTAATTATTTAAACTTGGGTTTATTTTAAGAGAGTGTTATTGATTTAAAAACATAATTTTAAACAGTTTTAAAAAGTGGCGTATGCTATATTATTCACAATTTTGAAGTCTTGTTTTAAACATGTTTAAATCGCCGCATTAAAAACTACATGATACTGAGAACTATCGACTTTGTTTTCATGGTGGATGACTGGACTGTAAATCCCACGCTTCTGTTCATGAGGGTGGAGTGTTTTTTATTGTCCAGATCTGTTTGCCAAAGGTCGGTGGTTCCGTACTGTAGCTTTAAGTTGCCTCTGAAATCGAGCTGTTACAAAACCATTGACCTATGCTCCTCCACAACCCCTCCAAGAGCATCACCCGTGCAAAAACCATATCTCTGTCCCGAGTCTACAATTCAATCAACACAGATTCTTAACCTTTGGAATGTGCTCGGACAAGGTATCTCTTGAGCCCCCCCAAAAAAAGTCAATGCTGGAGACATTCTTGAAAATATCTGCAGTACTGACAAGCTGATTGTGTCTCTGTGTTCCAGGTTACCATCCTGGGTTCCAAGAGGAGCATGAATATTGGAATTTTCCTCAAGCAATTTAGGAGGTGAGTAAGTGACATCAGCGGTGAAGTCAAAACACGATCGATGACACGGATTCATGTTGCAACACGTCTGGGAGTTTGACACTGTTCCTCCCTGGCAGCAGCCACAATGTTTATTAGTGCAACAGTCGTCCATTGCTCAAGGGCATCCAGCATATGCAATACAAGAAAATGGGATTTATTCATTTGAGCAACACGGGTGTCGCAAGTGTTTCAGGTTTAGGGAAAAAACACGTGCCAAGATTTGACACCTCCTTGTAAAAAATAGGTCTGTGATGCCTTATTGATAGATGACGATGTAGATGACTTTCTTAAGCTCTAGATGTTGCTCAAGGGCAGAGCTGGAAGAGTAAGAGCTAGCGATCATCATGATTATTATCTGAAAGAACGTTTGCAGTCTGAAACAACTCAATGTTTAGGAGATGTGCAGAAATCAAAGTTTAAACTCTTGAACTCACTGCTCAATGCTGCACTTTGATTCCTGCATCATAAGGGGTGTAGGAATAACACAAGGATATATTATACTTTTAACTGGATTGTAAATATCGCAAATCTCAAAATGAAAGTCAGGTATCAACTGTAGCTTCCCCAACTTAGCAAATTGTCTTGTTGATAGAAATAACAGTGGGAAACGAATATGATGGACTATTAGTACAAGGAGGGGTGTTTGGTAGTGATGTGTTGATGAGGCCTCATGATACAGCATTAACTCTATCATGATACATTATGATACATTTTTGAAATTTTTTAACAATTTATTCTATTACTGTTACTAGTAACGGGCTGATGAAGCTTCATGAAGCAGTGTCATGTTGTTTAGAAGTCACTAGGTGGCGCCATCAGTTTAAAAAGGATGTGAGGTTTCATTAGAACAGTTGTTCAAAAAAAGGAAAATTGTGCAGAGACTGCCCACTAATGGCTATGAAAATAATGACACTGCTTCATGAAGCTTCATCAGACCATCACTAATTTTAGTTTTATTGACCCAGAGATAAACACTGTTATCTTAGTAGATATTCATTTATTTTTCCTTGATTGTTTTCCACACTATTGCAGGCACCATCAATGTTCCTGCATTCACTCGTTTTTGTCCATCCAATGCAGTGAATTTTCTTATTTTTATTACAGAAAATTGTTTTCAAATAATTTAAATTTTTACAAATCACATTTATTTTCCTTTACATTTAACACCATCATCCTTTTTGCTTCATTTATGTCTCGTCTTTTTGCTTCACGATGGCTATTTAATGAAGATATTTTACATATATATATATATATATATATATATATATATATATATATTTTTTTAAGGGAGACTATATGTATATATTGATTGGCACGGTGTGTCTGGCAAAAACTGTATTACTAATCAATTAATTAACAATGCTGCTAAATTATGGTACTGAGCATTGTTTATTTATGTATTCTTGGAGGCTGCCGCAGCAACATCTGGCAATTTACGATCCTCCTGTAGAGATTCCTTGTTTTCATCTTTAATCATAAAATCCGGAACAATTTTCATATCATTAAATTAGTTTTGTTTATTCGGGGAGTTTGTGTGTCAATTGTCTTAAAAGTGGCAGCTTTGGCTAGCATGCTGCATAAGAGATACCTTAAAGAAAATAGAAAAGGTGGTGATTTAATATAAAATATGTTGATATTTTAACACAAAAAATATGTTTTCTTAATTCCAGTATTGGTCATCGGTGTACAGTTTACATATCACTAAATCATTCAAGCCCTAGAGATGCCTTTTAAGTGGAAGAAAACATGTAGCCAAGGGTGGAACTCTCTTGACAAACACATTGGAGTGAATAATGGCATCTTATGCTTCAGGAGCTGCTGCTTTTTTTACTAACAAAGTCCATTTTTTAATAATTAATGTCAACATCCATCTTTCTTGTTTCAATAAAGTTTTATGATTCCTTTCCAACATACACAATATTTGAACTGTTGTTAAAATATCCACATTCTTGTATTGGTAGTTTCCTATTTCATCTCCTCCTATTTGCTTCAAATCATGTATAAACAAGTTGAGCTGATGAAAAATATTCTGGAAAACCATTTGATAATGGGTTGAATAAAATAACAGCCAACTTTTGATTTATTCCAAAAGCAATTTACTGTTCATTACATTCCAGCTGTTCTTCTCTTCTCCCTCGGGAAATGTTGTTCCGAACACGTGCCGGTGTTCTTCAGACAAACACAAACCATTCATCTTTTGAATAAAAGAAAAATCAAACTTGAACGAGTTGAGGCCTGTCTGGGGAGCAGCCCTGGTCTGACTGCAACAACGTGATTAACAGAAGAGGAATCTTAACTAAAGAAACAAGTGACTAAACAAGACGTGAACCCTCCCCTCTGTCCTGTGTCTTCCTCGCAGGCCTGTGGCGGAGATGATTCAGGACATCCAAGCAGGAAGCAGCCTCAGTTTTGGATCAGGGAAGCTGAAGGAATTGTCCAAGCTGATGCCAGAAGACGGAGAGGTATGATGCAAATCACATTTGTTTGAGATGCATTTGAATGAGTCTATGTTTGTGTCTATTAATCACCTTTCCCATTTTTATCTACGGTTATCCCTGTAGAAATGTAGTTTTGTCGGTCTTTCTTTTGGCATTTTATTTATTCTTTGACAAAGAATACAAAAAAGAATTACTGAAAGCTCCTGAGCATTTCAACAGCTCCCTTTATCCGTTGGAAAGTTTGGTAGTGAACCGGAGTTGGTACAGATAACCTAAGGAATCACTAAAAAACGTATGCAACATCTGAACTAAAGCAGGACCTGACGGATGTCTCTTAACCTATCAACACTTGTCATTCTGACCTTGAGCCTCAAAGACCTTCAACATATTCAGATGTTCAAACACTGAAATCTACAGTTGATTATATTTTTTGGAGCCTTTTTAAGGTTTGTCACTGCGTGTAATCAATCCCTGAAGTCTCCATCTCCAAGTGACTCATTGTATAAACAAAGTGGGCGTGGTTATAGCTGGCTGCAGGTGAAGTGAAGCCCATTATTACGTTATAATGGACTCAGCTCTCGTAACCTCTCATCTGCCGAGATTTCAGACGGGGTGAACTTTAAATAGTAATGAGTTCAAAACATGGTCATGATGAAGGACTTACTGCATCTTGGAGAGAAAGAAACATTTAGCAATAGTTGCCCTTTGAACTTGGGGTGTAACAATATGGACAACATCTCAATATTGATATGAATCGACTCCTTGACTTAAGTGAACACCTAATTCTTCAACGTACTGCCTTCTCCCTCATAGTATTATAATTCTAATAATACAGTCTAGTGAAAAAACATGTCCAACAGGTTGTCAAGCAAGATCAAATGCAGCCCCAGTAACAGACGGATGCACTCGGTCAGAAAAGTGAATTCAAACATGAACATCAGTTGGAATCTCAAAGGCATTAACACAGTTCACTGTATGTTTGCCCTCATAGAAGTAACTCTACTAAAGCTGCTCTCAACGTTGACTTTAGAAATCCGACTGAGAAACACATGGACCGTTTCATATTTTGATGTTTGCCTTTGAACCACATGCACAACAACACAAAAACTGTGTAAAGCCGACAACATTTTTGTTGTCATGAAATATTTCGGAGCGGGCTGCACTCTGACTTGGAATATATGGAAATATTCGGAGGTTATAGACTTGTTGTTCTGGTTCTGAATGGATGTTTTTCCGTGTATTCATCAATCGGTTATGCAAGACGCCTCAGCTGTGCTCGATGTTGAAACGACCAAACCGAGGGGTCAGCTCTGTTGACCTCTACTGAACACTGACCCTGTTCGCCTGTCACAAAAGCATCAGAATTCTAAAATCTCACGTTTATTTTGCAGATCAAACGGCTTGTTAAGTTCAAGGGCGACCAGTCGGCTCTTCCTGACGCTGATTTGTTCATGTTGAAGCTGATCAACATCCCCAGGTCAGACATCTTTCTTCAGTTTGTAGTTTTCTAAAGTTTTTAAATCCTGATGCTCAGATTTTGACTCTCGTTTCTCCATCAGCTACGAGGAGCGTCTCAACTGTTTGGTGCTCAAGGAGGAGTTTTTCCCGTTGATGGAGGAAATGAGAGGATTCATTAAAACTTTAACTGCTGCCGGAAATGGTAAATTATCGTGAAATATTTATGTATTGATGAAATGAGATTAACATGCTTGTTTTGTTTTAGAGCTGTTACATTCGGACAATCTTCACTCCGTCATTCGCCTGGTGCTGAAGACCGGCAATTACATGAACGCTGTGAGTGTCGAACAACTTCAACTTTTATTTTTGTGAAGTGAGATTTAAAGACGATCTCTGCTCCTCCTCAGGGTGGTTACGCAGGAAGTGCAGTCGGCTTCCGAATGACGTCGCTGCTGAAGTTAGTTGACACCAAAGCAAACAAACCCGGCATGAACCTCATGCATTATGTTGTGATGGTAAGTCAGTTAATGTTTTTTTTCAATCTAAAATATGGTTATAACATCCCAAAAAATGTGTCACACAGCAAGCTCAGAATGCTGGTGAAGATCTGCTGAAGTTTCCAGAGGAGCTCTCGCACATCGAAGCTGCCGCCAGGTAACATTCAAAATACAAAGTCAAAAACATTCATCTTTTTCTTTGACTCCCTCTAGTGGCCGTTGTGCTGATAATCCAATGTCTAGGGTTAATGTTTACCTAGTTACAAGTTCATCCATCGAGATACAATTAACAAAATTAACAATTACATATGTTTAGTTCGAGAAATTAATAGTTAAATCAAAATATTTTCTTACCTGTGATTATTATTGTGAAATGTGTGCAGGTTTATTGGTTTCTTTATTCAATATTATGCAATATTATTCAACTTATTTCAATAGAAAAAGTTTCTTCAATAAAAAACTAATATTTTTTGTGTCCCAAAAATGTATTGAAGTGAAAACTTTTTTTTCATTTTATTGAACCATTTATTTTAATTGAAAATATGTATTTTGGATTGAAGTAACTTGACATATTCAAACTAAATCATCATAAACTAATAAATAAACAAATCTACTGCTGTATATATTATACTCTGCAGATTTTTAGTTTTGAGGGAGAGTCTGATGAGAGGGAGTTGAATCGAAATGCAGCTTGCTCAAACATTTATTTAAACAAAAAAAGCTGAACCAGTTTTTAAAACAAAGAAAATACCGGTACATTTCAAATGATTGATTTCAGTGGTGATTTATCTCTGGTCAATAAGATTATTTATGTCTGTGACTGGATTTCAGGATTCATAAGAGTGACTTGGAGGCAGAGTTCGATCGTCAGGTAAAGAAGGTGAGGGAGGCCACAGCTGACACAATGAAGCAGGACGACCTGAAGGCCCAGATGGAGGACTTTCTTAAGGTGAGGTTAAGAGTTGCGACACTAACCGAGAGAGTCTTCCTACGATGCTAAAAGTGTGTCTGTGTCGAGCAGGAGGCCGAGGTCTGTCTGGAAGAAATCGAGGCTGATCTCCAGGAGCTGCAGTCCGTGAGCGACTCTGTGGCCGACTACTTCTGCGAGGACCCGGCTAAGTTTAAGATGGAAGAATGCTGCTCCATATTTCAGTCTTTCTGCCAGCGCTTCATGAAAGCCATGCAGGTAGGAGACACTCGAACCTCATAGAAGAGACCAGATTCTATTTTATGTTTACGCCCATGCAGGAGAACAAGGCCAGAGAGGCGGCAGAGTTGAAGCGAAGGCACCGCGACCGACTCCAGACGGCGGTCAAGAGACGTTCCACGGCCACCTGCTCCACCAGGGACAAGGATATGGACGGTGTCGCTCTGGAGTCCATGCTGAACAACTTCTTCACCGAGTCGAGCCGAGGCTCTCGAAGGAGACACGGACGTTCTTCCACAAATGCCAGCCCCAGCCGAGGAAGTCCTAAGAACGGCAGCCTGACAGAAATAACCTCCCACGCCAACTTGAGCGGAAGTCACGGTTCGTTCAGGGTGAAGAAGATGGGAGGGAAAGAGTGGACCTCTTCTCTTGAGCTGGCACAAAACTCCATCAACAAAAACAAGACGTCCAGTCAGCAGGACAATAAGGTCCCTAATGTGGAGGAGATAAAAAAGCCTGAACCTGAGAGTGGTTCAAAGCAGGGCCGGACTTCTAGACTATCCTCTTCTAGCAGAACATTCTCCATCCCTAAAGAAAACGACGAGGACGCAATGCTGGACAACACCGAGGCTGAGGCCCAAAAGCTGCGTGAGGCGTCCAAGAAGGTTTTGAAGTTCCAGAACAGCCGTGGCAGCGTCTCTTCGGTGGAGTTTCCTCTGGATAGTCCCAAATCCCCCAGCACACAAAGCCCACCTCCCGGGCTAAACTTGGAGGAGCAGCAGTACCCCGGTGACCCCACCAACGAGGACTTGGTTCGGTTCCTCCTCAACCCCCAATCCTCCAAACGCAACATCAGCCGCCGCTACACGCTCCCCACCAAGGTGCCCAAAAACGACGAAGAGGAAAACGA
Organism: Callionymus lyra; assembly: GCF_982586985.1. Taxonomy (NCBI): domain Eukaryota; kingdom Metazoa; phylum Chordata; class Actinopteri; order Syngnathiformes; family Callionymidae; genus Callionymus; species Callionymus lyra. The sequence continues at coordinate 26,174,246 of NC_141824.1, forward strand.
GTGGACTCAGCCGCCTCGTAAATCGCCCGCCAGAGATGTGCTGACAGAAACAGACGGACAAGAATCTGTGTTTGATTTCAAAGCCTTGACTCTCACGAAAGACGTCCGGAGATCTTCTATGAGTCAAACCTCAGCGGAAACGACGGCCCCGGTGGAAGTCGTCAACAATCCAAAAGAATCAAGTAGTCCACGCAAGAACATAGGGTTCTTTGACTTTTTTAAACGTCTCGGTGATTTGAGCAAGTAGAGGAGTCGGACGCCAGAGCAAGACTTGTTATTTAGTGAAAATACTTCCTGAATGATTTTCCTAGATCGTGACGAACACTTGATTTTAACGTAAAGCGATTCCAACATGCTTCTTGAGTCACAGAGAGAGAGGCGGTCGGTTAAAGTTCGATGGTGCAGAGTTCAGGCGGAAGAGGGAAGAAAGCCAAGTGTGAAGGAGGGAGATGAAAATATTGAAAGTTGATCTTTAAAAGTAGGATTCTTATCAATATACCGAATATCAGTTTGCGTTATTGTGGACCTTTTAATGACACTGAAGTCTACTGGCTTGTGCTCTCCAGAGAAAGTCGCACGAAGGTTTTTTATTTCTCTTCTCAAGATTTAATTTTTCAAGCATGATTCGCAAGTTCCGCCACCAGAGGGCAGTGTTTAACTGGAAGTTAGAAGTAAGTGGGTTAGAGGAAAGTAGCGGAAGCATCAGAGATTATTTTCGGTACAATAATCTCAATCTTTTTATTAAATATTTTTATTTGAATTAATATATATTGTGGCTGTTTTAATAAGATGGTTTTGACTGAAACTGCCACTGTTGGGTAACGAGGTCACAGAGCAGGTGATCTATGACAGGTTGTCAGTCAAATGATATCCGAGCAGAGATGTGGATCAGTTTTGTCAGCTCTGTGACTGAAGCTTCATTTTAACCTAATAAAAAATAATGTGACGTTTCATTTAAGTGTTGATGAATTATGTCCACTTTTCCTGAAATTGACCTGAATATGTTCAATAAAGAGAAAATCGTTTTCCTGCGTCTGCTGTTGTGTTACCTGCAGCTGTTCTGCCTCCTCCTGCGGCCATCTTGCCTGGTCTAAAGTGGAGGCAGTTTCCATGGCGACGCCACACTGCAGGAGGATGCCCACCCCCACACAACAATCTCCCCCACCATCTGCATCACTCCACATTCAAACACCGTGACTCAGGCTTGAACAAGGATTTGGCAGAACATTACGACCACCTATCTCATTTGGTGTCATTTGGTGTGTTTACAAGCCGAAAGAAAAGGCGTTCAAGAACACAGAGACTGCAGATGAAGATCTGATGGTGTTGGAGCCCATCGTTCCTTCTTGTTTTAAGAGGACTTTTCTGGTTTATCTGCTACCTTGGATTATATGGCAATGACCTGAAAAAGTAAACAAGGCAGATTGTTTAGATGCTACTTAACGTTTGTCTCAATCCAATTACTTCTTTAGTGAAGTTAATATTTGATGAAGTTAGGATGCATTTTTGTATCCACAGTTTATCATCAAACTTCAACTACACAGACCCTCATATCCCCCCCAACAAAAGCAGCTAGTTAGTTAAGTATATAGCACGTTGCTAATCTATTCTATCACTAAACAAAGATCAGTGGCATGTATTTGTTGCTCATTTTGAATCTTTTACACTAAACCTTGTTGATCAAATGCAGCCTCATGCTAAGTTTACACTAAGTAAAGGCGATAATAATGTTGGAATATTTTACGGCTAGATGGTAATTTTACTTACGTTTTTGTATTTAAACTTTTAATATAGATTTTTATGATCGCTTTACTTACATTATTGTCTTTTTGTAAGAATGTCTTGTCCCTCAACGTTTTGTCCATAGTTCTATTATCATGTATATTCAAGAATTGTGTATATAAAAAAGTGGCAAAATTAAAAATCTAACAGCAAATGGTGCCTATTTTTATTCCATTCATTTATGCTGTATATTTATATATTTTTTGTAGTTTTAACATATATCATATGTTCTATTTTTTCTTTGTCCCTTCTTTGGGTTTGATGGCCCCTGATGAGTATATTTGAAGTGGATTTGTGTTAAATTAATTTAAGAAAATGTCACTAGCTAAATAAAAATATAAATTTAAGTGAAAGTATGGGTTGGATTAGAGAATTATTTTTTTTTATAAAATTCCATCTGAATCTGTGTTTTGCTTCAAAAAAACCTACAAGTGAATGAGAACAAACAGCATCCTTTGTCCTTTTATGGGAACTGGGTGGGCCCCGCCGAAGCCCACCCCCTTTGCAGCAGAATCCCAACAGTGCTCCCTCAGTCAGTTCCTGAGACTCCTCTTCTTCTGCATATTCCCTCCCCCCTCCGTCTGCCATTGGCCTGCAGGACTCCTCCCGCTGCCGAGGCGACCAATGCCAGGCGTGGCATCGCTTCTCCGATCTCCTCCTTTCGCTTCGGCCCCTTCTCTCTCCAGACAGACCCTGCCCTTTTCCTTTCTGTTCTCAGTCTGAGCCTTGTGTCCTGGAGCTTTTTTGGGACGTCTACAATGGGAAGCTTCTGCCGGCACTGCTGACACCCCACGGCCTCCATCAGGAGTAAATGTGAGTTCCAAATGTCCAGGATCTGAATGTGAGATGTGTGTGATCAGGTTGAATAATGTGTTAATCTTAGCATCTGCACAGAAGCTGCTTGAATATTCCTGCAGATCTGCGTCCTCAGGAACAGGGTTTGCATGTACAACAGTGTTCAGCCCACACACACACACACACACACACACGTCCCTGTAGCAGGTGGGCATCAGTGCTGCAGTCTCAGGGCTGGGCTCCATAATCAACCATACGCACTCTTTTGTTTCCAGGATTAGTGACTCGTCATTGATTTCTCGCATCTGAATATTTATGGAGTCGCACAACTGTGTGCATCAGCTTTTTTTTTCTGGTTGCGGTTGTTGTGTCAATCGCCGGCCGGAGCAGATGTTTGGCTAATGTCTTATTGATTATTGTTTTTTGGTCTTTGTTTCCTGTCACAAGATGCCTTGTTGTTGTTGAGCCGCCAGAATCACTGTCCCAAGGAAGCTGCAGTGGGTCTAGATCAGTGCCCGAGGCCTGATTCATCCTCCGTGTCTCTTGACGCTTCAGGCTTTTGATCTTCCTCCATCCATGTGTTTGTAGTCAGAGAGCATGCTGGGTGATTCCAGGTGGATGCAGAGACTGATGGCGAGGGATTTAGGATATCGGGAAGACTTACCTCAGATATTGATTGCTGTAAACGGGTTAGTTGTGCAATCTATTTTGCATTTTAAAGCAGCACTATGTAACATTTTTAAATTTGTTTCCTTTCTAAAACAACAAGTCACCACAAGTCAGATAAAATGTGTTACGGCAGCAGGTCGGAGACGGCAGTTCAATTAATTTCCATTAAGGCTGAAATCCTGAGAGGTCTTTTTTGAAGCTTCCAGGAAGGGAAAACCGAAACCAAAAAGGTTCAAAACAAGAACAGTTTTGTATACAAATGCTCATACGGGCTATAGTGGAGGAGTTTCAGTTTTCACGACTATGTACACTGTTACAATTGCATTGTTAGAAAAGTGGATTAAAGAACCAAACATCAGAGTCCATATCCTTTCCAAGTTACCCAAAAAACGTGAAATATGGATACAAGTATGGTCAGCGACGAAAATCCACATGCATCTAGTTTCAGTCAGGCAAGGAGTTAAAGGTACTATTGTAGCATCCTAATAGTATGGTGAGGTAAAACTGGCATTCATAGGAAGTACTAACATTCATAGGCAAGGGGATGTGAGTTGCCGACAGTTTGAATACACAGGACGAGATCATGCTAACTTAAACTGCAAACAAACAAGGTTCGCTAACATATGGCTAGCTCGCTTCACTGTGCAGTAGGTTGGTGGTTCAGATTCCAGTGAGAAACACAATGTCCTTGACACTATAGTGTGCCATTATAAGTCTCTTTTAATGAAACTTAAAAGAAGTAGTGATGAGGATCAACACCTCCAACCTCATAGCACTAGATGTAAAAGTATGTTTATATGAGTGAGTAATTTTATTCACTGTAAAAAACAAAAAAGGTCTCTCATTCAACTAGTGGGTTTCGCAGGTGCTTCAGATTTTTTGGGACGCTTAGGAACGACATAGGTCAGACTGATGGTGCAACAAACTATACTAAAAATCAGAATGTTAAGATGCACCGTTTTTAATAAAACAAAAAAAAGAACTTAAGTGAAGATTCCTCGTGAGTCTCAGGGAAACTTGACATGACCTTTAACTGCGATAATGAAGGACCAGAAACCCTCCTGCTTGCACGATCAATAGATTTGACTCCTGCTGAGAACAAGATAAAACATATTGAACTGTGAAAACTTGACTGAAAATAGATGGACAGGTTTTTTACACAAATTTTCTCTTGCTTAGAGACATTTACCTCAATATTTCCTTCAGGTTAAATATCAGTTGTAAATGTGTCCTTTTTCTACTCAAAAATGTCAAGAACTAACTCAAAACACTTTGTTGAAATGCATCAACCTTAAGAATAAAAACTTAAATCTTAGGGAAGATCATCAATAAAGGTATTTGAAAAATAAATACATTTAAAATATGAGAAATATATGTTGCATGAGACGAAAAAGGTAATTTAGCCTAGAAAACAGCACAGAAAACGTCTAAAATCGTTCATCTCTTACAACTCATAGCTTTAAAATGGACAAAACATTTAGTTTAGAGTTAACTTGACTTTTGTATTATATGACTTTTTGTTGAACTCTTGATCAATTGTCCACGTGTTCTGAGAAAACATTTTTTTCTTAAGTTTAGTAATCAATATGTCTGATCACTCTTTACTTACAGAAGCTTGTTTTTTCATGCGCAATATTAAAAAAAAAACTATATGTCAAAGAGAAATATGAACCACTGCAGAAGCCAAAGGAAGGGTTAAAAGGAAGTGAACGTCGGGGATCCATCCACATACCTAAAGTAGGTGTCAAATCCATCATTTCAAGAGCAAAATTAAATTAAAAATTCAGGCTGACAAAAATATGTCAACTACGACCTTTTTCTCCACATGCACATGCAGGCATGGACCTACTGCCATTGTTGATGTACTATTAGCAATATTTCTTGCATTAATACAATATAATATGATAATAATTAAAAATAATAATAATGATGACAGCTAGTACACAAACCATAAATGTTATAAACAAGTACATACAGTCTAGTGAGTGTGTTGAGATTAAGTACACTGAGCTTGACGTTTTAAGGTAAGCTCCAACTTTAATAATATTTATATTTCATAACTAATAAGAAATGTTCATGTTTTCTAAACAATGACTTCTTTCTCAATAACAAAACAAGTCACCAACTGTATACGAAGTTGAGAACATTAAAGCCATTAGAACATTAATTTGAGGCCCTCCATACCTATAAACAACCTTTTTCTCAGGATTATTAAATAACCAGCAAACAGATCTTAAATAAAGTTGTTCAACGTAGCTACGTAGATGAAAGGTGGGGGACACCCTGGAAAGGATTCTCAGTCCATTACACATGGACAGACAATCCCTCTCACTCACACATACAATTTAGAGCAGGGGTCTCCAAACTGGTCCTCAAAGGTGGTGCAGGTTTTTGTTCCGACCGATCAAGCATGTACAGTTTAACCAATGAGGTTTCAGCTTGAACAAGCAACACCAGACTGACAGTCAACTGAATACACTCTGAAGACTGATTGGACTGTTGGAAATAAACACACTCCACATATAAATGACGCAGGTTCACTTCAAATGATCAGCTAGATTTCACCTCAGGATCTTTTTAAATAAAGCTACCAGTTGCATGTATATGCTGACGATAGTTTGAATATTGGATTGATGTTTGGTTGGACAGATAAGGATATAATTTCGATAGTTCCACAAGGAGCTGAAGCCTACACCTCTGTTCTGTTCTGTTCTGTTTGACTCTGAAGTGAGACGCAGGCGTCACTCCTTGTCTCCGTCTGTCACTCTTGATACTTTTTGACGAGTCGTTAAAATGAGGAGAAAAACCAACTCTCAGCCTGTTGACGTCTTCTCCACACATGTTGTTTTAGGGTTGTCTCAGTGATCGGTTCTTGACAGGCTCTCCACATAAATGATCGACTGACACTTTCTCTGGCATCTACTCGAGAGGCCTGCTGGATGACTCTCTTGTGACGTGTGAAGGGCTTTTCCAAGTTGGGGAGAAAGGATTCAGGATGGACTGAGAGAGCTAACGATGACGACCTTTTATGATAGAAATATTTTGGTGTGGTCCACATTTGAAGTTGTTATCGTTCTACAACAGGGGTGGGAAATTCCAGGGGCCACATCGTATACTGATGCGAGGGTCCGGCAAACCATAATATGAAAGAAAAACATTAAAAAGAAAAAATGTAGGCAATATATTTGTCACAGCAAGAAAACAACAACTTTATTTTGATTATACATCCTTTCAATAATGTTCTCTATTCTTTATATATTTTTAAAGATTAAAAAAAAGAAAAAGAATGAGAGTAGAAGAGTAGCAAAAAAGAGCCCTAAAACATAGGAAGAATATAGGAAGAATAGAATCCGGCGATACAATACGTATCACAATACAGGGTCAATGATACAATATATTGCAATACTGTAGGTGTATATATATATATATATATATATATGATTTTTTATTTATTGTTTAACTGTAGGAAAACTGTCATAATATTTGACTTGCTTAAGATCAGCTCACTCAATCTAAACAAACTGATCTATATTTGTATTTCGTAAGAAAATAAAGAAATACAAGCTAGTTAATAATTGTATGTTAATTGTTACTGAAAAAGTATTCAGTATTGTTGAATATTGATACAGTATCAGTTTCACTCATGAATACAGTCTAAGGGTCACATGTGGCTGGCCCTTTTAAACAGCCTGAAAATACAGCCTTCGATTGGTCCATAGCTTCTACATTTTCATAGCTGTGAATGTCGCTTCTGAAGCAGAATTTGTAATGTTGGCTTCTGTGGTTGAAATCATAGCATGTTAAAACATGACCCATCGATCATCTTTTCTGATAAACAAGGCCGGCGTTCAGTAGAGCTCCTTCTGTGATGCACTGGAGTGTTAAGAGGAGCTTGTTAGCGTGAGGTTTTTCTCATGAGTCATTGTGGAGTGAGACGCCCTTAATGGCCTCACAATAACCCACTGACACTCCAAAACTCAGACATGAGCGGACGGAAAAGGGGAGAAATCCTCTCTGTACTGCACACTGGATACTCCCGTATTTCATGTCTCTATCCAACACGGACACTATCTTTTAGTTGGTGACACATTATCAGGCAGTTTTTGCATAAATCTATTTATAAACACTTTTTGGCGGCTGAGTGCTAGAAATCTAGGCCAGTTGATCACACACTCCTTCAAACCAGCAGCTCAAAACCTTCTGGCTCTTACTGACACTTGTACTAGAAGAAGAAATCCAATATAAAGTCCATCAATGACCTGCAGGAATTTAAATTCTTCAGGAATTTTCTTCTATATTGGGCACAAAAGATGACGCCACTATGAAGGAGACTACAGGAGGTGATGCTCCACAAACAGGAAAGAGGAAGTGACGCCACTCTTTATTGCTCAAGAATTCTCATAGTTGCGCACAGACTATGTCAATAAGACTTGTTGTTGAGTAGAGTTCTCAGAAATTTACAATACATATATTTTTTCTTAAACCCTAAATGGACTGTATTTTCTACAGCCATACGGAAACAATTTTAACAATCGTATCCCCTTATTTCGTCTCCTGTTTGACTGCATTTTTTATGCTATACATCCTTTAAGTTCATATTCATCTTCTATTTTTAGTTGTTTTTTTTCTAACTTGCATAAAAAAATGTTTAGAAGCCTCTTTTCCTTTTTTTTCTAGTGATGGTCTGTTGAAGCTTCATGATGCAGTGTCATGTTGTTTAGAGGTCAGTAGGTGGCGCCATCAGTTAAATGTGATGTTTCATTATAACAGTAGAAACAAAGGAAAAAAGTGCAGCGACCGCCATCTAGTGGACTCTAAAATAAATAAATAATGACACCGCATCAGAAAGCTTCATCAGACCACTTACAAAAATCCAATATTTACTTCTGCCAAGACCAATGGTCTTTTTTTGTAGATGACAGATCTGCTAGCTATTTTATTCTCTTAATATAAGTACATTTACAACTTTATTGACACTCCATTGTGGTCCATGGAAACTATGTTTGTGAAGGTGATTAGACAAGTCCTCTACTAGAGGAAAAATTAACCTATGAGCCAGTATCTTCATCATAGAGTCCACCCATTCAGTGGGCTCACCTAAAAGATTGAATTTGATCAGCCAGCTGTTAATAAAAACAGCTCATTTTGTGTTACATTGAAATAAAATGATAAAATGTTCTGATTGCATCAACCAAAATGGCCCAAATGATTGATACACTGTAAATTAATTATGTTGTGCAATATTGACTCCTGTGCTTATGCAAGGTTCGTCATAATACATTGCACATTTAAATCATTTTTATATATTTATAAATAAATTTAAGTTTTGTATTTTGGTACAAAAGCTGAAGCTGATTTCTCTTCCCCTAATAAACTTTATTCAAAGGTTTTTGCCTTTAACTATTTGTATATGAATGATTTTTCTATAGTTATTTGCTCTTCATTATAAAGGTCCGTTTTTCACTGCTGGGTGCAATTCTTGTTTTGAGGTACAAGCTCTTTTGAATAATGAGTCACTTGTTTATTCAGATGCTAGTAAAGCCAACCATTAGCAAAGAAGCTAAAGATCACGTGAATCCTCGGAGAGAAGCCGCTCGCCAAAGGTTAGCATCTCCAACCCGGTAACACCTGAAACACAAAACGACTCCTGACAAAAACATCGTTGTTATTGTTCTCTCACACCCATCTGGCAAACAAGTGACATCAATAATTCAGTTTCCTGGAAGCAAAACTGAATTAAAGTGAGATTTTAAAGGCCACTGTGGACCCACACAGTCTTGCATAATAGACTCCATAAATAATGAGCGCTGGTGGGAGTTGATCATCTGTTCGGCTTTTGGGAGATTTAATGTGACTTTCATAATTCATGTTATGCACCAGGAATTTGAATCAACTCTTGATGGTGTTATGTTGAGATCTTTTGGGGACAGAACCCTCTATATATTCTGTGCATACTTCACTCCACTACACCATACGAAGCTAGTTCCATAAGGTTTCTTCTGGCTGATCACGGTTGGATGATTGAATACAAGCTGCACATGTAACATGAACGCGCGACACTCCTTTTTTTTGGGTGCGCTGCAACTACTTATTAACTTGCTGGAATCGTAAACCGCCCCGTCTACTATTCATCCCCAGACTTAGTAGAAGCTCTGACGCTGTCCTCGGAGGAATAAATCAGTGCACGAGCTGTTAGTCAGATTGGACATGAATGATGACATGGTCGGACATTGATGGACACATTCATCCAGATGATGTTGACACGAGACCTAACAGCCAAGTGTAACGACAACACTCTGATTTATTTTCTCTCTCCACCCCCCAAGAAGTTACGGTCTCGGTCGCACGCTAGCAAAATGAACCAACAGATGTCGCAAAGTGCTGACCCTGCACTTTTACTGACCGATGTTTGAGTCACAACTGTGTGTGAAGATGTGGGTCACTTGTGTTTGTCTTGTTTTAGAAATCTCAGCCTGTTTTCGATCAACGTTGAATTTACTTGCAGCGACTGAAATATATGGAGTCAGTGAAATTCTAGAAGTCAAATTGTGTACAGTGTACGAAAGATAATTACTAGACAAGAAGGTGTAATAACAGACTCCAGATAAACCCATCAGTCACTTATCTGATTTTACCTAAACTCTTCCCACATTATCCACAATTTTTTAAGTATATATTTTATTGGGTATTGTTTTGATGCTTTGTGACCCTGGTCTGGAAAAGCGTTCTTCAAATATAAATTACTTACTTACTTACTTACAAAATAAAAACATTTTTTTTAAAAACATAAAATAATAAATGGTATAAAAAAATATAAATCAGAAAAAAGATGAATTAGCAATGAGGGCTCATTTTAAGATTGATATTTAATATATATTTTATTACACCAGTGATAGCTTTGACAACTCTACTTTACAGTAAATAAATATTTGCGATTGAACAGGAAGTGGGTCATTCGCTGGACAGGAAGTCAGTTACATCATATGACACTATACTTAGGAGAAAAGCTACAATGTTCGGCACTGATTTAGTGATCCGAGGCGTCGTACTTGAAAGGAAATCGGCCAGAATTTAGAAAGTGAGATACTTCAGAAGGAGGCAGTCAGAGAAGGGGGGAGGCGGAGTCGCTCTCCGTCTACATCCTCCCTCCGATGTCGGCGTTCAGCTGCTGTAAATTCAGGACATGTGAAGGTTGTCAGCTTACATGGAGGGAGGCGGGGGTGTGGGCTGCGGTCAGTGAAAAGACTGGCCTTCTTCGTAGCTCGGCCTGTTTAATGACTCGTCCAGGACCGACGGGAGAGGGAATGGAATCCCTCGGTGTCGCTGGTCTGAGATCACGACTGCAGAGATGAGAGCGAAGACGGGGGGACAATGGGAGGAGGAAGAGGGAGGCGAGCCGGACTGGAATGTCATTGTTAGCTCGGCTGCACTGTTCTGCACACACGAGCAGCTGCTTCTGAGGCCTCACTGTTCTGACCAGCAACTCCCCCTCCTCACCCCCTCACCCTCTCACCCCCTCACCCGCCTCCCCTTTCACATGTACACTGAGACAGACAGACAGGTGGTGGAGCTGCAGCCAGCTGGGCGTCAAGGGAAGGAAGTGCGAGTGAAGTGGGGAGTGGCGCTCGTAAGCTTCCTCTTCCCTTCATCGCAGCGTGAACTGTTGGCCCTCGTAGGTACAGTCGACCTGTACCATGACAAGGAACACGTTCAACTTGTAATCTGTGGAGAGCCTGCAATTGGGATTTTAAGCAGTTTAATTTACTAAAGGCTTTTAAGTTCAAGAAAATGACCTTAAAAAGAACTGACCTTTAAACAAATGTTCATTTTATCAACACTAGTAATTCAAGTACATAATAGATAAGAATAATTATTTGTTTTCTCTTTATACACCACATTATTCTAGACTGAAGAAATACATTTTACTCATTTTACATCTTCTTAATCTTTGTTTTATTTACCAAATACCTCCCCATCTCTCAGTAAATGCCACAAAGACAAGGTTCACTGTCACTTTCCGCTGCTACTTTCCTGTTCTCTTCCACAAAAAGAATCATCAACAAAAAATTCGATTAAAGCCTGATCATCATTAAAATGATCTGACAAAGGATTACAACATTTAATTCCAAGTTCTTTCCGGTTCACTATGGAACGATCAGCCTGCTTTATAGTCTTTAAGTTGTTTCTTAACTAGGGGGGAATATTTATGTGAAAAATATTATATTTATATTTGTTCTTTAATGATGGAGTTTGACATGCTTGCTTTACACAATCAAAACATGTACAACAAATGCTATAATCAAGTTGCGCACTTATGAAACTCTGTTTTATTTTGTCTGAACTCAAATGCAACCTCTTCAGATGTACCAGTAAAAAGAGATAATTTACTTTAAAATAAAATATTAGAAATGAAAATATTATTATATAAATTAAATATTGAGTATATTGAATCATATAACAAAATAAAAACATTTGTTTCTAATTTAAAATAAATACTGTGATAAAAGTATATTTTTTAAAGGATTGCAAAATAGAATTATTAATGTCATGATTATAAAATATGTTATAACTTAAAAAAGAAAATAAATTAAGTGATCATAATGGTTGTGCATATGTGAGAGTACAGTCTGAGACACAGAAGGTTAGACATGTTTAAATGGATGAACAATGGCATGGATTACAGCTCTTTGGTTCAGACGTCTGTTTTATAATCCTATACGTGATTATGACAGATGTTCGGCCTGTCATTGGTGATCACTGATAATCTGCTTGACCCAGTGATACAGTTTACTTCGGCTCATCTGGGTTTATTCCGAGCATGAAATACCTCCAGATGACACTGTTGTTGAATGTCCGCCTGACTTATGAACATACATGTGCTTGTCCTGTAAACACAGACGCGGCGGCTCCTCGCGTGTCCTGACCCAGATCACACAACTGCTCCTCGTTTATTCAGCACAATATAAAAGACTCGTGATGAAGGAAGCAGATTCTTGACTTCTCTCTCAACGGTTTTATAATCTCAGCAGCCTCATGACTCATTTCTTCCTGCTGCTCGAGCACGCCTTTACTTCCTCAATCCTCCGCTGACCAGACTGTCTCGCCCCTTCTGTGCAGGACCCTGCGTGTCCTTTAAATGTCCGTCACCATGTCCAAGCGCGAGAGCAGCAGCACCAGCCCGGTGGTCAGACAGATTGACAAGCAGTTCCTGGTCTGCAGCATCTGCCTGGACCACTACCACAACCCTAAAGTGCTGCCCTGCCTGCACACCTTCTGTGAGAAGTAAGTCCGGATGAACTGTGGTGTTGTTACATGGATTATTTCGTTGTCAGGTCACACCAGAGACCAGACAAAAACACATTAGTTGAGATGTCAGATTGTAGGCACAGGGCCCAGAACAAGCACACTTACCAATTTAAAGTGGCTCGAAGAGCTAGGAAAGTTAATATGATTCACCAAAACCAGTATGTGCTCATTCTTAGGAAAAGGTGCCAATTCCAAGTTATATTTTTTCAAATAATTTGGTACAAACCTTTTTTTTAAAATAAGATTTTAACGTTAAGAATGTATATGACCTTAAGTCTACGTCATCTAATTTCATATCATATACAACAATGTATTACTGGACGGTAATGGGTACATTTCACCTCATAATATTGTTATTAACAGGCTAAGATAGCAATTTAAATGTCAAGCAATGTTAAAAACATTAGAAATACATAATTTGAATGGTTGAAGCATTTTTAGGATTTAGCATGTTTATCTAAAAATAGCAAAAATAATTCTATAAACATTTTCACTAATAGCCGGAACAAGTTCAAGTTTACTTTGTATTGAAAAAACCCAAAAACATTTCTAATGCTATGATGTTTGGCATTGAGAAATGCAATATGTCATTTATTTTAGAAAGCAGGAAGATGCTAAAATTAGCCATCAATAATTAAAGTCAATAATTAAAGTCAATAATTAAAATCACATTTTGTTTGCTTTCTAATTTCCTGTGACGGTTTCCCTTTTTTTTTCGGCCCAAGACTCACAGATGCCTCTTGTTTTGTCCAGATGCCTTCAGAACTACATCCCTCCTCAGTCCCTGACACTGTCCTGCCCAGTGTGCAGACAGACATCCATCTTGCCAGAGAAGGGCGTGGCAGCGTTGCAGAATAATTTCTTCATCACCAATTTAATGGAGGTGTTGCAGCGGGACCCAGAGTGCAGCCGGATCGAGGCGTGTAACGTCCTTGAGTCAGCCAGCGCCGCCACCGCCTGTCAACCCCTCTCCTGCCCCAACCATGAGGGCAAGGTCAGCAAACGCTTAGAAGATGGTGTTTTTAATGACACAATATGGGTCAGAATATGGGCTGGATTTTTATGTGTTGCTCCTCTGCACCCTCTACAGGTGATGGAGTTCTACTGCGAGTCATGTGAAACGGCCATGTGCCTGGAGTGCACGGAGGGGGAACACAGGGAACACGTGACCGTTCCTTTGAGAGATGTGCTGGAGCAACACAAGACCGCCCTGAAGAATCAGCTGGACACAGTCCGCAACAGGTCAGTGTGAACGGCACCTGAACGTTTTGTCAACGTCAGCTCACGGACTGGTGTCTCCTTTTGTCTACATGGCAGATTACCTCAGCTAACTGCTGCCATCGAGCTGGTCAATGAAATCTCCAAACAACTCACGGACAGGAAGAATGGGGCAGTTACAGAAATCAGCAACACCTTCGACGAGCTGGAGAAAGCTCTACACCAGCGCAAGACCGCACTCATTACTGAGGTGGAAAACATCTGCAGTACGAAGCAGAAGGTCAGTCAGCCGGAGTTTGCACTTGAGAACTTTCACTAACCCTCCCCCTCTGTAGGTGCTTCAAGCGCAGTTATCCTCTTTGCTACAAGGCAAAGAGAACATCCAGAGCAGCTGCAACTTCACAGAGCAAGCTTTGAGCCACGGCAGTGCCACCGAGGTTCTTCTGGTCCAGAAACAGATGGGTGAGCGGGTCAGCGCTCTTGCACGGTACACTTTTCCAGAGTACCCCCATGAAAATGGACATCTGGAATGTCAGGTGGAAACGGATGGCCTTCGACGCTCCATCCAGAACCTTGGAGTCCTGATCACGACAGGGGCAGTGGGCCACACCAGCGTTGCTACTGGCGAGGGCCTGAGACATGCTCTGGTGGGCCAGCACACCACGGTCACAGTCACAACTAAAGACAAGGATGGGGAACTGGTGAAGACGGGCAACGCTGCTCTCAGGGCAGAGATTGTCTCCGCAGATGGAACCTCCACCGAGGCTGAGGTCGTGGATAACAAAAACGGTACCTACGAAGTGGGGTACACCATCCGCTCAGAGGGGGAGTTCTCTTTCTCCCTGCTGCTTTATGAGCAGCCGGTGCGAGGGAGTCCATTCCGCCTACGGGCTGTTAAGCCGTCAGACGTCCTGCAGTCGCCAGAGGATGTGAAGAGACGAGTCAAGTCCCCGAGTGGAGGTGGCGGTCATGTACGACAGAAGGCGGTCCGCAGACCTTCTAGTATGTACAGCACCACCAAGAAGAAGGAAAATCCAATCGAGGACGAGCTGATCTACAGAGTGGGTGGGTAGAGTGAAGCGTTCCTTCAATGTCACACAGTTCAATCGACTAAGGTTTAGAAAATTCCATTGTGGGGTTGCTGCACATGGCATTTCCTTAAAAATACTGACACACCCTTTAGGACAGCATTTGTGGTGAAAACCAATGGCAGTGACATTTTACTTTTGTCATACAACTGCGCCACCTTTTGGTTAATAAGATATCACTGGAGCATTTGGGAAAACATGGATCGCAACCGATTCATGCAGACTGAAATTTTTGATGCATAAACATTCCCTGCTAGAAACATGAAGGCAAAGTATCTTTTAGAATATGCAGAATATTTTGGCTGTGCAGTCTGTCAACCACATTTTGTGCAATCGGTAGTTCAGCCCACACACATTTTCAACTGTGGGGAAAGGCTCACCGGAGAAATATGTGTCATGTCGAATCCTTTGATCTGCATTCCATCACTTGTTCGACATGAATAAATCTGGAATGAATGTCCAACACAAGCTTCAGAAACGTACATCCTTCCATATTTTTGTAGATAAAAGCTACAACAGATTGTTGAGGTGCAAAATGCTACATAAGTTCTGAATAATTAACATGAACTTGAGAATCCTAATCTCATTTAGGATCACCCTGGAGCCAGCTAACTTCAATATCCTCACGCGTATTTTTTGTGTTCAGGAAAATATGGGTGCAAAATGCATGCAGCTGTGCAAAAAAATAGTATCAGGTTTCAGCTCAACATACGTTGGGATCAACTTGCCTGTTTTGGCTACATATTAAAGCCAAAATAAATAGTTACCAGACGCAATCCATAACGGTGGTAAATGGTGTCCAATGACCAAGAAACTGAAATGTTTTGCCAACAAATAAGTGCTAGTCAGTTTATCATTGGATGTGCCATCATTACTTTCAACAGAATATTCCTCTCTTGAGCATAATATTATTTCACAGGAACACGAGGACGAGATAAAGGAGAGTTTACCAACCTGCAAGGCATCTCCACGGCTGCCAACGGCAGGATTGTAGTGGCGGACAGCAACAACCAGTGTATACAGGTCAGGGTTGGATTTCCTCCTCACAGAAACGGACATTGGCTAACACAAATTGAATCCATCCCAGGTCTTTTCAAACGACGGCCAATTTAAGATGAGGTTTGGGGTCCGAGGTCGTTCACCAGGCCAGCTACAGCGCCCCACTGGCGTCACCGTGGACATGAACGGTGACATCATCGTGGCCGACTATGACAACAGGTGGATCAGTATCTTCTCCTCAGATGGGAAGTTTAAAGTAAGAATTTATTTACTATGACTGACTTCAAAGCAAACTTGTGTATTCAGAGTTTGTACAAATTTTGCAGAACAAAATCGGCGCAGGGCGACTGATGGGACCTAAAGGGGTGGCGGTGGATAAGAACGGACACATCATCACGGCAGATAACAAGGCCTGCTGCGTCTTCATTTTCCAGTCAAATGGGAAGTTAGTGACAAAGTTCGGTGCCAGGGGAACACTGGACCGACACTTTGCAGGTAGAGATCCATTATAAAGATATTCTAAATTCCCTTTAATGGTCATTTGAAAAGTATCACAGGTTTTTGATGATAGCAAACACAGATGTGAAAATAATGAAACACGTAATCTTTAAAACAAGTGTTTCTTTTAAACAAGTGTCTTTGGCAACACATTCTTAAGTTCCACTTCAGCTTTTGACTTCTGTTCATTTGTCTAAACTAAAATGGACCCAAATAAGGAGATCATAACCAAGAGGTTCAGGTATGCTAGTCCTTTTGATTCATAATAAGCAATATAAAAGCTAACTTTAGCTTAAATAGTATTTCATTTGTTAGCTCTTAAGAAGCATTGAGGTTAGCGTCATGCATTTTAAATGTGTTGCTAAGTTACATATGTTAATTCGAGCTACGATTCAACATCAAAGGAAAGATACTATATTGAACGTCACTGCAAGAAAGACTTTTACTAGCTACTTATCTAGGAAATAGGCATTTATGCGTAACAAATGTATATTTTGCTTGTGAGCAAAAAATATGCGAAATCCCTTTTAAGAAAACCACCCATCTAAACTTAACTTACAGTTAAACTTAACATAAGTTTACACTTGTTTTATCGGAGGAATTGTTGGCGTTGAAAGCAGCCCATCTGACTTGGTTTTACTTTTCAAATTCTGATGTGGACCCTTTCTTTTGTTATAGATAAAAGTGGTGCAAACATTGAGCAAAAGCTTAGTAAATCTGGTCCTGTTTTCAGTAAGTAATTCACCCTCTGTGTGAAAAAAAAATTCAACGTGTATGTCCTGTCTATCTGTCTTTCTGTGCATCAATGTTCGTCACATCTTTGTGTTTCCGTGTCTTATTGATATATTTTTTCAACTGTAATGCTTTTTTAAAAGCTGTGGTTCACCCTTGTACATTCTTCAGGTCCTCATTTTGTGGCTGTGAACAACAAAAATGAAATTGTGGTGACGGATTTCCACAATCATTCCGTCAAGGTAAGTCTGCACACAAGCGACACCTTGTGGTCACCTTATACTATTCAACCAAATGTACATGTTAAAGCCTTGGCTGTCGTTCATATATCAGTTAGTAACTTTTATTATTAATTTAAAGAATCATGTATCTGGTCCTCAGGTATACAATGCAGATGGAGAATTCCTGTTCAAATTCGGCTCCCACGGCGAAGGTAACGGCCAGTTCAACGCTCCCACCGGTGTGGCCGTGGACGCTAACGGTAACATCATCGTTGCAGACTGGGGCAACAGTCGAATCCAGGTGAGTAAAGATCAGTACGCCCTGATAAACCTCTTGGACTGTGTCCTCATTCCTCTCTATTACCACCAGGTATTCGACAGCTCCGGCTCTTTCCTTTCCTACATCAACACGACTGCAGACCCGCTCTACGGCCCTCAGGGTTTGGCCCTCACCTCTGACGGTCACGTGGCTGTGGCCGACTCTGGGAATCACTGCTTCAAGGTGTACCGTTACCTGCAGTAGATCTGATCAAGATTTTTTCGGATGTTAATTTATGTCAAAATTGAAGCTACAGGAAGTACTTGTAAACAGATATGAAGCTGGTTTGACAGAACGTTGCTGGTGGATTTGTTTGAGTGACCTTCACAAGGTAAAGATATAGTGTTCCTGTCCATGAATGGCTTTTTACTCTAAATAATTGGTTTAGTGAAAGTACTCCAAGGCTAAATATTTGTATAAAAATTCAGCATGTGATCTTTTCAAAATGCTCTGATTATTGGTACAAGCACTTTTCCATTAATAATTGAAAACACAATGGGAATCATAAGATATTAAACCAAAAAAACAAACAAAACATTAACATACAAATTACTTTAAAAAGGGACAAATTATGAAGAGATGACATTGAGTTGTTTTCAAACTAAATTATAAGAAACAGTCCACATTTGCAACAAGAATAAACTTGTTCATGTCTCACAATGTTTGAATCTAGCCCTCAGGCCATGCATTTGATATAAATAATAATATTTATTGATTACGATCCAGACATTTGGGTCTTAAGTTTGGTCACAACTGCAACACTATTTAAAAAAAACATCACCTCAGATAATTGAAAAATAAAATAAATTATAAGTTGGAGAACAATATCTCAAAGCCATTATTGAACAGGAAATGACTCGTCTGGGAGCGAAATGAAAGCCATCACTCACTGGAGGAAGAGAGTATTTAAAGAGCCATAAGTTGTCCGAAGCATGAGAATGACATTTATCACACCAACACAGTTGCTTACAGTGCTGTCCACACTTAACCAGCAATGAAATGTAAAACTTCAGTTGCATTGTTGCCACCGTCCGTGCATTGATTTGCTGTATGTATTGTACAAACATAAATGTATATTGTGTATATTAGATCACGCCGTATCGACATGCTATCATTTTCCGAGCTTCTCTTCGTCTGAGGATTTGGACAAACACAGGACTCCAGATGTGAGCGGCAGCTGTTCAGACGTGCGTTTTCAACCAGCACACGCTGATATTTATTAAGTGTTAACAGCACAATAGTTGTTATTTGAAAGGGAATCTAATTTATTCTTATTTTATAAGCTATTTCAAATTATTTTTCTAAATTCATGTGCTTGTTCCTCATTTTACACTACAACACATCTCCGAGATGAACCGGTTTTTAAGTCAAATCACCTTCAGGACGTTTTGATATGCATGAGCAGCCTTTTTCACAGCTATGATGGTGACAATGTCATGTTTGGCTATAATGCACATTGATTATCGATGGTTTTTGATACAGCAATACACCCAAATTTTAACTGCAATATTGCATTTGTTTTGTATAAATAGAACCTTCTAGGATGACATTACTGGAGGCATGTTGCATTCATGATGAAAAAAGTTGTATTCTTATTTAAAATGTTGAGAAACTAAATCAATTCATACAAAATATCTTGTGAAAAACATCAGACAGACATTAACTAAATGTTTGTGTCAAATGATGAGATCGATATATATAAATACCCTTAAAATGACTCAAATAATGAAAATAACCCATAAAGTGTTAAAAAGAGTCTTTAAAATTATGACAATTAATTAAAAAAAAAAACAAGAGTAAGGGTAGACTACAAAAACAGATAAGCCAATACATTTGTTTAATTGATTTATAGTCTTAATTCTAATTATATTATGAGGAAATTACTTTTTTTCATGTGGGTGGAACAGAGCCTCCATAGATCCTGATTGTAAATTCTAAGAATCTTTAAAGGGTGCAATTTGAAAAATGCTTCCCTGTCTTTCCTTTGAGTCTTTAGAAATGTTGTAAATATACAGAAGCCACTTCGTCTGCGATCACATGCGTCATCTAGAAAAGTGTTTACTGATGCTATAAACTTATTAGCTGTAAATCAAAGCTGCTGCTGCTGCTGTGACTCCCCCTGCTGGTCATCATATGTAACACCATTGCAGACGTATAAGGGGCTCGACTGCAGCGCTGTGCCAAAACTTTCACCCGATTTATGACATTTATATTCAACTTTCTGTCACACAAACGGTTTTGTTTTCTCTATTAATATGCACTGGTAATAAAAGCACATGGTTTACTGAGATGTGTTTGTGTCTTTTTTAACGTTTTTTTTATTTTTTATTAAGGAATTGTAAAGAAAATAAGAGTTGAATAAGATACATTGATATATATATAGCTATTTTTTACACATAATAACATGTATTTATATTAACTGGAAGCAATGTCATGAAAAACTCCATAGAAATATTGTATACAAGAGGTCACTTTGCGCAAGCTAACGATTAGCCTATTTTAGCTTTAGCAACTTGTAGCATATTGCTAACTTACACAGTAACATCAAACTCAGCGACATCTTAATAATATTAACAATAAATCACTCATCAGACGTCAATTTAAATCAGCAGAACTCCATCTTACTTACCCACACTATTTCCAAGAGAGCTTCACAACTTATCAAGAATATATCAGTAACAGGAAGCATCCTATCAAAATAAAAGAAAAAAACAATTTGCCACTTGATGCCGCGCAAGCCTTAATAGTCTTGTAATTTATCTTATTTTCCACGTTATTTTTACCTTTAAATAACAGGAAATAATGTTTTCCAGGATTATACTTTTAACCAACTTTAAAATTTGATTTCTTAGTAAAACTAATAATTTCTTAAAAAAAAAATTATATTTATTAGTCGGTATCATATGTAAATTACATTTAAAAAAGTAAACATCCCACTATTATAATTTTACATTACAAATGTAGAACACATTTAATAATAATTAAAATAAATAAAAGTGAAACATAAAGACTTCTGTGTAAAAATTATTTATTTGCAGACCACGTTTGTCCTCTGGTCTTTGTAACAAATACTTACAGCACATACAGTGTCGAACAATAGCCATTCCCAAAACATCCAAATGGTATATTCATCAGTAATACAGAGGTATATACAAATGTGCATTGTAAAATAAAATAAAAAAAAGCTTGGGTAAATAAAAACAAAAGAACAAACAAGCGGCAAGTAAAATGTGCAAGAAAATCAAATCATGAATGTTTAATATCACAGGTTGCATAGATTTATCCCCTAGAAAGACCAGTCTTGGATTCAATGGCAACCCAGTGCCTAAATTTTCAATTTAATCAAGTTTAATTTAATTTTAGTCTGAACTAAATATTTAAAGAAGATGTATTGTATTGAAAACTCTACAATTAAACGGTTGAACTAAAATCCATGAAATGTGTTCAATTAATCTTCTATATTTAAGTATTTATCAATAATCGGCCTCAGTAGATGCTGGAACGGTTCATCACAGACCAGCTGCACTGAAAGCTACAGTGTAACTAACTCACCCAGTATAAATTGTTTAAATGATCAGGGCCATAGAATAATATTTAGTTGTATTGTCACCTTGACGCAAACCTCTGCACGTGTCAGTAGTTCTCCCTCAACAGCAGATGGTGCTAGATGACAACACACTTAGCATTAGCATCATTCTCCCATAAACAACAAGAGACAATATCACTTGAACATAAAAACAACTTCAGTCATGAGGACTCTGGGGGAGGTTTTCAAGGGAGAATAAGCTATTTAAAATCCAAACAAATACTGAGCAGCCTTGATACACTTTAACAACCATCAAAAAATGTCCTACTCTTATGAACCATTAGCATTTGAACTAGTTAGCATTAGCATCTCTCATGAAGACAAAAGGAAATGTCCCTCTTATATAAATTGAATTATTAAGGATGTCTAACTTCCACACAAACAGGATGTTTTGTTAGACACTCTCAAACACATCACACTGTTGGCCTTAGATGCTAACAATGTGCACACAGGCAATGTATTTTCATTTTTTATACATAAGTCATAAGAAGAAATGATAAAAAATAGCTTTTTTTCTACATATAAACCATCTGTTATTGACCCTCATGTAGTTGTATTTGTAACAAATGTGTTTTTTTTTTAAAAAAAAGGTGATGTTCCTTTTCTTAAGAACTAGTTGTAACACAATCTCTGGGACAAAAAGTGTAGCTGAATCTGAACACTGAGACAAACACGGTAGGGAGCTTTTTTAATACTGGCAACTGACTATGATTGTTTTTTGTGTCACTCTTGTATACATTTCTAAAAATAAAAACTATCTTACCAATTACTCTATTTAACAAAACATTCACTGCTATGAGGGAAACATTTATTCTATGGCCCCTTCAGACAGGTTTGTGTGACAAACGTGAATACTGTTGAGAGTGAATACTGCAAATAAAACTGAGGGAAACTAAGAGTACTTTCACAATTTCATTCAAATTGTCATTTCTTTAAAAGGTCCAATGTTCTTTAAAAAAAATAAAAATAAAATAAAGAAAAACATCCAAGGCATGCAGCAACAGAACAGCATAAAAAAACGTTAAATATAAATGTCTTAGGCACAAACTGAATGGAAGGACCAATCGTTGACGATCTCAATCACCAGTGTTAATAAATCCGTGTTTCAATGCAGCATTTAAAACTCAGAATTATTGTTGCAGGAATTTCAGTTTGAGGGCAGATAGGTTAGATTTTAATTACTTGTACAGTTTCAACTGGTCCATACATGCAGTGTTAGAGGTGTAGGTTTCATCTGAGACGCCGGGATTCCTTTGCCAAGGTTTCAAGATGTCCAGTCAAAAGTGTTATACTCTGTATAAAATACAGACCTTTCCTGACATTCAAAATGCCCTTTTGCGCATGTATTTCTTTCTTTTTTTTTTTTTTTACATATTAATGAGCTATCAAAAAGAGCAAATTAGGATAATTTATTTATCTATGTCCATTTTTTCCAACTTTCTCTAAACATTTTTTTAGTAGTCATCAATAGTTATATTTCTTCTTCTTCTTTTCTTTCTTTTTTAGTCTCTTAAGACTAAGTTAGTCTAGTTTTGAATCCTTTTTGCATCAACCTTCTCCTTAAATAATAATTCTAAATAAATCATTTTAATTACAATACCAGTGAGATATTAGTGGCAACATCTTTTACAAACAAGAGATTTTTGTCTAAGCTTTCAAGATTATTGGAATAAAAGTAGCAGCAAGAAAAAAGTTGAAGGTTTCATGTGACATTATAATTATTATAAAATGTAAGAAGAAGCTAGTTATGTAAAAATACTGCTAGATTGGATAAAAATCTGCCATAAATAGAACTATATGAAGATTACAAGCTGAAGAAATCTGCCCTCGAGCTGAAATTCTTGCTGTAAAGTAACTCTTAAAGCTTCAGCGTCTTAGACTAACTCAGTAGATGTGTCCACTATCAAGCAGGGAACGCCTCTAGCACCTTTGGAACAAAACATGATACGGAACAAAAACACGTTTTTGGATCAGCAGCAAATCAATAAACCAACTGCCGACAATTTTGACAAGCGCCTTTCTCTTTTAGCAAACGGGAACACAGCCAGTCACCACTCAGTGTCTGTGGACGTGATATTTCAAGTAGAATTCCGAAACGAAATCAAAGCTCTTGTTGTTTCTTCACACAAAACCTTCTCGAAACGTGAGGCACTTGCAAAATAATGGAAAACAACTCAAAACTTAAACCTCCGAGCTGTCGGCGCGGCCTTGAGTCATCATGGGTTCTGTGCTGCTTGAGTTCTTGGGTACTTCTTTCCTGTCACGCTTGGATCTCAACACCAGAACCGCCACGGCGGCGATGAGAACCAGCAGCAGAACTCCGACGACGACCCCGATGATCAGCAGCATCCCGCCGTCGCCCTCGTCCCTCTGGTTGACCTCGTGAGGTACGATCCCTTTGGTGTAGATCTTTCTCTCGGGGCTGGTTCTTCTCTGGCTGGTGCGGTCCAGAGTGATGTGCAGGATGTTGGTGCCTCGATTGTTGCTCACTCCGATGTCCTTGGCAACCTCTGGCACGTCATTGGTCGACCTTCTGAGGCGGTTTGGACCGCTGGTGTCGACATCTGCATGCCTGCTCATCACGTGGTACTCCAGGCTTCTCTTCCCGATGCCACGGTTGGCGTTGTCTCGGGATCGCACCGTATAGATGGTGTGCATGAACCACTCTCTCCCCGCTGACACCTGCGAACAGAAACACTTATTGTTTTTACCCTTTTATGGATCTCCTTTGTTCAATCTGAGGCTGATTCGGGAAAGAAAACACCATAAAGAAGGTTTTAATGTTAGAGAGTTGTCTGTAACATCCCTCCTCTGACCCATTTTCATTTTGCCTCGTAAATTCTGCTCTTCCCTCCAGTGCACTTTTGTCGAGGTTTCAACAGAAGCACAAGTGCGGTGGACGTAAAACACTAAGTTTAAGAGGAAATGTACAAAAACTTTGGTGACTCAACAGTAGAAAAAAGAAAAGATGCTTCTACTGCTTTTCTCATAACCATTATTTTAACAATTTGTCCAAACAGTAACTAATCAATCTCTCAGTTTATAAGCCATGGCTTGTCCCTCTAAGCTGCACATAAACCAAAGATAAACACCTCTAGAATCTTTACAGCTTTAGAGCTACTTGACACTTCTAACGTAATAAACGGTCAGTTCCACCAAAGCAGCGTCGTTTAATGTTATGTAGGATGTGTATGCTGCAGTACCAGTGAAGCTTTACTGAAGCTTTGCATCACCGAAGCATCATGATACTGAAGTGCCACTAAAATGCTCAGGCACTACAATTACACGTCAATTAGACATCGCTTTACTGTATTTAGTTTAGTAGTAAAGGGTTTATGAGGCCTATGGTAAAGAGCACCACTGTATAATGATTCATAATGATACATTTTGGAAGGCCACTAAATGGCACTCAAAGTTTGAATTGTATGACAGCTAGAGCACGCGTGTATGACATGTTGAACGCATGTGTATGACTAGTTGAGCACGCAGCAGTGTGATTTTGAGTTTACAACAACCAAGACACACTCACTCAAACTGGTGTCAGTAATCTCACTCCATAGCCGTCCGCCATGATATGACGTGCATCGTAAATCCCACCCCGTGATGACACAATGACTTAATCCCGCCAGCACCAGGTAATGTTCATATATAAGGCGTAACGGATTATAAGGTGTGGTTTTTTGAGTAAATTAAAGGATTTAAGTGCGCCTTATACTGCGGGAAAATACGGTAGCAGATCAGAGCCAAATATTATAAATCAGAGAGTGCTATCTAGCGGCCTTTCAAAATTAAAACACTGCATCTCGATACAGTTGATTCTGCGTCATATTTATATATATTTAGAACATCAGGCTACTGAAGCGTTACATTACTGAAGGGTCACGGTAGTTAAGCGTTGATAGAAGTTATTTCTCTGAAACTGCAACTGTGTGCAATATTGACACAACGTTTCTCAATACTTATTGACCTGGCTTACAAGCATCAAAAATGAAAGCGGCTGCATAATTAAAGGGAAGCAGTGCGTGACGGCACGGGAGCCGAATAAAAATGTATAGAAGAAATACTAGCCTGGAACAGAGCCGAGGACTCCAGCCTGAAACCATCTGACCCAGGTTGTCTCACTAGTGCCAGAGCTCCAGGATCATCCACAGCCAGAAAGGCATTGAAGGGAATATCCCCAAAAGACGTCGCCTGAGTCTCCGGCTGGGCCTTGTCCTAAAACACAAAGAGCGTTAAAGACTCATCGGACAACATTGGCTTGACTCTTACTGGACTTACGATGATTTTAAATCTGTACAACAGCGACGGAGCGTCTGCCAGGCAGCCAAACTCAAAGTTCCCGGGGTTGTACTTTGGTACGTATCCATCAGCCCCGGTACAGAGGAAAACTTTCTCAATGGTACAATAGAAGGAGTCGCCCAAGTTCTGAACAGGGTCCACCATGACTCGGCCGTAGATGATATCCCCTGAAAAGACAGGAAAACAATTGTTTTGATTTCTCATTACTATCTGTTTCAAAATCTTAAGCACTTTTATTTGGGAAAAACTTCATTTCAGGCTCCGTTTTAATCGTTAATCCGTTTTTAATTGTACCGTTCCAAGTAACAGTTTTGGCACCAATATTGGATCAAACCTAAACCCATCCTGACTTCCAGCACAATTTAGTTTTGAAGCTTTAAATGAAAGTAGTACCGAAATCCTTGAAAAAAAATTGATTATGTGGAGGTTACGACCACACTAGGAGGTCAACCTTTCTATGAGACATGTTGCAACCCACTGAGAAAACGTTTTTCATCCGTGGTGCTGATATTTCATCATCTTCTGGCCAATCAAATCGTTCTTTTCAACGAAATCCACACTAGAAATTGGCTCAAATGAGAGCCCTTAGATGTTCCAAGTATGTAACCTTGACCCAGTTCACTCACACAACTCTCAAGTTGATATTCAAGTGCTTAAGATGCTAATTACTCACATTTATATGAAAAAATAAATACCAAAAACAACCTTTACAAATTATTTTCTTATGATCCGAACAGCTTCACAACAAAAAATAAGCTTCAAGGTCGATTTAAAACCCACTCCATTTTTCGTTTCAACACAGGAATTAAGGTTTGCTCCTCAGTGTTTGTATTAACACCGAAGCTCAGAATATAGATTCATATTTCTCTCCTCGCCGTGTTAATTAAAACAACAAAAGCATCCGTGGGTGTTTTCGGAAACCCACGGCAGGTTTAGGTCTTACCCTGAGAGAAGGCTGTGTCGCTCTGCTGCCCGAAGCCCATGGAGCCGTCGGAGAGCCACAGAGTCCGTTTTGAGAGCAGAAGCATCTCTGTGTTCAGACTGAACTCTGCCGCAACTGGATCGCTCACCTGTGAACACGAAAACATCATTCAAACGACCGCATGGAGGAAACTATCTGCTTCTAGACAACTTCTTTGAATCGACAAAACACTGAACATTTAAATGAACTTAATGTGGTGAATAGATGGTTCTGTACTTTGCATTTATTTACTATTTATTCACCCTTTATGATGACAGGGATTATTATTATTTAATGGCTGTAGAAAGAATGTTTTTCAAACCCTTTTCTCAGATATTCTAAAAACATTGCAGTCACTCAGCATTATTGTGAGTTTACTACAAGAAAAATGTATATGATGGTATTGAATACCGTAATCAACAAGATAACGATGTTGAAATACTTACATATTTTTACATTATCCAATATTCCCTGCAGGACTTTTACGATGAATTTATTTTACCAATTGAAAAAGTCAATGAAATCACATTCCAACTCACTTTCCAACCTATTCAAAACTCAGATTCCTGGCACTCCCTCTCAGTGAACTCATCACTGAGGCTTTTTGCATCATGGCACATGAAAGTTTTTGTAAAGTTCTGTTTTTCCGCTTTCAGAAATTTCAGATTTTTTTGTTGTACTGAGGGCTGAGGTCAGGGCATAATGACAAGTATGTGAGTGAAAAGTCCCATTTATCTGCTTTCAGTTTCATTTTCCACATAAATGAACTTTCAAGGTAATGTAACGTTGCTTCTCAAATCCTGTTAACCTTTTTTTCACTCTCTATTCTTCATCTTATTTCTTTTGTACTTGTTTTGTAGAAGTAAAAGAAGGAGCTACTTTCCATGAGTCTGGTCACCTTGAGGTTTCTGCTATTTAGCAGTCCTCAGGTGTTAATCATTGTTTAACCTAAAAATAAAGAACTTTACACACAAATTGCAGAAAGTGACAGGAGGGGATAAAGTCTAAGGTAAAGGATGCAAATAAGCAACATTTTAAAGTTTAATTTCTTTACCTGCTGAAATCTGATGTCGAGGTCAAAGGTCACCGGCTCCCTGGGGTTGCAGACAGGTGGGATGGTGTATTCCAGACTGGGCTGGGACGTACACGTTAACAGTTTGACCGTGTACGTGCCAGAATAATCCCGTACCTAGAGGTGAAAAAATACAATATAATAAAATGAAATAAACTCTATAGAAAAAAGCTGACTCGTGTTTCTTACAGAAAAGTCGGAGACAAAGGTCCACTGCTGAATGGGCTGGTTGTAGGTGGGCTCGCTTCTCACCAGAGAGAGGTTGAAGGTCAAACCGGGGTGGTCGGGGCACATGACCATGGAGGTCAACGACGACGCTGGAGATCGAGATTCAAATAAATACCTGAGTTTTAATTTTATTTTGGTGAAGAACCACCTGGATGGGTGAAGACAAACAATCCTCTGAATCTGGCTTCAGTGCGGAAGTTGACCACCAGTCGTCCCTGGGCGTTGATCCGCATGCTGGTCGGGTACAGGGCGCCTGAGAACACCCGCAGTTACGACCTCGATGAACACAACTTGAACTCAGAATCTCACCTTGAAGCTCTGCCTCCGGTGGGCTGCCGATACCGTCCCTCCACAAGATGGCAGTGTCGTACACGAATGTGAGCCGCAGCTCCGACTGCAGGTCAAAGTGCTGCCACCCACCCACGCCCACGGGGGAGTGGAAGACGTAGGACACGTGCAGCGGGACACGCAGGGTCACGTAGGACTGGACCAGGTTCAGCACCTGCAGTTGTGACAGAAAAACCATCAATGAAAATGTGTCAAAACTAATGAAAAACGTTTGTTCCCCATGTCTTGACAGGTCATCCATTCAATAAGCACCTTAAATGGTTAAAAACTTTGATATTTTTTTCAAACCAATTTTTCATGAATACATATATTTGTTTCTTTTTTCTTTTTTTTTTAGAATAAAATCACTATTATATTAATAAAATCATGGCGTATGACTGATTTTTAGCATCTCAATACGGTGCACCTTGTCAGTTTCACGGTGATAACGGTGAATAATTCCGCTCCAGAGGAAAAATGTTTAACACGTTACATAAACTGTTAAGATGATAAAAAAATGCAAAGTAGCAATGGCACAGTTAGTTAGAATGAAGCTCACACACTTCACTTCATGTTGTAATATTCAGCAATTTTGTCCCCGCAGACCTGCTTTTCATTATCTACAATCTATATCAAGCATCAAAGGAGATCATTTATTTTAATTCTTTTTTTGTGTGTTGTGTTTAGTTTGGTGTCTGAGTGATTTATGTGGGTTGTTGTTGCAACAAAGCCACCCCTCCCTGAGGGTCAATAACTTAATCTAAATGCACAATTCTGCACGCCTGGTGAACGCTATCAAATCCTTCGAGCTGTGCTGGAGTGGGCAACGGTGGCGGCGAGTGGAGAAAGTTCTCACAGCAACTCTGGTATCTGCACTTTCCTCCTGACCCGCGGGCCGTACCTGCCCGCACTGGTTCTGTGAGCGTGTGGAGACTCGCTGCTGCCAGTGAGCACGGTGAGCTCAGGCGGATGATTTGCAGAGTGGCCTTTCTGACACGACCTGCTGGGCTTTAATAGATTCCTGTGGTCTTGTTAAGCTGTGACATGACATCGGGGGCCTGGAACCCGCGCCGAGTCACTAGACTCAGTCCGCCGACCCACTTAGACCGGGTCACAGGGTGCCGACAAACAAAGACAGCTTCTTCCATCGGGCTTGTTTCACGGAGCCCGAAACTCAAACTGGGTGTCTATTCTTCAAGGGTTGCCATGGAAACCTCAGCTAGAGACCAAACACTGGCGAGGATAATTTTTCTGAGATTTAAATCAAACTGGGAACATAGAGTGTAATTTATTTATGACAAGTGTTCTGAATACATTTCCTGTCAGCCTGAAAAACAAGTAGGAGGACGCTGTGGGAACATCTAGTCTATGTAGACCTGACATAGGAAACACTTTCCGGA
Source organism: Callionymus lyra (assembly GCF_982586985.1). Lineage (NCBI taxonomy): Eukaryota > Metazoa > Chordata > Actinopteri > Syngnathiformes > Callionymidae > Callionymus > Callionymus lyra. Next base: position 26,203,746 of record NC_141824.1, read on the forward strand.
GACTTTGGGAGACCCTATGGAATGCTAAGAGATTAGGTCAGAGATTAAGATGAAAGAAAATTACTGGTTGGTCTGAAGGATTACTACTTCTACCTATCCATCGATCCGCTTATCCGTCTTGGATTAAGAAGGTTGACATGTAAGAAGGTTTGAAAAAGGACAGTTGGAGAAATTGGATGAGTGCTGGCGGATGAACAATGTGTGAATGGTAGAGTGAATGCAGGCTTGGATTGTGTATATGATAGATGGATACTGTAGATGAGGGATGACCAACGGTTGAGGGTTGGTTGGCTGAATGGACAGATAAGTAGAAGTAATAGTAATAGTTTGAGTTGGGGTTATAAGGTATTGTATATTGATGATGCAAAGATGTTCTGACGATGGATGAACTTTAGATTGATGGATGAATAGATGATTGGATGAATGTTTGATAAAAATAAAAAAAAAAACAGATGGATGTACAGAATTATAGACGGGTGGATGGAGGGATGCTCAATATAGAAAGGATGGAAATTAATACAGATGGATGGATGTTTGATGGATAAAATATCTAATAGACCCAGGAATTGATTTTTGATAGAGGAAGGATAGAAAACTACAGATGAAGGGATGAATGTTTGATAGAGGAAGTATGGAGAACCTACAGATGAAGGGATGCATGTTAGATAGAGGAAGTATGGAGAACCTGCAGATGAAGGGATGAAGGATGGAGAACCTACAGATGAAAGGGTGATTTTGTTTAAAGAAGAAGGATGAAGAACCTACAGATGAAGGAATTAATGTTAGGTAGAGGAAGTATGGAGAACCTACAGATGAAGGGATGATTGTTTGATGGAAAAGGGATGGGGAACCTGCAGATGAAGGGATGCATGTTAAATAGAGGAAGTATGGAGAACCTGCAGATGAAGGGATGAATGTTAGATAGAGGAAGTATGGAGAACCTGCAGATGAAGGGATGAATGTTAGATAGAGGAAGTATGGAGAACCTGCAGATGAAGGGATGAATGTTAGATAGAGGAAGTATGGAGAACCTGCAGATGAAGGGATGAATGTTAGATAGAGGAAGTATGGAGAACCTGCAGATGAAGGAATGAATGTTTGATAAAGGAAGTATGGAGAACCTGCAGATGAAGGGATGAATGTTAGATAGAGGAAGTATGGAGAACCTGCAGATGAAGGAATGAATGTTTGATAAAGGAAGTATGGAGAACCTGCAGATGAAGAGATGAATGTTATTTGGAGGAAGTATGGAGAACCTACAGATGAAGGGATGAAGGTTAGATAGAGGAAGTATGGAGAACCTGCAGGTGAAGGGATGAATGTTAGATAGAGGAAGTATGGAGACCTTGCAGATGAAGGGATGACGGGAACATCCACTCGGTGGTAAGAGTTTTTGTTTCAGGCTGTGATTCATGCTTGTGTGTTGGACTGGCTGCTGAGTGGAAGGAGGATGATGGATCGAGGAGAGAAGAAAAGCTTCGGCAGTTCTTTCACTCCCAACACTTCAAGCAGCATCACACATGGAGCAGAGATACCTGTGAAGCTCTTCGTTATTGCACGAGTGCCGCAGGGTTTAATGAATCCTTGGTCGGAGGGAGCCAGAGTCCAGAATCCTCCGACCCTTCATGAGCATTCTTCCATAATTAACAGCAGGCCAACGAGCAGGAATCACAGGCGGCCAGGAATGTGTGTAAAGTTGGAGGCTGGTGTGTAAAACCGGCGCTGGTTATTGACTCACCTTACACAAGACAAACGACTCCTTCCAGCGAGTTGAAGGAAAACAGCTAAATCACTGATGTTGCAGTCCAGACGGCTTCACTGAGCTCGTCTGCTGCCGACTGAAGCAAATGTTGTTGTGACTTTCTCCTCACAGATCATCCCTGCAGGAGCACTTCAGAGGCTAATCTCATCCTTAAGCTCTTTGTCGTGTAATCAACACTAGTTACTTCGTTGTCTTCATCAGAGATCCTCTCGCATACAAACCTGCTTTAGCTTCAAATACATCCCTGTGACTTATTTCAATTACTACAGTTATTCATGAACATATAAAATGCAATAAATTGTTTTTATTATTATTTCTGTTAAAAGGAATTTCCAAAACGCTCTATTTATCGATTTATCCCAGTAGAACATTTGCAATATACTATTATACACTATTATAATCTCCTAATTTTATTTATTTAATGCTGGACAATAAAAATAATATTGAATTATGTGATACGTAATATTTGATTTAATTATTTCATTTATAATACAGTACACTTTTTTGCCTTCATGTATTTTATTTTTAATTAATTTTGTAGTATTTTAAGATATAAAATCACTGAGTGCTTAACAAATTCCTAATTCATTAAAAATCTTTATGTGTAAATCTTTCATTTTTAAGTGGATAATGATGAAAAAGACCATTTTGAATTTTGATATTAAAGATATGTTATATTTGATTTCATGTTAAAAAAAAGAGAAATATTAATAATTATATTTTTGTATTATATTTGTTTATACAATATTTTTCTTCATTATTCTTAAATTATTAACTACTTTTTAAATACAATTTGTTTATAGTTAATTTTGAGCTGGATAATGACAATAAATAATTAGATCTTGAATTGAGTGATACATTATATTTGTTTTATTCCAAGTTCAAATTTATTGTCATATTTATTAATTCACAATGAAGTACAATAAAGCAAAGTTATTGTAATAAGATCACTACAGTTGCTGCAAAATATTGCATGTTATATTTATTTTTAAATAAAAGTATTAAACATATCATATAATTTTCCTGTAAAAATATTTTTTAAAAACCTTTTCACCAAACGAATGAGTTAATTTTCACATAAAACATCTTAAAACATTCATGGTGAATTTATCAACCCAATTATCTAATGAAGTTAATTATCTTATTATTAATAAAGACTAATGGCATTTTTAATGATCTTTTTCAGATGAGATTTGGTTTCTTTGTGTAGCACACCATAATAAGCGTGTCTTTATCTCAGCTTGTTGTGTATATTAATTTATTTTTGGACACTTTTTGAAGCAGCAACAATTGTGTAACACATCTAGGAAATGTAATGTGACTGTAGAGGTGAGTAAAGTAGGTCACCAGTTAAAGCACATTCCATTAGCCAAGGCGGTGTCTTGTCTCTCAAACTCCAGAGGTGAACCCGAGTGCTGCTCACCTGTCCATCAGTGCCGATGTTCCCTCCGCACTCGTTGAGCAGCTCCGACATGTCGTAGTAGCTGTTGAACTCCCACAGACAAGCCTCCAGGTTCAGGTTCCGGTAGAAGCGCAGGGTGTTGGCTCCCCTTAAGGCGGCGCTGTACTGGTACGGCGCCGTCTCCCCGATCACCTCCGGGTTCTTGGTGGCGTCGCTGAGGAAGCCGTAGCGGGTCTGGATCTCGCCGAAGTCCAGCAGGTTGGAGCAGCGGTGGTTGCCGACCCGCGTGCCGTCGGGACTCAGCGTCAGCTCGAAGTTGGAGAGCGGACGAGTCGAGATGACGGGCAACATTCCTGAAGGATGATGGGAGACGTGCATCGGTCAATGACATCTCTGGTTTACTCAAATCTTCTGCAAAGCTACTATCATCACAGCCTGCAGTACCAGGAGTGATTGATGAGGCTGAACGATGGTACGGCCTTTAAGCTCGTCTGCCCAAAGGTTTCTCTGCAACATCAGCGCCTTATTTCTTACAAAAGATCGATGCTGTACGCTCAACATCACAGAAGCCTCAAACACCTCCGGGTTCTTGTAGCGGTCCGGGAATCTCAGCTGGATCTCATCTGCAGGTGAACGCTAGCTTAGCCTTTTCTTCAACACACACACATTTCTGTTGGAGTCTTTTGTTTGAACTCCATAAACCCTTTTATGACAAAGCTTCTATTGAAGTCTTCTATATTTATTTTGGCTTCATCACGAGTTTTCACTTCATTAATCCAAGGATCATATTTTTTATATATATATGACAGTAATCACTGTGAGGGTTTAACTTTGTAATAACGGTTTCATGTCCAAAAACATCTTTATAACATAGTAATATTTCTAAAATGATGCAAAAAAACAATATCATAAATTTGAACT